>NC_082718.1:67845172-68448172 GCF_030144855.1 Hypanus sabinus | reverse complement strand
TGCTTTCGCAGGGCCGGGACCCTTTCTAGGACACAGGGACAGGATGCTTTCGCAGGGCAGGGACCCTTTCTAGGACAGTGCCAGGATGCGTTCGCAGGGCCGGGACCATTTTTAGGACACAGGGCCAGGATGCTTTCACAGGGCTGGGACCCTTTGTAGGACACAGGATCAGGATGCTTTCGCAGGGCTGGGACTCTTTCTAGGACACAGGGCCAGGATGCTTTCACAGGGCTGGGACACTTTCTGGGTCACAGGGCCAGGATGCTTTTGCAGGGCCGGGACCTTTTCTAGGACACAGGGCCAGGAGGTTTTCACAGGGACGGAAACCTTTCTAGGACCCAGGGCCAGGAAGCTTTAGGTGGGCCATGACCCTTTCTAGGACACAGGGCCAGGATGCTTTTACAGGGCCGCGACCTTTTCTGGGACAAATGGCCAGGATGCTTCCGCAGGGTCGGGAGATTTCCTTGGACACAGGGCCTGGATGCTTCCGCAGGGCCGGGTCCCCTCATTGGACACAGGGCCAGGAACGTTTCTGGGACACAGGGCCAGGATGCTTTCACAGGGCTGGGACACTTTCTGGGTCACAGGGCCAGGATGCTTTTGCAGGGCCGGGACCTTTTCTAGGACACAGGGCCAGGAGGTTTTCACAGGGACGGAAACCTTTCTAGGACCCAGGGCCAGGAAGCTTTAGGTGGGCCATGACCCTTTCTAGGACACAGGGCCAGGATGCTTTTACAGGGCCGCGACCTTTTCTGGGACAAATGGCCAGGATGCTTCCGCAGGGTCGGGAGATTTCCTTGGACACAGGGCCTGGATGCTTCCGCAGGGCCGGGTCCCCTCCTTGGACACAGGGCCAGGTACTTTTCTGGGATACAGGGCCAGGATGCTTTCGCAGGGCCGGGACCCTTCCTTGGACACAGGTCCAGGATGCTTCTGCAGGGCCGGGACAGTTTCTAGGACACAGGGCCAGGATGCTTTCACAGGGCCGGACCCTTTCTAGGACACAGGGCCATGATGCTATCGCAGGTCCGGGACCCTTCCTTGGACACAGGGCCAGGATGCTTTCACAGGGCTGGGACCCTTTCTAGGACACATGGCCAGGATGCATCCGTAGGGCAGGGACCCTTTCTAGGACAGTGCCAGGATGCTTTCGCAGGGCCGGACCCTTTCTAGGACACAGGGCCAGGATACTTTCACAGGGCCGGGACCCCTCCTTGGACACAGGGCCAGGATGCTTCTGCAAGGCCGGGACCGTTTCTAGGACACAGGGCCAGGATGCTATCGCGGGGCGGGACCGTTTCTAGGAGACAGGGCCTGGATGCTTGCGCAGGGCCCGGTCCCCTCCTTGGACACAGGGCCAGGAACCATTTACAGGGCCGGGACCGTTTCTGGGACTCAGGGCCAGGATGCTTTCACAGGGCCGGACCCTTTCTAGGACACAGGGCCAGGATACTTTCACAGGGCCGGGAAGCTTCCTTGGACACAGGGCCAGGATGCTTCCGCAGGGCCGGGACCCCTCCTTGGACACAGGGCCAGGATGCTTCTGCAAGTCCGGGACCGTTTCTAGGACACAGGGCCAGGATGCTATCGCGGGGCGGGACCGTTTCTAGGACACAGGGCCTGGATGCTTCCGCAGGGCCCGGTCCCCTCCTTGGACACAGGGCCAGGAATCTTTTACAGGGCCGGGACCGTTTCTGGGACACAGGGCCAGGATGCTTTCACAGGGCTGGGACCCTTTCTAGGACACATGGCCAGGATGCATCAGTAGGGCAGGGACCCTTTCTAGGACAGTGCCAGGATGCTTTCGCAGGGCCGGGACCATTTCTAGGACATAGGGCCAGGATGCTTTAACAGGGCCGGGCCCCTTACTTGGACACAGGGACAGGATGCTTTCGCAGGGCCATGATCCTTTCTAGAACAGGGCCCGGATGCTTTCGCAGGGCCGTGAGTCTTTCTAGGACACAAGGCAAGGATGCTTTCGCAGGGCCGGGACCCTTTCTAGGACACAGGGACAGGATGCTTTCGCAGGGCAGGGACCCTTTCTAGGACAGTGCCAGGATGCGTTCGCAGGGCCGGGACCATTTTTAGGACACAGGGCCAGGATGCTTTCACAGGGCTGGGACCCTTTGTAGGACACAGGATCAGGATGCTTTCGCAGGGCTGGGACTCTTTCTAGGACACAGGGCCAGGATGCTTTCACAGGGCTGGGACACTTTCTGGGTCACAGGGCCAGGATGCTTTTGCAGGGCCGGGACCTTTTCTAGGACACAGGGCCAGGAGGTTTTCACAGGGACGGAAACCTTTCTAGGACCCAGGGCCAGGAAGCTTTAGGTGGGCCATGACCCTTTCTAGGACACAGGGCCAGGATGCTTTTACAGGGCCGCGACCTTTTCTGGGACAAATGGCCAGGATGCTTCCGCAGGGTCGGGAGATTTCCTTGGACACAGGGCCTGGATGCTTCCGCAGGGCCGGGTCCCCTCATTGGACACAGGGCCAGGAACGTTTCTGGGACACAGGGCCAGGATGCTTTCGCAGGGCCGGGACCCTTCCTTGGATACAGGGCCAGGATGCTTCTGCAGGGCCGGGACCGTTTCTAGGACACAGGGCCAGGATACTTTCACAGGGCCGGGAAGCTTCCTTGGACACAGGGCCAGGATGCTTCCGCAGGGCCGGGACCCCTCCTTGGACACAGGGCCAGGATGCTTCTGCAAGGCCGGGACCGTTTCTAGCACACAGGGCCAGGATGCTATCGCGGGGCGGGACCGTTTCTAGGACACAGGGCCTGGATGCTTCCGCAGGGCCCGGTCCCCTCCTTGGACACAGGGCCAGGAATCTTTTACAGGGCCGGGACCGTTTCTGGGACACCGGGCCAGGATGCTTTCACAGGGCTGGGACCCTTTCTAGGACACATGGCCAGGATGCATCCGTAGGGCAGGGACCCTTTCTAGGACAGTGCCAGGATGCTTTCGCAGGGCCGGACCCTTTCTAGGACACAGGGCCAGGATACTTTCACAGGGCCGGGAAGCTTCCTTGGACACAGGGCCAGGATGCTTCCGCAGGGCCGGGACCCCTCCTTGGACACAGGGCCAGGATGCTTCTGCAAGGCCGGGACCGTTTCTAGGACACAGGGCCAGGATGCTATCGCGGGGCGGGACCGTTTCTAGGAGACAGGGCCTGGATGCTTGCGCAGGGCCCGGTACCCTCCTTGGACACAGGGCCAGGAACCATTAACAGGGCCGGGACCGTTTCTGGGACTCAGGGCCAGGATGCTTTCACAGGGCCGGACCCTTTCTAGGACACAGGGCCAGGATACTTTCACAGGGCCGGGAAGCTTCCTTGGACACAGGGCCAGGATGCTTCCGCAGGGCCGGGACCCCTCCTTGGACACAGGGCCAGGATGCTTCTGCAAGGCCGGGACCGTTTCTAGGACACAGGGCCAGGATTCTATCGCGGGGCGGGACCGTTTCTAGGACCCAGGGCCTGGATGCTTCCGCAGGGCCCGGTCCCCTCCTTGGACACAGGGCCAGGAATCTTTTACAGGGCCGGGACCTTTTCTGGGACACAGGGCCAGGATGCTTTCACAGGGCTGGGACCCTTTCTAGGACACATGGCCAGGATGCATCAGTAGGGCAGGGACCCTTTCTAGGACAGTGCCAGGATGCTTTCGCAGGGCCGGGACCATTTCTAGGACATAGGGCCAGGATGCTTTAACAGGGCCGGGCCCCTTACTTGGACACAGGGACAGGATGCTTTCGCAGGGCCATGATCCTTTCTAGAACAGGGCCCGGATGCTTTCGCAGGGCCGTGAGTCTTTCTAGGACACAAGGCAAGGATGCTTTCGCAGGGCCGGGACCCTTTCTAGGACACAGGGACAGGATGCTTTCGCAGGGCAGGGACCCTTTCTAGGACAGTGCCAGGATGCGTTCGCAGGGCCGGGACCATTTTTAGGACACAGGGCCAGGATGCTTTCACAGGGCTGGGACCCTTTGTAGGACACAGGATCAGGATGCTTTCACAGGGCTGGGACACTTTCTGGGTCACAGGGCCAGGATGCTTTTGCAGGGCCGGGACCTTTTCTAGGACACAGGGCCAGGAGGTTTTCACAGGGACGGAAACCTTTCTAGGACCCAGGGCCAGGAAGCTTTAGGTGGGCCATGACCCTTTCTAGGACACAGGGCCAGGATGCTTTTACAGGGCCGCGACCTTTTCTGGGACAAATGGCCAGGATGCTTCCGCAGGGTCGGGAGATTTCCTTGGACACAGGGCCTGGATGCTTCCGCAGGGCCGGGTCCCCTCCTTGGACACAGGGCCAGGTACTTTTCTGGGATACAGGGCCAGGATGCTTTCGCAGGGCCGGGACCCTTCCTTGGACACAGGTCCAGGATGCTTCTGCAGGGCCGGGACAGTTTCTAGGACACAGGGCCAGGATGCTTTCACAGGGCCGGACCCTTTCTAGGACACAGGGCCATGATGCTATCGCAGGTCCGGGACCCTTCCTTGGACACAGGGCCAGGATGCTTTCACAGGGCTGGGACCCTTTCTAGGACACATGGCCAGGATGCATCCGTAGGGCAGGGACCCTTTCTAGGACAGTGCCAGGATGCTTTCGCAGGGCCGGACCCTTTCTAGGACACAGGGCCAGGATACTTTCACAGGGCCGGGAAGCTTCCTTGGAAACAGGGCCAGGATGCTTCCGCAGGGCCGGGACCCCTCCTTGGACACAGGGCCAGGATGCTTCTGCAAGGCCGGGACCGTTTCTAGGACACAGGGCCAGGATGCTATCGCGGGGCGGGACCGTTTCTAGGAGACAGGGCCTGGATGCTTGCGCAGGGCCCGGTCCCCTCCTTGGACACAGGGCCAGGAACCATTTACAGGGCCGGGACCTTTTCTGGGACTCAGGGCCAGGATGCTTTCACAGGGCCGGACCCTTTCTAGGACACAGGGCCAGGATACTTTCACAGGGCCGGGAAGCTTCCTTGGACACAGGGCCAGGATGCTTCCGCAGGGCCGGGACCCCTCCTTGGACACAGGGCCAGGATGCTTCTGCAAGTCCGGGACCGTTTCTAGGACACAGGGCCAGGATGCTATCGCGGGGCGGGACCGTTTCTAGGACACAGGGCCTGGATGCTTCCGCAGGGCCCGGTCCCCTCCTTGGACACAGGGCCAGGAATCTTTTACAGGGCCGGGACCGTTTCTGGGACAGGGCCAGGATGCTTTCACAGGGCTGGGACCCTTTCTAGGACACATGGCCAGGATGCATCAGTAGGGCAGGGACCCTTTTTAGGACAGTGCCAGGATGCTTTCGCAGGGCCGGGACCATTTCTAGGACATAGGGCCAGGATGCTTTAACAGGGCCGGGCCCCTTACTTGGACACAGGGACAGGATGCTTTCGCAGGGCCATGATCCTTTCTAGAACAGGGCCCGGATGCTTTCGCAGGGCCGTGAGTCTTTCTAGGACACAAGGCAAGGATGCTTTCGCAGGGCCGGGACCCTTTCTAGGACACAGGGACAGGATGCTTTCGCAGGGCAGGGACCCTTTCTAGGACAGTGCCAGGATGCGTTCGCAGGGCCGGGACCATTTTTAGGACACAGGGCCAGGATGCTTTCACAGGGCTGGGACCCTTTGTAGGACACAGGATCAGGATGCTTTCGCAGGGCTGGGACTCTTTCTAGGACACAGGGCCAGGATGCTTTCACAGGGCTGGGACACTTTCTGGGTCACAGGGCCAGGATGCTTTTGCAGGGCCGGGACCTTTTCTAGGACACAGGGCCAGGAGGTTTTCACAGGGACGGAAACCTTTCTAGGACCCAGGGCCAGGAAGCTTTAGGTGGGCCATGACCCTTTCTAGGACACAGGGCCAGGATGCTTTTACAGGGCCGCGACCTTTTCTGGGACAAATGGCCAGGATGCTTCCGCAGGGTCGGGAGATTTCCTTGTACACAGGGCCTGGATGCTTCCGCAGGGCCGTGTCCCCTCCTTGGACACAGGGCCAGGTACTTTTCTGGGACACAGGGCCAGGATGCTTTCGCAGGGCCGGGACCCTTCCTTGGACACAGGTCCAGGATGCTTCTGCAGGGCCGGGACAGTTTCTAGGACACAGGGCCAGGATGCTTTCGCAGGGCTGTGACCCTTTCTACGACACAGATCCATGATGCTTTTGCAGGGCCGGGACCTTTTCTGGGACACATGGCCAGGATGCTTCCGCAGGGCCGGGAGCTTTCCTTCGACACAGGGCATGGATGCTTCCGCAGGGCGTGGTCCCCTCCTTGGACACAGGGCCAGGAACCTTTCACAGGGCCGGGACCGTTTCTAGGACACAGGGACAGGATGCTTTCGCAGGGCCGGGAACCTTACTTGGACACAGAGCCAGGATGCTTCTGCAGGGCCGGGACACTTCCTTGGAGACAGGGCCAGGATGCTTTCACAGGGCCGGACCCTTTCTAGGACACAGGGCCAGGATGCTATCGCAGGTCCGGGACCCTTGGACACAGGGCCAGGATGCTTTTGCAGGGCAGGGACCCTTTCTAGGACACAGGGCCAGGATACTTTCACAGGGCCGGGAAGCTTCCTTGGACACAGGGCCAGGATGCTTCCGCAGGGCCGGGACCCCTCCTTGGACAGAGGGCCAGGATGCTTCTGCAAGGCCGGGACCGTTTCAATGACACAGGGCCAGGATGCTATCGCGGGGCGGGACCGTTTCTAGGACACAGGGCCTGGATGCTTCCGCAGGGCCCGGTCCCCTCCTTGGACACAGGGCCTGGAACCTTTTACAGGGCCGGGACCGTTTCTGGGACACAGGGCCAGGATGCTTTCACAGGGCTGGGACCCTTTCTAGGACAGTGCCAAGATGCTTTCGCAGGGCCGGGACCATTTCTAGGAAACAGGGCAAGGATGCTTTCGCTGGGCCGGGCCCCTTACTTGGACACAGGGACAGGATGCTTTCACAGGGCCATGATCCTTTCTAGAACAGGGGCCGGATGCTTTCGCAGGGCCGTGAGTCTTTCTAGGACACAAGGCCAGGTTGCTTTCGCAGGGCCGGGACCCTTTCTAGGACACAGGTCCAGGATGCTTTCACAGGGCAGGGACCCTTTCTAGGACAGTGCCAGGATGCTTTCGCAGGGCCGGGACCATTTCTAGGACACAGGGCCAGGATGCTTTCACAGGGCTCGGACCCTTTGTAGGACACAGGACCCGGATGCTTTCGCAGGGCTGGGACTCTTTCTAGGACACAGGGCCAGGATGCTTTCACAGGGCTGGGACACTTTCTGGGTCACAGTGCCAGGATGCTTTTGCAGGGCCGGGACCTTTTCTAGGACACAGGGCCAGGAGGTTTTCACAGGGACGGGAGCCTTTCTAGGACCCAGGGCCAGGAAGCTTTCGCTGGGCAATGACCCTTTCTAGGACACAGGTCCAGGATGCTTTCGCAGGGCAGGGACCCTTTCTAGGACAGTGCCAGGATGCTTTCGCAGGGCCGGGACCATTTCTAGGACACAGGGCCAGGATGCTTTCACAGGGCTCGGACCCTTTGTAGGACACAGGACCCGGATGCTTTCGCAGGGCTGGGACTCTTTCTAGGACACAGGGCCAGGATGCTTTCACAGGGCTGGGACACTTTCTGGGTCACAGTGCCAGGATGCTTTTGCAGGGCCGGGACCTTTTCTAGGACACAGGGCCAGGAGGTTTTCACAGGGACGGGAGCCTTTCTAGGACCCAGGGCCAGGAAGCTTTCGCTGGGCAATGACCCTTTCTAGGACACAGGGCCAGGATGCTTTTACAGGGCCGGACCCTTTCTAGGACACAGGGCCAGGATACTTTCACAGGGCCGGGAAGCTTCCTTGGACACAGGGCCAGGATACTTCTGCAAGGCCGGGACCGTTTCTAGGACACAGGGCCAGGATACTTTCACAGGGCCGGGAAGCTTCCTTGGACACAGGGCCAGGATGCTTCTGCAAGGCCGGGACCGTTTCTAGAACACAGGGCCCGGATGCTATCGCGGGGCGGGACTGTTTCTAGGACACAGGGCCTGGGTGCTTCTGCAGGGCCCGGTCCCCTCCTTGGACACAGGGCCAGGAACCTTTTACAGGGCCGGGACCGTTTCTGGGACACAGGGCCAGGATGCTTTCACAGGGCTGGGACCCTTTCCAGGACACATGGCCAGGATGCATCGGTAGGGCAGGGACTCTTTCTAGGACAGTGCCAGGATGCTTTCGCAGGGCCGGGACCATTTCTAGGACATAGGGCCAGGATGCTTTCACAGTTCCGGGCCCCTTACTTGGACACAGGGACAGGATGCTTTCGCAGGGCCATGATCCTTTCTAGAACAGGGCCCGGATGCTTTCGCAGGGCCGTGAGTCTTTCTAGGGCACAAGGCCAGGATGCTTTCGCAGGGCCGGGACCCATTCTAGGACAGTGCCAGGATGCTTTCGCAGGGCCGGGACCATTTCTAGGACACAGGGCGAGGATGCTTTCACAGGGCTGGGACCCTTTGTAGGACACAGGACCAGGATGCTTTCGCATGGCTGGGCTCTTTCTAGGACACAGGGCCAGGATGCTTTCACAGGGCTGGGACACTTTCTTGGTCACAGGGCCAGGATGCTTTCACAGGGCTGGGACACTTTCTGGGTCACAGGGCCAGGATGCTTTTGCAGGGCCGGGACCTTTTCTAGGACACAGGGCCAGGATGCTTTCACAGGGCTGGGACACTTTCTGGGTCACAGGGCCAGGATGCTTTTGCAGGGCCGGGACCTTTTCTAGGACACAGGGCCAGGAGGTTTTCACAGGGACGGAAACCTTTCTAGGACCCAGGGCCAGGAAGCTTTAGGTGGGCCATGACCCTTTCTAGGACACAGGGCCAGGATGCTTTTACAGGGCCGCGACCTTTTCTGGGACAAATGGCCAGGATGCTTCCGCAGGGTCGGGAGATTTCCTTGGACACAGGGCCTGGATGCTTCCGCAGGGCCGGGTCCCCTCATTGGACACAGGGCCAGGAACGTTTCTGGGACACAGGGCCAGGATGCTTTCGCACGGCCGGGACCCTTCCTTGGATACAGGGCCAGGATGCTTCTGCAGGGCCGGGACCGTTTCTAGGACACAGGGCCAGGATACTTTCACAGGGCCGGGAAGCTTCCTTGGACACAGGGCCAGGATGCTTCCGCAGGGCCGGGACCCCTCCTTGGACACAGGGCCAGGATGCTTCTGCAAGGCCGGGACCGTTTCTAGCACACAGGGCCAGGATGCTATCGCGGGGCGGGACCGTTTCTAGGACACAGGGCCTGGATGCTTCCGCAGGGCCCGGTCCCCTCCTTGGACACAGGGCCAGGAATCTTTTACAGGGCCGGGACCGTTTCTGGGACACAGGGCCAGGATGCTTTCACAGGGCTGGGACCCTTTCTAGGACACATGGCCAGGATGCATCCGTAGGGCAGGGACCCTTTCTAGGACAGTGCCAGGATGCTTTCGCAGGGCCGGACCCTTTCTAGGACACAGGGCCAGGATACTTTCACAGGGCCGGGAAGCTTCCTTGGACACAGGGCCAGGATGCTTCCGCAGGGCCGGGACCCCTCCTTGGACACAGGGCCAGGATGCTTCTGCAAGGCCGGGACCGTTTCTAGGACACAGGGCCAGGATGCTATCGCGGGGCGGGACCGTTTCTAGGAGACAGGGCCTGGATGCTTGCGCAGGGCCCGGTACCCTCCTTGGACACAGGGCCAGGAACCATTTACAGGGCCGGGACCGTTTCTGGGACTCAGGGCCAGGATGCTTTCACAGGGCCGGACCCTTTCTAGGACACAGGGCCAGGATACTTTCACAGGGCCGGGAAGCTTCCTTGGACACAGGGCCAGGATGCTTCCGCAGGGCCGGGACCCCTCCTTGGACACAGGGCCAGGATGCTTCTGCATGGCTGGGACCGTTTCTAGGACACAGGGCCAGGATTCTATCGCGGGGCGGGACCGTTTCTAGGACCCAGGGCCTGGATGCTTCCGCAGGGCCCGGTCCCCTCCTTGGACACAGGGCCAGGAATCTTTTACAGGGCCGGGACCGTTTCTGGGACACAGGGCCAGGATGCTTTAACAGGGCCGGGCCCCTTACTTGGACACAGGGCCAGGATGCTTTTACAGGGCCGCGACCTTTTCTGGGACACATGGCCAGGATGCTTCCGCAGGGCCGGGAGATTTCCTTGGACACAGGGACTGGATGCTTCCGCAGGGCCGGGTCCCCTCCTTGGACACAGGGCCAGGAACCTTTTACAATGCCGGGACCGTTTCTGGGACACAGGGACAGGATGCTTTCGCAGGGCCAGGACCCTTCCTTGGACACAGGGCCACGATGCTTCTGCAGGGCCGGGACCGTTTCTAGGACACAGGGCCTGGATGCTTTCACATGGCCGGACCCTTTCTAGGACACAGGGGCAGGATGCTATCGCAGGTCCGGGACCTTTTCTAGGACACAGGGCCAGGAGGTTTTCACAGGGACGGAAACCTTTCTAGGACCCAGGGCCAGGAAGCTTTAGGTGGGCCATGACCCTTTCTAGGACACAGGGCCAGGATGCTTTTACAGGGCCGCGACCTTTTCTGGGACAAATGGCCAGGATGCTTCCGCAGGGTCGGGAGATTTCCTTGGACACAGGGCCTGGATGCTTCCGCAGGGCCGGGTCCCCTCCTTGGACACAGGGCCAGGTACTTTTCTGGGACAAAGGGCCAGGATGCTATCGCAGGTCCGGGACCCTTCCTTGGACACAGGGGCAGGATGCTTCAGCAGGGCCAGGACCCCTTCTAAGACGCAGATCTAGGAGGCTATCGCAGGTCCGTGACCCTTACTTGGACACTTGGCCAGGATGCTTTCGCATTGCCGGGACCCTCTCTAGGACACAGGGCCCGGATGCTTTCGCAGGACGGGGACCCTTCCTTGGACACAGGACCAGGATGCTTTCAAAGGGCCGGGAGCCTTTCTAGGACACAGGACCAGGAGGCTTTCGCAGGGCCATGACCCTTTCTAGGACACAGGGCCAGGATGCCTTTACAGGGCCGCGACCTTTTCTGGGACACATGGCCAGGATGCTATCGCAGGGCCAGGACCGTTTCTAGGACACAGGGCCAGGATGTTTTCACAAGGGCCAGGACCCTTCCTTGGATACAGGGCCCGGATGCTTTCGCAGGACGGGGACCCCTCCTTGGACACAGGGCCAGGAAACTTTTACAGGGCCGGGACCGTTTCTAGGACACAGGGCCAGGATGCTTTCGCAAGGGCCATGACCCTTCCTTTTATACAGGGCCCGGATGCTTTCGCAGGACGGGGACCCTTCCTTCGACACAGGACCAGGATGCTTTCAGAGGGCCGGGAGACTTTCTAGGACACAGTGCCAGGAGGCTTTCGCAAGGCCATGACCCATCCTTGGACACAGGGCCAGTATGCTTCTGCAAGGCTGGGACCGTTTCTAGGACTCAGGGCCAGGATGCTATCGCAGGGGCGGGACCGTTTCTAGGACACAGGGCCAGGATGCTTTCACAAGGGCCAGGACCCTTCCTTGGATACAGGGCCCGGATGCTTTCGCAGGACGGTGACCCTTCCTTGGACACAGGGCCAGGATGCATTCACAGGGCCGGGACCCTTCCTTGGACACAGGACCAGGATGCTTTCAGAGGGCCGTGTCCCTTTCTAGGACACTTGGCCAGGATGCTTTCGCAGGGCCGGGTCCCTTTCTAGGACACAGGGCCAGGATGCTTTTGTAGGGCCGGGACCCATCCTTGGACACAGGGCCAGGATGCTTTCGCAGGGCCGTGATCCTTTCTAGGACACCGGGACAGGATGCTTTCGCAGGGCCATGACACTTTCTAGGACAGGGCCAGGATGCTTTCGCAGGGCCGGGACCCTTTCTAGGACACAGGGCCAGGATGCTTTCGCTGGGCAGGGACCCTTTCTAGAACAGTGCCAGGATGCTTTCGCAGGGCCGTGAGTCTTTCTAGGACACAAGGCCAGGATGCTTTCGCAGGGCCGGGACCCTTTCTAGGACACAGGGCCAGGATGCTTTCGCAGGGCCGTGTCCCTTTCTAGGACACTTGGCCAGGATGCTTTCGCAGGGCCGGGTCCCTTTCTAGGACACAGGGCCAGGATGCTTTTGTTGGGCCGGGACGCATCCTTGGACACAGGGCCAGGATGCTTTCGCAGGGCCGTGATCCTTTCTAGGACACCGGGACAGGATGCTTTCGCAGGGCCATGACACTTTCTAGGACAGGGCCAGGATGCTTTCGCAGGGCCGGGACCCTTTCTAGGACACAGGGCTAGGATGCTTTCGCTGGGCAGGGACCCTTTCTAGAACAGTGCCAGGATGCTTTCGCAGGGCCGTGAGTCTTTCTAGGACACAAGGCCAGGATGCTTTCGCAGGGCCGGGACCCTTTCTAGGACACAGGGCCAGGATGCTTTCGCAGGGCAGGGACCCTTTCTAGGACAGTGCCAGGATGCTTTCGCATGGCCGGGACCCTTTCTAGTACACAGGGCCAGGATGCTTTCACAGGGCTGGGACCCTTTGTAGGACACAGGACCAGGATGCCTTCACAGGGCTGGGACCCTTTATAGGACACAGGGCCAGGAGGCTTTCGCAGGGCCATGACCCTTTCTAGGACACAGGGCCAGGATGCTTTTACAGGGCCGCGACCTTTTCTGGGACACATGGCCAGGATGCTTCCGCAGGGCCGGGAGATTTCCTTGGACACAGGGACTGGATGCTTCCGCAGGGCCGGGTCCCCTCCTTGGACACAGGGCCAGGAACCTTTTACAATGCCGGGACCGTTTCTGGGACACAGGGACAGGATGCTTTCGCAGGGCCAGGACCCTTCCTTGGACACAGGGCCACGATGCTTCTGCAGGGCCGGGACCGTTTCTAGGACACAGGGCCTGGATGCTTTCACATGGCCGGACCCTTTCTAGGACACAGGGGCAGGATGCTATCGCAGGTCCGGGACCCTTACTTGGACACAGGTCCAGGATGCTTTCACAGAGCCGGGACCCTTTCTAGGGCACAGGGCCAGGATGCTTTTGCAGGGCCGTGACCCATCCTTGGACACAGGGCCAGGATGCTTTCGCAGGGCCGTGACCCTTTCTAGGACACAGGGCCAGGATGCTTTCGCAGGGCCAGGACCCTTTCTAGGACGCAGATCCAGGAGGCTATCGCAGAGCCGTGACCCTTTCTAGGACACTTGGCCAGGATGCTTTCGCATGGCTGGGACCCTGTCTAGGACACAGGGCCCGGATGCTTTCGCAGGACGGGGACCCTTCCTTGGACACAGGGCCAGGATGCATTCACAGGGCCGGGACCCTTCCTTGGACACAGGACCAGGATGCTTTCAGAGGGCCGTGTCCCTTTCTAGGACACTTGGCCAGGATGCTTCCGCAGGGCCAGGAGCTTTCCTTCGACACAGGGCCTGGATGCTTCCGCAGGGCCAGGAGCTTTCCTTCGACACAGGGCCTGGATGCTTCCGCAGGGCCGGGACCGTTTCTAGGGCACAGGGCCAGGATGCTTCCGCAGGGCCGGGAGCTTTCCTTCGACACAGGGCCTGGATGCTTCCGCAGGGCCAGGTCCCCTCCTTGGACACAGGGCCAGGAAACTTTCACAGGGCCGGGACCGTTTCTAGGACACAGGGCCAGGATGCTTCTGCAGGGCCGGGACCCTTCCTTGGACACAGGGCCAGGATGTTTCTGCAAGGCCGGGACTGTTTCCAGGACACAGGGCCAGGATGCTATCGCAGGGCCGGGACCGTTTCTAGGACAAAGGGCCAGGATGCTATCGCAGGTCCGGGACCCTTCCTTGGACACAGGGGCAGGATGCTTCAGCAGGGCCAGGACCCCTTCTAAGACGCAGATCCAGGAGGCTATCGCAGGGCCGTGACCCTTTCTAGGACACTTGGCCAGGATGCTTTCGCATTGCCGGGACCCTCGCTAGGACACAGGGCCCGGATGCTTTCGCAGGACGGGGACCCTTCCTTGGACACAGGACCAGGATGCTTTCAAAGGGCCGGGAGCCTTTCTAGGACACAGGACCAGGAGGCTTTCGCAGGGCCATGACCCTTTCTAGGACACAGGGCCAGGATGCCTTTACAGGGCCGCGACCTTTTCTGGGACACAGGGCCTGGATGCTATCGCAGGGCCGGGACCGTTTCTAGGACACAGGGCCAGGATGCTTTCACAAGGGCCAGGACCCTTCCTTGGATACAGGGCCCGGATGCTTTCGCAGGACGGGGACCCCTCCTTGGACACAGGGCCAGGAAACTTTTACAGGGCCGGGACCGTTTCTAGGACACAGGGCCAGGATGCTTTCGCAAGGGCCATGACCCTTCCTTTTACACAGGGCCCGGATGCTTTCGCAGGACGGGGACCCTTCCTTCGACACAGGACCAGGATGCTTTCAGAGGGCCGGGAGACTTTCTAGGACACAGGGCCAGGAGGCTTTCGCAAGGCCATGACCCATCCTTGGACACAGGGCCAGAATGCTTCTGCAAGGCTGGGACCGTTTCTAGGACTCAGGGCCAGGATGCTATCGCAGGGGCGGGACCGTTTCTAGGACACAGGGCCAGGATGCTTTCACAAGGGCCAGGACCCTTCCTTGGATACAGGGCCCGGATGCTTTCGCAGGACGGGGACCCTTCCTTCGACACAGGACCAGGATGCTTTCAGAGGTCCGGGAGCCTTTCTAGGACACAGGGCCAGGAGGCTTTTGCAGGGCCATGACCCATTCTTGGACACAGGGCCAGGATGCTTCTGCAAGGCCGGGACCGTTTCTAGGACTCAGGGCCAGGATGCTATCGCAGGGCCGCGACCGTTTCTAGGACACAGGGCCAGGATGCTTTCGCAAGGGCCAGGACCCTTCCTTGGATACAGGGCCCGGATGCTTTCGCTGGACGGGGACCCTTTCTTGGACACAGGACCAGGATGCTTTCAGAGGGCCGGGAGCCTTTCTCGGATACAGGGGCAGGAGGCTTTCGCAGGGCCATGACCCTTTCTAGGACACAGGGCCAGGATGCATTTACAGGGCCGCGACCTTTTCTGGGACACATGGCCAGGATGCTTCCGCAGGGCCGGGAACTTTCCTTGGACACAGGGCCTGGATGCTTCCGCAGGGCCCGGTCCCCTCCGTGGACACAGGGCCAGGAACCTTTTACAGGGCCGGGACCGTTTCTGAGACACAGGGCTAGGATGCTTTCACAGAGCCGGGACCCTTTCTAGGGCACAGGGCCAGGATGCTTTGGCAGGGCCGTGACCCTTTCTAGGACACAGGGGCAGGAGGCTTTCGCAGGGCCATGACCCTTTCTGGGACACATGGCCAGAATGCTTCAGCAGGGCCGGGAGCTTTCCTTGGACACAGGGCCTGGATGCTTCCGCAGGGCCCGGTCCCCTCCTTGGACACAGGGCCAGGAACCTTTTACAGGGCCGGGACCGTTTCTAGGACACAGGGCCAGGATGCTTTCGCAAGGGCCAGGACCCTTCCGTGGATACAGGGCCCGGATGCTTTCGCAGGACGGGGACCCTTCCTTCGACACAGGACCAGGATGCTTTCAGAGGGCCGGGAGACTTTCTAGGACACAGGGCCAGGAGGCTTTTGCAGGGCCATGACCCATCCTTGGACACAGGGCCAGGATGCTTCTGCAAGGCCGGGACCGTTTCTAGGACTCAGGGCCAGGATGCTATCGCAGGGCCGCGACCGTTTCTAGGACACAGGGCCAGGATGCTTTCGCAAGGGCCAGGACCCTTCCTTGGATACAGGGCCCGGATGCTTTCGCAGGTCGGGGACCCTTTCTTGGACACAGGACCAGGATGCTTTCAGAGGGCCGTGTCCCTTTCTAGGACACTTGGCCAGGATGCTTTCGCAGGGCAGGGACCCTTCCTTGGACACAGGACCAGGATGCTTTCAGAGGGCCGTGTCCCTTTCTAGGACACTTGGCCAGGATGCTTTCGCAGGGCGGGGTCCCATTCTAGGACACAGGGCCCGGATGCTTTCGCAGGACGGGGACCCTTTCTTGGACAAAGGGCCAGGATGCTTTCGCAGGGCCGGGCCCCTTTCTAGGACAGGGCCAGGATGCTTTCGCAGGGCCAGGACCCTTTGTAGGACACTTGGCCAGGATGCATTCGCATGGCCGGGACCTTTTCTAGGACACAGGGCCAGGAGGCTTTCGCAGGGCCATGACCCTTTCTAGGACACAGGGTCAGGATGCTTTTACAGGGCAGCGACATTTTCTGGGACACATGGCCAGGCTGCTTCCGCAGGGTCGGGATCTTTCCTTGGAAACAGGGCCTGGATGCTTCCAGAGGGCCCGGACCCCTCGTTGGACACAGGGCCAAGAACCCTTTACAGGGCCGGGACCGTTTCTGGGACACAGGGCCAGGATGCTTTCGCAGGACGGGGACCCTTCCTTGGACACAGGACCAGGATGCTTTTACAGGGCCGTGACCCTTTCTAGGTCACAAGGCCAGGATGCTTTCGCAGGGACGAGCCCCTTTCTAGGACACACGGCCAGGATGCTTTCACAGGGCTGGGACACTTCCTGGGACACAGGGCCAGGATGCTTTTGCAGGGCCGGGACCTTTTCTAGGACACAGGGCCAGGAGGCTTTCACAGGGCCGGGAGCCTTTCTAGGACACAGGGCCAGGAGGCTTTCGCAGGGCCATGACCCTTTCTAGGACACAGGGTCAGGATGCTTTGGCAGGGCAGCGACATTTTCTGGGACACAGGGCCAGGATACTTTCGCAGGGCCGGGACCCTTCCTTGGACACAGGGCCAGGATGCTTCCAGAGGGCCCGGACCCCTAGTTGGACACAGGGCCAGGAACCCTTTACAGGGCTGGGAACGTTTCTGGGACACAGGGCCAGGATGCTTTCGCAGGACGGGGACCCATCCTTGGACACAGGACCAGGATGCTTTTACAGGGCCGCGACCTTTTCTGGGACACATGGCCAGGATGCTTCCGCAGGGTCGGGAGCTTTCCTTGGACACAGGGCCTGGATGCTTCGGCAGGGCCCGGTCCCCTCCTTGGACACAGCGCCAGGAACCTTTTACAGGGCCGGGACCGTTTCTGGGACACAGGGCCAGGATGCTTTCGCAGGGCCGGGACCCTTCCTTGGACACAGGGCCAGGATGCTTCTGCAAGGCCGGGACCGTTTCTAGGACACAGGGCCAGGATGCTATCGCAGGGCAGGGACCGTTTCTAGGACACAGGTCTAGGATGATTTCGCAGGGCTGGGACCCTTTCTAGGACACATGGCCAGGATGCATCCGTAGGGCCCGACCCCTTCCTTGGACACAGGGACAGGATGCTTTCGCAGGGCCATGAACCTTTCTAGAACAGCGCCCGGATGCTTTCGCAGGGCCGTGAGTCTTTCTAGGACACAAGGCCAGGATGCTTTCGCAGGGCCGGGACCCTTTCTGGGACACAGGTCTAGGATGCTTTCGCAGGGCAGGGACCCGTTGTAGGATAGTGCCAGGATGCTTTCGCAGGGCCGGGACCCTATCTAGGACACAGGGCCAGGATGCTTTCACAGGGCTGGGACCCTTTGTATGACACAGGACCAGGATGCTTTCGCAGGGACGGGACTCTTTCTAGGACACAGGGCCAGGATGCTTTCACAGGGCTGGGACACTTTCTGGGTCACAGGGCCAGGATGCTTTTGCAGGGCCGGGACCTTTTCTAGGACACAGGGCCAGAAGGCTTTCACAGGGCCGGGACACTTCCTGGGACACAGGGCCAGGATGCTTTTGCAGGGCCGGGACCTTTTCTAGGACACAGGGCCAGGAGGCATTCACAGGGCCGGGAGCCTTTCTAGGACACAGGGCCAGGAGGCTTTCGCAGGGCCATGACCCTTTCTAGGACACAGGGTCAGGATGCTTTTGCAGGGCAGCGACATTTTCTGGGACACAGGGCCAGGATACTTTCGCAGGGCCGGGACCCTTCCTTGGACACAGGGCCAGGATGCTTCCAGAGGGCCCGGACCCCACGTTGGACACAGGGCCAGGAACCCTTTACAGGGCCGGGACCGTTTCTGGGACACAGGGCCAGGATGCTTTCGCAGGACGGGGACCCATCCTTGGACACAGGACCAGGATGCTTTTACAGGGCAGCGACCTTTTCTGGGACACATGGCCAGGATGCTTCCGCAGGGTCGGGAGATTTCCTTGGACACAGGGCCTGGATGCTTCGGCAGGGCCCGGTCCCCTTGGACACAGCGCCAGGAACCTTTTACAGGGCCGGGACCGTTTCTGGGACACAGGGCCAGGATGCTTTTGCAGGGCCGGGACCCTTCCTTGGACACAGGGCCAGGATGCTTCTGCAAGGCCGGGACCGTTTCTAGGACACAGGGCCAGGATGCTTTCACAGGGCTGGGACCCTTTGTATGACACAGGACCAGGATGCTTTCGCAGGGACGGGACTCTTTCTAGGACACAGGGCCAGGATGCTTTCACAGGGCTGGGACACTTTCTGGGTCATAGTGCCAGGATGCTTTTGCAGGGCCGGGACCTTTTCTAGGACACAGGGCCAGAAGGCTTTCACAGGGCCGGGAGCCTTTCTGGGACGCAGGGCCAGGAAGCTTTCGCTGGGCCATGACCCTTTCTAGGACACAAGGCCAGGATGCTTTTACAGGGCCGCGACCTTTTCTGGGATACATGGCCAGGATGCTTCCGCCGGGCCGGGAGATTTCCTTGGACACAGGGCCTTGATGCTATCGCAGGTCCGGGACCCTTCCTTGGACAAAGGGCCACGATGCTTTAACAGAGTCTGGACCCATTGTTGGACACAGGGCCAGGACGCTTTCGCAGGGCCGTGACCCTTTCTAGGACACAGGGCCAGACAGCTTTCGCAGGACAGGGACCCTTACTAGGACAGTGCCAGGATGCTTTCGCAGGGCCGGGACCCTTTCTAGGACACACGGCCAGGATGCTTTCACAGGGCTGGGACACTTCCTGGGACACAGGGCCAGGATGCTTTTGCAGGGCCGGGACCTTTTCTAGGACACAGGGCCAGGAGGCATTCACAGGGCCGGGAGCCTTTCTAGGACACAGGGCCAGGAGGCTTTCGCAGGGCCATGACCCTTTCTAGGACACAGGGTCAGGATGCTTTTGCAGGGCAGCGACATTTTCTGGGACACAGGGCCAGGATACTTTCGCAGGGCCGGGACCCTTCCTTGGACACAGGGCCAGGATGCTTCCAGAGGGCCCGGACCCCTCGTAGGACACAGGGCCAGGAACCCTTTACAGGGCCGGGACCGTTTCTGGGACACAGGGCCAGGATGCTTTCGCAGGACGGGGACCCATCCTTGGACACAGGACCAGGATGCTTTTACAGGGCAGCGACCTTTTCTGGGACACATGGCCAGGATGCTTCCGCAGGGTCGGGAGATTTCCTTGGACACAGGGCCTGGATGCTTCGGCAGGGCCCGGTCCCCTTGGACACAGCGCCAGGAACCTTTTACAGGGCCGGGACCGTTTCTGGGACACAGGGCCAGGATGCTTTCGCAGGGCCGGGAACCTTCCTTGGACACAGGGCCAGGATGCTTCCAGAGGGCCCGGACCCCACGTTGGACACAGGGCCAGGAACCCTTTACAGGGCCGGGACCGTTTCTGGGACACAGGGCCAGGATGCTTTCGCAGGACGGGGACCCATCCTTGGACACAGGACCAGGATGCTTTTACAGGGCAGCGACCTTTTCTGGGACACATGGCCAGGATGCTTCCGCAGGGTCGGGAGATTTCCTTGGACACAGGGCCTGGATGCTTCGGCAGGGCCCGGTCCCCTTGGACACAGCGCCAGGAACCTTTTACAGGGCCGGGACCGTTTCTGGGACACAGGGCCAGGATGCTTTCGCAGGGCCGGGACCCTTCCTTGGACACAGGGCCAGGATGCTTCTGCAAGGCCGGGACCGTTTCTAGGACACAGGGCCAGGATGCTATCGCAGGGCAGGGACCGTTTCTAGGACACATGGCCAGGATGCTTTCGCAGGGCCTGGACCCTTCCTTGGACACAGGGCCCGGATGCTTTCGCAGGACGGGTCCCTTCCTTGGACACAGGACCAGGATGCTTTCAGAAGGCCGGGAGACTTTCTAGGACACAGGGCCAGGAGGCTTTCGCAGGGCCATTAACCTTTCTAGGACACAGGGCCAGGATACTTTTACAGGGCCGCGAACTTTTCTGGGACACATGGCCAGAATTCTTCCGCAGGGCCGGGAGATTTCCTTGGACACAGGGCCTGGATGCTTCCGCAGGGCCCGGTCCCCTCCTTGGACACAGGGCCAGGAACCTTTTACAGGGCCGGGACCGTTTCTGGGACGCAGGACCAGGGTGCTTTCGCAGGGCCGGGACCCTTCCTTGGACACAGGGCCAGGATGCTTCTGCAAGGCCGGGTCCGTTTCTAGGACACAGGGCCAGGATGCTATCGCAGGGCCGGGTCCGTTTCTAGGACGGGGCCAGGATGCTTTCACAGGGCCGGACCCTTTCTAGGATACAGGGCCAGGATGCTATCGCAGGTCCTGGACCCTTCCTTGGACACAGGGCCAGGATGCTTTCACAGAGCCGGGACCCTTTCTAGGGCACAGAGCCAGGATGCATTTGCAGGGCAGGGTCCCATCCTTGGACACAGGACCAGGATGCTTTCGCAGGGCCGGGCCCCTTTCTAGGACAGGGCCAGGATGCCTTCGCAGGGCCGGGAAACTTCCCTGGACACAGGACCAGAATGCTTTCGCAGGGCTGGGACCCTTTTTAGGACAGGGACAGGATGCTTTCGCAGGGCCTGGCCCCTTTCTAGGACAGGGCCAGGATGCTTTCGCAGGGCCGTGACCCTTTGTAGGACAGAGGGCCAGGATGGTTTCGCAGGGCCGTGACCTTTTCTAGGACACAGGGCCAGGATGCTTTGACAGGGCTGGGACCCTTTGTAGGACACAGGACCAGGATGCTTTCACAGGGCTGGGACCCTTTGTAGGACACAGGACCAGGATGCTTTCGCAGGGCTGGGACACTTTCTAGGACACAGGGCCAGTATGCTTTCACAGGGCTGGGACCCTTTCTGGGACACAGGGCCAGGATGCTTTTGCAGGGCCGGGACCTATTTAGGACACAGGGCCGGGACCCTTTAGAGGGCACAGGGCCTGGAGGCTTTCGCAGGGCCATGACCCTTTCTAGGACACAGGGCAAGGATGCTTCCGCAGGGCCGGCACTTCTTCTGGAACACATGGCCAGGAATCGTTCACAGGGCCGGGACCGTTTCTATGACACAGGGCCAGGATGCTTTCGCAGGGCCATGAACCTTTCTAGAACAGGGCCCGGATGCTTTCGCAGGGCCGTGAGTCTTTCTAGGACACAAGGCCAGGATACTTTTACAGGGCCGCGACCTTTTCTGGGATACATGGCCAGGATGCTTCCGCCGGGCCGGGAGATTTCCTTGGACACAGGGCCTTGATGCTATCGCAGGTCCGGGACCCTTCCTTGGACAAAGGGCCACGATGCTTTAACAGAGTCTGGACCCATTGTTGGACACAGGGCCAGGACGCTTTCGCAGGGCCGTGACCCTTTCTAGGACACAGGGCCAGACAGCTTTCGCAGGACAGGGACCCTTACTAGGACAGTGCCAGGATGCTTTCGCAGGGCCGGGACCCTTTCTAGGACACACGGCCAGGATGCTTTCACAGGGCTGGGACACTTCCTGGGACACAGGGCCAGGATGCTTTTGCAGGGCCGGGACCTTTTCTAGGACACAGGGCCAGGAGGCTTTCACAGGGCCGGGAGCCTTTCTAGGACACAGGGCCAGGAGGCTTTCGCAGGGCCATGACCCTTTCTAGGACACAGGGTCAGGATGCTTTGGCAGGGCAGCGACATTTTCTGGGACACAGGGCCAGGATACTTTCGCAGGGCCGGGACCCTTCCTTGGACACAGGGCCAGGATGCTTCCAGAGGGCCCGGACCCCTAGTTGGACACAGGGCCAGGAACCCTTTACAGGGCTGGGAACGTTTCTGGGACACAGGGCCAGGATGCTTTCGCAGGACGGGGACCCATCCTTGGACACAGGACCAGGATGCTTTTACAGGGCCGCGACCTTTTCTGGGACACATGGCCAGGATGCTTCCGCAGGGTCGGGAGCTTTCCTTGGACACAGGGCCTGGATGCTTCGGCAGGGCCCGGTCCCCTCCTTGGACACAGCGCCAGGAACCTTTTACAGGGCCGGGACCGTTTCTGGGACACAGGGCCAGGATGCTTTCGCAGGGCCGGGACCCTTCCTTGGACACAGGGCCAGGATGCTTCTGCAAGGCCGGGACCGTTTCTAGGACACAGGGCCAGGATGCTATCGCAGGGCAGGGACCGTTTCTAGGACACAGGTCTAGGATGATTTCGCAGGGCTGGGACCCTTTCTAGGACACATGGCCAGGATGCATCCGTAGGGCCCGACCCCTTCCTTGGACACAGGGACAGGATGCTTTCGCAGGGCCATGAACCTTTCTAGAACAGCGCCCGGATGCTTTCGCAGGGCCGTGAGTCTTTCTAGGACACAAGGCCAGGATGCTTTCGCAGGGCCGGGACCCTTTCTGGGACACAGGTCTAGGATGCTTTCGCAGGGCAGGGACCCGTTGTAGGATAGTGCCAGGATGCTTTCGCAGGGCCGGGACCCTATCTAGGACACAGGGCCAGGATGCTTTCACAGGGCTGGGACCCTTTGTATGACACAGGACCAGGATGCTTTCGCAGGGACGGGACTCTTTCTAGGACACAGGGCCAGGATGCTTTCACAGGGCTGGGACACTTTCTGGGTCACAGGGCCAGGATGCTTTTGCAGGGCCGGGACCTTTTCTAGGACACAGGGCCAGAAGGCTTTCACAGGGCCGGGACACTTCCTGGGACACAGGGCCAGGATGCTTTTGCAGGGCCGGGACCTTTTCTAGGACACAGGGCCAGGAGGCATTCACAGGGCCGGGAGCCTTTCTAGGACACAGGGCCAGGAGGCTTTCGCAGGGCCATGACCCTTTCTAGGACACAGGGTCAGGATGCTTTTGCAGGGCAGCGACATTTTCTGGGACACAGGGCCAGGATACTTTCGCAGGGCCGGGACCCTTCCTTGGACACAGGGCCAGGATGCTTCCAGAGGGCCCGGACCCCACGTTGGACACAGGGCCAGGAACCCTTTACAGGGCCGGGACCGTTTCTGGGACACAGGGCCAGGATGCTTTCGCAGGACGGGGACCCATCCTTGGACACAGGACCAGGATGCTTTTACAGGGCAGCGACCTTTTCTGGGACACATGGCCAGGATGCTTCCGCAGGGTCGGGAGATTTCCTTGGACACAGGGCCTGGATGCTTCGGCAGGGCCCGGTCCCCTTGGACACAGCGCCAGGAACCTTTTACAGGGCCGGGACCGTTTCTGGGACACAGGGCCAGGATGCTTTTGCAGGGCCGGGACCCTTCCTTGGACACAGGGCCAGGATGCTTCTGCAAGGCCGGGACCGTTTCTAGGACACAGGGCCAGGATGCTTTCACAGGGCTGGGACCCTTTGTATGACACAGGACCAGGATGCTTTCGCAGGGACGGGACTCTTTCTAGGACACAGGGCCAGGATGCTTTCACAGGGCTGGGACACTTTCTGGGTCATAGTGCCAGGATGCTTTTGCAGGGCCGGGACCTTTTCTAGGACACAGGGCCAGAAGGCTTTCACAGGGCCGGGAGCCTTTCTGGGACGCAGGGCCAGGAAGCTTTCGCTGGGCCATGACCCTTTCTAGGACACAAGGCCAGGATGCTTTTACAGGGCCGCGACCTTTTCTGGGATACATGGCCAGGATGCTTCCGCCGGGCCGGGAGATTTCCTTGGACACAGGGCCTTGATGCTATCGCAGGTCCGGGACCCTTCCTTGGACAAAGGGCCACGATGCTTTAACAGAGTCTGGACCCATTGTTGGACACAGGGCCAGGACGCTTTCGCAGGGCCGTGACCCTTTCTAGGACACAGGGCCAGACAGCTTTCGCAGGACAGGGACCCTTACTAGGACAGTGCCAGGATGCTTTCGCAGGGCCGGGACCCTTTCTAGGACACACGGCCAGGATGCTTTCACAGGGCTGGGACACTTCCTGGGACACAGGGCCAGGATGCTTTTGCAGGGCCGGGACCTTTTCTAGGACACAGGGCCAGGAGGCATTCACAGGGCCGGGAGCCTTTCTAGGACACAGGGCCAGGAGGCTTTCGCAGGGCCATGACCCTTTCTAGGACACAGGGTCAGGATGCTTTTGCAGGGCAGCGACATTTTCTGGGACACAGGGCCAGGATACTTTCGCAGGGCCGGGACCCTTCCTTGGACACAGGGCCAGGATGCTTCCAGAGGGCCCGGACCCCTCGTAGGACACAGGGCCAGGAACCCTTTACAGGGCCGGGACCGTTTCTGGGACACAGGGCCAGGATGCTTTCGCAGGACGGGGACCCATCCTTGGACACAGGACCAGGATGCTTTTACAGGGCAGCGACCTTTTCTGGGACACATGGCCAGGATGCTTCCGCAGGGTCGGGAGATTTCCTTGGACACAGGGCCTGGATGCTTCGGCAGGGCCCGGTCCCCTTGGACACAGCGCCAGGAACCTTTTACAGGGCCGGGACCGTTTCTGGGACACAGGGCCAGGATGCTTTCGCAGGGCCGGGAACCTTCCTTGGACACAGGGCCAGGATGCTTCCAGAGGGCCCGGACCCCACGTTGGACACAGGGCCAGGAACCCTTTACAGGGCCGGGACCGTTTCTGGGACACAGGGCCAGGATGCTTTCGCAGGACGGGGACCCATCCTTGGACACAGGACCAGGATGCTTTTACAGGGCAGCGACCTTTTCTGGGACACATGGCCAGGATGCTTCCGCAGGGTCGGGAGATTTCCTTGGACACAGGGCCTGGATGCTTCCAGAGGGCCCGGACCCCACGTTGGACACAGGGCCAGGAACCCTTTACAGGGCCGGGACCGTTTCTGGGACACAGGGCCAGGATGCTTTCGCAGGACGGGGACCCATCCTTGGACACAGGACCAGGATGCTTTTACAGGGCAGCGACCTTTTCTGGGACACATGGCCAGGATGCTTCCGCAGGGTCGGGAGATTTCCTTGGACACAGGGCCTGGATGCTTCGGCAGGGCCCGGTCCCCTTGGACACAGCGCCAGGAACCTTTTACAGGGCCGGGACCGTTTCTGGGACACAGGGCCAGGATGCTTTCGCAGGGCCGGGACCCTTCCTTGGACACAGGGCCAGGATGCTTCTGCAAGGCCGGGACCGTTTCTAGGACACAGGGCCAGGATGCTATCGCAGGGCAGGGACCGTTTCTAGGACACATGGCCAGGATGCTTTCGCAGGGCCTGGACCCTTCCTTGGACACAGGGCCCGGATGCTTTCGCAGGACGGGTCCCTTCCTTGGACACAGGACCAGGATGCTTTCAGAAGGCCGGGAGACTTTCTAGGACACAGGGCCAGGAGGCTTTCGCAGGGCCATTAACCTTTCTAGGACACAGGGCCAGGATACTTTTACAGGGCCGCGAACTTTTCTGGGACACATGGCCAGAATTCTTCCGCAGGGCCGGGAGATTTCCTTGGACACAGGGCCTGGATGCTTCCGCAGGGCCCGGTCCCCTCCTTGGACACAGGGCCAGGAACCTTTTACAGGGCCGGGACCGTTTCTGGGACGCAGGACCAGGGTGCTTTCGCAGGGCCGGGACCCTTCCTTGGACACAGGGCCAGGATGCTTCTGCAAGGCCGGGTCCGTTTCTAGGACACAGGGCCAGGATGCTATCGCAGGGCCGGGTCCGTTTCTAGGACGGGGCCAGGATGCTTTCACAGGGCCGGACCCTTTCTAGGATACAGGGCCAGGATGCTATCGCAGGTCCTGGACCCTTCCTTGGACACAGGGCCAGGATGCTTTCACAGAGCCGGGACCCTTTCTAGGGCACAGAGCCAGGATGCATTTGCAGGGCAGGGTCCCATCCTTGGACACAGGACCAGGATGCTTTCGCAGGGCCGGGCCCCTTTCTAGGACAGGGCCAGGATGCCTTCGCAGGGCCGGGAAACTTCCCTGGACACAGGACCAGAATGCTTTCGCAGGGCTGGGACCCTTTTTAGGACAGGGACAGGATGCTTTCGCAGGGCCTGGCCCCTTTCTAGGACAGGGCCAGGATGCTTTCGCAGGGCCGTGACCCTTTGTAGGACAGAGGGCCAGGATGGTTTCGCAGGGCCGTGACCTTTTCTAGGACACAGGGCCAGGATGCTTTGACAGGGCTGGGACCCTTTGTAGGACACAGGACCAGGATGCTTTCACAGGGCTGGGACCCTTTGTAGGACACAGGACCAGGATGCTTTCGCAGGGCTGGGACACTTTCTAGGACACAGGGCCAGTATGCTTTCACAGGGCTGGGACCCTTTCTGGGACACAGGGCCAGGATGCTTTTGCAGGGCCGGGACCTATTTAGGACACAGGGCCGGGACCCTTTAGAGGGCACAGGGCCTGGAGGCTTTCGCAGGGCCATGACCCTTTCTAGGACACAGGGCAAGGATGCTTCCGCAGGGCCGGCACTTCTTCTGGAACACATGGCCAGGAATCGTTCACAGGGCCGGGACCGTTTCTATGACACAGGGCCAGGATGCTTTCGCAGGGCCATGAACCTTTCTAGAACAGGGCCCGGATGCTTTCGCAGGGCCGTGAGTCTTTCTAGGACACAAGGCCAGGATACTTTTACAGGGCCGCGACCTTTTCTGGGATACATGGCCAGGATGCTTCCGCCGGGCCGGGAGATTTCCTTGGACACAGGGCCTTGATGCTATCGCAGGTCCGGGACCCTTCCTTGGACAAAGGGCCACGATGCTTTAACAGAGTCTGGACCCATTGTTGGACACAGGGCCAGGACGCTTTCGCAGGGCCGTGACCCTTTCTAGGACACAGGGCCAGACAGCTTTCGCAGGACAGGGACCCTTACTAGGACAGTGCCAGGATGCTTTCGCAGGGCCGGGACCCTTTCTAGGACACACGGCCAGGATGCTTTCACAGGGCTGGGACACTTCCTGGGACACAGGGCCAGGATGCTTTTGCAGGGCCGGGACCTTTTCTAGGACACAGGGCCAGGAGGCTTTCACAGGGCCGGGAGCCTTTCTAGGACACAGGGCCAGGAGGCTTTCGCAGGGCCATGACCCTTTCTAGGACACAGGGTCAGGATGCTTTGGCAGGGCAGCGACATTTTCTGGGACACAGGGCCAGGATACTTTCGCAGGGCCGGGACCCTTCCTTGGACACAGGGCCAGGATGCTTCCAGAGGGCCCGGACCCCTAGTTGGACACAGGGCCAGGAACCCTTTACAGGGCTGGGAACGTTTCTGGGACACAGGGCCAGGATGCTTTCGCAGGACGGGGACCCATCCTTGGACACAGGACCAGGATGCTTTTACAGGGCCGCGACCTTTTCTGGGACACATGGCCAGGATGCTTCCGCAGGGTCGGGAGCTTTCCTTGGACACAGGGCCTGGATGCTTCGGCAGGGCCCGGTCCCCTCCTTGGACACAGCGCCAGGAACCTTTTACAGGGCCGGGACCGTTTCTGGGACACAGGGCCAGGATGCTTTCGCAGGGCCGGGACCCTTCCTTGGACACAGGGCCAGGATGCTTCTGCAAGGCCGGGACCGTTTCTAGGACACAGGGCCAGGATGCTATCGCAGGGCAGGGACCGTTTCTAGGACACAGGTCTAGGATGATTTCGCAGGGCTGGGACCCTTTCTAGGACACATGGCCAGGATGCATCCGTAGGGCCCGACCCCTTCCTTGGACACAGGGACAGGATGCTTTCGCAGGGCCATGAACCTTTCTAGAACAGCGCCCGGATGCTTTCGCAGGGCCGTGAGTCTTTCTAGGACACAAGGCCAGGATGCTTTCGCAGGGCCGGGACCCTTTCTGGGACACAGGTCTAGGATGCTTTCGCAGGGCAGGGACCCGTTGTAGGATAGTGCCAGGATGCTTTCGCAGGGCCGGGACCCTATCTAGGACACAGGGCCAGGATGCTTTCACAGGGCTGGGACCCTTTGTATGACACAGGACCAGGATGCTTTCGCAGGGACGGGACTCTTTCTAGGACACAGGGCCAGGATGCTTTCACAGGGCTGGGACACTTTCTGGGTCACAGGGCCAGGATGCTTTTGCAGGGCCGGGACCTTTTCTAGGACACAGGGCCAGAAGGCTTTCACAGGGCCGGGACACTTCCTGGGACACAGGGCCAGGATGCTTTTGCAGGGCCGGGACCTTTTCTAGGACACAGGGCCAGGAGGCATTCACAGGGCCGGGAGCCTTTCTAGGACACAGGGCCAGGAGGCTTTCGCAGGGCCATGACCCTTTCTAGGACACAGGGTCAGGATGCTTTTGCAGGGCAGCGACATTTTCTGGGACACAGGGCCAGGATACTTTCGCAGGGCCGGGACCCTTCCTTGGACACAGGGCCAGGATGCTTCCAGAGGGCCCGGACCCCACGTTGGACACAGGGCCAGGAACCCTTTACAGGGCCGGGACCGTTTCTGGGACACAGGGCCAGGATGCTTTCGCAGGACGGGGACCCATCCTTGGACACAGGACCAGGATGCTTTTACAGGGCAGCGACCTTTTCTGGGACACATGGCCAGGATGCTTCCGCAGGGTCGGGAGATTTCCTTGGACACAGGGCCTGGATGCTTCGGCAGGGCCCGGTCCCCTTGGACACAGCGCCAGGAACCTTTTACAGGGCCGGGACCGTTTCTGGGACACAGGGCCAGGATGCTTTTGCAGGGCCGGGACCCTTCCTTGGACACAGGGCCAGGATGCTTCTGCAAGGCCGGGACCGTTTCTAGGACACAGGGCCAGGATGCTTTCACAGGGCTGGGACCCTTTGTATGACACAGGACCAGGATGCTTTCGCAGGGACGGGACTCTTTCTAGGACACAGGGCCAGGATGCTTTCACAGGGCTGGGACACTTTCTGGGTCATAGTGCCAGGATGCTTTTGCAGGGCCGGGACCTTT
Source organism: Hypanus sabinus (assembly GCF_030144855.1). Taxonomy (NCBI): domain Eukaryota; kingdom Metazoa; phylum Chordata; class Chondrichthyes; order Myliobatiformes; family Dasyatidae; genus Hypanus; species Hypanus sabinus. The sequence continues at coordinate 68,419,160 of NC_082718.1, read as the reverse complement.
TCTAGGACACAGGGCCAGAAGGCTTTCACAGGGCCGGGAGCCTTTCTGGGACGCAGGGCCAGGAAGCTTTCGCTGGGCCATGACCCTTTCTAGGACACAAGGCCAGGATGCTTTTACAGGGCCGCGACCTTTTCTGGGATACATGGCCAGGATGCTTCCGCCGGGCCGGGAGATTTCCTTGGACACAGGGCCTTGATGCTATCGCAGGTCCGGGACCCTTCCTTGGACAAAGGGCCACGATGCTTTAACAGAGTCTGGACCCATTGTTGGACACAGGGCCAGGACGCTTTCGCAGGGCCGTGACCCTTTCTAGGACACAGGGCCAGACAGCTTTCGCAGGACAGGGACCCTTACTAGGACAGTGCCAGGATGCTTTCGCAGGGCCGGGACCCTTTCTAGGACACACGGCCAGGATGCTTTCACAGGGCTGGGACACTTCCTGGGACACAGGGCCAGGATGCTTTTGCAGGGCCGGGACCTTTTCTAGGACACAGGGCCAGGAGGCATTCACAGGGCCGGGAGCCTTTCTAGGACACAGGGCCAGGAGGCTTTCGCAGGGCCATGACCCTTTCTAGGACACAGGGTCAGGATGCTTTTGCAGGGCAGCGACATTTTCTGGGACACAGGGCCAGGATACTTTCGCAGGGCCGGGACCCTTCCTTGGACACAGGGCCAGGATGCTTCCAGAGGGCCCGGACCCCTCGTAGGACACAGGGCCAGGAACCCTTTACAGGGCCGGGACCGTTTCTGGGACACAGGGCCAGGATGCTTTCGCAGGACGGGGACCCATCCTTGGACACAGGACCAGGATGCTTTTACAGGGCAGCGACCTTTTCTGGGACACATGGCCAGGATGCTTCCGCAGGGTCGGGAGATTTCCTTGGACACAGGGCCTGGATGCTTCGGCAGGGCCCGGTCCCCTTGGACACAGCGCCAGGAACCTTTTACAGGGCCGGGACCGTTTCTGGGACACAGGGCCAGGATGCTTTCGCAGGGCCGGGAACCTTCCTTGGACACAGGGCCAGGATGCTTCCAGAGGGCCCGGACCCCACGTTGGACACAGGGCCAGGAACCCTTTACAGGGCCGGGACCGTTTCTGGGACACAGGGCCAGGATGCTTTCGCAGGACGGGGACCCATCCTTGGACACAGGACCAGGATGCTTTTACAGGGCAGCGACCTTTTCTGGGACACATGGCCAGGATGCTTCCGCAGGGTCGGGAGATTTCCTTGGACACAGGGCCTGGATGCTTCGGCAGGGCCCGGTCCCCTTGGACACAGCGCCAGGAACCTTTTACAGGGCCGGGACCGTTTCTGGGACACAGGGCCAGGATGCTTTCGCAGGGCCGGGACCCTTCCTTGGACACAGGGCCAGGATGCTTCTGCAAGGCCGGGACCGTTTCTAGGACACAGGGCCAGGATGCTATCGCAGGGCAGGGACCGTTTCTAGGACACATGGCCAGGATGCTTTCGCAGGGCCTGGACCCTTCCTTGGACACAGGGCCCGGATGCTTTCGCAGGACGGGTCCCTTCCTTGGACACAGGACCAGGATGCTTTCAGAAGGCCGGGAGACTTTCTAGGACACAGGGCCAGGAGGCTTTCGCAGGGCCATTAACCTTTCTAGGACACAGGGCCAGGATACTTTTACAGGGCCGCGAACTTTTCTGGGACACATGGCCAGAATTCTTCCGCAGGGCCGGGAGATTTCCTTGGACACAGGGCCTGGATGCTTCCGCAGGGCCCGGTCCCCTCCTTGGACACAGGGCCAGGAACCTTTTACAGGGCCGGGACCGTTTCTGGGACGCAGGACCAGGGTGCTTTCGCAGGGCCGGGACCCTTCCTTGGACACAGGGCCAGGATGCTTCTGCAAGGCCGGGTCCGTTTCTAGGACACAGGGCCAGGATGCTATCGCAGGGCCGGGTCCGTTTCTAGGACGGGGCCAGGATGCTTTCACAGGGCCGGACCCTTTCTAGGATACAGGGCCAGGATGCTATCGCAGGTCCTGGACCCTTCCTTGGACACAGGGCCAGGATGCTTTCACAGAGCCGGGACCCTTTCTAGGGCACAGAGCCAGGATGCATTTGCAGGGCAGGGTCCCATCCTTGGACACAGGACCAGGATGCTTTCGCAGGGCCGGGCCCCTTTCTAGGACAGGGCCAGGATGCCTTCGCAGGGCCGGGAAACTTCCCTGGACACAGGACCAGAATGCTTTCGCAGGGCTGGGACCCTTTTTAGGACAGGGACAGGATGCTTTCGCAGGGCCTGGCCCCTTTCTAGGACAGGGCCAGGATGCTTTCGCAGGGCCGTGACCCTTTGTAGGACAGAGGGCCAGGATGGTTTCGCAGGGCCGTGACCTTTTCTAGGACACAGGGCCAGGATGCTTTGACAGGGCTGGGACCCTTTGTAGGACACAGGACCAGGATGCTTTCACAGGGCTGGGACCCTTTGTAGGACACAGGACCAGGATGCTTTCGCAGGGCTGGGACACTTTCTAGGACACAGGGCCAGTATGCTTTCACAGGGCTGGGACCCTTTCTGGGACACAGGGCCAGGATGCTTTTGCAGGGCCGGGACCTATTTAGGACACAGGGCCGGGACCCTTTAGAGGGCACAGGGCCTGGAGGCTTTCGCAGGGCCATGACCCTTTCTAGGACACAGGGCAAGGATGCTTCCGCAGGGCCGGCACTTCTTCTGGAACACATGGCCAGGAATCGTTCACAGGGCCGGGACCGTTTCTATGACACAGGGCCAGGATGCTTTCGCAGGGCCATGAACCTTTCTAGAACAGGGCCCGGATGCTTTCGCAGGGCCGTGAGTCTTTCTAGGACACAAGGCCAGGATACTTTTACAGGGCCGCGACCTTTTCTGGGATACATGGCCAGGATGCTTCCGCCGGGCCGGGAGATTTCCTTGGACACAGGGCCTTGATGCTATCGCAGGTCCGGGACCCTTCCTTGGACAAAGGGCCACGATGCTTTAACAGAGTCTGGACCCATTGTTGGACACAGGGCCAGGACGCTTTCGCAGGGCCGTGACCCTTTCTAGGACACAGGGCCAGACAGCTTTCGCAGGACAGGGACCCTTACTAGGACAGTGCCAGGATGCTTTCGCAGGGCCGGGACCCTTTCTAGGACACACGGCCAGGATGCTTTCACAGGGCTGGGACACTTCCTGGGACACAGGGCCAGGATGCTTTTGCAGGGCCGGGACCTTTTCTAGGACACAGGGCCAGGAGGCATTCACAGGGCCGGGAGCCTTTCTAGGACACAGGGCCAGGAGGCTTTCGCAGGGCCATGACCCTTTCTAGGACACAGGGTCAGGATGCTTTTGCAGGGCAGCGACATTTTCTGGGACACAGGGCCAGGATACTTTCGCAGGGCCGGGACCCTTCCTTGGACACAGGGCCAGGATGCTTCCAGAGGGCCCGGACCCCACGTTGGACACAGGGCCAGGAACCCTTTACAGGGCCGGGACCGTTTCTGGGACACAGGGCCAGGATGCTTTCGCAGGACGGGGACCCAACCTTGGACACAGGACCAGGATGCTTTTACAGGGCAGCGACCTTTTCTGGGACACATGGCCAGGATGCTTCCGCAGGGTCGGGAGATTTCCTTGGACACAGGGCCTGGATGCTTCGGCAGGGCCCGGTCCCCTTGGACACAGCGCCAGGAACCTTTTACAGGTCCGGGACCGTTTCTGGGACACAGGGCCAGGATGCTTTCGCAGGGCCGGGACCCTTCCTTGGACACAGGGCCAGGATGCTTCTGCAAGGCCGGGACCGTTTCTAGGACACAGGGCCAGGATGCTTTCACAGGGCTGGGACCCTTTGTATGACACAGGACCAGGATGCTTTCGCAGGGACGGGACTCTTTCTAGGACACAGGGCCAGGATGCTTTCACAGGGCTGGGACACTTTCTGGGTCATAGTGCCAGGATGCTTTTGCAGGGCCGGGACCTTTTCTAGGACACAGGGCCAGAAGGCTTTCACAGGGCCGGGAGCCTTTCTGGGACGCAGGGCCAGGAAGCTTTCGCTGGGCCATGACCCTTTCTAGGACACAAGGCCAGGATGCTTTTACAGGGCCGCGACCTTTTCTGGGATACATGGCCAGGATGCTTCCGCCGGGCCGGGAGATTTCCTTGGACACAGGGCCTTGATGCTATCGCAGGTCCGGGACCCTTCCTTGGACAAAGGGCCACGATGCTTTAACAGAGTCTGGACCCATCGTTGGACACAGGGCCAGGAAGCTTTCGCAGGGCCGTGACCCTTTCTAGGACACAGGGCCAGGCAGCTTTCGCAGGACAGGGACCCTTACTAGGACAGTGCCAGGATGCTTTCGCAGGGCCGGGACCCTTTCTAGGACACACGGCCAGGATGCTTCCGCAGGGCCGGCACTTCTTCTGGAACACATGGCCAGGAATCGTTCACAGGGCCGGGACCGTTTCTATGACACAGGGCCAGGATGCTTTCGCAGGGCCATGAACCTTTCTAGAACAGGGCCCGGATGCTTTCGCAGGGCCGTGAGTCTTTCTAGGACACAAGGCCAGGATACTTTTACAGGGCCGCGACCTTTTCTGGGATACATGGCCAGGATGCTTCCGCCGGGCCGGGAGATTTCCTTGGACACAGGGCCTTGATGCTATCGCAGGTCCGGGACCCTTCCTTGGACAAAGGGCCACGATGCTTTAACAGAGTCTGGACCCATTGTTGGACACAGGGCCAGGACGCTTTCGCAGGGCCGTGACCCTTTCTAGGACACAGGGCCAGACAGCTTTCGCAGGACAGGGACCCTTACTAGGACAGTGCCAGGATGCTTTCGCAGGGCCGGGACCCTTTCTAGGACACACGGCCAGGATGCTTTCACAGGGCTGGGACACTTCCTGGGACACAGGGCCAGGATGCTTTTGCAGGGCCGGGACCTTTTCTAGGACACAGGGCCAGGAGGCATTCACAGGGCCGGGAGCCTTTCTAGGACACAGGGCCAGGAGGCTTTCGCAGGGCCATGACCCTTTCTAGGACACAGGGTCAGGATGCTTTTGCAGGGCAGCGACATTTTCTGGGACACAGGGCCAGGATACTTTCGCAGGGCCGGGACCCTTCCTTGGACACAGGGCCAGGATGCTTCCAGAGGGCCCGGACCCCACGTTGGACACAGGGCCAGGAACCCTTTACAGGGCCGGGACCGTTTCTGGGACACAGGGCCAGGATGCTTTCGCAGGACGGGGACCCATCCTTGGACACAGGACCAGGATGCTTTTACAGGGCAGCGACCTTTTCTGGGACACATGGCCAGGATGCTTCCGCAGGGTCGGGAGATTTCCTTGGACACAGGGCCTGGATGCTTCGGCAGGGCCCGGTCCCCTTGGACACAGCGCCAGGAACCTTTTACAGGGCCGGGACCGTTTCTGGGACACAGGGCCAGGATGCTTTCGCAGGGCCGGGACCCTTCCTTGGACACAGGGCCAGGATGCTTCTGCAAGGCCGGGACCGTTTCTAGGACACAGGGCCAGGATGCTTTCACAGGGCTGGGACCCTTTGTATGACACAGGACCAGGATGCTTTCGCAGGGACGGGACTCTTTCTAGGACACAGGGCCAGGATGCTTTCACAGGGCTGGGACACTTTCTGGGTCATAGTGCCAGGATGCTTTTGCAGGGCCGGGACCTTTTCTAGGACACAGGGCCAGAAGGCTTTCACAGGGCCGGGAGCCTTTCTGGGACGCAGGGCCAGGAAGCTTTCGCTGGGCCATGACCCTTTCTAGGACACAAGGCCAGGATGCTTTTACAGGGCCGCGACCTTTTCTGGGATACATGGCCAGGATGCTTCCGCCGGGCCGGGAGATTTCCTTGGACACAGGGCCTTGATGCTATCGCAGGTCCGGGACCCTTCCTTGGACAAAGGGCCACGATGCTTTAACAGAGTCTGGACCCATCGTTGGACACAGGGCCAGGATGCTTTCGCAGGGCCGTGACCCTTTCTAGGACACAGGGCCAGGCAGCTTTCGCAGGACAGGGACCCTTACTAGGACAGTGCCAGGATGCTTTCGCAGGGCCGGGACCCTTTCTAGGACACACGGCCAGGATGCTTTCACAGGGCTGGGACACTTCCTGGGACACAGGGCCAGGATGCTTTTGCAGGGCCGGGACCTTTTCTAGGACACAGGGCCAGGAGGCTTTCACAGGGCCGGGAGCCTTTCTAGGACACAGGGCCAGGAGGCTTTCGCAGGGCCATGACCCTTTCTAGGACACAGGGTCAGGATGCTTTTGCAGGGCAGCGACATTTTCTGGGACACAGGGCCAGGATACTTTCGCAGGGCCGGGACCCTTCCTTGGACACAGGGCCAGGATGCTTCCAGAGGGCCCGGACCCCTCGTAGGACACAGGGCCAGGAACCCTTTACAGGGCCGGGACCGTTTCTGGGACACAGGGCCAGGATGCTTTCGCAGGACGGGGACCCATCCTTGGACACAGGACCAGGATGCTTTTACAGGGCAGCGACCTTTTCTGGGACACATGGCCAGGATGCTTCCGCAGGGTCGGGAGATTTCCTTGGACACAGGGCCTGGATGCTTCGGCAGGGCCCGGTCCCCTTGGACACAGCGCCAGGAACCTTTTACAGGGCCGGGACCGTTTCTGGGACACAGGGCCAGGATGCTTTCGCAGGGCCGGGACCCTTCCTTGGACACAGGGCCAGGATGCTTCTGCAAGGCCGGGACCGTTTCTAGGACACAGGGCCAGGATGCTTTCACAGGGCTGGGACCCTTTGTATGACACAGGACCAGGATGCTTTCGCAGGGACGGGACTCTTTCTAGGACACAGGGCCAGGATGCTTTCACAGGGCTGGGACACTTTCTGGGTCATAGTGCCAGGATGCTTTTGCAGGGCCGGGACCTTTTCTAGGACACAGGGCCAGAAGGCTTTCACAGGGCCGGGAGCCTTTCTGGGACGCAGGGCCAGGAAGCTTTCGCTGGGCCATGACCCTTTCTAGGACACAAGGCCAGGATGCTTTTACAGGGCCGCGACCTTTTCTGGGATACATGGCCAGGATGCTTCCGCCGGGCCGGGAGATTTCCTTGGACACAGGGCCTTGATGCTATCGCAGGTCCGGGACCCTTCCTTGGACAAAGGGCCACGATGCTTTAACAGAGTCTGGACCCATCGTTGGACACAGGGCCAGGATGCTTTCGCAGGGCCGTGACCCTTTCTAGGACACAGGGCCAGGCAGCTTTCGCAGGACAGGGACCCTTACTAGGACAGTGCCAGGATGCTTTCGCAGGGCCGGGACCCTTTCTAGGACACACGGCCAGGATGCTTTCACAGGGCTGGGACACTTCCTGGGACACAGGGCCAGGATGCTTTTGCAGGGCCGGGACCTTTTCTAGGACACAGGGCCAGGAGGCTTTCACAGGGCCGGGAGCCTTTCTAGGACACAGGGCCAGGAGGCTTTCGCAGGGCCATGACCCTTTCTAGGACACAGGGTCAGGATGCTTTTGCAGGGCAGCGACATTTTCTGGGACACAGGGCCAGGATACTTTCGCAGGGCCGGGACCCTTCCTTGGACACAGGGCCAGGATGCTTCCAGAGGGCCCGGACTCCTCGTAGGACACAGGGCCAGGAACCCTTTACAGGGCCGGGACCGTTTCTGGGACACAGGGCCAGGATGCTTTCGCAGGACGGGGACCTTTTCTGGGACACATGGCCAGGATGCTTCCGCAGGGTCGGGAGCTTTCCTTGGACACAGGGCCTGGATGCTTCGGCAGGGCCCGGGCCCCTCCTTGGACACAGCGCCAGGAACCTTTTACAGGGCCGGGACCGTTTCTGGGACACAGGGCCAGGATGCTTTCGCAGGACCGGGACCCTTCCTTGGACACAGGGCCAGGATGCTTCTGCAAGGCCGGGACCGTTTCTAGGACACAGGGCCAGGATGCTATCGCAGGGCAGGGACCGTTTCTAGGACACATGGCCAGGATGCTTTCGCAGGGCCTGGACCCTTCCTTGGACACAGGGCCCGGATGCTTTCGCAGGACGGGTCCCTTCCTTGGACACAGGGCCAGGATGCTTTCAGAAGGCCGGGAGACTTTCTAGGACACAGGGCCAGGAGGCTTTCGCAGGGCCATGACCCTTTCTAGGACACAGGGCCAGGATACTTTTACAGGGCCGCGACCTTTTCTGGGACACATGGCCAGTATGCTTCCGCAGGGCCGGGAGATTTCCTTGGACACAGGGCCTGGATGCTTCCGCAGGGCCCGGTCCCCTCCTTGGACACAGGGCCAGGAACCTTTTACAGGGCCGGGACCGTTTCTGGGACACAGGGCCAGGGTGCTTTCGCAGGGCCGGGACCCTTCCTTGGACACTGGGCCAGGATGCTTCTGCAAGGCCGGGACCGTTTCTAGGACACAGGGCCAGGATGCTATCGCAGGGCCGGGTCCGTTTCTAGGACACGGGGCCAGGATGCTTTCACAGGGCCGGACCCTTTCTAGGATACAGGGCCAGGATGCTATCGCAGGTCCTGGACCCTTCCTTGGACACAGGGCCAGGATGCTTTCACAGAGCCGGGACCCTTTCTAGGGCACAGAGCCAGGATGCATTTGCAGGGCAGGGTCCCATCCTTGGACACAGGACCAGGATGCTTTCGCAGGGCCGGGCCCCTTTCTAGGACAGGGCCAGGATGCCTTCGCAGGGCCGGGAAACTTCCCTGGACACAGGACCAGAATGCTTTCGCAGGGCTGGGACCCTTTTTAGGACAGGGACAGGATGCTTTCGCAGGGCCTGGCCCCTTTCTAGGACAGGGCCAGGATGCTTTCGCAGGGCCGTGACCCTTTGTAGGACAGAGGGCCAGGATGGTTTTGCAGGGCCGTGACCCTTTCTAGGACACAGGGCCAGGATGCTTTGACAGGGCTGGGACCCTTTGTAGGACACAGGACCAGGATGCTTTCACAGGGCTGGGACCCTTTGTAGGACACAGGACCAGGATGCTTTCGCAGGGCTGGGACACTTTCTAGGACACAGGGCCAGTATGCTTTCACAGGGCTGGGACCCTTTCTGGGACACAGGGCCAGGATGCTTTTGCAGGGCCGGGAACTTTTTAGGACACAGGGCCGGGACCCTTTCGCAGGGCCATGACCCTTTCTAGGACAAAGGGCAAGGATGCTTCCGCAGGGCCGGCACTTCTTCTGGGACACATGGCCAGGAATCTTTCACAGGGCCGGGACCGTTTCTATGACACAGGGCCCGGATGCTTTCGCAGGGCCATGAACCTTTCTAGAACAGGGCCCGGATGCTTTCGCAGGGCCGTGAGTCTTTCTAGGACACAAGGCCAGGATGCTTTCGCAGGGCCGGGACCCTTTCTAGGACAGAGGTCTAGGATGCTTTCGCAGGGCAGGGACCCGCTGTAGGATAGTGCCAGGATGCTTTCGCAGGGCCGGGACCCTATCTAGGACACAGGGCCAGGATGCTTTCACAGGACTGGGACCTTTGTATGACACAGGACCAGGATGCTGTCGCAGCGCTGGGAGTCTTTCTAGGACACAGGGCCAGGATGCTTTCACAGGGCTGGGACACTTTCTGGGTCACAGGGCCAGGATGCTTTTGCAGGGCCGGGACCTTTTCTAGGACACAGGGCCAGGAAGCTTTCGCTGGGCCATGACCCTTTCTAGGACACAGGGCCAGGATGCTTTTACAGGGCCGCGACCTTTTCTGGGATACATGGCCAGGATGCTTCCGCAGGGCCGGGACCCTTTCTAGGACTCAGAGCCAGGATGCTTTCACAGGGCTGGGACCCTTTGTAGGACACAGGACCAGGAGGCTTTCGCAGGGCTATGACCCTTTCTAGGACACAGGGCCAGGATGCTTCAGCAGGGCCGGGAGCTTTCCTTCGACACAGGGCATGGATGCTTGCGCAGGGCCGGGTCCCCTCATTGGACACAGGGCCAGGAACGTTTCTGGGACACAGGGCCAGGATGCTTTCGCAGGGCCGGGACCCTTCCTTGGATACAGGGCCAGGATGCTTCTGCAGGGCAGGGACCGTTTCTAGGACACAGGGCCAGGATACTTTCACAGGGCCGAGAAGCTTCCTTGGACACAGGGCCAGGATGCTTCCGCAGGGCCGGGACCCCTCCTTGGACACAGGGCCAGGATGCTTCTGCAAGTCCGGGACCGTTTCTAGCACACAGGGCCAGGATGCTATCGCGGGGCGGGACCGTTTCTAGGACACAGGGCCTGGATGCTTCCGCAGGGCCCGGTCCCCTCCTTGGACACAGGGCCAGGAATCTTGTACAGGGCCGGGACCGTTTCTGGGACACAGGGCCAGGATGCTTTCACAGGGCTGGGACCCTTTCTAGGACACATGGCCAGGATGCATCCGTAGGGCAGGGACCCTTTCTAGGACAGTGCCAGGATGCTTTCGCAGGGCCGGACCCTTTCTAGGACACAGGGCCAGGATACTTTCACAGGGCCGGGAAGCTTCCTTGGACACAGGGCCAGGATGGTTCCACAGGGCCGGGACCCCTCCTTGGACACAGGGCCAGGATGCTTCTGCAAGGCCGGGACCGTTTCTAGGACACAGGGCCTGGATGCTATCGCGGGGCGGGACCGTTTCTAGGAGACAGGGCCTGGATGCTTGCGCAGGGCCCGGTCCCCTCCTTGGACACAGGGCCAGGAACCATTTACAGGGCCGGGACCGTTTCTGGGACTCAGGGCCAGGATGCTTTCACAGGCCCGGACCCTTTCTAGGACACAGGGCCAGGATACTTTCACAGGGCCGGGAAGCTTCCTTGGACACAGGGCCAGGATGCTTCCGCAGGGCCGGGACCCCTCCTTGGACACAGGGCCAGGATGCTTCTGCAAGGCCGGGACCGTTTCTAGGACACAGGGCCAGGATGCTATCGCGGGGCGGGACCGTTTCTAGGACACAGGGCCTGGATGCTTCCGCAGGGCCCGGTCCCCTCCTTGGACACAGGGCCAGGAACCTTTTACAGGGCCGGGACCGTTTCTGGGACACAGGGCCAGGATGCTTTTACAGGGCTGGGACCCTTTCTAGGACACATGGCCAGGATGCATCCGTAGGGCAGGGACCCTTTCTAGGACAGTGCCAGGATGCTTTCGCAGGGCCGGGACCTTTTCTAGGACACAGGGCCAGAAGGCTTTCACAGGGCCGGGAGCCTTTCTAGGACACAGGGCCAGGAAGCTTTCGCTGGGCCATGACCCTTTCTAGGACACAGGGCCAGGATGCTTTTACAGGGCCGCGACCTTTTCTGGGATACATGGCCAGGATGCTTCCGCAGGGCCGGGACCCTTTCTAGGACTCAGAGCGATGCTTTCACAGGGCTGGGACCCTTTGTAGGACACAGGACCAGGAGGCTTTCGCAGGGCTATGACCCTTTCTAGGACACAGGGCCAGGATGCTTCCGCAGGGCCGGGAGCTTTCCTTCGACACAGGGCATGGATGCTTGCGCAGGGCCGGGTCCCCTCATTGGACACAGGGCCAGGAACGTTTCTAGGACACAGGGCCAGGATGCTTTCACAGGGCTGGGACACTTTCTGGGTCACAGGGCCAGGATGCTTTTGCAGGGCCGGGACCTTTTCTAGGACACAGGGCCAGAAGGCTTTCACAGGGCCGGGAGCCTTTCTAGGACACAGGGCCAGGAAGCTTTCGCTGGGCCATGACCCTTTCCTTGGACACAGGGCCTGGATGCTTCGGCAGGGCCCGGTCCCCTCCTTGGACACAGCGCCAGGAACCTTTTGCAGGGCCGGGACCGTTTCTGGGACACAGGGCCAGGATGCTTTCGCAGGGCCGGGACCCTTCCTTGGACACAGGGCCAGGATGCTATCGCAGGGCAGGGACCGTTTCTAGGACACAGGTCTAGGATGCTTTCGCAGGGCTGGGACCCTTTCTAGGACACATGGCCAGGATGCAGCCGTAGGGCCGGGCCCCTTCCTTGGACACAGGGACAGGATGCTTTCGCAGGGCCATGAACCTTTCTAGAACAGGGCACGGATGCTTTCGCAGGGCCGTGAGTCTTTCTAGGACACAGGGCCAGGATGCTTTCACAGGGCTGGGACCCTTTGTATGACACAGGACCAGGATGCTTTCGCAGGGACGGGACTCTTTCTAGGACACAGGGCCAGGATGCTTTCACAGGGCTGGGACACTTTCTGGGTCACAGGGCCAGGATGCTTTTGCAGGGCCGGGACCTTTTCTAGGACACAGGGCCAGAAGGCTTTCACAGGGCAGGGAGCCTTTCTGGGACGCAGGGCCAGGAAGCTTTCGCTGGGCCATGACCCTTTCTAGGACACAAGGCCAGGATGCTTTTACAGGGCCGTGACCTTTTCTGGGATACATGGCCAGGATGCTTCCGCCGGGCCGGGAGATTTCCTTGGACACAGGGCCTTGATGCTATCGCAGGTCCGGGACCCTTCCTTGGACAAAGGGCCACGATGCTTTAACAGAGTCTGGACCCATCGTTGGACACAGGGCCAGGATGCTTTTGCAGGGCCGGGACCTTTTCTAGGACACAGGGCCAGGAGGCTTTCACAGGGCCGGGAGCCTTTCTAGGACACAGGGCCAGGAGGCTTTCGCAGGGCCATGACCCTTCCTAGGACACAGGGTCAGGATGCTTTTGCAGGGCAGCGACATTTTCTGGGACACAGGGCCAGGATACTTTCGCATGGCCGGGACCCTTCCTTGGACACAGGGCCAGGATGCTTCCAGAGGGCCCGGACCCCTCGTTGGACACAGGGCCAGGAACCCTTTACAGGGCCGGGACCGTTTCTGGGACACAGGGCCAGGATGCTTTCGCAGGACGGGGACCCATCCTTGGACACAGGACCAGGATGCTTTTACAGGGCCGCGACCTTTTCTGGGACACATGGCCAGGATGCTTCCGCAGGGTCGGGAGCTTTCCTTGGACACAGGGCCTGGATGCTTCGGCAGGACCCGGGCCCCTCATTGGACACAGCGCCAGGAACCTTTTACAGGGCCGGGACCGTTTCTGGGACACAGGGCCAGGATGCTTTCGCAGGGCCGGGACCCTTCCTTGGACACAGGGCCCGGATGCTTTCGCAGGACGGGTCCCTTCCTTGGACACAGGACCAGGATGCTTTCAGAAGGCCGGGAGACTTTCTAGGACACAGGGCCAGGAGGCTTTCGCAGGGCCATGACCCTTTCCAGGACACAGGGCCAGGATACTTTTACAGGGCCGCGACCTTTTCTGGGACACATGGCCAGAATGCTTCCGCAGGGCCGGGAGATTTCCTTGGACACAGGGCCTGGATGCTTCCGCAGGGCCCGGTCCCCTCCTTGGACACAGGGCCAGGAACCTTTTACAGGGCCGGGACCGTTTCTGGGACACAGGGCCAGGGTGCTTTCGCAGGGCCGGGACCCTTCCTTGGACACAGGGCCAGGATGCTTCTGCAAGGCCGGGACCGTTTCTAGGACACAGGGCCAGGATGCTATCGCAGGGCCGGGTCCGTTTCTAGGACACGGGGCCAGGATGCTTTCACAGGGCCGGACCCTTTCTAGGATACAGGGCCAGGATGCTATCGCAGGTCCTGGACCCTTCCTTGGACACAGGGCCAGGATGCTTTCACAGAGCCGGGACCCTTTCTAGGGCACAGAGCCAGGATGCATTTGCAGGGCAGGGTCCCATCCTTGGACACAGGACCAGGATGCTTTCGCAGGGCCGGGCCCCTTTCTAGGACAGGGCCAGGATGCCTTCGCAGGGCCGGGAAACTTCCCTGGACACAGGACCAGAATGCTTTCGCAGGGCTGGGACCCTTTTTAGGACAGGGACAGGATGCTTTCGCAGGGCCTGGCCCCTTTCTAGGACAGGGCCAGGATGCTTTCGCAGGGCCGTGACCCTTTGTAGGACAGAGGGCCAGGATGGTTTCGCAGGGCCGTGACCCTTTCTAGGACACAGGGCCAGGATGCTTTGACAGGGCTGGGACCCTTTGTAGGACACAGGACCAGGATGCTTTCACAGGGCTGGGACCCTTTGTAGGACACAGGACCAGGATGCTTTCGCAGGGCTGGGACACTTTCTAGGACACAGGGCCAGTATGCTTTCACAGGGCTGGGACTCTTTCTGGGGCACAGGGCCAGGATGCTTTTGCAGGGCCGGGACCTTTTTAGGACACAGGGCCGGGACCCTTTCGAGGGCACAGGGCCTGGAGGCTTTCGCAGGGCCATGACCCTTTCTAGGACACAGGGCAAGGATGCTTCCGCAGGGCCGGCACTTCTTCTGGGACACATGGCCAGGAATCTTTCACAGGGCCGGGACCGTTTCTATGACACAGGGCCCGGATGCTTTCGCAGGGCCATGAACCTTTCTAGAACAGGGCCCGGATGATTTTGCAGGGCCGGGAGCTTTCCTTCGACACAGGGCATGGATGCTTGCGCAGGGCCGGGTCCCCTCATTGGACACAGGGCCAGGAACGTTTCTAGGACACAGGGCCAGGATGCTTTCACAGGGCTGGGACACTTTCTGGGTCACAGGGCCAGGATGCTTTTGCAGGGCCGGGACCTTTTCTAGGACACAGGGCCAGAAGGCTTTCACAGGGCCGGGAGCCTTTCTAGGACACAGGGCCAGGAAGCTTTCGCTGGGCCATGACCCTTTCCTTGGACACAGGGCCTGGATGCTTCGGCAGGGCCCGGTCCTCTCCTTGGACACAGCGCCAGGAACCTTTTACAGGGCCGGGACCGTTTCTGGGACACAGGGCCAGGATGCTTTCGCAGGGCCGGGACCCTTCCTTGGACACAGGGCCAGGATGCTTCCGCAAGGCCGGGACCGTTTCTAGGACACAGGGCCAGGATGCTATCGCAGGGCAGGGACCGTTCGTTTCTAGGACACAGGTCTAGGATGCTTTCGCAGGGCTGGGACCCTTTCTAGGACACATGGCCAGGATGCAGCCGTAGGGCCGGGCCCCTTCCTTGGACACAGGGACAGGATGCTTTCGCAGGGCCATGAACCTTTCTAGAAGAGGGCCCGGATGCTTTCGCAGGGCCGTGAGTCTTTCTAGGACACAAGGCCAGGATGCTTTCACAGGGCCGGGACCCTTTCTAGGACACAGGGACAGGATGCTTTCGCAGGGCAGGGACCCGTTGTAGGATAGTGCCAGGATGCTTTCGCAGGGCCGGGACCCTATCTAGGACACAGGGCCAGGATGCTTTCACTGGGCTGGGACCCTTTGTATGACACAGGACCAGGATGCTTTCGCAGCGACGGGACTCTTTCTAGGACACAGGGCCAGGATGCTTTCACAGGGCTGGGACACTTTCTGGGTCACAGGGCCAGGATGCTTTTGCAGGGCCGGGACCTTTTCTAGGACACAGGGCCAGAAGGCTTTCGCAGGGCCAGGAGATTTCCTTGGACACAGGGCCTTGATGCTATCGCAGGTCCGGGACCCTTCCTTGGACAAAGGGCCACGATGCTTTAACAGAGTCTTGACCCATCGTTGGACACAGGGCCAGGATGCTTTCGCAGGGCCGTGACCCTTTCTAGGACACAGGGCCAGGCAGCTTTCGCAGGACAGGGACCCTTACTAGGACAGTGCCAGGATGCTTTCGCAGGGCCGGGACCCTTTCTAGGACACACGGCCAGGATGCTTTCACAGGGCTGGGACACTTCCTGGGACATAGGGCCAGGATGCTTTTGCAGGGCCGGGACCTTTTCTAGGACACAGGGCCAGGAGGCTTTCACAGGGCCGGGAACCTTTCTAGGACACAGGGCCAGGAGGCTTTCGCAGGGCCATGACCCTTTCTAGGACACAGGGTCAGGATGCTTTTGCAGGGCAGCGACCTTTTCTGGGACACATGGCCAGGATGCTTCCGCAGGGTCGGGAGCTTTCCTTGGACAAAGGGCCTGGATGCTTCGGCAGGGCCCGGGCCCCTCCTTGGACACAGCGCCAGGAACCTTTTACAGGGCCGGGACCGTTTCTGGGACACAGGGCCAGGATGCTTTCGCAGGGCCGGGACCCTTCCTTGGACACAGGGCCAGGATGCTTCTGCAAGGCCGGGACCGTTTCTAGGACACAGGGCCAGGATGCTATCGCAGGGCAGGGACCGTTTCTAGGACACATGGCCAGGATGCTTTCGCAGGGCCTGGACCCTTCCTTGGACACAGGGCCC
The DNA here is from genome assembly GCF_030144855.1 of Hypanus sabinus. Classification (NCBI taxonomy): domain Eukaryota; kingdom Metazoa; phylum Chordata; class Chondrichthyes; order Myliobatiformes; family Dasyatidae; genus Hypanus; species Hypanus sabinus. The sequence goes on along the minus strand of NC_082718.1, from coordinate 68,403,039 downwards.
GGATGCTTTCGCAGGATGGGTCCCTTCCTTGGACACAGGACCAGGATGCTTTCAGAAGGCCGGGAGACTTTCTAGGACACAGGGCCAGGAGGCTTTCGCAGGGCCATGACCCTTTCTAGGACACAGGGCCAGGATACTTTTACAGGGCCGCGACCTTTTCTGGGACACATGGCCAGAATGCTTCCGCAGGGCCGGGAGATTTCCTTGGACACAGGGCCTGGATGCTTCCGCAGGGCCCGGTCCCCTCCTTGGACACAGGGCCAGGAACCTTTTACAGGGCCGGGACCGTTTCTGGGACACAGGGCCTGGGTGCTTTCGCAGGGCCGGGAGCCTTCCTTGGACACAGGGCCAGGATGCTTCTGCAAGGCCGGGACCGTTTCTAGGACACAGGGCCAGGATGCTATCGCAGGGCCGGGTCCGTTTCTAGGACACGGGGCCAGGATGCTTTCACAGGGCCGGACCCTTTCTAGGATACAGGGCCAGGATGCTATCGCAGGTCCTGGACCCTTCCTTGGACACAGGGCCAGGATGCTTTCACAGAGCCGGGACCCTTTCTAGGGCACAGAGCCAGGATGCATTTGCAGGGCAGGGTCCCATCCTTGGACACAGGACCAGGATGCTTTCGCAGGGCCGGGCCCCTTTCTAGGACAGGGCCAGGATGCCTTCGCAGGGCCGGGAAACTTCCCTGGACACAGGACCAGAATGCTTTCGCAGGGCTGGGACCCTTTTTAGGACAGGGACAGGATGCTTTCGCAGGGCCTGGCCCCTTTCTAGGACAGGGCCAGGATGCTTTCGCAGGGCCGTGACCCTTTGTAGGACAGAGGGCCAGGATGGTTTCGCAGGGCCGTGACCCTTTCTAGGACACAGGGCCAGGATGCTTTGACAGGGCTGGGACCCTTTGTAGGACACAGGACCAGGATGCTTTCACAGGGCTGGGACCCTTTGTAGGACACAGGACCAGGATGCTTTCGCAGGGCTGGGACCGTTTCTAGGACACAGGGCCAGGATACTTTCACAGGGCCGGGAAGCTTCCTTGGACACAGGGCCAGGATGCTTCCGCAGGGCCGGGACCCCTCCTTGGACACAGGGCCAGGATGCTTCTGCAAGGCCGGGACCGTTTCTAGCACACAGGGCCAGGATGCTATCGCGGGGCGGGACCGTTTCTAGGACACAGGGCCTGGATGCTTCCGCAGGGCCCGGTCCCCTCCTTGGACACAGGGCCAGGAATCTTTTACAGGGCCGGGACCGTTTCTGGGACACAGGGCCAGGATGCTTTCACAGGGCTGGGACCCTTTCTAGGACACATGGCCAGGATGCATCAGTAGGGCAGGGACCCTTTCTAGGACAGTGCCAGGATGCTTTCGCAGGGCCGGGACCATTTCTAGGACATAGGGCCAGGATGCTTTAACAGGGCCGGGCCCCTTACTTGGACACAGGGACAGGATGCTTTCGCAGGGCCATGATCCTTTCTAGAACAGGGCCCGGATGCTTTCGCAGGGCCGTGAGTCTTTCTAGGACACAAGGCAAGGATGCTTTCGCAGGGCCGGGACCCTTTCTAGGACACAGGGACAGGATGCTTTCGCAGGGCAGGGACCCTTTCTAGGACAGTGCCAGGATGCGTTCGCAGGGCCGGGACCATTTTTAGGACACAGGGCCAGGATGCTTTCACAGGGCTGGGACCCTTTGTAGGACACAGGGTCAGGATGCTTTTGCAGGGCAGCGACATTTTCTGGGACACAGGGCCAGGATACTTTCGCATGGCCGGGACCCTTCCTTGGACACAGGGCCAGGATGCTTCCAGAGGGCCCGGACCCCTCGTTGGACACAGGGCCAGGAACCCTTTACAGGGCCGGGACCGTTTCTGGGACACAGGGCCAGGATGCTTTCGCAGGACGGGGACCCATCCTTGGACACTGGACCAGGATGCTTTTACAGGGCCGCGACCTTTTCTGGGACACATGGCCAGGATGCTTCCGCAGGGTCGGGAGCTTTCCTTGGACACAGGGCCTGGATGCTTCGGCAGGACCCGGGCCCCTCATTGGACACAGCGCCAGGAACCTTTTACAGGGCCGGGACCGTTTCTGGGACACAGGGCCAGGATGCTTTCGCAGGGCCGGGACCCTTCCTTGGACACAGGGCCCGGATGCTTTCGCAGGACGGGTCCCTTCCTTGGACACAGGACCAGGATGCTTTCAGAAGGCCGGGAGACTTTCTAGGACACAGGGCCAGGAGGCTTTCGCAGGGCCATGACCCTTTCCAGGACACAGGGCCAGGATACTTTTACAGGGCCGCGACCTTTTCTGGGACACATGGCCAGAATGCTTCCGCAGGGCCGGGAGATTTCCTTGGACACAGGGCCTGGATGCTTCCGCAGGGCCCGGTCCCCTCCTTGGACACAGGGCCAGGAACCTTTTACAGGGCCGGGACCGTTTCTGGGACACAGGGCCAGGGTGCTTTCGCAGGGCCGGGACCCTTCCTTGGACACAGGGCCAGGATGCTTCTGCAAGGCCGGGACCGTTTCTAGGACACAGGGCCAGGATGCTATCGCAGGGCCGGGTCCGTTTCTAGGACACGGGGCCAGGATGCTTTCACAGGGCCGGACCCTTTCTAGGATACAGGGCCAGGATGCTATCGCAGGTCCTGGACCCTTCCTTGGACACAGGGCCAGGATGCTTTCACAGAGCCGGGACCCTTTCTAGGGCACAGAGCCAGGATGCATTTGCAGGGCAGGGTCCCATCCTTGGACACAGGACCAGGATGCTTTCGCAGGGCCGGGCCCCTTTCTAGGACAGGGCCAGGATGCCTTCGCAGGGCCGGGAAACTTCCCTGGACACAGGACCAGAATGCTTTCGCAGGGCTGGGACCCTTTTTAGGACAGGGACAGGATGCTTTCGCAGGGCCTGGCCCCTTTCTAGGACAGGGCCAGGATGCTTTCGCAGGGCCGTGACCCTTTGTAGGACAGAGGGCCAGGATGGTTTCGCAGGGCCGTGACCCTTTCTAGGACACAGGGCCAGGATGCTTTGACAGGGCTGGGACCCTTTGTAGGACACAGGACCAGGATGCTTTCACAGGGCTGGGACCCTTTGTAGGACACAGGACCAGGATGCTTTCGCAGGGCTGGGACACTTTCTAGGACACAGGGCCAGTATGCTTTCACAGGGCTGGGACTCTTTCTGGGGCACAGGGCCAGGATGCTTTTGCAGGGCCGGGACCTTTTTAGGACACAGGGCCGGGACCCTTTCGAGGGCACAGGGCCTGGAGGCTTTCGCAGGGCCATGACCCTTTCTAGGACACAGGGCAAGGATGCTTCCGCAGGGCCGGCACTTCTTCTGGGACACATGGCCAGGAATCTTTCACAGGGCCGGGACCGTTTCTATGACACAGGGCCAGGATGCTTTCGCAGGGCCATGAACCTTTCTAGAACAGGGCCCGGATGATTTTGCAGGGCCGGGAGCTTTCCTTCGACACAGGGCATGGATGCTTGCGCAGGGCCGGGTCCCCTCATTGGACACAGGGCCAGGAACGTTTCTAGGACACAGGGCCAGGATGCTTTCACAGGGCTGGGACACTTTCTGGGTCACAGGGCCAGGATGCTTTTGCAGGGCCGGGACCTTTTCTAGGACACAGGGCCAGAAGGCTTTCACAGGGCCGGGAGCCTTTCTAGGACACAGGGCCAGGAAGCTTTCGCTGGGCCATGACCCTTTCCTTGGACACAGGGCCTGGATGCTTCGGCAGGGCCCGGTCCTCTCCTTGGACACAGCGCCAGGAACCTTTTACAGGGCCGGGACCGTTTCTGGGACACAGGGCCAGGATGCTTTCGCAGGGCCGGGACCCTTCCTTGGACACAGGGCCAGGATGCTTCCGCAAGGCCGGGACCGTTTCTAGGACACAGGGCCAGGATGCTATCGCAGGGCAGGGACCGTTCGTTTCTAGGACACAGGTCTAGGATGCTTTCGCAGGGCTGGGACCCTTTCTAGGACACATGGCCAGGATGCAGCCGTAGGGCCGGGCCCCTTCCTTGGACACAGGGACAGGATGCTTTCGCAGGGCCATGAACCTTTCTAGAAGAGGGCCCGGATGCTTTCGCAGGGCCGTGAGTCTTTCTAGGACACAAGGCCAGGATGCTTTCACAGGGCCGGGACCCTTTCTAGGACACAGGGACAGGATGCTTTCGCAGGGCAGGGACCCGTTGTAGGATAGTGCCAGGATGCTTTCGCAGGGCCGGGACCCTATCTAGGACACAGGGCCAGGATGCTTTCACTGGGCTGGGACCCTTTGTATGACACAGGACCAGGATGCTTTCGCAGCGACGGGACTCTTTCTAGGACACAGGGCCAGGATGCTTTCACAGGGCTGGGACACTTTCTGGGTCACAGGGCCAGGATGCTTTTGCAGGGCCGGGACCTTTTCTAGGACACAGGGCCAGAAGGCTTTCGCAGGGCCAGGAGATTTCCTTGGACACAGGGCCTTGATGCTATCGCAGGTCCGGGACCCTTCCTTGGACAAAGGGCCACGATGCTTTAACAGAGTCTTGACCCATCGTTGGACACAGGGCCAGGATGCTTTCGCAGGGCCGTGACCCTTTCTAGGACACAGGGCCAGGCAGCTTTCGCAGGACAGGGACCCTTACTAGGACAGTGCCAGGATGCTTTCGCAGGGCCGGGACCCTTTCTAGGACACACGGCCAGGATGCTTTCACAGGGCTGGGACACTTCCTGGGACATAGGGCCAGGATGCTTTTGCAGGGCCGGGACCTTTTCTAGGACACAGGGCCAGGAGGCTTTCACAGGGCCGGGAACCTTTCTAGGACACAGGGCCAGGAGGCTTTCGCAGGGCCATGACCCTTTCTAGGACACAGGGTCAGGATGCTTTTGCAGGGCAGCGACCTTTTCTGGGACACATGGCCAGGATGCTTCCGCAGGGTCGGGAGCTTTCCTTGGACAAAGGGCCTGGATGCTTCGGCAGGGCCCGGGCCCCTCCTTGGACACAGCGCCAGGAACCTTTTACAGGGCCGGGACCGTTTCTGGGACACAGGGCCAGGATGCTTTCGCAGGGCCGGGACCCTTCCTTGGACACAGGGCCAGGATGCTTCTGCAAGGCCGGGACCGTTTCTAGGACACAGGGCCAGGATGCTATCGCAGGGCAGGGACCGTTTCTAGGACACATGGCCAGGATGCTTTCGCAGGGCCTGGACCCTTCCTTGGACACAGGGCCCGGATGCTTTCGCAGGATGGGTCCCTTCCTTGGACACAGGACCAGGATGCTTTCAGAAGGCCGGGAGACTTTCTAGGACACAGGGCCAGGAGGCTTTCGCAGGGCCATGACCCTTTCTAGGACACAGGGCCAGGATACTTTTACAGGGCCGCGACCTTTTCTGGGACACATGGCCAGAATGCTTCCGCAGGGCCGGGAGATTTCCTTGGACACAGGGCCTGGATGCTTCCGCAGGGCCCGGTCCCCTCCTTGGACACAGGGCCAGGAACCTTTTACAGGGCCGGGACCGTTTCTGGGACACAGGGCCTGGGTGCTTTCGCAGGGCCGGGAGCCTTCCTTGGACACAGGGCCAGGATGCTTCTGCAAGGCCGGGACCGTTTCTAGGACACAGGGCCAGGATGCTATCGCAGGGCCGGGTCCGTTTCTAGGACACGGGGCCAGGATGCTTTCACAGGGCCGGACCCTTTCTAGGATACAGGGCCAGGATGCTATCGCAGGTCCTGGACCCTTCCTTGGACACAGGGCCAGGATGCTTTCACAGAGCCGGGACCCTTTCTAGGGCACAGAGCCAGGATGCATTTGCAGGGCAGGGTCCCATCCTTGGACACAGGACCAGGATGCTTTCGCAGGGCCGGGCCCCTTTCTAGGACAGGGCCAGGATGCCTTCGCAGGGCCGGGAAACTTCCCTGGACACAGGACCAGAATGCTTTCGCAGGGCTGGGACCCTTTTTAGGACAGGGACAGGATGCTTTCGCAGGGACTGGCCCCTTTCTAGGACAGGGCCAGGATGCTTTCGCAGGGCCGTGACCCTTTCTAGGACTCAGGGCCAGGATGCTCTCACAGGGCTGGGACCCTTTGTAGGACACAGGACCAGGATGCTTTCACAGGGCTGGGACCCTTTGTAGGACACAGGACCAGGATGCTTTCGCAGGGCTGGGACACTTTCTAGGACACAGGGCCAGTATGCTTCCACAGGGCTGGGACCCTTTCTGGGACACAGGGCCAGGATGCTTTTGCAGGGCCGGGAACTTTTTAGGACACAGGGCCGGGACCCTTTCGAGGGCACAGGGCCTGGAGGCTTTCGCAGGGCCATGACCCTTTCTAGGACACAGGGCAAGGATGCTTCCGCAGGGCCGGCACTTCTTCTGGGACACATGGCCAGGAATCTTTCACAGGGCCGGGACCGTTTCTATGACACAGGGCCAGGATGCTTTCGCAGGGCCATGAACCTTTCTAGAACAGGGCCCGGATGCTTTCGCAGGGCAGTGAGTCTTTCTAGGACACAAGGCCAGGATGCTTTCGCAGGGCCGGGACCCTTTCTAGGACACAGGTCTAGGATGCTTTCGCAGGGCAGGGACCCGCTGTAGGATAGTGCCAGGATGCTTTCGCAGGGCCGGGACCCTATCTAGGACACAGGGCCAGGATGCTTTCACAGGGCTGGGACCCTTTGTATGACACAGGGCCAGGATGCTGTCGCAGTGCTGGGAGTCTGTCTAGGACACAGGGCCAGGATGCTTTCACAGGGCTGGGACACTTTCTGGGTCCCAGGGCCAGGATGCTTTTGCAGGGCCGGGACATTTTCTAGGACACAGGGCCAGAAGGCTTTCACAGGGCCGGGAGCCTTTCTAGGACACAGGGCCAGGAAGCTTTCGCTGGGCCATGACCCTTTCTAGGACACAGGGCCAGGATGCTTTTACAGGGCCGCGACCTTTTCTGGGATACATGGCCAGGATGCTTCCGCAGGGCCGGGACCCTTTCTAGGACTCAGAGCCAGGATGCTTTCACAGGGCTGGGACCCTTTGTAGGACACAGGACCAGGAGGCTTTCGCAGGGCTATGACACTTTCTAGGACACAGGGCCAGGATGCTTCCGCAGGGCCGGGAGCTTTCCTTCGACACAGGGCATGGATGCTTGCGCAGGGCCGGGTCCCCTCATTGGACACAGGGCCAGGAACGTTTCTGGGACACAGGGCCAGGATGCTTTCGCAGGGCCGGGACCCTTCCTTGGATACAGGGCCAGGATGCTTCTGCAGGGCCGGGACCGTTTCTAGGACACAGGGCCAGGATACTTTCACAGGGCCGGGAAGCTTCCTTGGACACAGGGCCAGGATGCTTCCGCAGGGCCGGGACCCCTCCTTGGACACAGGGCCAGGATGCTTCTGCAAGGCCGGGACCGTTTCTAGCACACAGGGCCAGGATGCTATCGCGGGGCGGGACCGTTTCTAGGACACAGGGCCTGGATGCTTCCGCAGGGCCCGGTCCCCTCCTTGGACACAGGGCCAGGAATCTTTTACAGGGCCGGGACCGTTTCTGGGACACAGGGCCAGGATGCTTTCACAGGGCTGGGACCCTTTCTAGGACACATGGCCAGGATGCATCCGTAGGGCAGGGACCCTTTCTAGGACAGTGCCAGGATGCTTTCGCAGGGCCGGACCCTTTCTAGGACACAGGGCCAGGATACTTTCACAGGGCCGGGAAGCTTCCTTGGACACAGGGCCAGGATGCTTCCGCAGGGCCGGGACCCCTCCTTGGACACAGGGCCAGGATGCTTCTGCAAGGCCGGGACCGTTTCTAGGACACAGGGCCAGGATGCTATCGCGGGGCGGGACCGTTTCTAGGAGACAGGGCCTGGATGCTTGCGCAGGGCCCGGTACCCTCCTTGGACACAGGGCCAGGAACCATTTACAGGGCCGGGACCGTTTCTGGGACTCAGGGCCAGGATGCTTTCACAGGGCCGGACCCTTTCTAGGACACAGGGCCAGGATACTTTCACAGGGCCGGGAAGCTTCCTTGGACACAGGGCCAGGATGCTTCCGCAGGGCCGGGACCCCTCCTTGGACACAGGGCCAGGATGCTTCTGCAAGGCCGGGACCGTTTCTAGGACACAGGGCCAGGATGCTATCGCGGGGCGGGACCGTTTCTAGGACACAGGGCCTGGATGCTTCCGCAGGGCCCGGTCCCCTCCTTGGACACAGGGCCAGGAATCATTTACAGGGCCGGGACCGTTTCTGGGACACAGGGCCAGGATGCTTTCACAGGGCTGGGACCCTTTCTAGGACACATGGCCAGGATGCATCAGTAGGGCAGGGACCCTTTCTAGGACAGTGCCAGGATGCTTTCGCAGGGCCGGGACCATTTCTAGGACATAGGGCCAGGATGCTTTAACAGGGCCGGGCCCCTTACTTGGACACAGGGACAGGATGCTTTCGCAGGGCCATGATCCTTTCTAGAACAGGGCCCGGATGCTTTCGCAGGGCCGTGAGTCTTTCTAGGACACAAGGCAAGGATGCTTTCGCAGGGCCGGGACCCTTTCTAGGACACAGGGACAGGATGCTTTCGCAGGGCAGGGACCCTTTCTAGGACAGTGCCAGGATGCGTTCGCAGGGCCGGGACCATTTTTAGGACACAGGGCCAGGATGCTTTCACAGGGCTGGGACCCTTTGTAGGACACAGGATCAGGATGCTTTCGCAGGGCTGGGACTCTTTCTAGGACACAGGGCCAGGATGCTTTCACAGGGCTGGGACACTTTCTGGGTCACAGGGCCAGGATGCTTTTGCAGGGCCGGGACCTTTTCTAGGACACAGGGCCAGGAGGTTTTCACAGGGACGGAAACCTTTCTAGGACCCAGGGCCAGGAAGCTTTAGGTGGGCCATGACCCTTTCTAGGACACAGGGCCAGGATGCTTTTACAGGGCCGCGACCTTTTCTGGGACAAATGGCCAGGATGCTTCCGCAGGGTCGGGAGATTTCCTTGGACACAGGGCCTGGATGCTTCCGCAGGGCCGGGTCCCCTCATTGGACACAGGGCCAGGAACGTTTCTGGGACACAGGGCCAGGATGCTTTCACAGGGCTGGGACACTTTCTGGGTCACAGGGCCAGGATGCTTTTGCAGGGCCGGGACCTTTTCTAGGACACAGGGCCAGGAGGTTTTCACAGGGACGGAAACCTTTCTAGGACCCAGGGCCAGGAAGCTTTAGGTGGGCCATGACCCTTTCTAGGACACAGGGCCAGGATGCTTTTACAGGGCCGCGACCTTTTCTGGGACAAATGGCCAGGATGCTTCCGCAGGGTCGGGAGATTTCCTTGGACACAGGGCCTGGATGCTTCCGCAGGGCCGGGTCCCCTCCTTGGACACAGGGCCAGGTACTTTTCTGGGATACAGGGCCAGGATGCTTTCGCAGGGCCGGGACCCTTCCTTGGACACAGGTCCAGGATGCTTCTGCAGGGCCGGGACAGTTTCTAGGACACAGGGCCAGGATGCTTTCACAGGGCCGGACCCTTTCTAGGACACAGGGCCATGATGCTATCGCAGGTCCGGGACCCTTCCTTGGACACAGGGCCAGGATGCTTTCACAGGGCTGGGACCCTTTCTAGGACACATGGCCAGGATGCATCCGTAGGGCAGGGACACTTTCTAGGACAGTGCCAGGATGCTTTCGCAGGGCCGGACCCTTTCTAGGACACAGGGCCAGGATACTTTCACAGGGCCGGGAAGCTTCCTTGGAAACAGGGCCAGGATGCTTCCGCAGGGCCGGGACCCCTCCTTGGACACAGGGCCAGGATGCTTCTGCAAGGCCGGGACCGTTTCTAGGACACAGGGCCAGGATGCTATCGCGGGGCGGGACCGTTTCTAGGAGACAGGGCCTGGATGCTTGCGCAGGGCCCGGTCCCCTCCTTGGACACAGGGCCAGGAACCATTTACAGGGCCGGGACCGTTTCTGGGACTCAGGGCCAGGATGCTTTCACAGGGCCGGACCCTTTCTAGGACACAGGGCCAGGATACTTTCACAGGGCCGGGAAGCTTCCTTGGACACAGGGCCAGGATGCTTCCGCAGGGCCGGGACCCCTCCTTGGACACAGGGCCAGGATGCTTCTGCAAGTCCGGGACCGTTTCTAGGACACAGGGCCAGGATGCTATCGCGGGGCGGGACCGTTTCTAGGACACAGGGCCTGGATGCTTCCGCAGGGCCCGGTCCCCTCCTTGGACACAGGGCCAGGAATCTTTTACAGGGCCGGGACCGTTTCTGGGACACAGGGCCAGGATGCTTTCACAGGGCTGGGACCCTTTCTAGGACACATGGCCAGGATGCATCAGTAGGGCAGGGACCCTTTCTAGGACAGTGCCAGGATGCTTTCGCAGGGCCGGGACCATTTCTAGGACATAGGGCCAGGATGCTTTAACAGGGCCGGGCCCCTTACTTGGACACAGGGACAGGATGCTTTCGCAGGGCCATGATCCTTTCTAGAACAGGGCCCGGATGCTTTCGCAGGGCCGTGAGTCTTTCTAGGACACAAGGCAAGGATGCTTTCGCAGGGCCGGGACCCTTTCTAGGACACAGGGACAGGATGCTTTCGCAGGGCAGGGACCCTTTCTAGGACAGTGCCAGGATGCGTTCGCAGGGCCGGGACCATTTTTAGGACACAGGGCCAGGATGCTTTCACAGGGCTGGGACCCTTTGTAGGACACAGGATCAGGATGCTTTCGCAGGGCTGGGACTCTTTCTAGGACACAGGGCCAGGATGCTTTCACAGGGCTGGGACACTTTCTGGGTCACAGGGCCAGGATGCTTTTGCAGGGCCGGGACCTTTTCTAGGACACAGGGCCAGGAGGTTTTCACAGGGACGGAAACCTTTCTAGGACCCAGGGCCAGGAAGCTTTAGGTGGGCCATGACCCTTTCTAGGACACAGGGCCAGGATGCTTTTACAGGGCCGCGACCTTTTCTGGGACAAATGGCCAGGATGCTTCCGCAGGGTCGGGAGATTTCCTTGGACACAGGGCCTGGATGCTTCCGCAGGGCCGGGTCCCCTCATTGGACACAGGGCCAGGAACGTTTCTGGGACACAGGGCCAGGATGCTTTCGCAGGGCCGGGACCCTTCCTTGGATACAGGGCCAGGATGCTTCTGCAGGGCCGGGACCGTTTCTAGGACACAGGGCCAGGATACTTTCACAGGGCCGGGAAGCTTCCTTGGACACAGGGCCAGGATGCTTCCGCAGGGCCGGGACCCCTCCTTGGACACAGGGCCAGGATGCTTCTGCAAGGCCGGGACCGTTTCTAGCACACAGGGCCAGGATGCTATCGCGGGGCGGGACCGTTTCTAGGACACAGGGCCTGGATGCTTCCGCAGGGCCCGGTCCCCTCCTTGGACACAGGGCCAGGAATCTTTTCAGGGCCGGGACCGTTTCTGGGACACAGGGCCAGGATGCTTTCACAGGGCTCGGACCCTTTCTAGGACACATGGCCAGGATGCATCCGTAGGGCAGGGACCCTTTCTAGGACAGTGCCAGGATGCTTTCGCAGGGCCGGACCCTTTCTAGGACACAGGGCCAGGATACTTTCACAGGGCCGGGAAGCTTCCTTGGACACAGGGCCAGGATGCTTCCGCAGGGCCGGGACCCCTCCTTGGACACAGGGCCAGGATGCTTCTGCAAGGCCGGGACCGTTTCTAGGACACAGGGCCAGGATGCTATCGCGGGACGGGACCGTTTCTAGGAGACAGGGCCTGGATGCTTGCGCAGGGCCCGGTACCCTCCTTGGACACAGGGCCAGGAACCATTTACAGGGCCGGGACCGTTTCTGGGACTCAGGGCCAGGATGCTTTCACAGGGCCGGACCCTTTCTAGGACACAGGGCCAGGATACTTTCACAGGGCCGGGAAGCTTCCTTGGACACAGGGCCAGGATGCTTCCGCAGGGCCGGGACCCCTCCTTGGACACAGGGCCAGGATGCTTCTGCAAGGCCGGGACCGTTTCTAGGACACAGGGCCAGGATTCTATCGCGGGGCGGGACCGTTTCTAGGACCCAGGGCCTGGATGCTTCCGCAGGGCCCGGTCCCCTCCTTGGACACAGGGCCAGGAATCTTTTACAGGGCAGGGACCTTTTCTGGGACACAGGGCCAGGATGCTTTCACAGGGCTGGGACCCTTTCTAGGACACATGGCCAGGATGCATCAGTAGGGCAGGGACCCTTTCTAGGACAGTGCCAGGATGCTTTCGCAGGGCCGGGACCATTTCTAGGACATAGGGCCAGGATGCTTTAACAGGGCCGGGCCCCTTACTTGGACACAGGGACAGGATGCTTTCGCAGGGCCATGATCCTTTCTAGAACAGGGCCCGGATGCTTTCGCAGGGCCGTGAGTCTTTCTAGGACACAAGGCAAGGATGCTTTCGCAGGGCCGGGACCCTTTCTAGTACACAGGGACAGGATGCTTTCGCAGGGCAGGGACCCTTTCTAGGACAGTGCCAGGATGCGTTCGCAGGGCCGGGACCATTTTTAGGACACAGGGCCAGGATGCTTTCACAGGGCTGGGACCCTTTGTAGGACACAGGATCAGGATGCTTTCACAGGGCTGGGACACTTTCTGGGTCACAGGGCCAGGATGCTTTTGCAGGGCCGGGACCTTTTCTAGGACACAGGGCCAGGAGGTTTTCACAGGGACGGAAACCTTTCTAGGACCCAGGGCCAGGAAGCTTTAGGTGGGCCATGACCCTTTCTAGGACACAGGGCCAGGATGCTTTTACAGGGCCGCGACCTTTTCTGGGACAAATGGCCAGGATGCTTCCGCAGGGTCGGGAGATTTCCTTGGACACAGGGCCTGGATGCTTCCGCAGGGCCGGGTCCCCTCCTTGGACACAGGGCCAGGTACTTTTCTGGGATACAGGGCCAGGATGCTTTCGCAGGGCCGGGACCCTTCCTTGGACACAGGTCCAGGATGCTTCTGCAGGGCCGGGACAGTTTCTAGGACACAGGGCCAGGATGCTTTCACAGGGCCGGACCCTTTCTAGGACACAGGGCCATGATGCTATCGCAGGTCCGGGACCCTTCCTTGGACACAGGGCCAGGATGCTTTCACAGGGCTGGGACCCTTTCTAGGACACATGGCCAGGATGCATCCGTAGGGCAGGGACCCTTTCTAGGACAGTGCCAGGATGCTTTCGCAGGGCCGGACCCTTTCTAGGACACAGGGCCAGGATACTTTCACAGGGCCGGGAAGCTTCCTTGGAAACAGGGCCAGGATGCTTCCGCAGGGCCGGGACCCCTCCTTGGACACAGGGCCAGGATGCTTCTGCAAGGCCGGGACCGTTTCTAGGACACAGGGCCAGGATGCTATCGCGGGGCGGGACCGTTTCTAGGAGACAGGGCCTGGATGCTTGCGCAGGGCCCGGTCCCCTCCTTGGACACAGGGCCAGGAACCATTTACAGGGCCGGGACCTTTTCTGGGACTCAGGGCCAGGATGCTTTCACAGGGCCGGACCCTTTCTAGGACACAGGGCCAGGATACTTTCACAGGGCCGGGAAGCTTCCTTGGACACACGGCCAGGATGCTTCCGCTGGGCCAGGACCCCTCCTTGGACACAGGGCCAGGATGCTTCTGCAAGTCCGGGACCGTTTCTAGGACACAGGGCCAGGATGCTATCGCGGGGCGGGACCGTTTCTAGGACACAGGGCCTGGATGCTTCCGCAGGGCCCGGTCCCCTCCTTGGACACAGGGCCAGGAATCTTTTACAGGGCCGGGACCGTTTCTGGGACAGGGCCAGGATGCTTTCACAGGGCTGGGACCCTTTCTAGGACACATGGCCAGGATGCATCAGTAGGGCAGGGACCCTTTCTAGGACAGTGCCAGGATGCTTTCGCAGGGCCGGGACCATTTCTAGGACATAGGGCCAGGATGCTTTAACAGGGCCGGGCCCCTTACTTGGACACAGGGACAGGATGCTTTCGCAGGGCCATGATCCTTTCTAGAACAGGGCCCGGATGCTTTCGCAGGGCCGTGAGTCTTTCTAGGACACAAGGCAAGGATGCTTTCGCAGGGCCGGGACCCTTTCTAGGACACAGGGACAGGATGCTTTCGCAGGGCAGGGACCCTTTCTAGGACAGTGCCAGGATGCGTTCGCAGGGCCGGGACCATTTTTAGGACACAGGGCCAGGATGCTTTCACAGGGCTGGGACCCTTTGTAGGACACAGGATCAGGATGCTTTCGCAGGGCTGGGACTCTTTCTAGGACACAGGGCCAGGATGCTTTCACAGGGCTGGGACACTTTCTGGGTCACAGGGCCAGGATGCTTTTGCAGGGCCGGGACCTTTTCTAGGACACAGGGCCAGGAGGTTTTCACAGGGACGGAAACCTTTCTAGGACCCAGGGCCAGGAAGCTTTAGGTGGGCCATGACCCTTTCTAGGACACAGGGCCAGGATGCTTTTACAGGGCCGCGACCTTTTCTGGGACAAATGGCCAGGATGCTTCCGCAGGGTCGGGAGATTTCCTTGTACACAGGGCCTGGATGCTTCCGCAGGGCCGTGTCCCCTCCTTGGACACAGGGCCAGGTACTTTTCTGGGACACAGGGCCAGGATGCTTTCGCAGGGCCGGGACCCTTCCTTGGACACAGGTCCAGGATGCTTCTGCAGGGCCGGGACAGTTTCTAGGACACAGGGCCAGGATGCTTTCGCAGGGCTGTGACCCTTTCTACGACACAGATCCATGATGCTTTTGCAGGGCCGGGACCTTTTCTGGGACACATGGCCAGGATGCTTCCGCAGGGCCGGGAGCTTTCCTTCGACACAGGGCATGGATGCTTCCGCAGGGCGTGGTCCCCTCCTTGGACACAGGGCCAGGAACCTTTCACAGGGCCGGGACCGTTTCTAGGACACAGGGACAGGATGCTTTCGCAGGGCCGGGAACCTTACTTGGACACAGAGCCAGGATGCTTCTGCAGGGCCGGGACACTTCCTTGGAGACAGGGCCAGGATGCTTTCACAGGGCCGGACCCTTTCTAGGACACAGGGCCAGGATGCTATCGCAGGTCCGGGACCCTTGGACACAGGGCCAGGATGCTTTTGCAGGGCAGGGACCCTTTCTAGGACACAGGGCCAGGATACTTTCACAGGGCCGGGAAGCTTCCTTGGACACAGGGCCAGGATGCTTCCGCAGGGCCGGGACCCCTCCTTGGACAGAGGGCCAGGATGCTTCTGCAAGGCCGGGACCGTTTCAATGACACAGGGCCAGGATGCTATCGCGGGGCAGGACCGTTTCTAGGACACAGGGCCTGGATGCTTCCGCAGGGCCCGGTCCCCTCCTTGGACACAGGGCCTGGAACCTTTTACAGGGCCGGGACCGTTTCTGGGACACAGGGCCAGGATGCTTTCACAGGGCTGGGACCCTTTCTAGGACAGTGCCAAGATGCTTTCGCAGGGCCGGGACCATTTCTAGGAAACAGGGCAAGGATGCTTTCGCTGGGCCGGGCCCCTTACTTGGACACAGGGACAGGATGCTTTCACAGGGCCATGATCCTTTCTAGAACAGGGGCCGGATGCTTTCGCAGGGCCGTGAGTCTTTCTAGGACACAAGGCCAGGTTGCTTTCGCAGGGCCGGGACCCTTTCTAGGACACAGGTCCAGGATGCTTTCGCAGGGCAGGGACCCTTTCTAGGACAGTGCCAGGATGCTTTCGCAGGGCCGGGACCATTTCTAGGACACAGGGCCAGGATGCTTTCACAGGGCTCGGACCCTTTGTAGGACACAGGACCCGGATGCTTTCGCAGGGCTGGGACTCTTTCTAGGACACAGGGCCAGGATGCTTTCACAGGGCTGGGACACTTTCTGGGTCACAGTGCCAGGATGCTTTTGCAGGGCCGGGACCTTTTCTAGGACACAGGGCCAGGAGGTTTTCACAGGGACGGGAGCCTTTCTAGGACCCAGGGCCAGGAAGCTTTCGCTGGGCAATGACCCTTTCTAGGACACAGGTCCAGGATGCTTTCGCAGGGCAGGGACCCTTTCTAGGACAGTGCCAGGATGCTTTCGCAGGGCCGGGACCATTTCTAGGACACAGGGCCAGGATGCTTTCACAGGGCTCGGACCCTTTGTAGGACACAGGACCCGGATGCTTTCGCAGGGCTGGGACTCTTTCTAGGACACAGGGCCAGGATGCTTTCACAGGGCTGGGACACTTTCTGGGTCACAGTGCCAGGATGCTTTTGCAGGGCCGGGACCTTTTCTAGGACACAGGGCCAGGAGGTTTTCACAGGGACGGGAGCCTTTCTAGGACCCAGGGCCAGGAAGCTTTCGCTGGGCAATGACCCTTTCTAGGACACAGGTCCAGGATGCTTTCGCAGGGCAGGGACCCTTTCTAGGACAGTGCCAGGATGCTTTCGCAGGGCCGGGACCATTTCTAGGACACAGGGCCAGGATGCTTTCACAGGGCTCGGACCCTTTCTAGGACAGGGCCAGGATGCTTTCGCAGGGCTGGGACTCTTTCTAGGACACAGGGCCAGGATGCTTTCACAGGGCTGGGACACTTTCTGGGTCACAGTGCCAGGATGCTTTTGCAGGGCCGGGACCTTTTCTAGGACACAGGGCCAGGAGGTTTTCACAGGGACGGGAGCCTTTCTAGGACCCAGGGCCAGGAAGCTTTCGCTGGGCAATGACCCTTTCTAGGACACAGGGCCAGGATGCTTTTACAGGGCCGGACCCTTTCTAGGACACAGGGCCAGGATACTTTCACAGGGCCGGGAAGCTTCCTTGGACACAGGGCCAGGATGCTTCTGCAAGGCCGGGACCGTTTCTAGGACACAGGGCCAGGATACTTTCACAGGGCCGGGAAGCTTCCTTGGACACAGGGCCAGGATGCTTCTGCAAGGCCGGGACCGTTTCTAGAACACAGGGCCCGGATGCTATCGCGGGGCGGGACTGTTTCTAGGACACAGGGCCTGGGTGCTTCTGCAGGGCCCGGTCCCCTCCTTGGACACAGGGCCAGGAACCTTTTACAGGGCCGGGACCGTTTCTGGGACACAGGGCCAGGATGCTTTCACAGGGCTGGGACCCTTTCCAGGACACATGGCCAGGATGCATCGGTAGGGCAGGGACCCTTTCTAGGACAGTGCCAGGATGCTTTCGCAGGGCCGGGACCATTTCTAGGACATAGGGCCAGGATGCTTTCACAGTTCCGGGCCCCTTACTTGGACACAGGGACAGGATGCTTTCGCAGGGCCATGATCCTTTCTAGAACAGGGCCCGGATGCTTTCGCAGGGCCGTGAGTCTTTCTAGGACACAAGGCCAGGATGCTTTCGCAGGGCCGGGACCCATTCTAGGACAGTGCCAGGATGCTTTCGCAGGGCCGGGACCATTTCTAGGACACAGGGCGAGGATGCTTTCACAGGGCTGGGACCCTTTGTAGGACACAGGACCAGGATGCTTTCGCATGGCTGGGCTCTTTCTAGGACACAGGGCCAGGATGCTTTCACAGGGCTGGGACACTTTCTTGGTCACAGGGCCAGGATGCTTTCACAGGGCTGGGACACTTTCTGGGTCACAGGGCCAGGATGCTTTTGCAGGGCCGGGACCTTTTCTAGGACACAGGGCCAGGAGGTTTTCACAGGGACGGAAACCTTTCTAGGACCCAGGGCCAGGAAGCTTTAGGTGGGCCATGACCCTTTCTAGGACACAGGGCCAGGATGCTTTTACAGGGCCGCGACCTTTTCTGGGACAAATGGCCAGGATGCTTCCGCAGGGTCGGGAGATTTCCTTGGACACAGGGCCTGGATGCTTCCGCAGGGCCGGGTCCCCTCATTGGACACAGGGCCAGGAACGTTTCTGGGACACAGGGCCAGGATGCTTTCGCAGGGCCGGGACCCTTCCTTGGATACAGGGCCAGGATGCTTCTGCAGGGCCGGGACCGTTTCTAGGACACAGGGCCAGGATACTTTCACAGGGCCGGGAAGCTTCCTTGGACACAGGGCCAGGATGCTTCCGCAGAGCCGGGACCCCTCCTTGGACACAGGGCCAGGATGCTTCTGCAAGGCCGGGACCGTTTCTAGCACACAGGGCCAGGATGCTATCGCGGGGCGGGACCGTTTCTAGGACACAGGGCCTGGATGCTTCCGCAGGGCCCGGTCCCCTCCTTGGACACAGGGCCAGGAATCTTTTACAGGGCCGGGACCGTTTCTGGGACACAGGGCCAGGATGCTTTCACAGGGCTGGGACCCTTTCTAGGACACATGGCCAGGATGCATCCGTAGGGCAGGGACCCTTTCTAGGACAGTGCCAGGATGCTTTCGCAGGGCCGGACCCTTTCTAGGACACAGGGCCAGGATACTTTCACAGGGCCGGGAAGCTTCCTTGGACACAGGGCCAGGATGCTTCCGCAGGGCCGGGACCCCTCCTTGGACACAGGGCCAGGATGCTTCTGCAAGGCCGGGACCGTTTCTAGGACACAGGGCCAGGATGCTATCGCGGGGCGGGACCGTTTCTAGGAGACAGGGCCTGGATGCTTGCGCAGGGCCCGGTACCCTCCTTGGACACAGGGCCAGGAACCATTTACAGGGCCGGGACCGTTTCTGGGACTCAGGGCCAGGATGCTTTCACAGGGCCGGACCCTTTCTAGGACACAGGGCCAGGATACTTTCACAGGGCCGGGAAGCTTCCTTGGACACAGGGCCAGGATGCTTCCGCAGGGCCGGGACCCCTCCTTGGACACAGGGCCAGGATGCTTCTGCAAGGCCGGGACCGTTTCTAGGACACAGGGCCAGGATTCTATCGCGGGGCGGGACCGTTTCTAGGACCCAGGGCCTGGATGCTTCCGCAGGGCCCGGTCCCCTCCTTGGACACAGGGCCAGGAATCTTTTACAGGGCCGGGACCGTTTCTGGGACACAGGGCCAGGATGCTTTCACAGGGCTGGGACCCTTTCTAGGACACATGGCCAGGATGCATCAGTAGGGCAGGGACCCTTTCTAGGACAGTGCCAGGATGCTTTCGCAGGGCCGGGACCATTTCTAGGACATAGGGCCAGGATGCTTTAACAGGGCCGGGCCCCTTACTTGGACACAGGGACAGGATGCTTTCGCAGGGCCATGATCCTTTCTAGAACAGGGCCCGGATGCTTTCGCAGGGCCGTGAGTCTTTCTAGGACACCAGGCAAGGATGCTTTCGCAGGGCCGGGACCCTTTCTAGGACACAGGGACAGGATGCTTTCGCAGGGCAGGGACCCTTTCTAGGACAGTGCCAGGATGCGTTCGCAGGGCCGGGACCATTTTTAGGACACAGGGCCAGGATGCTTTCACAGGGCTGGGACCCTTTGTAGGACACAGGATCAGGATGCTTTCACAGGGCTGGGACACTTTCTGGGTCACAGGGCCAGGATGCTTTTGCAGGGCCGGGACCTTTTCTAGGACACAGGGCCAGGAGGTTTTCACAGGGACGGAAACCTTTCTAGGACCCAGGGCCAGGAAGCTTTAGGTGGGCCATGACCCTTTCTAGGACACAGGGCCAGGATGCTTTTACAGGGCCGCGACCTTTTCTGGGACAAATGGCCAGGATGCTTCCGCAGGGTCGGGAGATTTCCTTGGACACAGGGCCTGGATGCTTCCGCAGGGCCGGGTCCCCTCCTTGGACACAGGGCCAGGTACTTTTCTGGGATACAGGGCCAGGATGCTTTCGCAGGGCCGGGACCCTTCCTTGGACACAGGTCCAGGATGCTTCTGCAGGGCCGGGACAGTTTCTAGGACACAGGGCCAGGATGCTTTCACAGGGCCGGACCCTTTCTAGGACACAGGGCCATGATGCTATCGCAGGTCCGGGACCCTTCCTTGGACACAGGGCCTGGATGCTTTCACAGGGCTGGGACCCTTTCTAGGACACATGGCCAGGATGCATCCGTAGGGCAGGGACCCTTTCTAGGACAGTGCCAGGATGCTTTCGCAGGGCCGGACCCTTTCTAGGACACAGGGCCAGGATACTTTCACAGGGCCGGGAAGCTTCCTTGGAAACAGGGCCAGGATGCTTCCGCAGGGCCGGGACCCCTCCTTGGACACAGGGCCAGGATGCTTCTGCAAGGCCGGGACCGTTTCTAGGACACAGGGCCAGGATGCTATCGCGGGGCGGGACCGTTTCTAGGAGACAGGGCCTGGATGCTTGCGCAGGGCCCGGTCCCCTCCTTGGACACAGGGCCAGGAACCATTTACAGGGCCGGGACCTTTTCTGGGACTCAGGGCCAGGATGCTTTCACAGGGCCGGACCCTTTCTAGGACACAGGGCCAGGATACTTTCACAGGGCCGGGAAGCTTCCTTGGACACAGGGCCAGGATGCTTCCGCAGGGCCGGGACCCCTCCTTGGACACAGGGCCAGGATGCTTCTGCAAGTCCGGGACCATTTCTAGGACACAGGGCCAGGATGCTATCGCGGGGCGGGACCGTTTCTAGGACACAGGGCCTGGATGCTTCCGCAGGGCCCGGTCCCCTCCTTGGACACAGGGCCAGGAATCTTTTACAGGGCCGGGACCGTTTCTGGGACACATGGCCAGAATGCATCAGTAGGGCAGGGACCCTTTCTAGGACAGTGCCAGGATGCTTTCGCAGGGCCGGGACCATTTCTAGGACATAGGGCCAGGATGCTTTAACAGGGCCGGGCCCCTTACTTGGACACAGGGACAGGATGCTTTCGCAGGGCCATGATCCTTTCTAGAACAGGGCCCGGATGCTTTCGCAGGGCCGTGAGTCTTTCTAGGACACAAGGCAAGGATGCTTTCGCAGGGCCGGGACCCTTTCTAGGACACAGGGACAGGATGCTTTCGCAGGGCAGGGACCCTTTCTAGGACAGTGCCAGGATGCGTTCGCAGGGCCGGGACCATTTTTAGGACACAGGGCCAGGATGCTTTCACAGGGCTGGGACCCTTTGTAGGACACAGGATCAGGATGCTTTCGCAGGGCTGGGACTCTTTCTAGGACACAGGGCCAGGATGCTTTCACAGGGCTGGGACACTTTCTGGGTCACAGGGCCAGGATGCTTTTGCAGGGCCGGGACCTTTTCTAGGACACAGGGCCAGGAGGTTTTCACAGGGACGGAAACCTTTCTAGGACCCAGGGCCAGGAAGCTTTAGGTGGGCCATGACCCTTTCTAGGACACAGGGCCAGGATGCTTTTACAGGGCCGCGACCTTTTCTGGGACAAATGGCCAGGATGCTTCCGCAGGGTCGGGAGATTTCCTTGGACACAGGGCCTGGATGCTTCCGCAGGGCCGGGTCCCCTCATTGGACACAGGGCCAGGTACGTTTCTGGGACACAGGGCCAGGATGCTTTCGCAGGGCCGGGACCCTTCCTTGGATACAGGGCCAGGATGCTTCTGCAGGGCCGGGACCGTTTCTAGGACACAGGGCCAGGATACTTTCACAGGGCCGGGAAGCTTCCTTGGACACAGGGCCAGGATGCTTCCGCAGGGCCGGGACCCCTCCTTGGACACAGGGCCAGGATGCTTCTGCAAGGCCGGGACCGTTTCTAGCACACAGGGCCAGGATGCTATCGCGGGGCGGGACCGTTTCTAGGACACAGGGCCTGGATGCTTCCGCAGGGCCCGGTCCCCTCCTTGGACACAGGGCCAGGAATCTTTTACAGGGCCGGGACCGTTTCTGGGACACAGGGCCAGGATGCTTTCACAGGGCTGGGACCCTTTCTAGGACACATGGCCAGGATGCATCCGTAGGGCAGGGACCCTTTCTAGGACAGTGCCAGGATGCTTTCGCAGGGCCGGACCCTTTCTAGGACACAGGGCCAGGATACTTTCACAGGGCCGGGAAGCTTCCTTGGACACAGGGCCAGGATGCTTCCGCAGGGCCGGGACCCCTCCTTGGACACAGGGCCAGGATGCTTCTGCAAGGCCGGGACCGTTTCTAGGACACAGGGCCAGGATGCTATCGCGGGGCGGGACCGTTTCTAGGAGACAGGGCCTGGATGCTTGCGCAGGGCCCGGTACCCTCCTTGGACACAGGGCCAGGAACCATTTACAGGGCCGGGACCGTTTCTGGGACTCAGGGCCAGGATGCTTTCACAGGGCCGGACCCTTTCTAGGACACAGGGCCAGGATACTTTCACAGGGCCGGGAAGCTTCCTTGGACACAGGGCCAGGATGCTTCCGCAGGGCCGGGACCCCTCCTTGGACACAGGGCCAGGATGCTTCTGCAAGGCCGGGACCGTTTCTAGGACACAGGGCCAGGATTCTATCGCGGGGCGGGACCGTTTCTAGGACCCAGGGCCTGGATGCTTCCGCAGGGCCCGGTCCCCTCCTTGGACACAGGGCCAGGAATCTTTTACAGGGCCGGGACCGTTTCTGGGACACAGGGCCAGGATGCTTTCACAGGGCTGGGACCCTTTCTAGGACACATGGCCAGGATGCATCAGTAGGGCAGGGACCCTTTCTAGGACAGTGCCAGGATGCTTTCGCAGGGCCGGGACCAT
This sequence comes from Hypanus sabinus, assembly GCF_030144855.1. Taxonomy (NCBI): domain Eukaryota; kingdom Metazoa; phylum Chordata; class Chondrichthyes; order Myliobatiformes; family Dasyatidae; genus Hypanus; species Hypanus sabinus. Next base: position 68,380,606 of record NC_082718.1, on the reverse strand, counting down.
TTCTAGGACATAGGGCCAGGATGCTTTAACAGGGCCGGGCCCCTTACTTGGACACAGGGACAGGATGCTTTCGCAGGGCCATGATCCTTTCTAGAACAGGGCCCGGATGCTTTCGCAGGGCCGTGAGTCTTTCTAGGACACCAGGCAAGGATGCTTTCGCAGGGCCGGGACCCTTTCTAGGACACAGGGACAGGATGCTTTCGCAGGGCAGGGACCCTTTCTAGGACAGTGCCAGGATGCGTTCGCAGGGCCGGGACCATTTTTAGGACACAGGGCCAGGATGCTTTCACAGGGCTGGGACCCTTTGTAGGACACAGGATCAGGATGCTTTCACAGGGCTGGGACACTTTCTGGGTCACAGGGCCAGGATGCTTTTGCAGGGCCGGGACCTTTTCTAGGACACAGGGCCAGGAGGTTTTCACAGGGACGGAAACCTTTCTAGGACCCAGGGCCAGGAAGCTTTAGGTGGGCCATGACCCTTTCTAGGACACAGGGCCAGGATGCTTTTACAGGGCCGCGACCTTTTCTGGGACAAATGGCCAGGATGCTTCCGCAGGGTCGGGAGATTTCCTTGGACACAGGGCCTGGATGCTTCCGCAGGGCCGGGTCCCCTCATTGGACACAGGGCCAGGAACGTTTCTGGGACACAGGGCCAGGATGCTTTCGCAGGGCCGGGACCCTTCCTTGGATACAGGGCCAGGATGCTTCTGCAGGGCCGGGACCGTTTCTAGGACACAGGGCCAGGATACTTTCACAGGGCCGGGAAGCTTCCTTGGACACAGGGCCAGGATGCTTCCGCAGGGCCGGGACCCCTCCTTGGACACAGGGCCAGGATGCTTCTGCAAGGCCGGGTCCCCTCCTTGGACACAGGGCCAGGTACTTTTCTGGGATACAGGGCCAGGATGCTTTCGCAGGGCCGGGACCCTTCCTTGGACACAGGTTCAGGATGCTTCTGCAGGGCCGGGACAGTTTCTAGGACACAGGGCCAGGATGCTTTCACAGGGTCGGGAGATTTCCTTGGACACAGGGCCAGGATGCTTTCACAGGGCCGGACCCTTTCTAGGACACAGGGCCATGATGCTATCGCAGGTCCGGGACCCTTCCTTGGACACAGGGCCAGGATGCTTTCACAGGGCTGGGACCCTTTCTAGGACACATGGCCAGGATGCATCCGTAGGGCAGGGACCCTTTCTAGGACAGTGCCAGGATGCTTTCGCAGGGCCGGACCCTTTCTAGGACACAGGGCCAGGATACTTTCACAGGGCCGGGAAGCTTCCTTGGAAACAGGGCCAGGATGCTTCCGCAGGGCCGGGACCCCTCCTTGGACACAGGGCCAGGATGCTTCTGCAAGGCCGGGACCGTTTCTAGGACACAGGGCCAGGATGCTATCGCGGGGCGGGACCGTTTCTAGGAGACAGGGCCTGGATGCTTGCGCAGGGCCCGGTCCCCTCCTTGGACACAGGGCCAGGAACCATTTACAGGGCCGGGACCTTTTCTGGGACTCAGGGCCAGGATGCTTTCACAGGGCCGGACCCTTTCTAGGACACAGGGCCAGGATACTTTCACAGGGCCGGGAAGCTTCCTTGGAAACAGGGCCAGGATGCTTCCGCAGGGCCGGGACCCCTCCTTGGACACAGGGCCAGGATGCATCCGTAGGGCAGGGACCCTTTCTAGGACAGTGCCAGGATGCTTTCGCAGGGCCCGGTCCCCTCCTTGGACACAGGGCCAGGAACCATTTACAGGGCCGGGACCTTTTCTGGGACTCAGGGCCAGGATGCTTTCACAGGGCCGGACCCTTTCTAGGACACAGGGCCAGGATACTTTCACAGGGCCGGGAAGCTTCCTTGGACACAGGGCCAGGATGCTTCCGCAGGGCCGGGACCCCTCCTTGGACACAGGGCCAGGATGCTTCTGCAAGTCCGGGACCGTTTCTAGGACACAGGGCCAGGATGCTATCGCGGGGCGGGACCGTTTCTAGGACACAGGGCCTGGATGCTTCCGCAGGGCCCGGTCCCCTCCTTGGACACAGGGCCAGGAATCTTTTACAGGGCCGGGACCGTTTCTGGGACAGGGCCAGGATGCTTTCACAGGGCTGGGACCCTTTCTAGGACACATGGCCAGGATGCATCAGTAGGGCAGGGACCCTTTCTAGGACAGTGCCAGGATGCTTTCGCAGGGCCGGGACCATTTCTAGGACATAGGGCCAGGATGCTTTAACAGGGCCGGGCCCCTTACTTGGACACAGGGACAGGATGCTTTCGCAGGGCCATGATCCTTTCTAGAACAGGGCCCGGATGCTTTCGCAGGGCCGTGAGTCTTTCTAGGACACAAGGCAAGGATGCTTTCGCAGGGCCGGGACCCTTTCTAGGACACAGGGACAGGATGCTTTCGCAGGGCAGGGACCCTTTCTAGGACAGTGCCAGGATGCGTTCGCAGGGCCGGGACCATTTTTAGGACACAGGGCCAGGATGCTTTCACAGGGCTGGGACCCTTTGTAGGACACAGGATCAGGATGCTTTCGCAGGGCTGGGACTCTTTCTAGGACACAGGGCCAGGATGCTTTCACAGGGCTGGGACACTTTCTGGGTCACAGGGCCAGGATGCTTTTGCAGGGCCGGGACCTTTTCTAGGACACAGGGCCAGGAGGTTTTCACAGGGACGGAAACCTTTCTAGGACCCAGGGCCAGGAAGCTTTAGGTGGGCCATGACCCTTTCTAGGACACAGGGCCAGGATGCTTTTACAGGGCCGCGACCTTTTCTGGGACAAATGGCCAGGATGCTTCCGCAGGGTCGGGAGATTTCCTTGTACACAGGGCCTGGATGCTTCCGCAGGGCCGTGTCCCCTCCTTGGACACAGGGCCAGGTACTTTTCTGGGACACAGGGCCAGGATGCTTTCGCAGGGCCGGGACCCTTCCTTGGACACAGGTCCAGGATGCTTCTGCAGGGCCGGGACAGTTTCTAGGACACAGGGCCAGGATGCTTTCGCAGGGCTGTGACCCTTTCTACGACACAGATCCATGATGCTTTTGCAGGGCCGGGACCTTTTCTGGGACACATGGCCAGGATGCTTCCGCAGGGCCGGGAGCTTTCCTTCGACACAGGGCATGGATGCTTCCGCAGGGCGTGGTCCCCTCCTTGGACACAGGGCCAGGAACCTTTCACAGGGCCGGGACCGTTTCTAGGACACAGGGACAGGATGCTTTCGCAGGGCCGGGAACCTTACTTGGACACAGAGCCAGGATGCTTCTGCAGGGCCGGGACACTTCCTTGGAGACAGGGCCAGGATGCTTTCACAGGGCCGGACCCTTTCTAGGACACAGGGCCAGGATGCTATCGCAGGTCCGGGACCCTTGGACACAGGGCCAGGATGCTTTTGCAGGGCAGGGACCCTTTCTAGGACACAGGGCCAGGATACTTTCACAGGGCCGGGAAGCTTCCTTGGACACAGGGCCAGGATGCTTCCGCAGGGCCGGGACCCCTCCTTGGACAGAGGGCCAGGATGCTTCTGCAAGGCCGGGACCGTTTCAATGACACAGGGCCAGGATGCTATCGCGGGGCGGGACCGTTTCTAGGACACAGGGCCTGGATGCTTCCGCAGGGCCCGGTCCCCTCCTTGGACACAGGGCCTGGAACCTTTTACAGGGCCGGGACCGTTTCTGGGACACAGGGCCAGGATGCTTTCACAGGGCTGGGACCCTTTCTAGGACAGTGCCAAGATGCTTTCGCAGGGCCGGGACCATTTCTAGGAAACAGGGCAAGGATGCTTTCGCTGGGCCGGGCCCCTTACTTGGACACAGGGACAGGATGCTTTCACAGGGCCATGATCCTTTCTAGAACAGGGGCCGGATGCTTTCGCAGGGCCGTGAGTCTTTCTAGGACACAAGGCCAGGTTGCTTTCGCAGGGCCGGGACCCTTTCTAGGACACAGGTCCAGGATGCTTTCGCAGGGCAGGGACCCTTTCTAGGACAGTGCCAGGATGCTTTCGCAGGGCCGGGACCATTTCTAGGACACAGGGCCAGGATGCTTTCACAGGGCTCGGACCCTTTGTAGGACACAGGACCCGGATGCTTTCGCAGGGCTGGGACTCTTTCTAGGACACAGGGCCAGGATGCTTTCACAGGGCTGGGACACTTTCTGGGTCACAGTGCCAGGATGCTTTTGCAGGGCCGGGACCTTTTCTAGGACACAGGGCCAGGAGGTTTTCACAGGGACGGGAGCCTTTCTAGGACCCAGGGCCAGGAAGCTTTCGCTGGGCAATGACCCTTTCTAGGACACAGGTCCAGGATGCTTTCGCAGGGCAGGGACCCTTTCTAGGACAGTGCCAGGATGCTTTCGCAGGGCCGGGACCATTTCTAGGACACAGGGCCAGGATGCTTTCACAGGGCTCGGACCCTTTGTAGGACACAGGACCCGGATGCTTTCGCAGGGCTGGGACTCTTTCTAGGACACAGGGCCAGGATGCTTTCACAGGGCTGGGACACTTTCTGGGTCACAGTGCCAGGATGCTTTTGCAGGGCCGGGACCTTTTCTAGGACACAGGGCCAGGAGGTTTTCACAGGGACGGGAGCCTTTCTAGGACCCAGGGCCAGGAAGCTTTCGCTGGGCAATGACCCTTTCTAGGACAGGGCCGAGATGCTTTCGCAGGACGGGGACCCTTCCTTGGACACAGGGCCAGGATGCTTTCACACTGCCGGGACCCTTCCTTGGACACAGGACCAGGATGCTTTCAGAGGGCCGTGTCCCTTTCTAGGACACTTGGCCAGGATGCTTTCGCAGGGCAGGGACCCTTCCTTGGACACAGGACCAGGATGCTTTCAGAGGGCCGTGTCCCTTTCTAGGACACTTGGCCAGGATGCTCTCGCAGGGCCGGGACCCATTCTAGGACACAGGGCCCGGATGCTTTCGCAGGACGGGGACCCTTTCTTGGACAAAGGGGCAGGATGCTTTCGCAGGGCCGGGCCCCTTTCTAGGACAGGGCCAGGATGCTTTCGCAGGGCCAGGACCCTTTGTAGGACACTTGGCCAGGATGCATTCGCATGGCCGGGACCTTCTCTAGGACACAGGGCCAGGAGGTTTTCACAGGGACGGGAGCCTTTCTAGGACCCAGGGCCAGGAAGCTTTCGGTGGGCCATGACCCTTTCTAGGACACAGGGCCAGGATGCTTTCACAGGGGTGGGACACTTTCTGGGTCACAGGGCCAGGATGCTTTTGCAGGGCCGGGACCTTTTCTAGGACACTGGGCCAGGAGGTTTTCACAGGGACGGGAGCCTTTCTAGGACCCAGGGCCAGGAAGCTTTCGGTGGGCCATGACCCTTTCTAGGACACAGGGCCAGGATGCTTTTACAGGGCCGCGACCTTTTCTGGGACACATGGCCAGGATGCTTCCGCAGGGCCGGGAGATTTCCTTGGACACAGGGCCTGGATGCTTGCGCAGGGCCGGGTCCCCTCCTTGGACACAGGGCCAGGAACGTTTCTGGGACACAGGGCCAGGATGCTTTCGCAGGGCCGGGACCCTTCCTTGGATACAGGGCCAGGATGCTTCTGCAGGGCTGGGACCCTTTCCAGGACACATGGCCAGGATGCATCGGTAGGGCAGGGACCCTTTCTAGGACAGTGCCAGGGTGCTTTCGCAGGGCCGGGACCATTTCTAGGACATAGGGCCAGGATGCTTTCACAGTTCCGGGCCCCTTACTTGGACACAGGGACAGGATGCTTTCGCAGGGCCATGATCCTTTCTAGAACAGGGCCCGGATGCTTTCGCAGGGCAGGAACCCTTTCTAGGACAGTGCCAGGATACTTTCGCAGGGCCGGCACCATTTCTAGGACACAGGGCGAGGATGCTTTCACAGGGCTGGGAACCTTTGTAGGACACAGGACCAGGATGCTTTCGCATGGCTGGGACTCTTTCTAGGACACAGGGCCAGGATGCTTTCACCGGGCTGGGACACTTTCTTGGTCACAGGGCCAGGATGCTTTTGCAGGGCCGGGACCTTTTCTAGGACACAGGGCCAGGAGGTTTTCACAGGGACGGGAGCCTTTCTAGGACCCAGGGCCAGGAAGCTTTCGGTGGGCCATGACCCTTTCTAGGACACAGGGCCAGGATGCTTTTACAGGGCCGCGACCTTTTCTGGGACACATGGCCAGGATGCTTCCGCAGGGCCGGGAGATTTCCTTGGACACAGGGCCTGGATGCTTCTGGGACACAGGGCCAGGATGCTTTCGCAGGGCCGGGACCCTTCCTTGGACACAGGGCCAGGATGCTTCTGCAGGGCCGGGACCGTTTCTAGGACACAGGGCCAGGATGCTTTCACAGAGCCGGACCCTTTCAAGGACACAGGGCCAGGATGCGATCGCAGGTCCGGGACCCTTCCTTGGACACAAGGCCAGGATGCTTTCGCAGGACGGGGACCCTTTCTTGGACACAGGGATAGGATGCTTTCGCAGGGCCATGACACTTTCTAGAACAGGGCCCAGATGCTTTCGCAGGGCCGTGAGACTTTCTAGGAGACAAGGCCAGGATGCTTTTGCAGGGCCAGGACCCTTCCTTGGACACAGGGCCAGGATGCTTTCAGAGGGCCGTGTCCCTTTTTAGGCCAGGACCAGGATGCTTTCGCAGGGCCGGGCCCCTTTCTAGGACAGGGCCAGGATGCTTTCGCAGGGCCGTGACCCTTTGTAGGACACAGGGCCAGGATGGCTTCGCAGGGCCGTGACCCTTTCTAGGACACTTGGCCAGGATGCTTTCGCAGGGCCGGGCCCCTTTCTAGGACAGGGCCCGGATGCTTTCGCAGGACGGGGCCCCTTCCTTGGACACAGGGCCAGGATGCTTTCGCAGGGCTGGGACCCTTTCTAGTACAGGGCCAGGATGCTTTCACAGGGCTGGGACCCTTTTTCGGCCAGGACCAGGATGCTTTCGCAGGGCCGGGCCCCTTTCTAGGACAGGGCCAGGATGCTTTCGCAGGGCCGTGACCCTTTGTAGGACACAGGGCCAGGATGGCTTCACAGGGCCGTGACCCTTTCTAGGACACTTGGCCAGGATGCTTTCGCAGGGCCGGGCCCCTTTCTAGGACAGGGCCCGGATGCTTTCGCAGGACGGGGACCCTTCCTTGGACACAGGGCCAGGATGCTTTCACACTGCCGGGACCCTTCCTTGGACACAGGACCAGGATGCTTTCAGAGGGCCGTGTCCCTTTCTAGGACACTTGGCCAGGATGCTTTCGCAGGGCAGGGACCCTTCCTTGGACACAGGACCAGGATGCTTTCAGAGGGCCGTGTCCCTTTCTAGGACACTTGGCCAGGATGCTTTCGCAGGGCCGGGACCCATTCTAGGACACAGGGCCTGGGTGCTTCTGCAGGGCCCGGTCCCCTCCTTGGACACAGGGCCAGGAACCTCTTACAGGGCCCGGACCGTTTCTGGGACACAGGGCCAGGATGCTTTCACAGGGCTGGGACCCTTTCCAGGACACATGGCCAGGATGCATCCGTAGGGCAGGGACCCTTTCTAGGACAGTGCCAGGATGCTTTCGCAGGGCCGGGACCATTTCTAGGACATAGGGCCAGGATGCTTTCACAGTGCCGGGCCCCTTACTTGGACACAGGGACAGGATGCTTTCGCAGGGCCATGATCCTTTCTAGAACAGGGCCCGGATGCTTTCGCAGGGCCGTGAGACTTTCTAGGACGCAAGGCCAGGATGCTTTCGCAGGGCCGGGACCCTTTCTAGGACACAGGGACAGGATGCTTTCGCAGGGCAGGAACCCTTTCTAGGACAGTGCCAGGATGCTTTCGCAGGGCCGGGACCATTTCTAGGACACAGGGCGAGGATGCTTTCACAGGGCTGGGACCCTTTGTAGGACACAGGACCAGGATGCTTTCGCAGGGCTGGGACTCTTTCTTGGTCACAGGGCCAGGATGCTTTTGCTGGGCCGGGACCTTTTCTAGGACACAGGGCCAGGAGGTTTTCACAGGGACGGGAGCCTTTCTAGGACCCAGGGCCAGGAAGCTTTCGGTGGGCCATGACCCTTTCTAGGACACAGGGCCAGGATGCTTTTACAGGGCCGCGACCTTTTCTGGGACACATGGCCAGGATGCTTCCGCAGGGCTGGGAGATTTCCTTGGACACAGGGCCTGGATGCTTCCGCAGGGCCGGGTCCCCTCCTTGGACACAGGGCCAGGTACGTTTCTGGGACTCAGGGCCAGGATGCTTTCGCAGGGCCGGGACCCTTCCTTGGACACAGGGCCAGGATGCTTCTGCAGGGCCATGACCGTTTCTAGGACACAGGGCCAGGATGCTTTCACAGGGCCGGACCCTTTCAAGGACACAGGGCCAGGATGCGATCGCAGGTCCGGGACCCTTCCTTGGACACAAGGCCAGGATGCTTTCACAGAGCCGGGACCCTTTCTAGTGCACAGGGCCAGGATGCTTTCGCAGGACGGGGACCCTTTCTTGGACACAGGGATAGGATGCTTTCGCAGGGCCATGACACTTTCTAGAACAGGGCCCAGATGCTTTCGCAGGGCCGTGAGACTTTCTAGGAGACAAGGCCAGGATGCTTTTGCAGGGCCAGGTCCCTTCCTTGGACACAGGGCCAGGATGCTTTCAGAGGGCCGTGTCCCTTTTTAGGCCAGGACCAGGATGCTTTCGCAGGGCCGGGCCCCTTTCTAGGACAGGGCCAGGATGCTTTCGCAGGGCCGTGACCCTTTGTAGGACACAGGGCCAGGATGGCTTCGCAGGTCCGTGACCCTTTCTAGGACACTTGGCCAGGATGCTTTCGCAGGGCCGGGCCCCTTTCTAGGACGGCCCGGTTGCTTTCGCAGGACGGGGCCCCTTCCTTGGACACAGGGCCAGGATGCTTTCGCAGGGCTGGGACCCTTTCTAGTACAGGGCCAGGATGCTTTCAGAGGGCTGGGACCCTTTTTCGGCCAGGACCAGGATGCTTTCGCAGGGCCGGGCCCCTTTCTAGGACAGGGCCAGGATGCTTTCGCAGGGCCGTGACCCTTTGTAGGACACAGGGCCAGGATGGCTTCACAGGGCCGTGACCCTTTCTAGGACACTTGGCCAGGATGCTTTCGCAGGGCCGGGCCCCTTTCTAGGACAGGGCCGAGATGCTTTCGCAGGACGGGGACCCTTCCTTGGACACAGGGCCAGGATGCTTTCACACTGCCGGGACCCTTCCTTGGACACAGGACCAGGATGCTTTCAGAGGGCCGTGTCCCTTTCTAGGACACTTGGCCAGGATGCTTTCGCAGGGCAGGGACCCTTCCTTGGACACAGGACCAGGATGCTTTCAGAGGGCCGTGTCCCTTTCTAGGACACTTGGCCAGGATGCTCTCGCAGGGCCGGGACCCATTCTAGGACACAGGGCCCGGATGCTTTCGCAGGACGGGGACCCTTTCTTGGACACAGGGCCAGGAGGTTTTCACAGGGACGGGAGCCTTTCTAGGACCCAGGGCCAGGAAGCTTTCGGTGGGCCATGACCCTTTCTAGGACACAGGGCCAGGATGCTTTCACAGGGGTGGGACACTTTCTGGGTCACAGGGCCAGGATGCTTTTGCAGGGCCGGGACCTTTTCTAGGACACTGGGCCAGGAGGTTTTCACAGGGACGGGAGCCTTTCTAGGACCCAGGGCCAGGAAGCTTTCGGTGGGCCATGACCCTTTCTAGGACACAGGGCCAGGATGCTTTTACAGGGCCGCGACCTTTTCTGGGACACATGGCCAGGATGCTTCCGCAGGGCCGGGAGATTTCCTTGGACACAGGGCCTGGATGCTTGCGCAGGGCCGGGTCCCCTCCTTGGACACAGGGCCAGGAACGTTTCTGGGACACAGGGCCAGGATGCTTTCGCAGGGCCGGGACCCTTCCTTGGATACAGGGCCAGGATGCTTCTGCAGGGCCGGGACCGTTTCTAGGACACAGGGCCAGGATGCTTTCACAGGGCCGGACCCTTTCTAGGACACAGGGCCAGGATACTTTCACAGGGCCGGGAAGCTTCCTTGGACACAGGGCCAGGACGCTTCTGCAAGGCCGGGACCATTTCTAGGACAGGGCCAGGATGCTTTCGCAGGGCCGGGACCATTTCTAGGACATAGGGCCAGGATGCTTTCGCAGGGCCATGATCCTTTCTAGAACAGGGCACGGATGCTTTCGCAGGGCCGTGAGACTTTCTACGACACAAGGCCAGGATGCTTTCGCAGGGCCGGGACCCGTTCAAGGACACAGGGACAGGATGCTTTCGCAGGGCAGGAACCCTTTCTAGGACAGTGCCAGGATGCTTTCGCAGGGCCGGGACCATTTCTAGGACACAGGGCCTGGGTGCTTCTGCAGGGCAGGGACCCTTTCTAGGACAGTGCCAGGATGCTTTCGCAGGGCCGGGACCATTTCTAGGACATAGGGCCAGGATGCTTTCACAGTGCCGGGCCCCTTACTTGGACACAGGGACAGGATGCTTTCGCAGGGCCATGATCCTTTCTAGAACAGGGCACGGATGCTTTCGCAGGGCCGTGAGACTTTCTACGACACAAGGCCAGGATGCTTTCGCAGGGCCGGGACCCGTTCAAGGACACAGGGACAGGATGCTTTCGCAGGGCAGGAACCCTTTCTAGGACAGTGCCAGGATGCTTTCGCAGGGCCGGGACCATTTCTAGGACACAGGGCGAGGATGCTTTCACAGGGCTAGGACCCTTTGTAGGACACAGGACCAGGATGCTTTCGCAGGGCTGGGACTCTTTCTAGGACACAGGGCCAGGATGCTTTCACAGGGCTGGGACACTTTCTTGGTCACAGGGCCAGGATGCTTTTGCAGGGCCGGGACCTTTTCTAGGACACAGGGCCAGGAGGTTTTCACAGGGACGGGAGCCTTTCTAGGACCCAGGGCCAGGAAGCTTTCGGTGGGCCATGACCCTTTCTAGGACACAGGGCCAGGATGCTTTTACAGGGCCGTGACCTTTTCTGGGACAAATGGCCAGGATGCTTCCGCAGGGCTGGGAGATTTCCTTGGACACAGGGCCTGGATGCTTCCGCAGGGCCGGGTCCCCTCCTTGGACACAGGGCCAGGTACGTTTCTGGGACAGGGCCAGGATGCTTTCGCAGGGCCGGGACCCTTCCTTGGACACAGGGCCAGGATGCTTCTGCAGGGCCGGGACCGTTTCTAGGACACAGGGCCAGGATGCTTTCACAGGGCCGGACCCTTTCAAGGACACAGGGCCAGGATGCGATCGCAGGTCCGGGACCCTTCCTTGGACACAAGGCCAGGATGCTTTCACAGAGCCGGGACCCTTTCTAGTGCACAGGGCCAGGATGCTTTCGCAGGACGGGGACCCTTTCTTGGACACAGGGATAGGATGCTTTCGCAGGGCCATGACACTTTCTAGAACAGGGCCCAGATGCTTTCGCAGGGCCGTGAGACTTTCTAGGAGACAAGGCCAGGATGCTTTTGCAGGGCCAGGACCCTTCCTTGGACACAGGGCCAGGATGCTTTCAGATGGCCGTGTCCCTTTTTAGGCCAGGACCAGGATGCTTTCGCAGGGCCGGGCCCCTTTCTAGGACAGGGCCAGGATGCTTTCGCAGGGCCGTGACCCTTTGTAGGACACAGGGCCAGGATGGCTTCGCAGGGCCGTGACCCTTTCTAGGACACTTGGCCAGGATGCTTTCGCAGGGCCGGGCCCCTTTCTAGGACAGGGCCCGGATGCTTTCGCAGGACGGGGCCCCTTCCTTGGACACAGGGCCAGGATGCTTTCGCAGGGCTGGGACCCTTTCTAGTAAAGGGCCAGGATGCTTTCACAGGGCTGGGACCCTTTTTCGGCCAGGACCAGGATGCTTTCGCAGGGCCGGGCCCCTTTCTAGGACAGGGCCAGGATGCTTTCGCAGGGCCGTGACCCTTTGTAGGACACAGGGCCAGGATGGCTTCGCAGGGCCGTGTCCCTTTCTAGGACACTTGGCCAGGATGCTTTCGCAGGGCCGGGCCCCTTTCTAGGACAGGGCCCGGATGCTTTCGCAGGACGGGGACCCTTCCTTGGACACAGGGCCAGGATGCTTTCACACTGCCGGGACCCTTCCTTGGACACAGGACCAGGATGCTTTCAGAGGGCCGTGTCCGTTTCTAGGACACTTGGCCAGGATGCTTTCGCAGGGCAGGGACCCTTCCTTGGACACAGGACCAGGATGCTTTCAGAGGGCCGTGTCCCTTTCTAGGACACTTGGCCAGGATGCTTTCGCAGGGCCGGGACCCATTCTAGGACACAGGGCCCGGATGCTTTCGCAGGACGGGGACCCTTTCTTGGACAAAGGGCCAGGATGCTTTCGCAGGACCAGGATGCTTTCGCAGCGCCAGGACCCTTTGTAGGACACTTGGCCAGGATGCATTCGCATGGCCGGGACCTTCTCTAGGACACAGGGCCAGGAGGTTTTCACAGGGACGGGAGCCTTTCTAGGACCCAGGGCCAGGAAGCTTTCGGTGGGCCATGACCCTTTCTAGGACACAGGGCCAGGATGCTTTCACAGGGGTGGGACACTTTCTGGGTCACAGGGCCAGGATGCTTTTGCAGGGCCGGGAACTTTTCTAGGACACAGGGCCAGGAGGTTTTCACAGGGACGGGAGCCTTTCTAGGACCCAGGGCCAGGAAGCTTTCGGTGGGCCATGACCCTTTCTAGGACACAGGGCCAGGATGCTTTTACAGGGCCGCGACCTTTACTGGGACACATGGCCAGGATGCTTCCGCAGGGCCGGGAGATTTCCTTGGACACAGGGCCTGGATGCTTGCGCAGGGCCGGGTCCCCTCCTTGGACACAGGGCCAGGAACGTTTCTGGGACACAGGGCCAGGATGCTTTTGCAGGGCCGGGACCCTTCCTTGGATACAGGGCCAGGATGCTTCTGCAGGGCCGGGACCGTTTCTAGGACACAGGGCCAGGATGCTATCGCGGGGCGGGACTGTTTCTAGGACACAGGGCCTGGGTGCTTCTGCAGGGCCCAGTCCCCTCCTTGGACACAGGGCCAGGACCCTCTTACAGGGCCGGGACCGTTTCTGGGACACAGGGCCAGGATGCTTTCACAGGGCTGGGACCCTTTCCAGGACACATGTCCAGGATGCATCCGTAGGGCAGAGACCCTTTCTAGGACAGTGCCAGGATGCTTTCGCAGGGCCGGGACCATTTCTAGGACATAGGGACAGGATGCTTTCACAGTGCCGGGCCCCTTACTTGGACACAGGGACAGGATGCTTTCGCAGGGCCATGATCCTTTCTAGAACAGGGCCCAGATGCTTTCGCAGGGCCGTGAGTATGTCTAGGACACAAGGCCAGGATGCTTTCGCAGGGCTGGGACCCTTTCTAGGACACAGGGACAGGATGCTTTCGCAGGGCAGGAACCCTTTCTAGGACAGTGCCAGGATGCTTTCGCAGGGCCGGGACCATTTCTAGGACACAGGGCGAGGATGCTTTCACAGGGCTGGGACCCTTTGTAGGACACAGGACCAGCATGCTTTCGCAGGGCTGGGACTCTTTCTAGGACACAGGGCCAGGATGCTTTCACAGGGCTGGGACACTTTCTTGATCACAGGGCCAGGATGCTTTTGCAGGGCCGGGACCTTTTCTAGGACACAGGGCCAGGAGGTTTTCACAGGGACGGGAGCCTTTCTAGGACCCAGGGCAAGGAAGCTTTCGGTGGGCCATGACCCTTTCTAGGACACAGGGCCAGGATGCTTTTACAGGGCCGCGACCTTTTCTGGGACACATGGCCAGGATGCTTTCGCAGGGCCGGGAGATTTCCTTGGACACAGGGCCTGGATGCTTCCGCAGGGCCGGGTCCCCTCCTTGGACACAGGGCCAGGTACGTTTCTGGGACACAGGGCCAGGATGCTTTCGCAGTGCCGGGACCCTTCCTTGGACACAGGGCCAGGATGCTTTCGCAGGGCCGCGACCCTTTCTAGGACACAGGGCCAGGATGCTTTCGCAGGGCCGGGACCCTTTCTAGGACACAGGGCCAGGCTGCTTTCACAAGGCTGGGACCCTTTGTAGGACACAGGACCAGGATGCCTTCACAGTGCTGGGCCCCTTTCTAGGACACAGGGCCAGGAGGATTTCGCAGGGCCGCGACCTTTTCTGGGTCACATGGCCAGGATGCTTCTGCAGGGCCGGGAGCTTTGCTTGGACACAGGGCCTGGAATGCTTCCACAGGGCACGGTCCCCTCCTTGGACACTGGGCCAGGAAGCTTTTACAGAGCCGGGACCGTTGCTGGGACACAGGGCCAGGATGCTTTCGCAGGGCCGGGACCCTTCCTTGGACACAGGGCCCGGATGCTTCTGCAAGGCCGGGACCGTTTCTAGGACACAGGGCCAGGATGCTATCGCAGGGCCGGGACCGTTTCTAGGACACAGGGCCAGGATGCTTTCGCAAGGCCTGGACCCTTCCTTGGACACAGGGCCCGGATGCTTTCGCAGTACGGGGACACTTCCTTGGACACAGGACCAGGATGCTTTCAGAGGGCACGGAGCCTTTCGAGGACACAGGGCCAGGAGGCTTTCGCAGGGCCATGACCCTTAGGACACAGTGCCAGCTTGCTTTTACAGGGCCGCGACCTTTTCTGGGACACAAGGCCAGGATGCTTCTGCAGGGCCGGGAGCTTTCCTTGGACACAGGGCCTGGATGCTTCCGTAGGGCCCGGTCCCATCCTTGGACACAAGGACAGGAACCATTTACAGGGCCGGGACCGTTTCTGGGACACAGGTCCAGGAGGATTTCGCAGGGCCGCGACCTTTTCTGGGTCACATGGCCAGGATGCTTCTGCAGGGCCGGGAGCTTTGCTTGGACACAGGGCCTGGAATGCTTCCGCAGGGCACGGTCCCCTCCTTGGACACTGGGCCAGGAAGCTTTTACAGAGCCGGGACCGTTGCTGGGACACAGGGCCAGGATGCTTTCGCAGGGCCGGGACCCTTCCTTGGACACAGGGCCCGGATGCTTCTTCAAGGCCGGGACCGTTTCTAGGACACAGGGCCAGGATGCTATCGCAGGGCCGGGACCGTTTCTAGGACACAGGGCCAGGATGCTTTCGCAAGGCCTGGACCCTTCCTTGGACACAGGGCCCGGATGCTTTCGCAGTACGGGGACACTTCCTTGGACACAGGACCAGGATGCTTTCAGAGGGCACGGAGCCTTTCGAGGACACAGGTCCAGGAGGCTTTCGCAGGGCCATGACCCTTTCTAGGACACAGGGCAGGATGCTTTCGCAGGGCCAGGACCCTTTCTAGGACACAGGGCCAGGATGCTTTCGCAGGGCCGGGACCCTTTCTAGGACACAGGGCCAGGATGCTTTCGCAGGGCCGCGACCCTTTCTAGGACACAGGGCCAGGATGCTTTCGCAGGGCCGGGACCCTTTCTAGGACACTGGGCCAGGAGGTTTTCACAGGGACGGGAGCCTTTCTAGGACCCAGGGCCAGGAAGCTTTCGGTGGGCCATGACCCTTTCTAGGACACAGGGCCAGGATGCTTTTACAGGGCCGCAACCTTTTCTGGGACACATGGCCAGGATGCTTCCGCAGGGCCGGGAGATTTCCTTGGACACAGGGCCTGGATGCTTCCGTAGGGCCGGGTCCCCTCCTTGGACACAGGGCCAGTTACGTTTCTGGGACACAGGGCCAGGATGCTTTCAGAGGGCCGTGTCCCTTTTTAGGCCAGGACCAGGATGCTTTCGCAGGGCCGGGCCCCTTTCTAGGACAGGGCCCGGATGCTTTCGCAGGACGGGGACCCTTCCTTGGACACAGGGCCAGGATGCTTTCACACTGCCGGGACCCTTCCTTGGACACAGGACCAGGATGCTTTCAGAGGGCCGTGTCGCTTTCTAGGACACTTGGCCAGGATGCTTTCACAGGGCAGGGACCCTTCCTTGGACACAGGACCAGGATGCTTTCAGAGGGCCGTGTCCCTTTCTAGGACACTTGGCCAGGATGCTTTCGCAGGGCCGGGACCCATTCTAGGACACAGGGCCCGGATGCTTTCGCAGGACGGGGACCCTTTCTTGGACAAAGGGCCAGGATGCTTTCGCAGGGCCGGGACCCTTTGTAGGATCCAGGGCCAGGAAGCTTTCGGTGGGCCATGACCCTTTGTAGGACACAGGACCAGCATGCTTTCGCAGGGCTGGGACTCTTTCTAGGACACAGGGCCAGGATGCTTTCACAGGGCTGGGACACTTTCTTGATCACAGGGCCAGGATGCTTTTGCAGGGCCGGGACCTTTTCTAGGACACAGGGCCAGGAGGTTTTCACAGGGACGGGAGCCTTTCTAGGACCCAGGGCCAGGAAGCTTTCGGTGGGCCATGACCCTTTCTAGGACACAGGGCCAGGATGCTTTTACAGGGCCGCGACCTTTTCTGGGACACATGGCCAGGATGCTTCCGCAGGGCCGGGAGATTTCCTTGGACACAGGGCCTGGATGCTTCCGCAGGGCCGGGTCCCCTCCTTGGACACAGGGCCAGGTACGTTTCTGGGACACAGGGCCAGGATGCTTTCGCAGGGCCGGGACCCTTCCTTGGACACAGGGCCAGGATGCTTCTGCAGGGCCGGGACCGTTTCTAGGACACAGGGCCAGGATGCTTTCACAGGGCCGGACCCTTTCAAGGACACAGGGATAGGATGCTTTTGCAGGGCCATGACACTTTCTAGAACAGGGCCCAGATGCTTTCGCAGGGCCGTGAGACTTTCTAGGAGACAAGGCCAGGATGCTTTCGCAGGGCCAGGAC
This sequence comes from Hypanus sabinus, assembly GCF_030144855.1. Taxonomy (NCBI): domain Eukaryota; kingdom Metazoa; phylum Chordata; class Chondrichthyes; order Myliobatiformes; family Dasyatidae; genus Hypanus; species Hypanus sabinus. The sequence goes on along the minus strand of NC_082718.1, from coordinate 68,363,883 downwards.
CCTTCCTTGGACACAGGGCCAGGATGCTTTCAGAGGGCCGTGTCCCTTTTTAGGCCAGGACCAGGATGCTTTCGCAGGGCCGGGCCCCTTTCTAGGACAGGGCCCGGATGCTTTCGCAGGACGGGGACCCTTCCTTGGACACAGGGCCAGGATGCTTTCACACTGCCGGGACCCTTCCTTGGACACAGGACCAGGATGCTTTCAGAGGGCCGTGTCGCTTTCTAGGACACTTGGCCAGGATGCTTTCACAGGGCAGGGACCCTTCCTTGGACACAGGACCAGGATGCTTTCAGAGGGCCGTGTCCCTTTCTAGGACACTTGGCCAGGATGCTTTCGCAGGGCCGGGACCCATTCTAGGACACAGGGCCCGGATGCTTTCGCAGGACGGGGACCCTTTCTTGGACAAAGGGCCAGGATGCTTTCGCAGGGCCGGGACCCTTTGTAGGATCCAGGGCCAGGAAGCTTTCGGTGGGCCATGACCCTTTCTAGGACACAGGGCCAGGATGCTTTTACAGGGCCGCGACCTTTTCTGTGACACATGGCCAGGATGCTTCCGCAGGGCCGGGAGCTTTCCTTGGACACAGGGCCTGGATGCTTCGGCAGGGCACGGTCCCCTCCTTGGACACAGGGCCAGGAACCTTTTACAGGGCCGGGACCGTTTCTGGGACACAGGGCCAGGATGCTTTCGCAGGGCCGGGACCCTTCCTTGGACACAGGGCCAGGATGCTTCTGCAAGGCCGGGACCGTTTCTAGGACACAGGGCCAGGATGCTATCGCAGGGCCGGGACCGTTTCTAGGACACAGGGCCAGGATGCTTTCGCAAGGCCGGGACCCCTCATTGGACACAGGGCCAGGATGCTTTCACAGGGCCGGACCATTTCTAGGACACAGGGCCAGGATGCTTCTGCAGGGCCGGGACCCTTCCTTGGACACAGGGCCAGGATGCTTCTGCAGGGCCGGGACACTTCCTTGGAGACAGGGCCAGTATGCTTTCAGAGGGCCGGGACCCTTCCTTGGACACAGGACCTGGATGCTTTCAGAGGGCCGTGTCACTTTCTAGGACACTTGGCCAGGATGCTTTCGCAGGGCCGGGACCCTTTCTAGGACACAGGGCCAGGATGCTTTCGCAGGGCCGGGACCCTTTCTAGGACACAGGGCCAGGATGCTTTCGCAGGGCCGGGACCCTTTCTAGGACACAGGGCCAGGCTGCTTTCACAGGGCTGGGACCCTTTGTAGGACACAGGACCAGGATGCCTTCACAGTGCTGGGCCCCTTTCTAGGACACAGGGCCAGGAGGATTTCGCAGGGCCGCGACCTTTTCTGGGTCACATGGCCAGGATGCTTCTGCAGGGCCGGGAGCTTTGCTTGGACACAGGGCCTGGAATGCTTCCGCAGGGCACGGTCCCCTCCTTGGACACTGGGCCAGGAAGCTTTTACAGAGCCGGGACCGTTGCTGGGACACAGGGCCAGGATGCTTTCGCAGGGCCGGGACCCTTCCTTGGACACAGGGCCCGGATGCTTCTGCAAGGCCGGGACCGTTTCTAGGACACAGGGCCAGGATGCTATCGCAGGGCCGGGACCGTTTCTAGGACACAGGGCCAGGATGCTTTCGCAAGGCCTGGACCCTTCCTTGGACACAGGGCCCGGATGCTTTCGCAGTACGGGGACACTTCCTTGGACACAGGACCAGGATGCTTTCAGAGGGCACGGAGCCTTTCGAGGACACAGGGCCAGGAGGCTTTCGCAGGGCCATGACCCTTTCTAGGACACAGTGCCAGCTTGCTTTTACAGGGCCGCGACCTTTTCTGGGACACAAGGCCAGGATGCTTCTGCAGGGCCGGGAGCTTTCCTTGGACACAGGGCCTGGATGCTTCCGCAGGGCCCGGTCCCATCCTTAGACACAAGGACAGGAACCATTTACAGGGCCGGGACCGTTTCTGGGACACAGGTCCAGGAGGATTTCGCAGGGCCGCGACCTTTTCTGGGTCACATGGCCAGGATGCTTCTGCAGGGCCGGGAGCTTTGCTTGGACACAGGGCCTGGAATGCTTCCGCAGGGCACGGTCCCCTCCTTGGACACTGGGCCAGGAAGCTTTTACAGAGCCGGGACCGTTGCTGGGACACAGGGCCAGGATGCTTTCGCAGGGCCGGGACCCTTCCTTGGACACAGGGCCCGGATGCTTCTGCAAGGCCGGGACCGTTTCTAGGACACAGGGCCAGGATGCTATCGCAGGGCCGTGACCGTTTCTAGGACACAGGGCCAGGATGCTTTCGCAAGGCCTGAACCCTTCCTTGGACACAGGGCCCGGATGCTTTCGCAGTACGGGGACACTTCCTTGGACACAGGACCAGGATGCTTTCAGAGGGCACGGAGCCTTTCGAGGACACAGGGCCAGGAGGCTTTCGCAGGGCCATGACCCTTTCTAGGACACAGGGCAGGATGCTTTCGCAGGGCCAGGACCCTTTCTAGGACACAGGGCCAGGATGCTTTCGCAGGGCTGGGACCCTTTCTAGGACACAGGGCCAGGATGCTTTCGCAGGGCCGCGACCCTTTCTAGGACACAGGGCCAGGATGCTTTCGCAGGGCCGGGACCCTTTCTAGGACACAGGGCCAGGCTGCTTTCACAGGGCTGGGACCCTTTGTAGGACACAGGACCAGGATGCCTTCACAGTGCTGGGCCCCTTTCTAGGACACAGGGCCAGGAGGATTTCGCAGGGCCGCGACCTTTTCTGGGTCACATGGCCAGGATGCTTCTGCAGGGCCGGGAGCTTTGCTTGGACACAGGGCCTGGAATGCTTCCGCAGGGCACGGTCCCCTCCTTGGACACTGGGCCAGGAAGCTTTTACAGAGCCGGGACCGTTGCTGGGACACAGGGCCAGGATGCTTTCGCAGGGCCGGGACCCTTCCTTGGACACAGGGCCCGGATGCTTCTGCAAGGCCGGGACCGTTTCTAGGACACAGGGCCAGGATGCTATCGCAGGGCCGGGACCGTTTCTAGGACACAGGGCCAGGATGCTTTCGCAAGGCCTGGACCCTTCCTTGGACACAGGGCCCGGATGCTTTCGCAGTACGGGGACACTTCCTTGGACACAGGACCAGGATGCTTTCAGAGGGCACGGAGCCTTTCTAGGACACAGTGCCAGCTTGCTTTTACAGGGCCGCGACCTTTTCTGGGACACAAGGCCAGGATGCTTCCGCAGGGCCCGGTCCCATCCTTGGACACAAGGACAGGAACCATTTACAGGGCCGGGACCGTTTCTGGGACACAGGTCCAGGATGCTTTCGAAGGGCCGAGACACTTCCTTGGACACAGGGCCAGGATGCTTCTGCAAGGCCGGGACCGTTTCTAGGACACAGGGCCAGGATGCTATCGCAGGGCCGGGTCCGTTTCTAGGACAGAGGGCCAGGATGCATTCGCAGGGCCGGGACCCTTCCTTGGACACAGGGCCAGGATGCTTTCGCGTGGCTGTGACCCCTTTCTAGGACACAAGGCCAGGATGCTTTCGCAGCGCTGGGCCCCTTTCTAGGACACAGGGCCAGGATGCTTTCGCAGTGCTGGGACCCTATCTAGGACACAGGGCCAGGATGCTTTCACAGGGCTGGGACCCTTTGTAGGACACAGGACCAGGATGCTTTCGCAGGGCTGGGACCCTTTCTAGGACACAGGGCCAGGATGCTTTCACAGGGCTGGGACCGTTTCTATGACACAGAGCCAGGATGCTTTCGCAAGGCCGGGACACTTTCCAGGACACAGGGCCAGGATGCTTTCACAGGGCCGGGACCCTTCCTTGGACACAGGGCCAGGATGCTTTCACAGGGCCGGGACCCTTTCTAGGACACATGGCCAGTATGCATCCGCAGGTCCGGGCCCCTTCCTTGGACGCAGGGCCAGGATGCTTTTGCCGGGCCATGACCCTTTCCACGACAGTGCCCAGATGCTTTCGCAGTGCCTTGAGTCTTTCTAGGACACAAGGCCAGGATGCTTTGGCAGGGCCGCGACCCTTTCTAGGACACAGGGCCAGGATGCTTTCACATGGCCGGGACCCTACTTTGGACACTGGGCCAGGATGCTTTCACAGGGTCGGGACTCTTTCTAGGACACATGGCCAGGATGCATCCGCAGGGTAGGGCCCCTTCCTTGGACACAGGGACAGGATGCTTTCGCAGGCTCGTGACCCTTTCTAGGACACAGGGCCAGGATGGTTTCGCAGGGCCGGGACCCTTCCTTGGACACAGGGACAGGATGCTTTCGCAGGGCCATGACACTTTCTAGGACTGGGCCCGGATGATTTCGCAGGGCCGTGAGTCTTTCTAGGACACAAGGCCATGATGCTTTCGCAGGGCCGGGACCCTTTCTAGGACAGGGCCAGAACACTTTCGCAGGGCAGGGACCCTTTCTAGGACAGTGCCAGGATGCTTTCGCAGGGCCGGGACCCTTTCTAGGACACAGGGCCAGGATGCTTTCACAGGGCTGGGACCCTTTGTAGGACACAGGACCAGGATGCTTTCGCAGGGCCGTGACCCTTTCTAGGACACAGGGCAGGATGCTTTCGCAGGGCCAGGACCCTTTCTAGGACGCAGAGCCAGGAGGCTATCGCAGGGCCGTGACCCTTTCTAGGACACGGCCAGGATGCTTTCGCAGGGCTGTGACCCTTTCTACGACACAGATCCAGGATGCTTCTGCAGGGCCGGGACCTTTTCTGGGACACATGGCCAGGATGCTTCCGCAGGGCCGTGAGCTTTCCTTGGACACAGGGCCTGGATGCTTCCGCAGGGCCGGGTCCCCTCCTTGGACACAGGGCCAGGAACAGTTCACAGGGACGGGACCGTTTCTAGGACACAGGGCTAGGATGCTTTTGCAGGGCCAGGACCCTTCCTTGGACACAGGGACAGGATGCTTTCGCAGGGCCATGACACTTTCTAGGACTGGGCCCGGATGATTTCGCAGGGCCGTCAGTCTTTCTAGGACACAAGGCCATGATGCTTCTGCAAGGCCGGGACCGTTTCTAGGACACAGGGCCAGGATGCTATCGCAGGGCCGGGACCGTTTCTAGGACACAGGGCCAGGATGCTTTCGCAAGGCCGGGACCCCTCATTGGACACAGGGCCAGGATGCTTTCACAGGGCCGGACCATTTCTAGGACACAGGGCCAGGATGCTTCTGCAGGGCCGGGACCCTTTCTAGGACACAGGGCCAGGATACTTTCACATGGCCGGGACCCTACTTTGGACACTGGGCCAGGATGCTTTCACAGGGTCGGGACTCTTTCTAGGACACATGGCCAGGATGCATCCGCAGGGTAGGGCCCCTTCCTTGGACACAGGGACAGGATGCTTTCGCAGGGTCGTGACCCTTTCTAGGACACAGGGCCAGGATGGTTTCGCAGGGCCGGGACCCTTCCTTGGACACAGGGACAGGATGCTTTCGCAGGGCCATGACACTTTCTAGGACTGGGCCCGGATGATTTCGCAGGGCCGTGAGTCTTTCTAGGACACAAGGCCATGATGCTTTCGCAGGGCCGGGACCCTTTCTAGGACAGGGCCAGAACACTTTCGCAGGGCAGGGACCCTTTCTAGGACAGTGCCAGGATGCTTTCGCAGGGCCGGGACCCTTTCTAGGACACAGGGCCAGGATGCTTTCACAGGGCTGGGACCCTTTGTAGGACACAGGACCAGGATGCTTTCGCAGGGCCGTGACCCTTTCTAGGACACAGGGCAGGATGCTTTCGCAGGGCCAGGACCCTTTCTAGGACGCAGAGCCAGGAGGCTATCGCAGGGCCGTGACCCTTTCTAGGACACGGCCAGGATGCTTTCGCAGGGCTGTGACCCTTTCTACGACACAGATCCAGGATGCTTCTGCAGGGCCGGGACCTTTTCTGGGACACATGGCCAGGATGCTTCCGCAGGGCCGTGAGCTTTCCTTGGACACAGGGCCTGGATGCTTCCGCAGGGCCGGGTCCCCTCCTTGGACACAGGGCCAGGAACAGTTCACAGGGACGGGACCGTTTCTAGGACACAGGGCTAGGATGCTTTTGCAGGGCCAGGACCCTTCCTTGGACACAGGGACAGGATGCTTTCGCAGGGCCATGACACTTTCTAGGACTGGGCCCGGATGATTTCGCAGGGCCGTGAGTCTTTCTAGGACACAAGGCCATGATGCTTCTGCAAGGCCGGGACCGTTTCTAGGACACAGGGCCAGGATGCTATCGCAGGGCCGGGACCGTTTCTAGGACACAGGGCCAGGATGCTTTCGCAAGGCCGGGACCCCTCATTGGACACAGGGCCAGGATGCTTTCACAGGGCCGGACCATTTCTAGGACACAGGGCCAGGATGCTTCTGCAGGGCCGGGACCCTTCCTTGGACACAGGGCCAGGATGCTTCTGCAGGGCCGGGACACTTCCTTGGAGACAGGGCCAGTATGCTTTCAGAGGGCCGGGACACTTCCTTTGACACAGGACCTGGATGCTTTCAGAGGGCCGTGTCACTTTCTAGGACACTTGGCCAGGATGCTTTCGCAGGGCCGGGACCCTTTCTAGGACACAGGGCCAGGATGCTTTCGCAGGGCCGGGACCCTTTCTAGGACACAGGGCCAGGATGCTTTCGCAGGGCCGCGACCCTTTCTAGGACACAGGGCCAGGATGCTTTCGCAGGGCCGGGACCCTTTCTAGGACACAGGGCCAGGCTGCTTTCACAGGGCTGGGACCCTTTGTAGGACACAGGACCAGGATGCCTTCACAGTGCTGGGCCCCTTTCTAGGACACAGGGCCAGGAGGATTTCGCAGGGCCGCGACCTTTTCTGGGTCACATGGCCAGGATGCTTCTGCAGGGCCGGGAGCTTTGCTTGGACACAGGGCCTGGAATGCTTCCGCAGGGCAGGGACCCTTTCTAGGACAGTGCCAGGATGCTTTCACAGGGCCGGGACCCTTTCTAGGACACAGGGCCAGGATGCTTTCACAGGGCTGGGACCCTTTGTAGGACACAGGACCAGGATGCTTTCGCAGGGCCAGGACCGTTTCTAGGACACAGGGCCAGGATGCTTTCACAGGTCCGGGCCCCTTCCTTGGACGCAGGGCCAGGATGCTTTTGCCGGGCCATGACCCTTTCCACGACAGTGCCCAGATGCTTTCGCAGTGCCTTGAGTCTTTCTAGGACACAAGGCCAGGATGCTTTGGCAGGGCCGCGACCCTTTCTAGGACACAGGGCCAGGATGCTTTCACATGGCCGGGACCCTACTTTGGACACAGGGCCAGGATGCTTTCACAGGGTCGGGACTCTTTCTAGGACACAGGGCCAGGATGGTTTCGCAGGGTCGTGACCCTTTCTAGGACACAGGGCCAGGATGGTTTCGCAGGGCCGGGACCCTTCCTTGGACACAGGGACAGGATGCTTTCGCAGGGCCATGACACTTTCTAGGACTGGGCCCGGATGATTTCGCAGGGCCGTGAGTCTTTCTAGGACACAAGGCCATGATGCTTCTGCAAGGCCGGGACCGTTTCTAGGACACAGGGCCAGGATGCTATCGCAGGGCCGGGACCCTTTCTAGGACACAGGGCCAGGATGCTTTCACAGGGCTGGGACCCTTTGTAGGACACAGGACCAGGATGCTTTCGCAGGGCCGTGACCCTTTCTAGGACACAGGGCAGGATGCTTTCGCAGGGCCAGGACCCTTTCTAGGACGCAGAGCCAGGAGGCTATCGCAGGGCCGTGACCCTTTCTAGGACACGGCCAGGATGCTTTCGCAGGGCTGTGACCCTTTCTACGACACAGATCCAGGATGCTTCTGCAGGGCCGGGACCTTTTCTGGGACACATGGCCAGGATGCTTCCGCAGGGCCGTGAGCTTTCCTTGGACACAGGGCCTGGATGCTTTCGCAGGGCCAGGACCCTTTCTAGGACGCAGAGCCAGGAGGCTATCGCAGGGCCGTGACCCTTTCTAGGACACGGCCAGGATGCTTTCGCAGGGCTGTGACCCTTTCTACGACACAGATCCAGGATGCTTCTGCAGGGCCGGGACCTTTTCTGGGACACATGGCCAGGATGCTTCCGCAGGGCCGTGAGCTTTCCTTGGACACAGGGCCTGGATGCTTCCGCAGGGCCGGGTCCCCTCCTTGGACACAGGGCCAGGAACAGTTCACAGGGACGGGACCGTTTCTAGGACACAGGGCTAGGATGCTTTTGCAGGGCCAGGACCCTTCCTTGGACACAGGGACAGGATGCTTTCGCAGGGCCATGACACTTTCTAGGACTGGGCCCGGATGATTTCGCAGGGCCGTGAGTCTTTCTAGGACACAAGGCCATGATGCTTCTGCAAGGCCGGGACCGTTTCTAGGACACAGGGCCAGGATGCTATCGCAGGGCCGGGACCGTTTCTAGGACACAGGGCCAGGATGCTTTCACAGGGCTGGGACCGTTTCTATGACACAGAGCCAGGATGCTTTCGCAAGGCCGGGACACTTTCCAGGACACAGGGCCAGGATGCTTTCACAGGGCCGGGACCCTTCCTTGGACACAGGGCCAGGATGCTTTCACAGGGCCGGGACCCTTTCTAGGACACATGGCCAGTATGCATCCGCAGGTCCGGGCCCCTTCCTTGGACGCAGGGCCAGGATGCTTTTGCCGGGCCATGACCCTTTCCACGACAGTGCCCAGATGCTTTCGCAGTGCCTTGAGTCTTTCTAGGACACAAGGCCAGGATGCTTTGGCAGGGCCGCGACCCTTTCTAGGACACAGGGCCAGGATGCTTTCACATGGCCGGGACCCTACTTTGGACACTGGGCCAGGATGCTTTCACAGGGTCGGGACTCTTTCTAGGACACATGGCCAGGATGCATCCGCAGGGTAGGGCCCCTTCCTTGGACACAGGGACAGGATGCTTTCGCAGGGTCGTGACCCTTTCTAGGACACAGGGCCAGGATGGTTTCGCAGGGCCGGGACCCTTCCTTGGACACAGGGACAGGATGCTTTCGCAGGGCCATGACACTTTCTAGGACTGGGCCCGGATGATTTCGCAGGGCCGTGAGTCTTTCTAGGACACAAGGCCATGATGCTTTCGCAGGGCCGGGACCCTTTCTAGGACAGGGCCAGAACACTTTCGCAGGGCAGGGACCCTTTCTAGGACAGTGCCAGGATGCTTTCGCAGGGCCGGGACCCTTTCTAGGACACAGGGCCAGGATGCTTTCACAGGGCTGGGACCCTTTGTAGGACACAGGACCAGGATGCTTTCGCAGGGCCGTGATCCTTTCTAGGACACAGGGCAGGATGCTTTCGCAGGGCCAGGACCCTTTCTAGGACGCAGAGCCAGGAGGCTATCGCAGGGCCATGACCCTTTCTAGGACACGGCCAGGATGCTTTCGCAGGGCTGTGACCCTTTCTACGACACAGATCCAGGATGCTTCTGCAGGGCCGGGACCTTTTCTGGGACACATGGCCAGGATGCTTCCGCAGGGCCGTGAGCTTTCCTTGGACACAGGGCCTGGATGCTTCCGCAGGGCCGGGTCCCCTCCTTGGACACAGGGCCAGGAACAGTTCACAGGGACGGGACCGTTTCTAGGACACAGGGCTAGGATGCTTTTGCAGGGCCAGGACCCTTCCTTGGACACAGGGACAGGATGCTTTCGCAGGGCCATGACACTTTCTAGGACTGGGCCCGGATGATTTCGCAGGGCCGTGAGTCTTTCTAGGACACAAGGCCATGATGCTTCTGCAAGGCCGGGACCGTTTCTAGGACACAGGGCCAGGATGCTATCGCAGGGCCGGGACCGTTTCTAGGACACAGGGCCAGGATGCTTTCGCAAGGCCGGGACCCCTCATTGGACACAGGGCCAGGATGCTTTCACAGGGCCGGACCATTTCTAGGACACAGGGCCAGGATGCTTCTGCAGGGCCGGGACCCTTCCTTGGACACAGGGCCAGGATGCTTCTGCAGGGCCGGGACACTTCCTTGGAGACAGGGCCAGTATGCTTTCAGAGGGCCGGGACACTTCCTTGGACACAGGACCTGGATGCTTTCAGAGGGCCGTGTCACTTTCTAGGACACTTGGCCAGGATGCTTTCGCAGGGCCGGGACCCTTTCTAGGACACAGGGCCAGGATGCTTTCGCAGGGCCGGGACCCTTTCTAGGACACAGGGCCAGGATGCTTTCGCAGGGCCGCGACCCTTTCTAGGACACAGGGCCAGGATGCTTTCGCAGGGCCGGGACCCTTTCTAGGACACAGGGCCAGGATGCTTTCACAGGGCTGGGACCCTTTGTAGGACACAGGACCAGGATGCTTTCGCAGGGCCGTGATCCTTTCTAGGACACAGGGCAGGATGCTTTCGCAGGGCCAGGACCCTTTCTAGGACGCAGAGCCAGGAGGCTATCGCAGGGCCGTGACCCTTTCTAGGACACGGCCAGGATGCTTTCGCAGGGCTGTGACCCTTTCTACGACACAGATCCAGGATGCTTCTGCAGGGCCGGGACCTTTTCTGGGACACATGGCCAGGATGCTTCCGCAGGGCCGTGAGCTTTCCTTGGACACAGGGCCTGGATGCTTCCGCAGGGCCGGGTCCCCTCCTTGGACACAGGGCCAGGAACAGTTCACAGGGACGGGACCGTTTCTAGGACACAGGGCTAGGATGCTTTTGCAGGGCCAGGACCCTTCCTTGGACACAGGGACAGGATGCTTTCGCAGGGCCATGACACTTTCTAGGACTGGGCCCGGATGATTTCGCAGGGCCGTGAGTCTTTCTAGGACACAAGGCCATGATGCTTCTGCAAGGCCGGGACCGTTTCTAGGACACAGGGCCAGGATGCTATCGCAGGGCCGGGACCGTTTCTAGGACACAGGGCCAGGATGCTTTCGCAAGGCCGGGACCCCTCATTGGACACAGGGCCAGGATGCTTTCACAGGGCCGGACCATTTCTAGGACACAGGGCCAGGATGCTTCTGCAGGGCCGGGACCCTTCCTTGGACACAGGGCCAGGATGCTTCTGCAGGGCCGGGACACTTCCTTGGAGACAGGGCCAGTATGCTTTCAGAGGGCCGGGACACTTCCTTGGACACAGGACCTGGATGCTTTCAGAGGGCCGTGTCACTTTCTAGGACACTTGGCCAGGATGCTTTCGCAGGGCCGGGACCCTTTCTAGGACACAGGGCCAGGATGCTTTCGCAGGGCCGGGACCCTTTCTAGGACACAGGGCCAGGATGCTTTCGCAGGGCCGCGACCCTTTCTAGGACACAGGGCCAGGATGCTTTCGCAGGGCCGGGACCCTTTCTAGGACACAGGGCCAGGCTGCTTTCACAGGGCTGGGACCCTTTGTAGGACACAGGACCAGGATGCCTTCACAGTGCTGGGCCCCTTTCTAGGACACAGGGCCAGGAGGATTTCGCAGGGCCGCGACCTTTTCTGGGTCACATGGCCAGGATGCTTCTGCAGGGCCGGGAGCTTTGCTTGGACACAGGGCCTGGAATGCTTCCGCAGGGCAGGGACCCTTTCTAGGACAGTGCCAGGATGCTTTCACAGGGCCGGGACCCTTTCTAGGACACAGGGCCAGGATGCTTTCACAGGGCTGGGACCCTTTGTAGGACACAGGACCAGGATGCTTTCGCAGGGCCAGGACCGTTTCTAGGACACAGGGCCAGGATGCTTTCACAGGTCCGGGCCCCTTCCTTGGACGCAGGGCCAGGATGCTTTTGCCGGGCCATGACCCTTTCCACGACAGTGCCCAGATGCTTTCGCAGTGCCTTGAGTCTTTCTAGGACACAAGGCCAGGATGCTTTGGCAGGGCCGCGACCCTTTCTAGGGCACAGGGCCAGGATGCTTTCACATGGCCGGGACCCTACTTTGGACACAGGGCCAGGATGCTTTCACAGGGTCGGGACTCTTTCTAGGACACAGGGCCAGGATGGTTTCGCAGGGTCGTGACCCTTTCTAGGACACAGGGCCAGGATGGTTTCGCAGGGCCGGGACCCTTCCTTGGACACAGGGACAGGATGCTTTCGCAGGGCCATGACACTTTCTAGGACTGGGCCCGGATGATTTCGCAGGGCCGTGAGTCTTTCTAGGACACAAGGCCATGATGCTTCTGCAAGGCCGGGACCGTTTCTAGGACACAGGGCCAGGATGCTATCGCAGGGCCGGGACCGTTTCTAGGACACAGGGCCAGGATGCTTTCACAGGGCTGGGACCGTTTCTATGACACAGAGCCAGGATGCTTTCGCAAGGCCGGGACACTTTCCAGGACACAGGGCCAGGATGCTTTCACAGGGCCGGGACCCTTCCTTGGACACAGGGCCAGGATGCTTTCACAGGGCCGGGACCCTTTCTAGGACACATGGCCAGTATGCATCCGCAGGTCCGGGCCCCTTCCTTGGACGCAGGGCCAGGATGCTTTTGCCGGGCCATGACCCTTTCCACGACAGTGCCCAGATGCTTTCGCAGTGCCTTGAGTCTTTCTAGGACACAAGGCCAGGATGCTTTGGCAGGGCCGCGACCCTTTCTAGGACACAGGGCCAGGATGCTTTCACATGGCCGGGACCCTACTTTGGACACTGGGCCAGGATGCTTTCACAGGGTCGGGACTCTTTCTAGGACACATGGCCAGGATGCATCCGCAGGGTAGGGCCCCTTCCTTGGACACAGGGACAGGATGCTTTCGCAGGGTCGTGACCCTTTCTAGGACACAGGGCCAGGATGGTTTCGCAGGGCCGGGACCCTTCCTTGGACACAGGGACAGGATGCTTTCGCAGGGCCATGACACTTTCTAGGACTGGGCCCGGATGATTTCGCCGGGCCGTGAGTCTTTCTAGGACACAAGGCCATGATGCTTTCGCAGGGCCGGGACCCTTTCTAGGACAGGGCCAGAACACTTTCGCAGGGCAGGGACCCTTTCTAGGACAGTGCCAGGATGCTTTCGCAGGGCCGGGACCCTTTCTAGGACACAGGGCCAGGATGCTTTCACAGGGCTGGGACCCTTTGTAGGACACAGGACCAGGATGCTTTCGCAGGGCCGTGACCCTTTCTAGGACACAGGGCAGGATGCTTTCGCAGGGCCAGGACCCTTTCTAGGACGCAGAGCCAGGAGGCTATCGCAGGGCCGTGACCCTTTCTAGGACACGGCCAGGATGCTTTCGCAGGGCTGTGACCCTTTCTACGACACAGATCCAGGATGCTTCTGCAGGGCCGGGACCTTTTCTGGGACACATGGCCAGGATGCTTCCGCAGGGCCGTGAGCTTTCCTTGGACACAGGGCCTGGATGCTTCCGCAGGGCCGGGTCCCCTCCTTGGACACAGGGCCAGGAACAGTTCACAGGGACGGGACCGTTTCTAGGACACAGGGCTAGGATGCTTTTGCAGGGCCAGGACCCTTCCTTGGACACAGGGACAGGATGCTTTCGCAGGGCCATGACACTTTCTAGGACTGGGCCCGGATGATTTCGCAGGGCCGTGAGTCTTTCTAGGACACAAGGCCATGATGCTTCTGCAAGGCCGGGACCGTTTCTAGGACACAGGGCCAGGATGCTATCGCAGGGCCGGGACCGTTTCTAGGACACAGGGCCAGGATGCTTTCGCAAGGCCGGGACCCCTCATTGGACACAGGGCCAGGATGCTTTCACAGGGCCGGACCATTTCTAGGACACAGGGCCAGGATGCTTCTGCAGGGCCGGGACCCTTCCTTGGACACAGGGCCAGGATGCTTCTGCAGGGCCGGGACACTTCCTTGGAGACAGGGCCAGTATGCTTTCAGAGGGCCGGGACACTTCCTTGGACACAGGACCTGGATGCTTTCAGAGGGCCGTGTCACTTTCTAGGACACTTGGCCAGGATGCTTTCTCAGGGCCGGGACCCTTTCTAGGACACAGGGCCAGGATGCTTTCGCAGGGCCGGGACCCTTTCTAGGACACAGGGCCAGGATGCTTTCGCAGGGCCGCGACCCTTTCTAGGACACAGGGCCAGGATGCTTTCGCAGGGCCGGGACCCTTTCTAGGACACAGGGCCAGGCTGCTTTCACAGGGCTGGGACCCTTTGTAGGACACAGGACCAGGATGCCTTCACAGTGCTGGGCCCCTTTCTAGGACACAGGGCCAGGAGGATTTCGCAGGGCCGCGACCTTTTCTGGGTCACATGGCCAGGATGCTTCTGCAGGGCCGGGAGCTTTGCTTGGACACAGGGCCTGGAATGCTTCCGCAGGGCAGGGACCCTTTCTAGGACAGTGCCAGGATGCTTTCACAGGGCCGGGACCCTTTCTAGGACACAGGGCCAGGATGCTTTCACAGGGCTGGGACCCTTTGTAGGACACAGGACCAGGATGCTTTCGCAGGGCCAGGACCGTTTCTAGGACACAGGGCCAGGATGCTTTCACAGGTCCAGGCCCCTTCCTTGGACGCAGGGCCAGGATGCTTTTGCCGGGCCATGACCCTTTCCACGACAGTGCCCAGATGCTTTCGCAGTGCCTTGAGTCTTTCTAGGACACAAGGCCAGGATGCTTTGGCAGGGCCGCGACCCTTTCTAGGACACAGGGCCAGGATGCTTTCACATGGCCGGGACCCGACTTTGGACACAGGGCCAGGATGCTTTCACAGGGTCGGGACTCTTTCTAGGACACAGGGCCAGGATGGTTTCGCAGGGTCGTGACCCTTTCTAGGACACAGGGCCAGGATGGTTTCGCAGGGCCGGGACCCTTCCTTGGACACAGGGACAGGATGCTTTCGCAGGGCCATGACACTTTCTAGGACTGGGCCCGGATGATTTCGCAGGGCCGTGAGTCTTTCTAGGACACAAGGCCATGATGCTTTCGCAGGGCCGGGACCCTTTCCAGGACAGGGCCAGAACGCTTTCGCAGGGCAGGGACCCTTTCTAGGACAGTGCCAGGATGCTTTCACAGGGCCGGGACCCTTTCTAGGACACAGGGCCAGGATGCTTTCACAGGGCTGGGACCCTTTGTAGGACACAGGACCAGGATGCTTTCGCAGGGCCGTGACCCTTTCTAGGACACAGGGCAGGATGCTTTCGCAGGGCCAGGACCCTTTCTAGGACACAGGGCCAGGATGCTTTCGCAGGGCCGGGACCCTTTCTAGGACACAGGGCCAGGATGCTTTCGCAGGGCCGCGACCCTTTCTAGGACACAGGGCCAGGATGCTTTCGCAGGGCCGGGACCCTTTCTAGGACACAGGGCCAGGCTGCTTTCACAGGGCTGGGACCCTTTGTAGGACACAGGACCAGGATGCCTTCACAGTGCTGGGCCCCTTTCTAGGACACAGGGCCAGGAGGATTTCGCAGGGCCGCGACCTTTTCTGGGTCACATGGCCAGGATGCTTCTGCAGGGCCGGGAGCTTTGCTTGGACACAGGGCCTGGAATGCTTCCGCAGGGCACGGTCCCCTCCTTGGACACTGGGCCAGGAAGCTTTTACAGAGCCGGGACCGTTGCTGGGACACAGGGCCAGGATGCTTTCGCAGGGCCGGGACCCTTCCTTGGACACAGGGCCCGGATGCTTCTGCAAGGCCGGGACCGTTTCTAGGACACAGGGCCAGGATGCTATCGCAGGGCCGGGACCGTTTCTAGGACACAGGGCCAGGATGCTTTCGCAAGGCCTGGACCCTTCCTTGGACACAGGGCCCGGATGCTTTCGCAGTACGGGGACACTTCCTTGGACACAGGACCAGGATGCTTTCAGAGGGCACGGAGCCTTTCGAGGATACAAGGCCAGGATGCTTTCGCAGCGCTGGGCCCCTTTCTAGGACACAGGGCCAGGATGGTTTCGCAGGGCAGTGACCCTTTCTAGGACACAGGGCCAGGATGCTTTCACAGGGCTGGGTCCCTTTGTAGGACACAGGACCAGGATGCTTTCGCAGGGCCGTGACCCTTTCTAGGACACAGGGCAGGATGCTTTCGCAGGGCCAGGACCCTTTCTAGGACACAGGGCCAGGATGCTTTCGCAGGGCCGGGACCCTTTCTAGGACACAGGGCCAGGATGCTTTCGCAGGGCCGCGACCCTTTCTAGGACACAGGGCCAGGATGCTTTCGCAGGGCCGGGACCCTTTCTAGGACACAGGGCCAGGCTGCTTTCACAGGGCTGGGACCCTTTGTAGGACACAGGACCAGGATGCCTTCACAGTGCTGGGCCCCTTTCTAGGACACAGGGCCAGGAGGATTTCGCAGGGCCGCGACCTTTTCTGGGTCACATGGCCAGGATGCTTCTGCAGGGCCGGGAGCTTTGCTTGGACACAGGGCCTGGAATGCTTCCGCAGGGCACGGTCCCCTCCTTGGACACTGGGCCAGGAAGCTTTTACAGAGCCGGGACCGTTGCTGGGACACAGGGCCAGGATGCTTTCGCAGGGCCGGGACCCTTCCTTGGACACAGGGCCCGGATGCTTCTGCAAGGCCGGGACCGTTTCTAGGACACAGGGCCAGGATGCTATCGCAGGGCCGGGACCGTTTCTAGGACACAGGGCCAGGATGCTTTCGCAAGGCCTGGACCCTTCCTTGGACACAGGGCCCGGATGCTTTCGCAGTACGGGGACACTTCCTTGGACACAGGACCAGGATGCTTTCAGAGGGCACGGAGCCTTTCGAGGACACAGGGCCAGGAGGCTTTCGCAGGGCCATGACCCTTTCTAGGACACAGTGCCAGCTTGCTTTTACAGGGCCGCGACCTTTTCTGGGACACAAGGCCAGGATGCTTCTGCAGGGCCGGGACCCTTCCTTGGACACAGGGCCCGGATGCTTCTGCAAGGCCGGGACCGTTTCTAGGACACAGGGCCAGGATGCTATCGCAGGGCCGGGACCGTTTCTAGGACACAGGGCCAGGATGCTTTTGCAAGGCCTGGACCCTTCCTTGGACACAGGGCCCGGATGCTTTCGCAGTACGGGGACACTTCCTTGGACACAGGACCAGGATGCTTTCAGAGGGCACGGAGCCTTTCGAGGACACAGGGCCAGGAGGCTTTCGCAGGGCCATGACCCTTTCTAGGACACAGTGCCAGCTTGCTTTTACAGGGCCGCGACCTTTTCTGGGACACAAGGCCAGGATGCTTCTGCAGGGCCGGGAGCTTTCCTTGGACACAGGGCCTGGATGCTTCCGCAGGGCCCGGTCCCATCCTTGGACACAAGGACAGGAACCATTTACAGGGCCGGGACCGTTTCTGGGACACAGGTCCAGGATGCTTTCGAAGGGCCGAGACACTTCCTTGGACACAGGGCCAGGATGCTTCTGCAAGGCCGGGACCGTTTCTAGGACACAGGGCCAGGATGCTATCGCAGGGCCGGGTCCGTTTCTAGGACAGAGGGCCAGGATGCATTCGCAGGGCCGGGACCCTTCCTTGGACACAGGGCCAGGATGCTTTCGCCTGGCTGTGACCCCTTTCTAGGACACAAGGCCAGGATGCTTTCGCAGCGCTGGGCCCCTTTCTAGGACACAGGGCCAGGATGGTTTCGCAGGGCAGTGACCCTTTCTAGGACACAGGGCCAGGATGCTTTCACAGGGCTGGGACCCTTTGTAGGACACAGGACCAGGATGCTTTCGCAGGGCTGGGACCCTATCTAGGACACAGGGCCAGGATGCTATCGCAGGGCCGGGTCCGTTTCTAGGACAGAGGGCCAGGATGCATTCGCAGGGCCGGGACCCTTCCTTGGACACAGGGCCAGGATGCTTTCGCGTGGCTGTGACCCCTTTCTAGGACACAAGGCCAGGATGCTTTCGCAGCGCTGGGCCCCTTTCTAGGACACAGGGCCAGGATGGTTTCGCAGGGCAGTGACCCTTTCTAGGACACAGGGCCAGGATGCTTTCACATGGCTGGGACCCTTTGTAGGACACAGGACCAGGATGCTTTCGCAGGGCTGGGACCCTATCTAGGACACAGGGCCAGGATGCTTTCACAGGGTTGGGACCCTTTGTAGGACACAGGACCAGGATGCTTTCGCAGGGCTGGGACCCTTTCTAGGACACAGGGCCAGGATGCTTTCACAGGGCTGGGACCGTTTCTATGACACAGAGCCAGGATGCTTTCGCAAGGCCGGGACACTTTCCAGGACACAGGGCCAGGATGCTTTCACAGGGCCGGGACCCTTCCTTGGACACAGGGCCAGGATGCTTTCACAGGGCCGGGACCCTTTCTAGGACACATGGCCAGTATGCATCCGCAGGTCTGGGCCCCTTCCTTAGACGCAGGGCCAGGATGCTTTTGCCGGGCCATGACCCTTTCCACGACAGTGCCCAGATGCTTTCGCAGTGCCTTGAGTCTTTCTAGGACACAAGGCCAGGATGCTTTGGCAGGGCCAGGACCCTTTCTAGGACAGGGCCAGAACACTTTCGCAGGGCAGGGACCCTTTCTAGGACAGTGCCAGGATGCTTTCGCAGGGCCGGGACCCTTTCTAGGACACAGGGCCAGGATGCTTTCACAGGGCTGGGACCCTTTGTAGGACACAGGACCAGGATGCTTTCGCAGGGCCGCGACCTCTTCTGGGTCACATGGCCAGGATGCTTCTGCAGGGCCGGGAGCTTTGCTTGGACACAGGGCCTGGAATGCTTCCGCAGGGCACGGTCCCCTCCTTGGACACTGGGCCAGGAAGCTTTTACAGAGCCGGGACCGTTGCTGGGACACAGGGCCAGGATGCTTTCGCAGGGCCGGGACCCTTCCTTGGACACAGGGCCCGGATGCTTCTGCAAGGCCGGGACCGTTTCTAGGACACAGGGCCAGGATGCTATCGCAGGGCCGGGACCGTTTCTAGGACACAGGGCCAGGATGCTTTCGCAAGGCCTGGACCCTTCCTTGGACACAGGGCCCGGATGCTTTCGCAGTACGGGGACACTTCCTTGGACACAGGACCAGGATGCTTTCAGAGGGCACGGAGCCTTTCGAGGACACAGGGCCAGGAGGCTTTCGCAGGGCCATGACCCTTTCTAGGACACAGTGCCAGCTTGCTTTTACAGGGCCGCGACCTTTTCTGGGACACAAGGCCAGGATGCTTCTGCAGGGCCGGGACCCTTCCTTGGACACAGGGCCCGGATGCTTCTGCAAGGCCGGGACCGTTTCTAGGACACAGGGCCAGGATGCTATCGCAGGGCCGGGACCGTTTCTAGGACACAGGGCCAGGATGCTTTTGCAAGGCCTGGACCCTTCCTTGGACACAGGGCCCGGATGCTTTCGCAGTACGGGGACACTTCCTTGGACACAGGACCAGGATGCTTTCAGAGGGCACGGAGCCTTTCGAGGACACAGGGCCAGGAGGCTTTCGCAGGGCCATGACCCTTTCTAGGACACAGTGCCAGCTTGCTTTTACAGGGCCGCGACCTTTTCTGGGACACAAGGCCAGGATGCTTCTGCAGGGCCGGGAGCTTTCCTTGGACACAGGGCCTGGATGCTTCCGCAGGGCCCGGTCCCATCCTTGGACACAAGGACAGGAACCATTTACAGGGCCGGGACCGTTTCTGGGACACAGGTCCAGGATGCTTTCGAAGGGCCGAGACACTTCCTTGGACACAGGGCCAGGATGCTTCTGCAAGGCCGGGACCGTTTCTAGGACACAGGGCCAGGATGCTATCGCAGGGCCGGGTCCGTTTCTAGGACAGAGGGCCAGGATGCATTCGCAGGGCCGGGACCCTTCCTTGGACACAGGGCCAGGATGCTTTCGCCTGGCTGTGACCCCTTTCTAGGACACAAGGCCAGGATGCTTTCGCAGCGCTGGGCCCCTTTCTAGGACACAGGGCCAGGATGGTTTCGCAGGGCAGTGACCCTTTCTAGGACACAGGGCCAGGATGCTTTCACAGGGCTGGGACCCTTTGTAGGACACAGGACCAGGATGCTTTCGCAGGGCTGGGACCCTATCTAGGACACAGGGCCAGGATGCTATCGCAGGGCCGGGTCCGTTTCTAGGACAGAGGGCCAGGATGCATTCGCAGGGCCGGGACCCTTCCTTGGACACAGGGCCAGGATGCTTTCGCGTGGCTGTGACCCCTTTCTAGGACACAAGGCCAGGATGCTTTCGCAGCGCTGGGCCCCTTTCTAGGACACAGGGCCAGGATGGTTTCGCAGGGCAGTGACCCTTTCTAGGACACAGGGCCAGGATGCTTTCACATGGCTGGGACCCTTTGTAGGACACAGGACCAGGATGCTTTCGCAGGGCTGGGACCCTATCTAGGACACAGGGCCAGGATGCTTTCACAGGGTTGGGACCCTTTGTAGGACACAGGACCAGGATGCTTTCGCAGGGCTGGGACCCTTTCTAGGACACAGGGCCAGGATGCTTTCACAGGGCTGGGACCGTTTCTATGACACAGAGC
Organism: Hypanus sabinus; assembly: GCF_030144855.1. Classification (NCBI taxonomy): domain Eukaryota; kingdom Metazoa; phylum Chordata; class Chondrichthyes; order Myliobatiformes; family Dasyatidae; genus Hypanus; species Hypanus sabinus. Next base: position 68,343,625 of record NC_082718.1, on the reverse strand, counting down.
CAGGATGCTTTCGCAAGGCCGGGACACTTTCCAGGACACAGGGCCAGGATGCTTTCACAGGGCCGGGACCCTTCCTTGGACACAGGGCCAGGATGCTTTCACAGGGCCGGGACCCTTTCTAGGACACATGGCCAGTATGCATCCGCAGGTCTGGGCCCCTTCCTTAGACGCAGGGCCAGGATGCTTTTGCCGGGCCATGACCCTTTCCACGACAGTGCCCAGATGCTTTCGCAGTGCCTTGAGTCTTTCTAGGACACAAGGCCAGGATGCTTTGGCAGGGCCAGGACCCTTTCTAGGACAGGGCCAGAACACTTTCGCAGGGCAGGGACCCTTTCTAGGACAGTGCCAGGATGCTTTCGCAGGGCCGGGACCCTTTCTAGGACACAGGGCCAGGATGCTTTCACAGGGCTGGGACCCTTTGTAGGACACAGGACCAGGATGCTTTCGCAGGGCCGCGACCTCTTCTGGGTCACATGGCCAGGATGCTTCTGCAGGGCCGGGAGCTTTGCTTGGACACAGGGCCTGGAATGCTTCCGCAGGGCACGGTCCCCTCCTTGGACACTGGGCCAGGAAGCTTTTACAGAGCCGGGACCGTTGCTGGGACACAGGGCCAGGATGCTTTCGCAGGGCCGGGACCCTTCCTTGGACACAGGGCCCGGATGCTTCTGCAAGGCCGGGACCGTTTCTAGGACACAGGGCCAGGATGCTATCGCAGGGCCGGGACCGTTTCTAGGACACAGGGCCAGGATGCTTTCGCAAGGCCTGGACCCTTCCTTGGACACAGGGCCCGGATGCTTTCGCAGTACGGGGACACTTCATTGGACACAGGACCAGGATGCTTTCAGAGGGCACGGAGCCTTTCGAGGACACAGGGCCAGGAGGCTTTCGCAGGGCCATGACCCTTTCTAGGACACAGTGCCAGCTTGCTTTTACAGGGCCGCGACCTTTTCTGGGACACAAGGCCAGGATGCTTCTGCAGGGCCGGGAGCTTTCCTTGGACACAGGGCCTGGATGCTTCCGCAGGGCCCGGTCCCATCCTTGGACACAAGGACAGGAACCATTTACAGGGCCGGGACCGTTTCTGGGACACAGATCCAGGATGCTTTCGAAGGGCCGAGACACTTCCTTGGACACAGGGCCAGGATGCTTCTGCAAGGCCGGGACCGTTTCTAGGACACAGGGCCAGGATGCTTTCACAGGGCTGGGACTCTTTGTAGGACACAGGACCAGGATGCTTTCGCAGGGCCGTGACCCTTTCTAGGACACAGGGCAGGATGCTTTCGCAGGGCCAGGACCCTTTCTAGGACGCAGAGCCAGGAGGCTTTCGCAGGGCCATGACACTTTCTAGGACTGGGCCCGGATGATTTCGCAGGGCCGTGAGTCTTTCTAGGACACAAGGCCATGATGCTTCTGCAAGGCCGGGACCGTTTCTAGGACACAGGGCCAGGATGCTATCGCAGGGCCGGGACCGTTTCTAGGACACAGGGCCAGGATGCTTTCACAGGGCTGGGACCGTTTCTATGACACAGAGCCAGGATGCTTTCGCAAGGCCGGGACACTTTCCAGGACACAGGGCCAGGATGCTTTCACAGGGCCGGGACCCTTCCTTGGACACAGGGCCAGGATGCTTTCACAGGGCCGGGACCCTTTCTAGGACACATGGCCAATATGCATCCGCAGGTCCGGGCCCCTTCCTTGGACGCAGGGCCAGGATGCTTTTGCCGGGCCATGACCCTTTCCACGACAGTGCCCAGATGCTTTCGCAGTGCCTTGAGTCTTTCTAGGACACAAGGCCAGGATGCTTTGGCAGGGCCGCGACCCTTTCTAGGACACAGGGCCAGGATGCTTTCACATGGCCGGGACCCTACTTTGGACACTGGGCCAGGATGCTTTCACAGGGTCGGGACTCTTTCTAGGACACATGGCCAGGATGCATCCGCAGGGTAGGGCCCCTTCCTTGGACACAGGGACAGGATGCTTTCGCAGGGTCGTGACCCTTTCTAGGACACAGGGCCAGGATGGTTTCGCAGGGCCGGGACCCTTCCTTGGACACAGGGACAGGATGCTTTCGCAGGGCCATGACACTTTCTAGGACTGGGCCCGGATGATTTCGCAGGGCCGTGAGTCTTTCTAGGACACAAGGCCATGATGCTTTCGCAGGGCCGGGACCCTTTCTAGGACAGGGCCAGAACACTTTCGCAGGGCAGGGACCCTTTCTAGGACAGTGCCAGGATGCTTTCGCAGGGCCGGGACCCTTTCTAGGACACAGGGCCAGGATGCTTTCACAGGGCTGGGACCCTTTGTAGGACACAGGACCAGGATGCTTTCGCAGGGCCGTGATCCTTTCTAGGACACAGGGCAGGATGCTTTCGCAGGGCCAGGACCCTTTCTAGGACGCAGAGCCAGGAGGCTATCGCAGGGCCGTGACCCTTTCTAGGACACGGCCAGGATGCTTTCGCAGGGCTGTGACCCTTTCTACGACACAGATCCAGGATGCTTCTGCAGGGCCGGGACCTTTTCTGGGACACATGGCCAGGATGCTTCCGCAGGGCCGTGAGCTTTCCTTGGACACAGGGCCTGGATGCTTCCGCAGGGCCGGGTCCCCTCCTTGGACACAGGGCCAGGAACAGTTCACAGGGACGGGACCGTTTCTAGGACACAGGGCTAGGATGCTTTTGCAGGGCCAGGACCCTTCCTTGGACACAGGGACAGGATGCTTTCGCAGGGCCATGACACTTTCTAGGACTGGGCCCGGATGATTTCGCAGGGCCGTGAGTCTTTCTAGGACACAAGGCCATGATGCTTCTGCAAGGCCGGGACCGTTTCTAGGACACAGGGCCAGGATGCTATCGCAGGGCCGGGACCGTTTCTAGGACACAGGGCCAGGATGCTTTCGCAAGGCCGGGACCCCTCATTGGACACAGGGCCAGGATGCTTTCACAGGGCCGGACCATTTCTAGGACACAGGGCCAGGATGCTTCTGCAGGGCCGGGACCCTTCCTTGGACACAGGGCCAGGATGCTTCTGCAGGGCCGGGACACTTCCTTGGAGACAGGGCCAGTATGCTTTCAGAGGGCCGGGACACTTCCTTGGACACAGGACCTGGATGCTTTCAGAGGGCCGTGTCACTTTCTAGGACACTTGGCCAGGATGCTTTCGCAGGGCCGGGACCCTTTCTAGGACACAGGGCCAGGATGCTTTCGCAGGGCCGGGACCCTTTCTAGGACACAGGGCCAGGATGCTTTCGCAGGGCCGCGACCCTTTCTAGGACACAGGGCCAGGATGCTTTCGCAGGGCCGGGACCCTTTCTAGGACACAGGGCCAGGCTGCTTTCACAGGGCTGGGACCCTTTGTAGGACACAGGACCAGGATGCCTTCACAGTGCTGGGCCCCTTTCTAGGACACAGGGCCAGGAGGATTTCGCAGGGCCGCGACCTTTTCTGGGTCACATGGCCAGGATGCTTCTGCAGGGCCGGGAGCTTTGCTTGGACACAGGGCCTGGAATGCTTCCGCAGGGCAGGGACCCTTTCTAGGACAGTGCCAGGATGCTTTCACAGGGCCGGGACCCTTTCTAGGACACAGGGCCAGGATGCTTTCACAGGGCTGGGACCCTTTGTAGGACACAGGACCAGGATGCTTTCGCAGGGCCAGGACCGTTTCTAGGACACAGGGCCAGGATGCTTTCACAGGTCCGGGCCCCTTCCTTGGACGCAGGGCCAGGATGCTTTTGCCGGGCCATGACCCTTTCCACGACAGTGCCCAGATGCTTTCGCAGTGCCTTGAGTCTTTCTAGGACACAAGGCCAGGATGCTTTGGCAGGGCCGCGACCCTTTCTAGGACACAGGGCCAGGATGCTTTCACATGGCCGGGACCCTACTTTGGACACAGGGCCAGGATGCTTTCACAGGGTCGGGACTCTTTCTAGGACACAGGGCCAGGATGGTTTCGCAGGGTCGTGACCCTTTCTAGGACACAGGGCCAGGATGGTTTCGCAGGGCCGGGACCCTTCCTTGGACACAGGGACAGGATGCTTTCGCAGGGCCATGACACTTTCTAGGACTGGGCCCGGATGATTTCGCAGGGCCGTGAGTCTTTCTAGGACACAAGGCCATGATGCTTTCGCAGGGCCGGGACCCTTTCCAGGACAGGGCCAGAACGCTTTCGCAGGGCAGGGACCCTTTCTAGGACAGTGCCAGGATGCTTTCACAGGGCCGGGACCCTTTCTAGGACACAGGGCCAGGATGCTTTCACAGGGCTGGGACCCTTTGTAGGACACAGGACCAGGATGCTTTCGCAGGGCCGTGACCCTTTCTAGGACACAGGGCAGGATGCTTTCGCAGGGCCAGGACCCTTTCTAGGACACAGGGCCAGGATGCTTTCGCAGGGCCGGGACCCTTTCTAGGACACAGGGCCAGGATGCTTTCGCAGGGCTGCGACCCTTTCTAGGACACAGGGCCAGGATGCTTTCGCAGGGCCGGGACCCTTTCTAGGACACAGGGCCAGGCTGCTTTCACAGGGCTGGGACCCTTTGTAGGACACAGGACCAGGATGCCTTCACAGTGCTGGGCCCCTTTCTAGGACACAGGGCCAGGAGGATTTCGCAGGGCCGCGACCTTTTCTGGGTCACATGGCCAGGATGCTTCTGCAGGGCCGGGAGCTTTGCTTGGACACAGGGCCTGGAATGCTTCCGCAGGGCACGGTCCCCTCCTTGGACACTGGGCCAGGAAGCTTTTACAGAGCCGGGACCGTTGCTGGGACACAGGGCCAGGATGCTTTCGCAGGGCCGGGACCCTTCCTTGGACACAGGGCCCGGATGCTTCTGCAAGGCCGGGACCGTTTCTAGGACACAGGGCCAGGATGCTATCGCAGGGCCGGGACCGTTTCTAGGACACAGGGCCAGGATGCTTTCGCAAGGCCTGGACCCTTCCTTGGACACAGGGCCCGGATGCTTTCGCAGTACGGGGACACTTCCTTGGACACAGGACCAGGATGCTTTCAGAGGGCACGGAGCCTTTCGAGGACACAGGGCCAGGAGGCTTTCGCAGGGCCATGACCCTTTCTAGGACACAGTGCCAGCTTGCTTTTACAGGGCCGCGACCTTTTCTGGGACACAAGGCCAGGATGCTTCTGCAGGGCCGGGAGCTTTCCTTGGACACAGGGCCTGGATGCTTCCGCAGGGCCCGGTCCCATCCTTGGACACAAGGACAGGAACCATTTACAGGGCCGGGACCGTTTCTGGGACACAGGTCCAGGATGCTTTCGAAGGGCCGAGACACTTCCTTGGACACAGGGCCAGGATGCTTCTGCAAGGCCGGGACCGTTTCTAGGACACAGGGCCAGGATGCTATCGCAGGGCCGGGTCCGTTTCTAGGACAGAGGGCCAGGATGCATTCGCAGGGCCGGGACCCTTCCTTGGACACAGGGCCAGGATGCTTTCGCGTGGCTGTGACCCCTTTCTAGGACACAAGGCCAGGATGCTTTCGCAGCGCTGGGCCCCTTTCTAGGACACAGGACCAGGATGCTTTCGCAGGGCTGGGACCCTATCTAGGACACAGGGCCAGGATGCTTTCACAGGGCTGGGACCCTTTGTAGGACACAGGACCAGGATGCTTTCGCAGGGCTGGGACCCTTTCTAGGACACAGGGCCAGGATGCTTTCACAGGGCTGCGACCGTTTCTATGACACAGAGCCAGGATGCTTTCGCAAGGCCGGGACACTTTCCAGGACACAGGGCCAGGATGCTTTCACAGGGCCGGGACCCTTCCTTGGACACAGGGCCAGGATGCTTTCACAGGGCCGGGACCCTTTCTAGGACACATGGCCAGTATGCATCCGCAGGTCCGGGCCCCTTCCTTAGACGCAGGGCCAGGATGCTTTTGCCGGCCCATGACCCTTTCCACGACAGTGCCCAGATGCTTTCGCAGTGCCTTGAGTCTTTCTAGGACACAAGGCCAGGATGCTTTGGCAGGGCCGCGACCCTTTCTAGGACACAGGGCCAGGATGCTTTCACATGGCCGGGACCCTACTTTGGACACAGGGCCAGGATGCTTTCACAGGGTCGGGACTCTTTCTAGGACACATGGCCAGGATGCATCCGCAGGGTAGGGCCCCTTCCTTGGACACAGGGACAGGATGCTTTCGCAGGGTCGTGACCCTTTCTAGGACACAGGGCCAGGATGGTTTCGCAGGGCCGGGACCCTTCCTTGGACACAGGGACAGGATGCTTTCGCAGGGCCATGACACTTTCTAGGACTGGGCCCGGATGATTTCGCAGGGCCGTGAGTCTTTCTAGGACACAAGGCCATGATGCTTTCGCAGGGCCAGGACCCTTTCCAGGACAGGGCCAGAACGCTTTCGCAGGGCAGGGACCCTTTCTAGGACAGTGCCAGGATGCTTTCACAGGGCCGGGACCCTTTCTAGGACACAGGGCCAGGATGCTTTCACAGGGCTGGGACCCTTTGTAGGACACAGGACCAGGATGCTTTCGCAGGGCTGTGACCCTTTCTAGGACACAGGGCAGGATGCTTTCGCAGGGCCAGGACCCTTTCTAGGACACAGGGCCAGGATGCTTTCGCAGGGCCGGGACCCTTTCTAGGACACAGGGCCAGGATGCTTTCGCAGGGCTGCGACCCTTTCTAGGACACAGGGCCAGGATGCTTTCGCAGGGCCGGGACCCTTTCTAGGACACAGGGCCAGGATGCTTTCGCAGCGCTGGGCCCCTTTCTAGGACACAGGACCAGGATGCTTTCGCAGGGCTGGGACCCTATCTAGGACACAGGGCCAGGATGCTTTCACAGGGCTGGGACCCTTTGTAGGACACAGGACCAGGATGCTTTCGCAGGGCTGGGACCCTTTCTAGGACACAGGGCCAGGATGCTTTCACAGGGCTGCGACCGTTTCTATGACACAGAGCCAGGATGCTTTCGCAAGGCCGGGACACTTTCCAGGACACAGGGCCAGGATGCTTTCACAGGGCCGGGACCCTTCCTTGGACACAGGGCCAGGATGCTTTCACAGGGCCGGGACCCTTTCTAGGACACATGGCCAGTATGCATCCGCAGGTCCGGGCCCCTTCCTTAGACGCAGGGCCAGGATGCTTTTGCCGGCCCATGACCCTTTCCACGACAGTGCCCAGATGCTTTCGCAGTGCCTTGAGTCTTTCTAGGACACAAGGCCAGGATGCTTTGGCAGGGCCGCGACCCTTTCTAGGACACAGGGCCAGGATGCTTTCACATGGCCGGGACCCTACTTTGGACACAGGGCCAGGATGCTTTCACAGGGTCGGGACTCTTTCTAGGACACATGGCCAGGATGCATCCGCAGGGTAGGGCCCCTTCCTTGGACACAGGGACAGGATGCTTTCGCAGGGTCGTGACCCTTTCTAGGACACAGGGCCAGGATGGTTTCGCAGGGCCGGGACCCTTCCTTGGACACAGGGACAGGATGCTTTCGCAGGACCATGACACTTTCTAGGACTGGGCCCGGATGATTTCGCAGGGCCGTGAGTCTTTCTAGGACACAAGGCCATGATGCTTTCGCAGGGCCAGGACCCTTTCCAGGACAGGGCCAGAACGCTTTCGCAGGGCAGGGACCCTTTCTAGGACAGTGCCAGGATGCTTTCACAGGGCCGGGACCCTTTCTAGGACACAGGGCCAGGATGCTTTCACAGGGCTGGGACCCTTTGTAGGACACAGGACCAGGATGCTTTCGCAGGGCTGTGACCCTTTCTAGGACACAGGGCAGGATGCTTTCGCAGGGCCAGGACCCTTTCTAGGACACAGGGCCAGGATGCTTTCGCAGGGCCGGGACCCTTTCTAGGACACAGGGCCAGGATGCTTTCGCAGGGCTGCGACCCTTTCTAGGACACAGGGCCAGGATGCTTTCGCAGGGCCGGGACCCTTTCTAGGACACAGGGCCAGGCTGCTTTCACAGGGCTGGGACCCTTTGTAGGACACAGGACCAGGATGCCTTCACAGTGCTGGGCCCCTTTCTAGGACACAGGGCCAGGAGGATTTCGCAGGGCCGCGACCTTTTCTGGGTCACATGGCCAGGATGCTTCTGCAGGGCCGGGAGCTTTGCTTGGACACAGGGCCTGGAATGCTTCCGCAGGGCACGGTCCCCTCCTTGGACACTGGGCCAGGAAGCTTTTACAGAGCCGGGACCGTTGCTGGGACACAGGGCCAGGATGCTTTCGCAGGGCCGGGACCCTTCCTTGGACACAGGGCCCGGATGCTTCTGCAAGGCCGGGACCGTTTCTAGGACACAGGGCCAGGATGCTATCGCAGGGCCGGGACCGTTTCTAGGACACAGGGCCAGGATGCTTTCGCAAGGCCTGGACCCTTCCTTGGACACAGGGCCCGGATGCTTTCGCAGTACGGGGACACTTCCTTGGACACAGGACCAGGATGCTTTCAGAGGGCACGGAGCCTTTCGAGGACACAGGGCCAGGAGGCTTTCGCAGGGCCATGACCCTTTCTAGGACACAGTGCCAGCTTGCTTTTACAGGGCCGCGACCTTTTCTGGGACACAAGGCCAGGATGCTTCTGCAGGGCCGGGAGCTTTCCTTGGACACAGGGCCTGGATGCTTCCGCAGGGCCCGGTCCCATCCTTGGACACAAGGACAGGAACCATTTACAGGGCCGGGACCGTTTCTGGGACACAGGTCCAGGATGCTTTCGAAGGGCCGAGACACTTCCTTGGACACAGGGCCAGGATGCTTCTGCAAGGCCGGGACCGTTTCTAGGACACAGGGCCAGGATGCTATCGCAGGGCCGGGTCCGTTTCTAGGACAGAGGGCCAGGATGCATTCGCAGGGCCGGGACCCTTCCTTGGACACAGGGCCAGGATGCTTTCGCCTGGCTGTGACCCCTTTCTAGGACACAAGGCCAGGATGCTTTCGCAGCGCTGGGCCCCTTTCTAGGACACAGGGCCAGGATGCTTTCGCAGGGCTGGGACCCTATCTAGGACACAGGGCCAGGATGCTTTCACAGGGCTGGGACCCTTTGTAGGACACAGGACCAGGATGCTTTCGCAGGGCTGGGACCCTTTCTAGGACACAGGGCCAGGATGCTTTCACAGGGCTGCGACCGTTTCTATGACACAGAGCCAGGATGCTTTCGCAAGGCCGGGACACTTTCCAGGACACAGGGCCAGGATGCTTTCACAGGGCCGGGACCCTTCCTTGGACACAGGGCCAGGATGCTTTCACAGGGCCGGGACCCTTTCTAGGACACATGGCCAGTATGCATCCGCAGGTCCGGGCCCCTTCCTTGGACGCAGGGCCAGGATGCTTTTGCCGGGCCATGACCCTTTCCACGACAGTGCCCAGATGCTTTCGCAGTGCCTTGAGTCTTTCTAGGACACAAGGCCAGGATGCTTTGGCAGGGCCGCGACCCTTTCTAGGACACAGGGCCAGGATGCTTTCACATGGCCGGGACCCTACTTTGGACACTGGGCCAGGATGCTTTCACAGGGTCGGGACTCTTTCTAGGACACATGGCCAGGATGCATCCGCAGGGTAGGGCCCCTTCCTTGGACACAGGGACAGGATGCTTTCGCAGGGTCGTGACCCTTTCTAGGACACAGGGCCAGGATGGTTTCGCAGGGCCGGGACCCTTCCTTGGACACAGGGACAGGATGCTTTCGCAGGGCCATGACACTTTCTAGGACTGGGCCCGGATGATTTTGCAGGGCCGTGAGTCTTTCTAGGACACAAGGCCATGATGCTTTCGCAGGGCCGGGACCCTTTCTAGGACAGGGCCAGAACACTTTCGCAGGGCAGGGACCCTTTCTAGGACAGTGCCAGGATGCTTTCGCAGGGCCGGGACCCTTTCTAGGACACAGGGCCAGGATGCTTTCACAGGGCTGGGACCCTTTGTAGGACACAGGACCAGGATGCTTTCGCAGGGCCGTGACCCTTTCTAGGACACAGGGCAGGATGCTTTCGCAGGGCCAGGACCCTTTCTAGGACGCAGAGCCAGGAGGCTATCGCAGGGCCGTGACCCTTTCTAGGACACGGCCAGGATGCTTTCGCAGGGCTGTGACCCTTTCTACGACACAGATCCAGGATGCTTCTGCAGGGCCGGGACCTTTTCTGGGACACATGGCCAGGATGCTTCCGCAGGGCCGTGAGCTTTCCTTGGACACAGGGCCTGGATGCTTCCGCAGGGCCGGGTCCCCTCCTTGGACACAGGGCCAGGAACAGTTCACAGGGACGGGACCGTTTCTAGGACACAGGGCTAGGATGCTTTTGCAGGGCCAGGACCCTTCCTTGGACACAGGGACAGGATGCTTTCGCAGGGCCATGACACTTTCTAGGACTGGGCCCGGATGATTTCGCAGGGCCGTGAGTCTTTCTAGGACACAAGGCCATGATGCTTCTGCAAGGCCGGGACCGTTTCTAGGACACAGGGCCAGGATGCTATCGCAGGGCCGGGACCGTTTCTAGGACACAGGGCCAGGATGCTTTCACAGGGCTGGGACCGTTTCTATGACACAGAGCCAGGATGCTTTCGCAAGGCCGGGACACTTTCCAGGACACAGGGCCAGGATGCTTTCACAGGGCCGGGACCCTTCCTTGGACACAGGGCCAGGATGCTTTCACAGGTCCGGGACCCTTTCTAGGACACATGGCCAGTATGCATCCGCAGGTCCGGGCCCCTTCCTTGGACACAAGGACAGGAACCATTTACAGGGCCGGGACCGTTTCTGGGACACAGGTCCAGGATGCTTTCGAAGGGCCGAGACACTTCCTTGGACACAGGGCCAGGATGCTTCTGCAAGGCCGGGACCGTTTCTAGGACACAGGGCCAGGATGCTATCGCAGGGCCGGGTCCGTTTCTAGGACAGAGGGCCAGGATGCATTCGCAGGGCCGGGACCCTTCCTTGGACACAGGGCCAGGATGCTTTCGCCTGGCTGTGACCCCTTTCTAGGACACAAGGCCAGGATGCTTTCGCAGCGCTGGGCCCCTTTCTAGGACACAGGGCCAGGATGCTTTCGCAGGGCTGGGACCCTATCTAGGACACAGGGCCAGGATGCTTTCACAGGGCTGGGACCCTTTGTAGGACACAGGACCAGGATGCTTTCGCAGGGCTGGGACCCTTTCTAGGACACAGGGCCAGGATGCTTTCACAGGGCTGCGACCGTTTCTATGACACAGAGCCAGGATGCTTTCGCAAGGCCGGGACACTTTCCAGGACACAGGGCCAGGATGCTTTCACAGGGCCGGGACCCTTCCTTGGACACAGGGCCAGGATGCTTTCACAGGGCCGGGACCCTTTCTAGGACACATGGCCAGTATGCATCCGCAGGTCCGGGCCCCTTCCTTGGACGCAGGGCCAGGATGCTTTTGCCGGGCCATGACCCTTTCCACGACAGTGCCCAGATGCTTTCGCAGTGCCTTGAGTCTTTCTAGGACACAAGGCCAGGATGCTTTGGCAGGGCCGCGACCCTTTCTAGGACACAGGGCCAGGATGCTTTCACATGGCCGGGACCCTACTTTGGACACTGGGCCAGGATGCTTTCACAGGGTCGGGACTCTTTCTAGGACACATGGCCAGGATGCATCCGCAGGGTAGGGCCCCTTCCTTGGACACAGGGACAGGATGCTTTCGCAGGGTCGTGACCCTTTCTAGGACACAGGGCCAGGATGGTTTCGCAGGGCCGGGACCCTTCCTTGGACACAGGGACAGGATGCTTTCGCAGGGCCATGACACTTTCTAGGACTGGGCCCGGATGATTTCGCAGGGCCGTGAGTCTTTCTAGGACACAAGGCCATGATGCTTTCGCAGGGCCGGGACCCTTTCTAGGACAGGGCCAGAACACTTTCGCAGGGCAGGGACCCTTTCTAGGACAGTGCCAGGATGCTTTCGCAGGGCCGGGACCCTTTCTAGGACACAGGGCCAGGATGCTTTCACAGGGCTGGGACCCTTTGTAGGACACAGGACCAGGATGCTTTCGCAGGGCCGTGACCCTTTCTAGGACACAGGGCAGGATGCTTTCGCAGGGCCAGGACCCTTTCTAGGACGCAGAGCCAGGAGGCTATCGCAGGGCCGTGACCCTTTCTAGGACACGGCCAGGATGCTTTCGCAGGGCTGTGACCCTTTCTACGACACAGATCCAGGATGCTTCTGCAGGGCCGGGACCTTTTCTGGGACACATGGCCAGGATGCTTCCGCAGGGCCGTGAGCTTTCCTTGGACACAGGGCCTGGATGCTTCCGCAGGGCCGGGTCCCCTCCTTGGACACAGGGCCAGGAACAGTTCACAGGGACGGGACCGTTTCTAGGACACAGGGCTAGGATGCTTTTGCAGGGCCAGGACCCTTCCTTGGACACAGGGACAGGATGCTTTCGCAGGGCCATGACACTTTCTAGGACTGGGCCCGGATGATTTCGCAGGGCCGTGAGTCTTTCTAGGACACAAGGCCATGATGCTTCTGCAAGGCCGGGACCGTTTCTAGGACACAGGGCCAGGATGCTATCGCAGGGCCGGGACCGTTTCTAGGACACAGGGCCAGGATGCTTTCACAGGGCTGGGACCGTTTCTATGACACAGAGCCAGGATGCTTTCGCAAGGCCGGGACACTTTCCAGGACACAGGGCCAGGATGCTTTCACAGGGCCGGGACCCTTCCTTGGACACAGGGCCAGGATGCTTTCACAGGTCCGGGACCCTTTCTAGGACACATGGCCAGTATGCATCCGCAGGTCCGGGCCCCTTCCTTGGACCCAGGGCCAGGATGCTTTTGCCGGGCCATGACCCTTTCCACGACAGTGCCCAGATGCTTTCGCAGTGCCTTGAGTCTTTCTAGGACACAAGGCCAGGATGCTTTGGCAGGGCCGCGACCCTTTCTAGGACACAGGGCCAGGATGCTTTCACATGGCCGGGACCCTACTTTGGACACTGGGCCAGGATGCTTTCACAGGGTCGGGACTCTTTCTAGGACACATGGCCAGGATGCATCCGCAGGGTAGGGCCCCTTCCTTGGACACAGGGACAGGATGCTTTCGCAGGGTCGTGACCCTTTCTAGGACACAGGGCCAGGATGGTTTCGCAGGGCCGGGACCCTTCCTTGGACACAGGGACAGGATGCTTTCGCAGGGCCATGACACTTTCTAGGACTGGGCCCGGATGATTTCGCAGGGCCGTGAGTCTTTCTAGGACACAAGGCCATGATGCTTTCGCAGGGCCGGGACCCTTTCTAGGACAGGGCCAGAACACTTTCGCAGGGCAGGGACCCTTTCTAGGACAGTGCCAGGATGCTTTCGCAGGGCCGGGACCCTTTCTAGGACACAGGGCCAGGATGCTTTCACAGGGCTGGGACCCTTTGTAGGACACAGGACCAGGATGCTTTCGCAGGGCCGTGACCCTTTCTAGGACACAGGGCAGGATGCTTTCGCAGGGCCAGGACACTTTCTAGGATGCAGAGCCAGGAGGCTATCGCAGGGCCGTGACCCTTTCTAGGACACGGCCAGGATGCTTTCGCAGGGCTGTGACCCTTTCTACGACACAGATCCAGGATGCTTCTGCAGGGCCGGGACCTTTTCTGGGACACATGGCCAGGATGCTTCCGCAGGGCCGTGAGCTTTCCTTGGACACAGGGCCTGGATGCTTCCGCAGGGCCGGGTCCCCTCCTTGGACACAGGGCCAGGAACAGTTCACAGGGACGGGACCGTTTCTAGGACACAGGGCTAGGATGCTTTTGCAGGGCCAGGACCCTTCCTTGGACACAGGGACAGGATGCTTTCACAGGGCCGGACCATTTCTAGGACACAAGGCCAGGATGCTTCTGCAGGGCCGGGACCCTTTCTAGGACACAGGGCCAGGATGCTTTCGCAGGGCCGGGACCCTTTCTAGGACACAGGGCCAGGATGCTTTCGCAGGGCCGCGACCCTTTCTAGGACACAGGGCCAGGATGCTTTCGCAGGGCCGGGACCCTTTCTAGGACACAGGGCCAGGCTGCTTTCACAGGGCTGGGACCGTTTGTAGGACACAGGACCAGGATGCCTTCACAGTGCTGGGCCCCTTTCTAGGACACAGGGCCAGGAGGATTTCGCAGGGCCGCGACCTTTTCTGGGTCACATGGCCAGGATGCTTCTGCAGGGCCGGGAGCTTTGCTTGGACACAGGGCCTGGAATGCTTCCGCAGGGCAGGGACCCTTTCTAGGACAGTGCCAGGATGCTTTCACAGGGCCGGGACCCTTTCTAGGACACAGGGCCAGGATGCTTTCACAGGGCTGGGACCCTTTGTAGGACACAGGACCAGGATGCTTTCGCAGGGCCAGGACCGTTTCTAGGACACAGGGCCAGGATGCTTTCACAGGTCCGGGCCCCTTCCTTGGACGCAGGGCCAGGATGCTTTTGCCGGGCCATGACCCTTTCCACGACAGTGCCCAGATGCTTTCGCAGTGCCTTGAGTCTTTCTAGGACACAAGGCCAGGATGCTTTGGCAGGGCCGCGACCCTTTCTAGGACACAGGGCCAGGATGCTTTCACATGGCCGGGACCCTACTTTGGACACAGGGCCAGGATGCTTTCACAGGGTCGGGACTCTTTCTAGGACACAGGGCCAGGATGGTTTCGCAGGGTCGTGACCCTTTCTAGGACACAGGGCCAGGATGGTTTCGCAGGGCCGGGACCCTTCCTTGGACACAGGGACAGGATGCTTTCGCAGGGCCATGACACTTTCTAGGACTGGGCCCGGATGATTTCGCAGGGCCGTGAGTCTTTCTAGGACACAAGGCCATGATGCTTTCGCAGGGCCGGGACCCTTTCCAGGACAGGGCCAGAACGCTTTCGCAGGGCAGGGACCCTTTCTAGGACAGTGCCAGGATGCTTTCACAGGGCCGGGACCCTTTCTAGGACACAGGGCCAGGATGCTTTCACAGGGCTGGGACCCTTTGTAGGACACAGGACCAGGATGCTTTCGCAGGGCCGTGACCCTTTCTAGGACACAGGGCAGGATGCTTTCGCAGGGCCAGGACCCTTTCTAGGACACAGGGCCAGGATGCTTTCGCAGGGCCGGGACCCTTTCTAGGACACAGGGCCAGGATGCTTTCGCAGGGCCGCGACCCTTTCTAGGACACAGGGCCAGGATGCTTTCGCAGGGCCGGGACCCTTTCTAGGACACAGGGCCAGGCTGCTTTCACAGGGCTGGGACCCTTTGTAGGACACAGGACCAGGATGCCTTCACAGTGCTGGGCCCCTTTCTAGGACACAGGGCCAGGAGGATTTCGCAGGGCCGCGACCTTTTCTGGGTCACATGGCCAGGATGCTTCTGCAGGGCCGGGAGCTTTGCTTGGACACAGGGCCTGGAATGCTTCCGCAGGGCACGGTCCCCTCCTTGGACACTGGGCCAGGAAGCTTTTACAGAGCCGGGACCGTTGCTGGGACACAGGGCCAGGATGCTTTCGCAGGGCCGGGACCCTTCCTTGGACACAGGGCCCGGATGCTTCTGCAAGGCCGGGACCGTTTCTAGGACACAGGGCCAGGATGCTATCGCAGGGCCGGGACCGTTTCTAGGACACAGGGCCAGGATGCTTTCGCAAGGCCTGGACCCTTCCTTGGACACAGGGCCCGGATGCTTTCGCAGTACGGGGACACTTCCTTGGACACAGGACCAGGATGCTTTCAGAGGGCACGGAGCCTTTCGAGGACACAGGGCCAGGAGGCTTTCGCAGGGCCATGACCCTTTCTAGGACACAGTGCCAGCTTGCTTTTACAGGGCCGCGACCTTTTCTGGGACACAAGGCCAGGATGCTTCTGCAGGGCCGGGAGCTTTCCTTGGACACAGGGCCTGGATGCTTCCGCAGGGCCCGGTCCCATCCTTGGACACAAGGACAGGAACCATTTACAGGGCCGGGACCGTTTCTGGGACACAGGTCCAGGATGCTTTCGAAGGGCCGAGACACTTCCTTGGACACAGGGCCAGGATGCTTCTGCAAGGCCGGGACCGTTTCTAGGACACAGGGCCAGGATGCTATCGCAGGGCCGGGTCCGTTTCTAGGACAGAGGGCCAGGATGCATTCGCAGGGCCGGGACCCTTCCTTGGACACAGGGCCAGGATGCTTTCGCCTGGCTGTGACCCCTTTCTAGGACACAAGGCCAGGATGCTTTCGCAGCGCTGGGCCCCTTTCTAGGACACAGGGCCAGGATGCTTTCGCAGGGCTGGGACCCTTTCTAGGACACAGGGCCAGGATGCTTTCACAGGGCTGGGACCCTTTGTAGGACACAGGACCAGGATGCTTTCGCAGGGCTGGGACCCTATCTAGGACACAGGGCCAGGATGCTTTCACAGGGCTGGGACCCTTTGTAGGACACAGGACCAGGATGCTTTCGCAGGGCTGGGACCCTTTCTAGGACACAGGGCCAGGATGCTTTCACAGGGCTGGGACCGTTTCTATGACACAGAGCCAGGATGCTTTCGCAAGGCCGGGACACTTTCCAGGACACAGGGCCAGGATGCTTTCACAGGGCCGGGACCCTTCCTTGGACACAGGGCCAGGATGCTTTCACAGGGCCGGGACCCTTTCTAGGACACATGGCCAGTATGCATCCGCAGGTCCGGGCCCCTTCCTTGGACGCAGGGCCAGGATGCTTTTGCCGGGCCATGACCCTTTCCACGACAGTGCCCAGATGCTTTCGCAGTGCCTTGAGTCTTTCTAGGACAGAAGGCCAGGATGCTTTGGCAGGGCCGCGACCCTTTCTAGGACACAGGGCCAGGATACTTTCACAGGGCCGGGAAGCTTCCTTGGACACAGGGCCAGGACGCTTCTGCAAGGCCGGGACCATTTCTAGGACACAGGGCCAGGATGCTATCGCGGGGCGGGACTGTTTCTAGGACACAGGGCCTGGGTGCTTCTGCAGGGCCCGGTCCCCTCCTTGGACACAGGGCCAGGAACCTCTTACAGGGCCGGGACCGTTTCTGGGACACAGGGCCAGGATGCTCTCACAGGGCTGGGACCCTTTCCAGGACACATGGCCAGGATGCATCCGTAGGGCAGGAACCCTTTCTAGGACAGTGCCAGGATGCTTTCGCAGGGCCGGGACCATTTCTAGGACACAGGGCGAGGATGCTTTCACAGGGCTGGGACCCTTTGTAGGACACAGGACCAGGATGCTTTCGCAGGGCTGGGACTCTTTCTAGGACACAGGGCCAGGATGCTTTCACAGGGCTGGGACACTTTCTTGGTCACAGGGCCAGGATGATTTTTCAGGGCCGGGACCTTTTCTAGGACACAGGGCCAGGAGGTTTTCACAGGGACGGGAGCCTTTCTAGGACCCAGGGCCAGGAAGCTTTCGGTGGGCCATGACCCTTTCTAGGACACAGGGCCAGGATGCTTTTACAGGGCCGCGACCTTTTCTGGGACACATGGCCAGGATGCTTCTGCAGGGCTGTGAGATTTCCTTGGACACAGGGCCTGGATGCTTCCGCAGGGCCGGGTCCCCTCCTTGGACACAGGGCCAGGTACGTTTCTGGGACACAGGGCCAGGATGCTTTCGCAGGGCCGGGACCCTTCCTTGGACACAGGGCCAGGATGCTTCTGCAGGGCCGGGACCGTTTCTAGGACACAGGGCCAGGATGCTTTCACAGGGCTGGACCCTTTCAAGGACACAGGGCCAGGATGCGATCGCAGGTCCGGGACCCTTCCTTGGACACAAGGCCAGGATGCTTTCACAGAGCCGGGACCCTTTCTAGTGCACAGGGCCAGGATGCTTTCGCAGGACGGGGACCCTTTCTTGGACACAGGGATAGGATGCTCTCGCAGGGCCATGACATTTTCTAGAACAGGGCCCAGATGCTTTCGCAGGGCCGTGAGACTTTCTAGGAGACAAAGCCAGGATGCTTTTGCAGGGCCAGGACCCTTCCTTGGACACAGGGCCAGGATGCTTTCAGAGGGCCGTGTCCCTTTTTAGGCCAGGACCAGGATGCTTTCGCAGTGCCGGGCCCCTTTCTAGGACAGGGCCAGGATGCTTTCGCAGGGCCGTGACCCTTTGTAGGACACAGGGCCAGGATGGCTTCGCAGGGCCGTGACCCTTTCTAGGACACTTGGCCAGGATGCTTTCGCAGGGCCGGGCCCCTTTCTAGGACAGGGCCCGGATGCTTTCGCAGGACGGGGCCCCTTCCTTGGACACAGGGCCAGGATGCTTTCGCAGGGCTGGGACCCTTTCTAGTAAAGGGCCAGGATGCTTTCACAGGGCTGGGACCCTTTTTCGGCCAGGACCAGGATGCTTTCGCAGGGCCGGGCCCCTTTCTAGGACAGGGCCAGGATGCTTTCGCAGGGCCGTGACCCTTTGTAGGACACAGGGCCAGGATGGCTTCGCAGGGCCGTGACCCTTTCTAGGACACTTGGCCAGGATGCTTTCGCAGGGCCGGGCCCCTTTCTAGGACAGGGCCCGGATGCTTTCGCAGGACGGGGACCCTTCCTTGGACACAGGGCCAGGATGCTTTCACACTGCCGGGACCCTTCCTTGGACACAGGACCAGGATGCTTTCAGAGGGCCGTGTCCCTTTCTAGGACACTTGGCCAGGATGCTTTCGCAGGGCAGGGACCCTTCCTTGGACACAGGACCAGGATGCTTTCAGAGGGCCGTGTCCCTTTCTAGGACACTTGGCCAGGATGCTTTCGCAGGACGGGGACCCTTTCTTGGACAAAGGGCCAGGATGCTTTCGCAGGGCCAGGACCCTTTGTAGGACACTTGGCCAGGATGCATTCGCATGGCCGGGACCTTCTCTAGGACACAGGGCCAGGAGGTTTTCACAGGGACGGGAGCCTTTCTAGGACCCAGGGCCAGGAAGCTTTCGGTGGGCCATGACCCTTTCTAGGACACAGGGCCAGGATGCTTTCACAGGGGTGGGACACTTTCTGGGTCACAGGGCCAGGATGCTTTTGCAGGGCCGGGACCTTTTCTAGGACACAGGGCCAGGAGGTTTTCACAGGGACGGGAGCCTTTCTAGGACGCAGGGCCAGGAAGCTTTCGGTGGGCCATGACCCTTTCTAGGACACAGGGCCAGGATGCTTTTACAGGGCCGCGACCTTTTCTGGGACACATGGCCAGGATGCTTCCGCAGGGCCGGGAGATTTCCTTGGACACAGGGCCTGGATGCTTGCGCAGGGCCGGGTCCCCTCCTTGGACACAGGGCCAGGAACGTTTCTGGGACACAGGGCCAGGATGCTTTCGCAGGGCCGGGACCCTTCCTTGGATACAGGGCCAGGATGCTTCTGCAGGGCCGGGACCGTTTCTAGGACACAGGGCCAGGATGCTATCGCGGGGCGGGACTGTTTCTAGGACACAGGGCCTGGGTGCTTCTGCAG
The DNA here is from genome assembly GCF_030144855.1 of Hypanus sabinus. NCBI lineage: Eukaryota > Metazoa > Chordata > Chondrichthyes > Myliobatiformes > Dasyatidae > Hypanus > Hypanus sabinus. Next base: position 68,324,313 of record NC_082718.1, on the reverse strand, counting down.
GGCCCGGTCCCCTCCTTCGACACAGGGCCAGGAACCTCTCACAGGGCCGGGACCGTTTCTGGGACACAGGGCCAGGATGCTTTCACAGGGCTGGGACCCTTTCCAGGACACATGTCCAGGATGCATCCGTAGGGCAGAGACCCTTTCTAGGACAGTGCCAGGATGCTTTCGCAGGGCCGGGACCATTTCTAGGACATAGGGCCAGGATGCTTTCACAGTGCCGGGCCCCTTACTTGGACACAGGGACAGGATGCTTTCGCAGGGCCATGATCCTTTCTAGAACAGGGCCCAGATGCTTTCGCAGGGCCGTGAGTCTTTCTAGGACACAAGGCCAGGATGCTTTCACAGGGGTGGGACACTTTCTGGGTCACAGGGCCAGGATGCTTTTGCAGGGCCGGGACCTTTTCTAGGACACAGGGCCAGGAGGTTTTCACAGGGACGGGAGCCTTTCTAGGACCCAGGGCCTGGATGCTTCCGCAGGGCACGGTCCCCTCCTTGGACACAGGGCCAGGAACCTTTTACAGGGCCGGGACCGTTTCTGGGACACAGGGCCAGGATGCTTTCGCAGGGCCGGGACCCTTCCTTGGACACAGGGCCAGGATGCTTCTGCAAGGCCGGGACCGTTTCTAGGACACAGGGCCAGGATGCTATCGCAGGGCCGGGACCGTTTCTAGGACACAGGGCCAGGATGCTTTCACAAGGCCGGGACCCCTCATTGGACACAGGGCCAGGATGCTTTCACAGGGCCGGACCATTTCTAGGACACAAGGCCAGGATGCTTCTGCAGGGCCGGGACCCTTCCTTGGACACAGGGCCAGGATGCTTCTGCAGGGCCGGGACACTTCCTTGGAGACAGGGCCAGTATGCTTTCAGAGGGCCGGGACCCTTCCTTGGACACAGGACCTGGATGCTTTCAGAGGGCCGTGTCACTTTCTAGGACACTTGGCCAGGATGCTTTCGCAGGGCCGGGACCCTTTCTAGGACACAGGGCCAGGATGCTTTCGCAGGGCCGGGACCCTTTCTAGGACACAGGGCCAGGATGCTTTCGCAGGGCCGCGACCCTTTCTAGGACACAGGGCCAGGATGCTTTCGCAGGGCCGGGACCCTTTCTAGGACACAGGGCCAGGCTGATTTCACAGGGCTGGGACCCTTTGTAGGACACAGGACCAGGATGCCTTCATAGTGCTGGGCCCCTTTCTAGGACACAGGGCCAGGAGGATTTCGCAGGGCCGCGACCTTTTCTGGGTCACATGGCCAGGATGCTTCTGCAGGGCCGGGAGCTTTGCTTGGACACAGGGCCTGGAATGCTTCCGCAGGGCACGGTCCCCTCCTTGGACACTGGGCCAGGAAGCTTTTACAGAGCCAGGACCGTTGCTGGGACACAGGGCCAGGATGCTTTCGCAGGGCCGGGACCCTTCCTTGGACACAGGGCCCGGATGCTTCTGCAAGGCCGGGACCGTTTCTAGGACACAGGGCCAGGATGCTATCGCAGGGCCGGGACCGTTTCTAGGACACAGGGCCAGGATGCTTTCGCAAGGCCTGGACCCTTCCTTGGACACAGGGCCCGGATGCTTTCGCAGTACGGGGACACTTCCTTGGACACAGGACCAGGATGCTTTCAGAGGGCACGGAGCCTTTCGAGGACACAGGGCCAGGAGGCTTTCGCAGGGCCATGACCCTTTCTAGGACACAGTGCCAGCTTGCTTTTACAGGGCCGCGACCTTTTCTGGGACACAAGGCCAGGATGCTTCTGCAGGGCCGGGAGCTTTCCTTGGACACAGGGCCTGGATGCTTCCGCAGGGCCCGGTCCCATCCTTGGACACAAGGACAGGAACCATTTACAGGGCCGGGACCGTTTCTGGGACACAGGTCCAGGATGCTTTCGAAGGGCCGAGACACTTCCTTGGACACAGGGCCAGGATGCTTCTGCAAGGCCGGGACCGTTTCTAGGACACAGGGCCAGGATGCTATCGCAGGGCCGGATCCGTTTCTAGGACAGAGGGCCAGGATGCATTCGCAGGGCCGGGACCCTTCCTTGGACACAGGGCCAGGATGCTTTCGCGTGGCTGTGACCCCTTTCTAGGACACAAGGCCAGGATGCTTTCGCAGCGCTGGGCCCCTTTCTAGGACACAGGGCCAGGATGGTTTCGCAGGGCAGTGACCCTTTCTAGGACACAGGGCCAGGATGCTTTCACAGGGCTGGGACCCTTTGTAGGACACAGGACCAGGATGCTTTCGCAGGGCTGGGACCCTATCTAGGACACAGGGCCAGGATGCTTTCACAGGGCTGGGACCCTTTGTAGGACACAGGACCAGGATGCTTTCGCAGGGCTGGGACCCTTTCTAGGACACAGGGCCAGGATGCTTTCACAGGGCTGGGACCGTTTCTATGACACAGAGCCAGGATGCTTTCGCAAGGCCGGGACACTTTCCAGGACACAGGGCCAGGATGCTTTCACAGGGCCGGGACCCTTCCTTGGACACAGGGCCAGGATGCTTTCACAGGGCCGGGACCCTTTCTAGGACACATGGCCAGTATGCATCCGCAGGTCCGGGCCCCTTCCTTGGACGCAGGGCCAGGATGCTTTTGCCGGGCCATGACCCTTTCCACGACAGTGCCCAGATGCTTTCGCAGTGCCTTGAGTCTTTCTAGGACAGAAGGCCAGGATGCTTTGGCAGGGCCGCGACCCTTTCTAGGACACAGGGCCAGGATACTTTCACAGGGCCGGGAAGCTTCCTTGGACACAGGGCCAGGACGCTTCTGCAAGGCCGGGACCATTTCTAGGACACAGGGCCAGGATGCTATCGCGGGGCGGGACTGTTTCTAGGACACAGGGCCTGGGTGCTTCTGCAGGGCCCGGTCCCCTCCTTGGACACAGGGCCAGGAACCTCTTACAGGGCCGGGACCGTTTCTGGGACACAGGGCCAGGATGCTCTCACAGGGCTGGGACCCTTTCCAGGACACATGGCCAGGATGCATCCGTAGGGCAGGAACCCTTTCTAGGACAGTGCCAGGATGCTTTCGCAGGGCCGGGACCATTTCTAGGACACAGGGCGAGGATGCTTTCACAGGGCTGGGACCCTTTGTAGGACACAGGACCAGGATGCTTTCGCAGGGCTGGGACTCTTTCTAGGACACAGGGCCAGGATGCTTTCACAGGGCTGGGACACTTTCTTGGTCACAGGGCCAGGATGATTTTGCAGGGCCGGGACCTTTTCTAGGACACAGGGCCAGGAGGTTTTCACAGGGACAGGAGCCTTTCTAGGACCCAGGGCCAGGAAGCTTTCGGTGGGCCATGACCCTTTCTAGGACACAGGGCCAGGATGCTTTTACAGGGCCGCGACCTTTTCTGGGACACATGGCCAGGATGCTTCTGCAGGGCTGTGAGATTTCCTTGGACACAGGGCCTGGATGCTTCCGCAGGGCCGGGTCCCCTCCTTGGACACAGGGCCAGGTACGTTTCTGGGACACAGGGCCAGGATGCTTTCGCAGGGCCGGGACCCTTCCTTGGACACAGGGCCAGGATGCTTCTGCAGGGCCGGGACCGTTTCTAGGACACAGGGCCAGGATGCTTTCACAGGGCTGGACCCTTTCAAGGACACAGGGCCAGGATGAGATCGCAGGTCCGGGACCCTTCCTTGGACACAAGGCCAGGATGCTTTCACAGAGCCGGGACCCTTTCTAGTGCACAGGGCCAGGATGCTTTCGCAGGACGGGGACCCTTTCTTGGACACAGGGATAGGATGCTCTCGCAGGGCCATGACATTTTCTAGAACAGGGCCCAGATGCTTTCGCAGGGCCGTGAGACTTTCTAGGAGACAAGGCCAGGATGCTTTTGCAGGGCTGGGACCGTTTCTATGACACAGAGCCAGGATGCTTTCGCAAGGCCGGGACACTTTCCAGGACACAGGGCCAGGATGCTTTCACAGGGCCGGGACCCTTCCTTGGACACAGGGCCAGGATGCTTTCACAGGGCCGGGACCCTTTCTAGGACACATGGCCAGTATGCATCCGCAGGTCCGGGCCCCTTCCTTGGACGCAGGGCCAGGATGCTTTTGCCGGGCCATGACCCTTCCCACGACAGTGCCCAGATGCTTTCGCAGTGCCTTGAGTCTTTCTAGGACACAAGGCCAGGATGCTTTGGCAGGGCCGCGACCCTTTCTAGGACACAGGGCCAGGATGCTTTCAGATGGCCGGGACCCTACTTTGGACACTGGGCCAGGATGCTTTCACAGGGTCGGGACTCTTTCTAGGACACATGGCCAGGATGCATCCGCAGGGTAGGGCCCCTTCCTTGGACACAGGGACAGGATGCTTTCGCAGGGTCGTGACCCTTTCTAGGACACAGGGCCAGGATGGTTTCGCAGGGCCGGGACCCTTCCTTGGACACAGGGACAGGATGTTTTCGCAGGGCCATGACACTTTCTAGGACTGGGCCCGGATGATTTCGCAGGGCCGTGAGTCTTTCTAGGACACAAGGCCATGATGCTTTCGCAGGGCAGGGACCCTTTCTAGGACAGGGCCAGAACACTTTCGCAGGGCAGGGACCCTTTCTAGGACAGTGCAAGGATGCTTTCGCAGGGCCGGGACCCTTTCTAGGACACAGGGCCAGGATGCTTTCACAGGGCTGGGACCCTTTGTAGGACACAGGACCAGGATGCTTTCGCAGGGCCGTGACCCTTTCTAGGACACAGGGCAGGATGCTTTCGCAGGGCCAGGACCCTTTCTAGGACGCAGAGCCAGGAGGCTATCGCAGGGCCGTGACCCTTTCTAGGACACGGCCAGGATGCTTTCGCAGGGCTGTGACCCTTTCTACGACACAGATCCAGGATGCTTCTGCAGGGCCGGGACCTTTTCTGGGACACATGGCCAGGATGCTTCCGCAGGGCCGTGAGCTTTCCTTGGACACAGGGCCTGGATGCTTCCGCAGGGCCGGGTCCCCTCCTTGGACACAGGGCCAGGAACAGTTCACAGGGACGGGACCGTTTCTAGGACACAGGGCTAGGATGCTTTTGCAGGGCCAGGACCCTTCCTTGGACACAGGGACAGGATGCTTTCGCAGGGCCATGACACTTTCTAGGACTGGGCCCGGATGATTTCGCAGGGCCGTGAGTCTTTCTAGGACACAAGGCCATGATGCTTTCGCAGGGCTGGGACCCTTTCCAGGACAGGGCAGAACGCTTTCGCAGGGCAGGGACCCTTTCTAGGACAGTGCCAGGATGCTTTCACAGGGCCGGGACCCTTTCTAGGACACAGGGCCAGCATGCTTTCTAGGACAGAGGGTCAGGATGCTTTTACAGGGCCGCGACCTTTTCTGGGACTCATGGACAGGAGTTGTCTGCAACCAATTTTATCAGTGTGCTACCTATGCTCCAGAAGTTACTTTCAGTAACATTACCTTCTCTACACAGTGGAACTTTAGCCTTTGCAGAAGTAAACCAAGTCAATGGCTGTTTCAATCAAAATTGTAACAGGTAGGTTACTGAATTCAGCTTGCATTGGAGTATTCCATGCCACTGAGCACTCTACATGCAAAATCTATACAGCTCCAAACCACCCAGAGTAGTTATGTGCACAACCTTACCAAAGAATGCATTGAATAGAAAGTAATGCACTCAACTCAATGGAGTGTATAGTTCAATTTTGCTGATAACTACTATGTGCTAACATGATGTAAACAATGTTAGCGTAATAACCATATGATTTAGAGTTGTCTGCAACCAATTTTATGAGTGTGCTACCTATGCTACCGAAGTTACTTACAGTAACAATACCTTCTCTACACAGCGGAACTTTATATTTTGCAGAGGTAAACCAAGTCAATGGCTGTTGTACTGTAAATAGTAACAGGTAGGTTACTGAATTCAGCTTGCATTGGAGTATTCCATGGCACTGAGCACTCTGCATGCAAATTCTATACAGTTCCAAAACACCCAGAGTAGTTATGTGCACAACCTTACCACAGAATGCATTGAATAGAAAGTAATGCATTCAACTCAATGGAGTGTACAGTTCAATTTTGCTGATAACTACTATGTGCTAACATGATGTAAACAATGTTAGCACACTACCCATATGATTCAGAGTTGTCTGCAACCAATTTTATCAGTGTGCTACCTATGCTCCAGAAGTTATTTTCAGTAACATTAACTTCTATACATCGTGGAACTATAGCCTTTGCAGAAGTATCCCAAGTCAATGGCTGTTACACTGTAAATGGTAACAGGTAGGTTACTGAATTCAGCTTGCATTGGAGTATTCCATGACACTGAGCACTCTACATGCAATATCTATACAGTTCCAAATTACCCAGAGTGGTTATGTACATAACCTTACCACAGAATGCATTGAATAGAAAGTAATGCATTGAACTCAATGGAGTGTACAGTTCAATTTTGCTGATAACTACTATGTGCTAACATGATGTAAATGATGGTAGCACACTAACCATACGATTTAGAGTTGTCTGCAACCAATTTTATGAGTGTGCTACCTATGCTACAGAAGTTACTTTCAGTAACATTACCTTCTCTACACAGTGGAACTTTAGCCTTTGCAGAAGTAAACCAGGTCAATGGCTGTTCCACTGTAAATGGTACCAGGTAGGTTACTGAAATCAGCTTGCATTGGAGTATTCCGTGGCACTGAGCACTCTGCATTCAAAATCTATACAGTTCCAAACCACACAGAGTAGTTATGTGCACAACCTTACCACAGAATGCATTGAATAGAAAGTAATGCATTCAACTCAAAGGAGTGTACAGTTCAATTTTGCTGATAACTACTATGTGCTAACATGATGTAAACATTGTTAGTACACTAACCATATGATTTAGAGTTGTCTGCAACCAATTTTATCAGTGTGCTACCTATGCTCCAGAAGTTACTTTCAGTAACAATACCTTCTCTACACAGCGGAACTTTAGACTTTGCAGAAGTAAACCAAGTCAATGGCTGTTGTACTGTAAATAGTAACAGGTAGGTTACTGCATTCAGCTTGCATTGGAGTATTCCATGACACTGAGCACTCTACATGCAATATCCATACAGTTCCAAATTACCCAGAGTGGTTATGTACACAACCTTACCACAGAATGCTTTGAATAGAAAGTAATGCATTCAACTCAATGGAGCGCACAGTTCAATTTTGCTGATAACTACTATGTGCTAACATGATGTAAACAATGTTAGTATACTAACCATATGATTTAGAGTTGTCTGCAAGCAATTTTATGAGTGTGCTACCTATGCTACAGAAGTTACTTTCAGTAACAATACCTTCGCTACACAGTGGAACTATAGACTTTGCAGAATTAAACCAAGTCAATGGCTGTTCCACTGTAAATGGTACCAGGTAGGTTACTGAAATCAGCTTGCATTGGAGTATTCCATGACACTGAGCACTCTACATGCAATATCTATACAGTTCCAAACCACCCAGAGTAGTTATGTACTCAACATTACCACAGAATGCATTGAATAGAAAGCAAAGCATTCAACTCAATGGAGTGTACAGTTCAATTTTGCTGATAACTACTATGTGCTAACATGATGTAAACAATGTTAGCACACTAGCCATATGATTTAGAGTTGTCTGCAACCAATTTTATGAGTGTGCTACCTATGCTACAGAAGTTACTTTCAGTAACAATACCTTCTCTACACAGCGGAACTTTAGACTTTGCAGAAGTAAACCAAGTCAATGGCTGTTGTACTGTAATTAGCAACAGGTAGGTTACTGAATTCAGCTTGCATTGGAGTATTCCATGGCACTGAGCACTCTACTTGCAAATTCTATACAGTTCCAAAACACCCAGAGTAGTTATGTACACAACCTTACCACAGAATGCATTGAAAAGAAAGTAATGCATTCAACTCAATGGAGTGTACAGTTCAATTTTGCTGATAACTACTATGTGCTAACATGATGTAAACATTGTTAGTACACTACCCATATGATTTAGAGTTGTCTGCAACCAATTTTATCAGTGTGCTACCTATGCTCCGGAAGTTACTTTCAGTAACATTACCTTCTCTGCACAGTGGAACTTTAGCCTTTGCAGAAGTAAACCAGGTCAATGGCTGTTCCACTGTAAATGGTACCAGGTAGGTTACTGAAATCAGCTTGCATTGGAGTATTCCATGGCACTGAGCACTCTACCTGCAAATTCTATATAGTTCCAAAACACCCAGAGTAGTTATGTACTCAACCTTACCACAGAATGCATTGAAAAGATACTAATGCATTCAACTCAATGGAGTGTACAGTTCAATTTTGCTGATAACTACAATGTGCTAACATGATGTAAACATTGTTAGTACACTAACCATATGATTTAGAGTTGTCTGCAACCAATTTTATCAGTGTGCTACCTATGCTCCAGAAGTTACTTTCAGTAACATTACCTTCTCTACACAGTGGAACTTTAGCCTTTGCAGAAGTAAACCAGGTCAATGGCTGTTCCACTGTAACTGGTAACAGGTAGGTTACTGAATTCAGCTTGCATTTGAGTATTCCATGGCACTGAGCACTCCACATGCAAACTCTATACAGTTCCAAACCACCCAGAGTAGTTATGTACTCAACCTTACCACAGAATGCATTGAATAGAAAGTAATGCATTCAACTCAATGGAGTGTACAGTTCAATTTAGCTGATAACTACTATGTGCTAACATGATGTGAACAATGTTAGCACACTACCCATATGATTCAGAGTTGTCTGCAACCAATTTTATCAGTGTGCTACCTATGCTCCAGAAGTTATTTTCAGTAACATTAACTTCTATACATCGTGGAACTATAGCCTTTGCAGAAGTATCCCAAGTCAATGGCTGTTACACTGTAAATGGTAACAGGTAGGTTACTGAATTCAGCTTGCATTGGAGTATTCCATGACACTGAGCACTCGACATGCAATATCTATACAGTTCCAAATTACCCAGAGTAGTTATGTACACAACCTTACCACAGAATGCATTGAATAGAAAGTAATGCATTGAACTCAATGGAGTGTACAGTTCAATTTTGCTGATAACTACTATGTGCTAACATGATGTAAATGATGGTAGCACACTAACCATACGATTTAGAGTTGTCTGCAACCAATTTTATGAGTGTGCTACCTATGCTACAGAAGTTACTTTCAGTAACAATACCTTCTCTACACAGCGGAACTTTAGACTTTGCAGAAGTAAACCAAGTCAATGGCTGTTGTACTGTAAATAGTAACAGGTAGGTTACTGAATTCAGCTTGCATTGGAGTATTCCATGGCACTGAGCACTCTACATGCAAATTCTATACAATTCCAAAACACCCAGAGTAGTTATGTACACAACCTTACCACAGAATGCATTGAAAAGAAAGTAATGCATTCAACTCAATGGAGTGTACAGTTCAATTTTGCTGATAACTACTATGTGCTAACATGATGTAAACATTGTAAGTACACTAACCATATGATTAAGAGTTGTCCGCAACCAATTTTATCAGTGTGCTACCTATGATCCAGAAGTTACTTTCAGTAACATTACCTTCTCTACACAGTGGAACTTTAGCCTTTGCAGAAGTAAACCAGGTCAATGGCTGTTCCACTGTAAATGGTGCCAGGTAGGTTACTGAAATCAGCTTGCATTGGAGTATTCCGTGGCACTGAGCACTCTGCATTCAAAATCTATACAGTTCCAAACCACACAGAGTAGTTATGTGCACAACCTTACCACAGAATGCATTGAATACAAAGTTATGCATTCAACTCAAAGGAGTGTACAGTTCAATTTTGCTGATAACTACTATGTGCTAACATGATGTAAACATTGTTAGTACACGAACCATAAGATTTAGAGTTGTCTGCAACCAATTTTATCAGTGTGCTACCTATGCTCCAGAAGTTATTTTCAGTTATATTACTTTCTATACATAGTGGAACCTTAGCCTTTGCAGAAGTGTCCCAAGTCAATGGCTGTTCCACTGCAAATGGTAACAGGTAGGTTACTGAAATCAGCTTGCTTTGGAGTATTCCATGGCACTGAGCACTCTACATGCAAATTCTATACAGTTCCAAAACACCCAGAGTAGTTATGTACACAACCTTACCACAGAATGCATTGAAAAGATAGTAATGCATTCAACTCAATGGAGTGTACAGTTCAATTTTGCTGATAACTACAATGTGCTAACATGATGTAAACATTGTTAGTACACTAACCATATGATTCAGAGTTGTCTGCAACCAAGTTTATCAGTGTGCTACCTATGCTCCAGAAGTTACTTTCAGTAACATTACCTTCTCTACACAGTGGAACTTTAGCCTTTGCAGAAGTAAACCAGGTCAATGGCTGTTCCACTGTAACTGCTAACAGGTAGGTTACTGAATTCAGCTTGCATTGGAGTATTCCATGGCACTGAGCACTCCACATGCAAACTCTATACAGTTCCAAACCACCCAGAGTAGTTATGTACTCAACCTTACCACAGAATGCATTGAACAGAAAGTAATGCTTTCAACTCAATGGAGTGTACAGTTCAATTTAGCTGATAACTACTATGTGCTAACATGATGTAAACAATGTTAGCACAATAGCCATATGATTTAGAGTTGTCTGCAACCAATTTTATGAGTGTGCTACCTATGATCCAGAAGTTATTTTCAGTAACATTAACTTCTATACATCGTGGAACTATAGCCTTTGCAGAAGTATCCCAAGTCAATGGCTGTTACACTGTAAATGGTAACAGGTAGGTTACTGAATTCAGCTTGCATTGGAGTATTCCATGACACTGAGCACTCGACATGCAATATCTATACAGTTCCAAAATACCCAGAGTAGTTATGTACACAACCTTACCACAGAATGCATTGAATAGAAAGTAATGCATTCAACTCAATGGAGTGTACAGTTCAATTTTGCTGATAACTACTATGTTTTAACATGATGGAAACAATGTTAGCACACTAACCATATGATTTAGAGTTGTCTGCAAGCAATTTTATGAGTGTGCTACCTATGCTACAGAAGTTACTTTCAGTAACAATACCTTCGCTACACAGTGGAACTTTAGACTTTGCAGAATTAAACCAAGTCAATGGCTGTTCCACTGTAAATGGTACCAGGTAGGTTACTGAAATCAGCTTGCATTGGAGTATTCCATGACACTGAGCACTCTACATGCAATAACTATACAGTTCCAAACCACCCAGAGTAGTTATGTACTCAACATTACCACAGAATGCATTGAATAGAAAGTAAAGCATTCAACGCAATGTAGTGTACAGTTCAATTTTGCTGATAACTACTATGTGCTAACATGATGTAAACATTGTTAGTACACGAACCATAAGATTTAGAGTTGTCTGCAACCAATTTTATCAGTGTGCTACCTATGCTCCAGAAGTTATTTTCAGTAACATTACTTTCTATACATAGTGGAACCTTAGCCTTTGCAGAAGTGTCCCAAGTCAATGGCTGTTCCACTGCAAATGGTAACAGGTAGGTTACTGAATTCAGCTTGCATTGGAGTATTCCATGACACTGAGCACTCTACATGCAATATCTATACAGTTCCAAATTACCCAGAGTAGTTATGTACACAACCTTACCACAGAATGCATTGAATAGAAAGTAATGCATTCAAACTCAATGGAGTGTACAGTTCAATTTTGCTGATAACTACTATGTTTTAACATGATGGAAACAATGTTAGCACACTAACCATATGATTTAGAGTTGTCTGCAAGCAATTTTATGAGTGTGCTACCTATGCTACAGAAGTTACTTTCAGTAACATTACCTTCTCTGCACAGTGGAACTTTAGCCTTTGCAGAATTAAACCAAGTCAATGGCTGTTCCACTGTAAATGGTACCAGGTAGGTTACTGAAATCAGCTTGCATTGGAGTATTCCATGGCACTGAGCACTCTACATGCAAATTCTATACAGTTCCAAAATACCCAGAGTAGTTATGTACACAACCTTACCACAGAATGCATTGAAAAGATAGTAATGCATTCAACTCAATGGAGTGTACAGTTCAATTTTGCTGATAACTACAATGTGCTAACATGATGTAAACATTGTTAGTACACTAACCATATTATTCAGAGTTGTCTGCAACCAATTTTATCAGTGTGCTACTTATGCTCCAGAAGTTACTTTCAGTAACATTACCTTCTATACATAGTGGAACTTTAGCCTTTGCAGAATTATCCCAAGTCAATGGCTGTTCCACTGTAAATGGAAACAGGTAGGTTACTGAATTCAGCTTGCATTGGAGTATTCCATGACACTGAGCACTCTGCATGCAATATCTATACAGTTCCAAATTACCCAGAGTAGTTATGTATACAACCTTACCACAGAATGCATTGAACAGAAAGTAATGCTTTCAACTCAATGGAGTGTACAGTTCAATTTAGCTGATAACTACTATGTGCTAACATGATGTAAACAATGTTAGCACAATAGCCATATGATTTAGAGTTGTCTGCAACCAATTTTATGAGTGTGCTACCTATGCTACAGAAGTTACTTTCAGTAACAATACCTTCGCTACACAGTGGAACTTTAGACTTTGCAGAATTAAGCCAAGTCAATGGCTGTTCCACTGTAAATGGTACCAGGTAGGTTACTGAAATCAGCTTGCATTGGAGTATTCCATGACACTGAGCACTCTACATGCAATATCTATACAGTTCCAAACCACCCAGAGTGGTTATGTACTCAACATTACCACAGAATGCATTGAATAGAAAGTAAAGCATTCAACGCAATGGAGTGTACAGTTCAATTTTGCTGATAACTACTATGTGCTAACATGATGTAAACATTGTTAGTACACTACCCATATGATTTAGAGTTGTCTGCAACCAATTTTATCAGTGTGCTACCTATGCTCCGGAAGTTACTTTCAGTAACATTACCTTCTCTGCACAGTGGAACTTTAGCCTTTGCAGAAGTAAACCAGGTCAATGGCTGTTCCACTGTAAATGGTACCAGGTAGGTTACTGAAATCAGCTTGCATTGGAGTATTCCATGGCACTGAGCACTCTACATGCAAATTCTATACAGTTCCAAAACACCCAGAGTAGTTATGTACACAACCTTACCACAGAATGCATTGAAAAGATAGTAATGCATTCAACTCAATGGAGTGTACAGTTCAATTTTGCTGATAACTACAATGTGCTAACATGATGTAAACATTGTTAGTACACTAACCATATGATTTAGAGTTGTCTGCAACCAATTTTATCAGTGTGCTACCTATGCTCCAGAAGTTACTTTCAGTAACATTACCTTCTCTACACAGTGGAACTTTAGCCTTTGCAGAAGTAAACCAGGTCAATGGCTGTTCCACTGCAACTGGTAACAGGTAGGTTACTGAATTCAGCTTGCATTGGAGTATTCCATGGCACTGAGCACTCCACATGCAAACTCTATACATTTCTAAACCACCCAGAGTAGTTATGTACTCAACCTTACCACAGAATGCATTGAATAGAAAGTAATGCATTCAACTCAATGGAGTGTACAGTTCAATTTAGCTGATAACTACTATGTGCTAACATGATGTAAACAATGTTAGCAGAATAGCCATATGATTTAGAGTTGTCTGCAACCAATTTTATGAGTGTGCTACCTATGATCCAGAAGTTATTTTCAGTAACATTAACTTCTATACATCGTGGAACTATAGCCTTTGCAGAAGTATCCCAAGTCAATGGCTGTTACACTGTAAATGGTAACAGGTAGGTTACTGAATTCAGCTTGCATTGGAGTATTCCATGACACTGAGCACTCGACATGCAATATCTATACAGTTCCAAATTACCCAGAGTAGTTATGTACACAACCTTACCACAGAATGCATTGAATAGAAAGTAATGCATTGAACTCAATGGAGTGTACAGTTCAATTTTGCTGATAACTACTATGTGCTAACATGATGTAAATGATGGTAGCACACTAACCATACGATTTAGAGTTGTCTGCAACCAATTTTATGAGTGTGCTACCTATGCTACAGAAGTTACTTTCAGTAACAATACCTTCTCTACACAGCGGAACTTTAGACTTTGCAGAAGTAAACCAAGTCAATGGCTGTTGTACTGTAAATAGTAACAGGTAGGTTACTGAATTAAGCTTGCATTGGAGTATTCCATGGCACTGAGCACTCTACATGCAAATTCTATACAATTCCAAAACACCCAGAGTAGTTATGTACACAACCTTACCACAGAATGCATTGAAAAGAAAGTAATGCATTCAACTCAATGGAGTGTACAGTTCAATTTTGCTGATAACTACTATGTGCTAACATGATGTAAACATTGTAAGTACACTAACCATATGATTAAGAGTTGTCCGCAACCAATTTTATCAGTGTGCTACCTATGCTCCAGAAGTTATTTTCAGTAACATTACTTTCTATACATAGTGGAACCTTAGCCTTTGCAGAAGTGTCCCAAGTCAATGGCTGTTCCACTGCAAATGGTAACAGGTAGGTTACTGAATTCAGCTTGCATTGGAGTATTCCATGACACTGAGCACTCTACATGCAATATCTATACAGTTCCAAATTACCCAGAGTAGTTATGTACACAACCTTACCACAGAATGCATTGAATAGAAAGTAATGCATTCAACTCAATGGAGTGTACAGTTCAATTTTGCTGATAACTACTATGTGCTAACATGATGGAAACAATGTTAGCACACTAACCATATGATTTAGAGTTGTCTGCAAGCAATTTTATGAGTGTGCTACCTATGCTACAGAAGTTACTTTCAGTAACATTACCTTCTCTGCACAGTGGAACTTTAGACTTTGCAGAATTAAACCAAGTCAATGGCTGTTCCACTGTAAATGGTACGAGGTAGGTTACTGAAATCAGCTTGCATTGGAGTATTCCATGGCACTGAGCACTCTACATGCAAATTCTATACAGTTCCAAAACACCCAGAGTAGTTATGTACACAACCTTACCACAGAATGCATTGAAAAGATAGTAATGCATTCAACTCAATGGAGTGTACAGTTCAATTTTGCTGATAACTACAATGTGCTAACATGATGTAAACATTGTTAGTACACTAACCATATGATTCAGAGTTGTCTGCAACCAAGTTTATCAGTGTGGTACCTATGCTCCAGAAGTTACTTTCAGTAACATTACCTTCTCTACACAGTGGAACTTTAGCCTTTGCAGAAGTAAACCAGGTCAATGGCTGTTCCACTGTAACTGCTAACAGGTAGGTTACTGAATTCAGCTTGCATTGGAGTATTCCATGGCACTGAGCACTCCACATGCAAACTCTATACAGTTCCAAACCACCCAGAGTAGTTATGTACTCAACCTTACCACAGAATGCATTGAACAGAAAGTAATGCTTTCAACTCAATGGAGTGTACAGTTCAATTTAGCTGATAACTACTATGTGCTAACATGATGTAAACAATGTTAGCACAATAGCCATATGATTTAGAGTTGTCTGCAACCAGTTTTATGAGTGTGCTACCTAGGATCCAGAAGTTATTTTCAGTAACATTAACTTCTATACATCGTGGAACTATAGCCTTGGCAGAAGTATCCCAAGTCAATGGCTGTTACACTGTAAATGGTAACAGGTAGGTTACTGAATTCAGCTTGCATTGGAGTATTCCATGACACTGAGCACTCGACATGCAATATCTATACAGTTCCAAATTACCCAGAGTAGTTATGTACACAACCTTACCACAGAATGCATTGAATAGAAAGTAATGCATTCAACTCAATGGAGTGTACAGTTCAATTTTGCTGATAACTACTATGTTTTAACATGATGGAAACAATGTTAGCACACTAACCATATGATTTAGAGTTGTCTGCAAGCAATTTTATGAGTGTGCTACCTATGCTACAGAAGTTACTTTCAGTAACAATACCTTCGCTACACAGTGGAACTTTAGACTTTGCAGAATTAAACCAAGTCAATGGCTGTTCCACTGTAAATGGTACCAGGTAGGTTACTGAAATCAGCTTGCATTGGAGTATTCCATGACACTGAGCACTCTACATGCAATATCTATACAGTTCCAAACCACCCAGAGTAGTTATGTACTCAACATTACCACAGAATGCATTGAATACAAAGTAAAGCATTCAACGCAATGGAGTGTACAGTTCAATTTTGCTGATAACTACAATGTGCTAACATGATGTAAACATTGTTAGTACACTAACCATATGATTTAGAGTTGTCTGCAACCAATTTTATCAGTGTGCTACCTATGCTCCAGAAGTTACTTTCAGTAACATTACCTTCTCTACACAGTGGAACTTTAGCCTTTGCAGAAGTAAACCAGGTCAATGGCTGTTCCACTGTAACTGGTAACAGGTAGGTTACTGAATTCAGCTTGCATTGGAGTATTCCATGGCACTGAGCACTCCACATGCAAACTCTATACATTTCCAAACCACCCAGAGTAGTTATGTACTCAACCTTACCACAGAATGCATTGAATAGAAAGTAATGCATTCAACTCAATGGAGTGTACAGTTCAATTTTGCTGATAACTACTATGTTTTAACATGATGGAAACAATGTTAGCACACTAACCATATGATTTAGAGTTGTCTGCAAGCAATTTTATGAGTGTGCTACCTATGCTACAGAAGTTACTTTCAGTAACAATACCTTCGCTACACAGTGGAACTTTAGACTTTGCAGAATTAAACCAAGTCAATGGCTGTTCCACTGTAAATGGTACCAGGTAGGTTACTGAAATCAGCTTGCATTGGAGTATTCCATGACACTGAGCACTCTACATGCAATATCTATACAGTTCCAAACCACCCAGAGTAGTTATGTACTCAACATTACCACAGAATGCATTGAATAGAAAGTAAAGCATTCAACGCAATGGAGTGTACAGTTCAATTTTGCTGATAACTACTATGCGCTAACATGATGTAAAGAATGTTAGCACACTAGCCACATGATTTAGAGTTGTCTGCAACCAATTTTATGAGTGTGCTACCTATGCTACAGAAGTTACTTTCAGTAACAATACCTTCTCTACACAGCGGAACTTTAGACTTTGCAGAAGTAAACCAAGTCAATGGCTGTTGTACTGTAATTAGTAACAGGTAGGTTACTGAATTCAGCTTGCATTGGAGTATTCCATGGCACTGAGCACTCTACATGCAAATTCTATACAGTTCCAAAACACCCAGAGTAGTTATGTACACAACCTTACCACAGAATGCATTGAAAAGAAAGTAATGCATTCAACTCAATGGAGTGTACAGTTCAATTTTGCTGATAACTACTATGTGCTAACATGATGTAAACATTGTTAGTACACTAACCATATGATTTAGAGTTGTCTGCAACCAATTTTATCAGTGTGCTACCTATGCTCCGGAAGTTACTTTCAGTAACATTACCTTCTCTGCACAGTGGAACTTTAGCCTTTGCAGAAGTAAACGAGGTCAATGGCTGTTCCACTCTAAATGGTACCAGGTAGGTTACTGAAATCAGCTTGCATTGGAGTATTCCATGGCACTGAGCACTCTACATGCAAATTCTATACAGTTCCAAAACACCCAGAGTAGTTATGTACACAACATTACCACAGAATGCATTGAAAATATAGTAATGCATTCAACTCAATGGAGTGTACAGTTCAATTTTGCTGATAACTACTATGTGCTAACATGATGTAAAGATGGTTAGTACACTAACCATATGATTTAGAGTTGTCTGCAACCAATTTTATCAGTGTGCTACCTATGCTCCAGAAGTTACTTTCAGTAACATTACCTTCTCTACACAGTGGAACTTTAGCCTTTGAGAAGTAAACCAGGTCAATGGCTGTTCCACTGTAAATGGTACCAGGTAGTTTACTGAAATCAGATTACATTGGAGTATTCCATGGCACTGAGCACTCTACATGCAAAATCTATACAGTTCCAAACCACCCAGAGTAGTTATGTACAAAACCTTACCACAGAATGCTTTGAATAGAAAGTAATGCATTCAACTCAAAGCAGTGTACAGTTCAATTTTGCTGATAACTACTATGTGCTAACATAATGTAAACATTGTTAGTACACTAACCATATGATTTAGAGTTGTCTGTAACCAATTTTATCAGTGTGCTACCTATTCTCCAGAAGTTATTTTCAGTAACATTACCTTCTATACATAGTGGAACTTTAGCCTTTGCAGAAGTATCCCAAGTCAATGGCTGTTCCACCGTTAATGGTAACAGGTAGGTTACTGAATTCAGCTTGCATTGGAGTATTCCATGGCACTGAGCACTCTACATGCAAAATCTATACAGTTCCAAACCACCCAGAGAAGTTATGTGCACAACCTTACCACAGAATGCATTGAATATAAAGTAATGCTTTGAACTCAATGGAGTGTACAGTTCAATTTTGCTGATAACTTCTATGTGCTAACATGATGTAAACAATGTTAGCACACTAACCATATGATTTAGAGTTGTCTGCAACCAATTTTATGAGGGTGCTACCAATGCTACAGAAGTTACTTTCAGTAACATTACCTTCTCTACACAGTGGAACTTTAGCCTTTGAGAAGTAAACCAGGTCAATGGCTGTTCCACTGTAAATGGTACCAGGTAGTTTACTGAAATCAGATTGCATTGGAGTATTCCATGGCACTGAGTACTCTACATGCAAAATCTATACAGTTCCAAACCACCCAGAATAGTTATGTACAAAACCTTACCACAGAATGCTTTGAATAGAAAGTAATGCATTCAACTCAATGGAGTGTACAGTTCAATTTTGCTGATAACTACTATGTGCTAACATGATGTAAACATTGTTAGTATACTAGCCATATGATTTAGAGTTGTCTGCAACAAATTTTATCAGTGTGCTACCTATGCTCCGGAAGTTACTTTCAGTAACATTACCTTCTCTGCACAGTGGAACTTTAGCCTTTGCAGAAGTAAACGAGGTCAATGGCTGTTCCACTGTAAATGGTACCAGGTAGGTTACTGAAATCAGCTTGCATTGGAGTTTTCCATGGCACTGAGCACTCTACATGCAAATTCTATACAGTTCCAAAACACCCAGAGTAGTTATGTACACAACATTACCACAGAATGCATTGAAAAGATAGTAATGCATTCAACTCAATGGAGTGTACAGTTCAATTTTGCTGATAACTACTATGTGCTAACATGATGTAAACATGGTTAGTACACTAACCATATGATTTAGAGTTGTCTGCAACCAATTTTATCAGTGTGCTACCTATGCTCCAGAAGTTACTTTCAGTAACATTACCTTCTCTACACAGTGGAACTTTAGCCTTTGAGAAGTAAACCAGGTCAATGGCTGTTCCACTGTAAATGGTACCAGGTAGTTTACTGAAATCAGATTGCATTGGAGTATTCCATGGCACTGAGCACTCTACATGCAATATCTATACAGTTCCAAACCACCCAGAGTAGTTATGTACAAAACCTTACCACAGAATGCTTTGAATAGAAAGTAATGCATTCAACTCAAAGCAGTGTACAGTTCAATTTTGCTGATAACTACTATGTGCTAACATAATGTAAACATTGTTAGTACACTAACCATATGATTTAGAGTTGTCTGCAACCAATTTTATCAGTGTGCTACCTATGCTCCAGAAGTTACTTTCAGTAACATTACCTTCTCTACACAGTGGAACTTTAGCCATTGCAGTAGTAAACTAGGTCAATGGCTGTTCCACTTTAACTGGTAACAAGTAGGTTACTGAATTCAGCTTGCATTGGAGAGTTCCATGGCACTGAGCACTCGATATGCAAAATCTATACAGTTCCAAACCACCCAGAGTAGTTATGTACAAAACCTTTCCACAGAATGCTTTGAATAGAAAGTAATGCATTCAACTCAATGGAGTGTACAGTTCAATTTTGCTGATAACTACTATGTGCTAACGTGATGTAAACATTGTTCGTATACTAACCATATGATTTAGAGTTGTCTGCAACCAATTTTATCAGTGTGCTACATATGCTCCAGAAGTTATTTTCAGTAACATTACCTTCTATACATAGTGGAACTTTAGCCTTTGCAGAAGTATCCCAAGTCAATGGCTGTTCCACTGTAAATGGTAACAGGTAGGTTACTGAATTCAGCTTGCATTGGAGTATTCCATGGCACTGAGCACTCTACATGCAAAATCGATACAGTTCCAAACCACCCAGAGTAGTTATGTGCACAACCTTACCACAGAATGCATTGAATATAAAGTAATGCATTCAACTCAATGGAGTGTACAGTTCAATTTCGCTGATAACTTCTATGTGCTAACATGATGTAAACAATGTTAGCACACTAACCATATGATTTAGAGTTGTCTGCAACCAATTTTATGAGGGTGCTACCAATGCTACAGAAGTTACTTTCAGTAACAATACCTTCTCTACACAGCGGAACTTTAGACTTTGCAGAATTAAACCAAGTCAATGGCTGTTCCACTGTAAATGGTACCAGGTAGGTTACTGAAATCAGCTTGCATTGGAGTATTCCATGGCACTGAGCACTCTACATGCAAAATCTATACAGTTCCAAACCACCCAGAGTAGTTATGTGCACAACCTTACCACAGAATGCATTGAAAAGATAGTAATGCATTCAGCTCAATGGAGTGTACAGTTCAATTTTGCTGAAAACTACTATGTGCTAACATGATGTAAACATTGTTAGTACACTAACCATATGATTTAGAGTTGTCTGCAACCAATTTTATCAGTGTGCTACCTATGCTCCAGAAGTTACTTTCAGTAACATTACCTTCTCTGCACAGTGGAACTTTAGCCTTTGCAGAAGTAAACCAGGTCAATGGCTGTTCCACTGTAAATGGTACCAGGTAGGTTACTGAAATCAGCTTGCATTGGAGTATTCCATGGCACTGAGCACTCTACATGCAAATTCTATACAGTTCCAAAACACCCAGAGTAGTTATGTACACAACATTACCACAGAATGCATTGAAAAGATAGTAATGCATTCAACTCAATGGAGTGTACAGTTCAATTTTGCTGATAACTACTATGTGCTAACATGATGTAAACATGGTTAGTACACTAACCATATGATTTAGAGTTGTCTACAACCAATTTTATCAGTGTGCTACCTATGCTCCAGAAGTTACTTTCAGTAACATTACCTTCTCTGCACAGTGGAACTTTAGCCTTTGCAGAAGTAAACCAGGTCAATGGCTGTTCCACTGTAAATGGTACCAGGTAGGTTACTGAAATCAGCTTGCATTGGAGTATTCCATGGCACTGAGCACTCTACATGCAAATTCTATACAGTTCCAAAACACCCAGAGTAGTTATGTACACAACATTACCACAGAATGCTTTGAATAGAAAGTAATGCATTCAACTCAATGGAGTGTACAGTTCAATTTTGCTGATAACTACTATGTGCTAACATGATGTAAACATTGTTCGTATACTAACCATATGATTTAGAGTTGTCTGCAACCAATTTTATCAGTGTGCTACCTATGCTCCAGAAGTTATTTTCAGTAACATTACCTTCTATACATAGTGGAACTTTAGCCTTTGCAGAAGTATCCCAAGTCAATGGCTGTTCCACTGTAAATGGTAACAGGTAGGTTACTGAATTCAGCTTGCATTGGAGTATTCCATGGCACTGAGCACTCTACATGCAAAATCGATACAGTTCCAAACCACCCAGAGTAGTTATGTGCACAACCTTACCACAGAATGCATTGAATATAAAGTAATGCTTTGAACTCAATGGAGTGTACAGTTCAATTTTGCTGATAACTTCTATGTGCTAACATGATGTAAACAATGTTAGCACACTAACCATATGATTTAGAGTTGTCTGCAACCAATTTTATGAGGGTGCTACCAATGCTACAGAAGTTACTTTCAGTAACAATACCTTCTCTACACAGCGGAACTTTAGACTTTGCAGAATTAAACCAAGTCAATGGCTGTTCCACTGTAAATGGTACCAGGTAGGTTACTGAAATCAGCTTGCATTGGTGTATTCCATGGCACTGAGCACTCTACATGCAAATTCTATACAGTTCCAAAACACCCAGAGTAGTTATGTACACAACCTTACCACAGAATGCATTGAAAAGATAGTAATGCATTCAACTCAATGGAGTGTACAGTTCAATTTTGCTGATAACTACTATGTGCTAACATGATGTAAACATTGTTAGCCATATGATTTAGAGTTGTCTGCAACCAATTTTATCAGTGTGCTACCTAAGCTCCAGAAGTTATTTTCAATAACATTACCTTCTATACATAGTGGAACTTTAGCCTTTGCAGATGTATCCCAAGTCAATGGCTGTTCCACTGTAAATTGTAACAGGTAGGTTACTGAATTCAGCTTGCATTGGAGTATTCCATGTCACTGAGCACTCTACATGCAAAATAGATACAGTTCCAAACCACCCAGAGTAGTTATGTGCACAAACTTACCACAGAATGCATTCAATAGAAAGTAATGCATTCAACTCAATGGAGTGTACAGTTCAATTTTGCTGATAACTACTATGTGCTAACATGATGTAAACAATGTTAGCACACCAACCATATGATTTAGAGTTGTCTGCAACCAATTTTATGAGTGTGCTACCTATGCTCCAGAAGTTACTTTCAGTAACATTACCTTCTCTACACAGTGGAACTTTAGCCTTTGCAGTAGTAAACCAGGTCAATGGCTATTCCACTTTAACTGGTAACAGGTAGGTTACTGAATTCAGCTTGCATTGGAGAGTTCCATGGCACTGAGCACTCTATATGCAAAATCTATACAGTTCCAAACCACTCAGAGTAGTTCTGTACAAAACCTTTCCACAGAATGCTTTGAATAGAACGTAATGCATTCAACTCAATGGAGTGGACAGTTCAATTTTGCTGATAACTACTATGTGCTAACATGATGTAAACAATGTTAGCACACTAACCATATGATTTAGAGTTGTCTGCAACCAATTTTATGAGTGTGCTACTTATGCTACAGAAGTTACTTTCAGTAACAATACCTTGGCTACACAGTGGAACTTCAGACTTTGCAGAATTAAACCAAGTCAATGGGTGTTCCACTGTAAATGGTACCAGGTAGGTTACTGAAATCAGCTTGCATTGGAGTATTCCATGGCACTGAGCACTCTACATGCAAAATCTATACAGTTCCAAACCACCCAGAGTAGTTATGTACAAAAGCTTACCACAGAATGCTTTGAATAGAAAGTAATGCATTCAACTCAATGGAGTGTGCAGTTCAATTTTGCTGACAACTACAATGTGCTAACATGATGTATACATTGTTAGTATACTACCCATATGATTTAGAGTTGTCTGCAACCAATTTTATCAGTGTGCTACTTATGCTCCAGAAGTTATTTTCAGTAACATTAACTTCTCTACATAGTGGAACATTAGCCTTTGCAGAAGTATACCAAGTCAATGGCTGTTCCACTGTAAATGGTAACAGGTAGGTTACTGAATTCAGCTTGCATTGGAGTATTCCATGACACTGAGCACTCTACATGCAATATCTATACAGTTCCAAATTACCCAGAGTTGTTATGTACACAACCTTACCACAGAATGCATTGAATATAAAGTAATGCATTCAACTCAATGGAGTGTACAGTTCAATTTCGCTGATAACTTCTATGTGCTAACATGATGTAAACAATGTTAGCACACTAACCATATGATTTAGAGTTGTCTGCAACCAATTTTATGAGGGTGCTACCAATGCTACAGAAGTTACTTTCAGTAACAATACCTTCTCGACACAGCGGAACTTTAGACTTTGCAGAATTAAACCAAGTCAATGGCTGTTCCACTGTAAATGGTACCAGGTAGGTTACTGAATTCAGCTTGCATTTGAGTATTCCATGACACTGAGCACTCTGCATGCAATATCTATACAGTTCCAAATTACCCAGAGTTGTTATGTGCAAAACCTTTCCACAGAATGCTTTGAATGGAAAGTAATGCATTCAACTCAATGGAGTGTACAGTTCAATTTTCCTGATAACTACTATGTGCTAACAGGATGTAAACAATGTTAGCACACTAACCATATGATTTAGAGTTGTCTGCAACCAATTTTATGAGTGTGCTACCTATGCTACAGAAGTTACTTTCAGTAACAATACCTTCTCTAAGCGGAACTTTAGACTTTGCAGAAGTAAACCAAGTCAATGGCTGTTCCACTGTAAATAGGTAGGTTACTGAATTCAGCTTGCATTGGAGTATTCCATGGCACTGAGCACTCTACATGCATACTCTATACAGTTCCGAACCACCCAGTGTAGTTATGTACTCAACCTTACCACAGAATGCATTGAATAGAAAGTAATGCATTCAACTCAATCGAGTGTACAGTTCAATTTTGCTGATAACTACTACGTGCTAACATGATGTAAACATTGTAAGTATACTAACCATATGATTTAGAGTTGTCTGCAACCAATTTGATCAGTGTGCTACCGATGCTCCAGAAGTTATTTTCAGTAACATTAGCTTCTCTACATAGTGGAACTTTAGCCTTTGCAGAAGTATACCAAGTCAATGGCTGTTCCACTGTAACTGGTAACAGGTAGGTTACTGAATTCAGCTTGCATTGCAGTATTCCATGACACTGAGCACCCTACATGCAATATCTATACAGTTCCAAATTACCCAGAGTTGTTATGTACACAACCTTACCACAGAATGCATGGAATAGAAAGTAATGCATTCAACACAATGGAGTGTACAGTTCAATTTTGCTGATAACTACTATGTGCTAACATGATGTAAACAATGTTAGCACACTAACCATATGATTTAGAGTTGTCTGCAACCAATTTTATGAGTGTGCTACCTATGCTACAGAAGTTACTTTCAGTAACAATACCTTCGCTACACAATGGAACTTTAGAATTTGCAGAATTAAACCAAGTCAATGGCTGTTCCACTGTAAATGGTACCAGGTAGGTTACTGAAATCAGCTTGCATTGGAGTATTCCATGGCACTGAGCACTCTATATGCAAAATCTATACAGTTCCAAACCACCCAGAGTAGTTATGTGCAAAACCTTTCCACAGAATGCTTTGAATAGAAAGTAATGCATTCAACTCAATGGAGTGTACAGTTCAATTTTGCTGATAACTACTATGTGCTAACATGATGTAAACATTGTTAGTATACTAACCATATGATTTAGAGTTGTCTGCAACCAATTTTATGAGTGTGCTACCTATGTTCCAGAAGTTATCTTCAGTAACATTAACTTCTATACATAGTGGAACTTTAGCCTTTGCAGAAGTATCCCAAGTCAATGGCTGTTCCACTGTAAATTGTAACAGGTAGGTTACTGAATTCAGCTTGCATTGGAGTATTCCATGGCACTGAGCACTCTATATGCAAATTCTATACAGTTCCAAAACACCCAGAGTAGTTATGTACACAACCTTACCACAGAATGCATGGAATAGAAAGTAATGCATTCAACTCAATGGAGTGTATAGTTCTATTTTGCTGATAACTACTATGTGCTAACATGATGTACACAATGTTAGCACACTAACCATATGATTTAGAGTTGTCTGCAACCAATTTTATGAGTGTGCTACCTATGCTACAGAAGTTACTTTCAGTAACAATACCTTCTCTAAGCGGAACTTTAGACTTTGCAGAAGTAAACCAAGTCAATGGCTGTTCCACTGTAAATAGGTAGGTTACTGAATTCAGCTTGCATTGGAGTATTCCATGGCACTGAGCACTCTACATGCAAACTCTATACAGTTCCAAACCACCCAGAGTAGTTATGTACACAACCTTACCACAGAATGCATTGAATAGAAAGTAATGCATTCAACTCAATGGAGTGTACAGTTCAATTTTGCTGATAACTTCTATGTGCTAACAAGATGTAAACAATGTTAGCACACTAACTGTATGATTTAGAGTTGTCTGCAACCAATTTTATGAGGGTGCTACCAATGCTACAGAAGTTACTTTCAGTAACAATACCTTCTCTACACAGCGGAACTTTAGACTTTGCAGAATTAAAAAAAGTCAATGGCTGTTCCACTGTAAATGGTACCAGGTAGGTTACTGAAATCAGCTTGCATTGCAGTATTCCATGGCACTGAGCACTCTACATGCAAAATCTATGCAGTTCCAAACCACCCAGAGTAGTTATGTACAAAAGCTTACCACAGAATGCTTTGAATAGAAAGAAATGCATTCAACTCAATGGAGTGTGCAGTTCAATTTTGCTGACAACTACAATGTGCTAACATGATGTATACATTGTTAGTACACTAACCATATGATTTAGAGTTGTCTGCAACCAATTTTATCAGTGTGCTACTTATGCTCCAGAAGTTATTTTCAGTAATATTACCTTCTATACACAGTGGAACTTTAGCCTTTGCAGAAGTATCCCAAGTCAATGGCTGTTCCACTGTAAATGGAAACAGGTAGGTTACTGAAATCAGCTTGCATTGGTGTATTCCATGGCACTGAGCACTCTACATGCAAATTCTATACAGTTCCAAAACACCCAGAGTAGTTATGTACACAACCTTACCACAGAATGCATTGAAAAGATAGTAATGCATTCAACTCAATGGAGTGTACAGTTCAATTTTGCTGATAACTACTATGTGCTAACATGATGTAAACATTGTTAGCCATATGATTTAGAGTTGTCTGCAACCAATTTTATCAGTGTGCTACCTAAGCTCCAGAAGTTATTTTCAATAACATTACCTTCTATACATAGTGGAACTTTAGCCTTTGCAGATGTATCCCAAGTCAATGGCTGTTCCACTGTAAATTGTAACAGGTAGGTTACTGAATTCAGCTTGCATTGGAGTATTCCATGTCACTGAGCACTCTACATGCAAAATCGATACAGTTCCAAACCACCCAGAGTAGTTATGTACAAAAGCTTACCACAGAATGCATTGAATAGAAAGTAATGCATTCAACTCAATGGAGTGTGCAGTTCAATTTTGCTGACAACTACAATGTGCTAACATGATGTATACATTGTTAGTATACTAACCATATGATTTAGAGTTGTCTGCAACCAATTTTATCAGTGTGCTACCTATGCTCCAGAAGTTATTTTCAGTAACATTACCTTCTATACATAGTGGAACTTTAGCCTTTGCAGAAGTATCCCAAGTCAATGGCTGTTCCACTGTAAATGGAAACTGGTAGGTTACTGAATTCAGCTTGCATTTGAGTATTCCATGACACTGAGCACTCTGCATGCAATATCTATACAGTTCCAAATTACCCAGAGTTGTTATGTGCAAAACCTTTCCACAGAATGCTTTGAATGGAAAGTAATGCATTCAACTCAATGGAGTGTACAGTTCAATTTTCCTGATAACTACTATGTGCTAACAGGATGTAAACAATGTTAGCACACTAACCATATGATTTAGAGTTGTCTGCAACCAATTTTATGAGTGTGCTACCTATGCTACAGAAGTTACTTTCAGTAACAATACCTTCTCTAAGCGGAACTTTAGACTTTGCAGAAGTAAACCAAGTCAATGGCTGTTCCACTGTAAATAGGTAGGTTACTGAATTCAGCTTGCATTGGAGTATTCCATGGCACTGAGCACTCTACATGCATACTCTATACAGTTCCGAACCACCCAGTGTAGTTATGTACTCAACCTTACCACAGAATGCATTGAATAGAAAGTAATGCATTCAACTCAATCGAGTGTACAGTTCAATTTTGCTGATAACTACTACGTGCTAACATGATGTAAACATTGTAAGTATACTAACCATATGATTTAGAGTTGTCTGCAACCAATTTGATCAGTGTGCTACCGATGCTCCAGAAGTTATTTTCAGTAACATTAGCTTCTCTACATAGTGGAACTTTAGCCTTTGCAGAAGTATACCAAGTCAATGGCTGTTCCACTGTAACTGGTAACAGGTAGGTTACTGAATTCAGCTTGCATTGCAGTATTCCATGACACTGAGCACTCTACATGCAATATCTATACAGTTCCAAATTACCCAGAGTTGTTATGTACACAACCTTACCACAGAATGCATGGAATAGAAAGTAATGCATTCAACACAATGGAGTGTACAGTTCAATTTTGCTGATAACTACTATGTGCTAACATGATGTAAACAATGTTAGCACACTAACCATATGATTTAGAGTTGTCTGCAACCAATTTTATGAGTGTGCTACCTATGCTACAGAAGTTACTTTCAGTAACAATACCTTCGCTACACAATGGAACTTTAGAATTTGCAGAATTAAACCAAGTCAATGGCTGTTCCACTGTAAATGGTACCAGGTAGGTTACTGAAATCAGCTTGCATTGGAGTATTCCATGGCACTGAGCACTCTATATGCAAAATCTATACAGTTCCAAACCACCCAGAGTAGTTATGTGCAAAACCTTTCCACAGAATGCTTTGAATAGAAAGTAATGCATTCAACTCAATGGAGTGTACAGTTCAATTTTGCTGATAACTACTATGTGCTAACATGATGTAAACATTGTTAGTATACTAACCATATGATTTAGAGTTGTCTGCAACCAATTTTATGAGTGTGCTACCTATGTTCCAGAAGTTATTTTCAGTAACATTAACTTCTATACATAGTGGAACTTTAGCCTTTGCAGAAGTATCCCAAGTCAATGGCTGTTCCACTGTAAATTGTAACAGGTAGGTTACTGAATTCAGCTTGCATTGGAGTATTCCATGGCACTGAGCACTCTATATGCAAATTCTATACAGTTCCAAAACACCCAGAGTAGTTATGTACACAACCTTACCACAGAATGCATGGAATAGAAAGTAATGCATTCAACTCAATGGAGTGTATAGTTCTATTTTGCTGATAACTACTATGTGCTAACATGATGTACACAATGCTAGCACACTAACCATATGATTTAGAGTTGTCTGCAACCAATTTTATGAGTGTGCTACCTATGCTACAGAAGTTACTTTCAGTAACAATACCTTCTCTAAGCGGAACTTTAGACTTTGCAGAAGTAAACCAAGTCAATGGCTGTTCCACTGTAAATAGGTAGGTTACTGAATTCAGCTTGCATTGGAGTATTCCATGGCACTGAGCACTCTACATGCAAACTCTATACAGTTCCAAACCACCCAGAG
This sequence comes from Hypanus sabinus, assembly GCF_030144855.1. Taxonomy (NCBI): domain Eukaryota; kingdom Metazoa; phylum Chordata; class Chondrichthyes; order Myliobatiformes; family Dasyatidae; genus Hypanus; species Hypanus sabinus. Next base: position 68,295,115 of record NC_082718.1, on the reverse strand, counting down.
TAGTTATGTACACAACCTTACCACAGAATGCATTGAATAGAAAGTAATGCATTCAACTCAATGGAGTGTACAGTTCAATTTTGCTGATAACTACTACGTGCTAACATGATGTAAACATTGTAAGTATACTAACCATATGATTTAGAGTTGTCTGCAACCAATTTGATCAGTGTGCTACCTATGCTCCAGAAGTTATTTTCAGTAACATTACCTTCTCTACATAGTGGAACTTTAGCCTTTGCAGAAGTATACCAAGTCAATGGCTGTTCCACTGTAACTTGTAACAGGTAGGTTACTGAATTCACCTTTCATTGGAGTATTCCATGACACTGAGCACTCTACATGCAATATCTATACAGTTCCAAATTACCCAGAGTAGTTATGTAGACAACCTTACCACAGAATGCATTGAATAGAAAGTAATGCATTCAACTCAATGGAGTGTACAGTTCAATTTTGCTGATAACTTCTATGTGCTAACAAGATGTAAACAATGTTAGCACACTAACTGTATGATTTAGAGTTGTCTGCAACCAATTTTATGAGGGTGCTACCAATGCTACAGAAGTTACTTTCAGTAACAATACCTTCTCTACACAGCGGAACTTTAGACTTTGCAGAATTAAAAAAAGTCAATGGCTGTTCCACTGTAAATGGTACCAGGTAGGTTACTGAAATCAGCTTGCATTGCAGTATTCCATGGCACTGAGCACTCTACATGCAAAATCTATGCAGTTCCAAACCACCCAGAGTAGTTATGTACAAAAGCTTACCACAGAATGCTTTGAATAGAAAGTAATGCATTCAACTCAATGGAGTGTGCAGTTCAATTTTGCTGACAACTACAATGTGCTAACATGATGTATACATTGTTAGTATACTAACCATATGATTTAGAGTTGTCTGCAACCAATTTTATCAGTGTGCTACTTATGCTCCAGAAGTTATTTTCAGTAATATTACCTTCTATACACAGTGGAACTTTAGCCTTTGCAGAAGTATCCCAAGTCAATGGCTGTTCCACTGTAAATGGAAACAGGTAGGTTACTGAATTCAGCTTGCATTTGAGTATTCCATGACACTGAGCACTCTGCATGCAATATCTATACAGTTCCAAATTACCCAGAGTTGTTATGTATACAACCTTACCACAGAATGCATTGAATAGAAAGTAATGCATTCAACTCAATGAGTGTACAGTTCAATTTTGCTGATAACTACTATGTGCTAACATGATGTAAACAATGTTAGCACACTAACCATATGATTTAGACTTGTCTGCAACCAATTTTATGAGTGTGCTACCTATGCTACAGAAGTTACTTTCAGTAACAATACCTTCGCTACACAGTGGAACTTTAGAATTTGCAGAATTAAACCAAGTCAATGGCTGTTCCACTGTAAATGGTACCAGGTAGGTTACTGAAATCAGCTTGCATTGGAGTATTCCATGGCACTGAGCATTCTATATGCAAAATCTATACAGTTCCAAACCACCCAGAGTAGTTATGTGCAAAACCTTTCCACAGAATGCTTTGAATAGAAAGTAATGCATTCAACTCAATGGAGTGTACAGTTCAATTTTGCTGATAACTACTATGTGCTAACATGATGTAAACATTGTTAGTATACTAACCATATGATTTAGAGTTGTCTGCAACCAATTTTATGAGTCTGCTACCTATGCTCCTGAAGTTATTTTCAGTAACATTAACTTCTATACATTGTGGAACTTTAGCCTTTGCAGAAGTATCCCAAGTCAATGGCTGTTCCACTGTAAATTGTAACAGGTAGGTTACTGAATTCAGCTTGCATTGGAGTATTCCATGGCACTGAGCACTCTACATGCAAATTCTATACAGTTCCAAAACACCCAGAGTAGTTATGTACACAACCTTACCACAGAATGCATTGAATAGAAAGTAATGCATTCAACTCAATGGAGTGTACAGTTCAATTTTGCTGATAACTACTATGTGCTAACATGATGTACACAATGTTAGCACACTAACCATATCATTTAGAGTTGTCTGCAACCAATTTTATGAGTGTGCTACCTATGCTACAGAAGTTACTTTCAGTAACAATACCTTCTCTAAGCGGAACTTTAGACTTTGCAGAAGTAAACCAAGTCAATGGCTGTTCCACTGTAAATAGGTAGGTTACTGAATTCAGCTTGCATTGGAGTATTCCATGGCACTGAGCACTCTACATGCAAACTCTATACAGTTCCAAACCACCCAGAGTAGTTATGTACTCAACCTTACCACAGAATGCATTGAATAGAAAGTAATGCATTCAACTCAATGGAGTTTACAGTTCAATTTTGCTGATAACTACTACGTGCTAACATGATGTAATCATTGTAAGTATACTAACCATATGATTTAGAGTTGTCTGCAACCAATTTGATCAGTGTGCTACCTATGCTCCAGAAGTTATTTTCAGTAACATTAGCTTCTCTACATAGTGGAACTTTAGCCTTTGCAGAAGTATACCAAGTCAATGGCTGTTCCACTGTAACTGGTAACAGGTACGTTACTGAATTCAGCTTGCATTGGGGTATTCCATGACACTGAGCACTCTACATGCAATATCTATACAGTTCCAAATTACCCAGAGTTGTTATGTACACAACCTTACCACAGAATGCATTGAATATAAAGTAATGCATTCAACACAATGGAGTATACAGTTCAATTTTGCTGATAACTTCTATGTGCTAACAAGATGTAAACAATGTTAGCACACTAACCGTATGATTTAGAGTTGTCTGCAACCAATTTTATGAGGGTGCTACCAATGCTACAGAAGTTACTTTCAGTAACAATACCTTCTCTACACAGCGGAACTTTAGACTTTGCAGAATTAAAAAAAGTCAATGGCTGTTCCACTGTAAATGTAACCAGGTAGGTTACTGAAATCAGCTTGCATTGGAGTATTCCATGGCACTGAGCACTCTACATGCAAAATCTATACAGTTCCAAACCACCCAGAGTAGTTATGTACAAAACCTTACCACAGAATGCATTGAATAGAAAGTAATGCATTCAACTCAATGGAGTGTACAGTTCAATTTTGCTGATAACTACTATGTGCTAACATGATGTAAACAATGTTAGCACACTAACCATATGATTTAGAGTTGTCTGCAACCAATTTTATGAGTGTGCTACCTATGCTACAGAAGTTACTTTCAGTAACAATACCTTCGCTACACAGTGGAACTTTAGAATTTGCAGAATTAAACCAAGTCAATGGCTGTTCCACTGTAAATGGTACCAGGTAGGTTACTGAAATCAGCTTGCATTGGAGTATTCCATGGCACTGAGCACTCGATATGCAAAATCTATACAGTTCCAAACCACCCAGAGTAGTAATGTACAAAATCTTTCCACAGAATGCTTTGAATAGAAAGTAATGCATTCAACTCAATGAGTGTACAGTTCAATTTTGCTGATAACTACTATGTGCTAACATGATGTAAACATTGTTAGTATACTAAGCATATGATTTAGAGTTGTCTGCAACCAATTTTATGAGTGTGCTACCTATGCTCCAGAAGTTATTTTCAGTAACATTAACTTCTATACATAGTGGAACTTTAGCCTTTGCAGAAGTATCCCAAGTCAATGGCTGTTCCACTGTAAATTGTTACAGGTAGGTTACTGAATTCAGCTTGCATTGGAGTATTCCATGGCACTGAGCACTCTACATGCAAATTCTATACAGTTCCAAAACACCCAGAGTAGTTATGTACACAACCTTACCACAGAATGCATGGAATAGAAAGTAATGCATTCAACTCAATGGAGTGTACAGTTCAATTTTGCTGATAACTACTATGTGCTAACATGATGTAAACATTGTTAGTACACTAACCATATGATTTAGAGTTGTCTGCAACCAATTTTATCAGTGTGCTACCTATGCTCCAGAAGTTACTTTCAGTAACATTACCTTCTCTACACAGTGGAACTTTAGCCTTTGCAGAAGTAAACCAAGTCAATGGCTGTTCCACTCTAAATTGTAACAGGTAGGTTACTGAATTCAGCTTGCATTGGAGTATTCCATGGCACTGAGCACTCTACATGCAAAATCTATACAGTTCCAAACCACCCAGAGTAGTTATGTACAAAAGCTTACCACAGAATGCTTTGAATAGAAAGTAATGCATTCAACTCAATGGAGTGTACAGTTCAATTTTGCTGATAGCTACTATGTGCTAACATGATGTAAACAATGTTAGCACACTAACCATATGATTTAGAGTTGTCTGCAACCAATTTTATGAGTGTGCTACCTATGCTACAGAAGTTACTTTCAGTAACAATACCTTCTCTAAGCGGAACTTTAGACTTTGCAGAAGTAAACCAAGTCAATGGCTGTTCCACTGCAAATAGGTAGGTTACTGAATTCAGCTTGCATTGGAGTATTCCATGGCACTAAGCACTCTACATGCAAACTCTATAGAGTTCCAAACCACCCAGAGTAGTTATGTACTCAACCTTACCACAGAATGCATTGAATAGAAAGTAATGCATTCAACTCAATGGAGTGTCCAGTTCAATTTTGCTGATAACTACTACGTGCTAACATGATGTAAACATTGTAAGTATACTAACCATATGATTTAGAGTTGTCTGTAACCAATTTTATGTGGGTGCTACCTATGCTCCAGAAGTTATTTTCAGTAACATTAGCTTCTCTACATAGTGGAACATTAGCCTTTGCAGAAGTATACCAAGTCAATGGCTGTTCCACTGTAAATGGTACCAGGTAGGTTACTGAAATCAGCTTGCATTGGAGTATTCCATGGCACTGAGCACTCTACATGCAAAATCTATACAGTTCCAAACCACCCAGAGTAGTTATGTACAAAACCTTACCACAGAATGCATTGAATAGAAAGTAATGCATTCAACTCAATGGAGTGTACAGTTCAATTTTGCTGATAACTACTATGTGCTAACATGATGTAAACAATGTTAGCACACTAACCATATGATTTAGAGTTGTCTGCAACCAATTTTATGAGTGTGCTACCTATGCTACAGAAGTTACTTTCAGTAACAATACCTTCGCTACACAGTGGAACTTTAGAATTTGCAGAATTAAACCGAGACAATGGCTGTTCCACTGTAAATGGTACCAGGTAGATTACTGAAATCAGCTTGCATTGGAGTATACCATGGCACTGAGCACTCTATATGCAAAATCTATACAGTTCCAAACCACCCAGAGTAGTAATGTACAAAACCTTTCCACAGAATGCTTTGAATAGAAAGTAATGCATTCAACTCAATGAGTGTACAGTTCAATTTTGCTGATAACTACTATGTGCTAACATGATGTGAACATTGTTAGTATACTAACCATATGATTTAGAGTTGTCTGCAACCAATTTTATGAGTGTGCTACCTATGCTCCAGAAGTTATTTTCAGTAACATTAACTTCTATACATAGTGGAACTTTAGCCTTTGCAGAAGTATCCCAAGTCAATGGCTGTTCCACTTTAAATTGTTACAGGTAGGTTACTGAATTCAGCTTGCATTGGAGTATTCCATGGCACTGAGCACTCTACATGCAAATTCTATACAGTTCCAAACCACCCAGAGTAGTTATGTACAAAAGCTTACCACAGAATGCTTTGAATAGAAAGTAATGCATTCAACTCAATGGAGTGTACAGTTCAATTTTGCTGATAGCTACTATGTGCTAACATGATGTAAACAATGTTAGCACACTAACCATATGATTTAGAGTTGTCTGCAACCAATTTTATGAGTGTGCTACCTATGCTACAGAAGTTACTTTCAGTAACAATACCTTCTCTAAGCGGAACTTTAGACTTTGCAGAAGTAAACCAAGTCAATGGCTGTTCCACTGTAAATAGGTAGGTTACTGAATTCAGCTTGCATTGGAGTATTCCATGGCACTGAGCACTCTACATGCAAACTCTATAGAGTTCCAAACCACCCAGAGTAGTTATGTACTCAACCTTACCACAGAATGCATTGAATAGAAAGTAATGCATTCAACTCAATGGAGTGTCCAGTTCAATTTTGCTGATAACTACTACGTGCTAACATGATGTAAACATTGTAAGTATACTAACCATATGATTTAGAGTTGTCTGCAACCAATTTTATGTGGGTGCTACCTATGCTCCAGAAGTTATTTTCAGTAACATTAGCTTGTCTACATAGTGGAACATTAGCCTTTGCAGAAGTATACCAAGTCAATGGCTGTTCCACTGTAAATGGTAACAGGTAGGTTACTGAATTCAGCTTGCATTGGAGTATTCCATGACACTGAGCACTCTACATGCAATATCTATACAGTTCCAAATTACCCAGAGTTGTTATGTACACAACCTTACCACAGAATGCATTGAATATAAAGTAATGCATTCAACTCAATGGAGTGTACAGTTCAATTTCGCTGATAACTTCTATGTGCTAACATGATGTAAACAATGTTAGCACACTAACCATATGATTTAGAGTTGTCTGCAACCAATTTTATGAGGGTGCTACCAATGCTACAGAAGTTACTTTCAGTAACAATACCTTCTCGACACAGCGGAACTTTAGACTTTGCAGAATTAAACCAAGTCAATGGCTGTTCCACTGTAAATGGTACCAGGTAGGTTACTGAATTCAGCTTGCATTGGAGTATTCCATGACTCTGAGCACTCTACATGCAATATCTATACAGTTCCAAATTGCCCAGAGTTGTTATGTACACAACCTTACCACAGAATGCATTGAATATAAAGTAATGCATTCAACTCAATGGAGTGTACAGTTCAATTTCGCTGATAACTTCTATGTGCTAACATGATGTAAACAATGTGAGCACACTAACCATATGATTTAGAGTTGTCTGCAACCAATTTTATGAGGGTGCTACCAATGCTACAGAAGTTACTTTCAGTAACAATACCTTCTCGACACAGCGGAACTTTAGACTTTGCAGAATTAAACCAAGTCAATGGCTGTTCCACTGTAAATGGTACCAGGTAGGTTACTGAAATCAGCTTGCATTGGAGTATTCCATGGCACTGAGCACTCTACATGCAAAATCTATACAGTTCCAAACCACCCAGATTAGTTATCTACAAAATCTTACCACAGAATGCTTTGAATAGAAAGTAATGCATTCAACTCAATGGACTGTACAGTTCAATTTTGCTGATAACTACTATGTGCTAACATGATGTAAACATTGTTAGTACACTAACCATATGATTTAGAGTTGTCTGCAACCAACTTTATGAGGGTGCTACCAATGCTACAGAAGTTACTTTCAGTAACATTAGCTTCTCTACGTAGTGGAACTTTAGCCTTTGCAGAAGTATACCAAGTCAATGGCTGTTCCACTGTAACTGGTAACAGGTAGGTTACTGAATTCAGCTTGCATTGGAGTATTGCATGACACTGAGCACTCTACATGCAATATCTATACAGATCCAAATTACCCAGAGTAGTTATGTAGACAACCTTACCACAGAATGCATTGAATAGAAAGTAATGCATTCAACTCAATGGAGTGTACAGTTCAATTTTGCTGATAACTTCTATGTGCTAACTTGATGTAAACTATGTTAGCCCACTAACCATATGATTTAGAGTTGTCTGCAACCAATTTTATCAGTGTGCTACCTATGCTCCAGTAGTTATTTTCAGTAACATTTGCTTCTCTACATTGTGGAACTTTAGCCTTTGCAGAAGTATACCAAGTCAATGGCTGTTCCACTGTAAATGGTACCAGGTAGGTTACTGAAATCAGCTTGCATTGTAGTATTCCATGGCACTGAGCACTCTACATGAAAAATCTATACAGTTCCAAACCACCCAGAGTAGTTATGTACAAAACCTTACCACAGAATGCTTTGAATAGAAAGTAATGCATTCAACTCAATGGAGTGTACAGTTCAATTTTGCTGATAACTACTATGTGCTAACATGATGTAAACAATGTTAGCACACTAACCATATGATTTAGAGTTGTCTGCAACCAATTTTATGAGTGTGCTACCTATGCTACAGAAGTTACTTTCAGTAACAATACCTTCGCTACACAGTGGAACTTTAGAATTTGCAGAATTAAACCAAGTCAATGGCTGTTCCACTGTAAATGGTACCAGGTAGGTTACTGAAATCAGCTTGCATTGGAGTATTCCATGGCACTGAGCACTCTATATGCAAAATCTATACAGTTCCAAACCACCCAGAGTAGTAATGTACAAAATCTTTCCACAGAATGCTTTGAATAGAAAGTAATGCATTCAACTCAATGAGTGTACAGTTCAATTTTGCTGATAACTACTATGTGCTAACATGATGTAAACATTGTTAGTATACTAAGCATATGATTTAGAGTTGTCTGCAACCAATTTTATGAGTGTGCTACCTATGCTCCAGAAGTTATTTTCAGTAACATTAACTTCTATACATAGTGGAACTTTAGCCTTTGCAGAAGTAACCCAAGTCAATGGCTGTTCCACTGTAAATTGTTACAGGTAGGTTACTGAATTCAGCTTGCATTGGAGTATTCCATGGCACTGAGCACTCTACATGCAAATTCTATACAGTTCCAAAACACCCAGAGTAGTTATGTACACAACCTTACCACAGAATGCATGGAATAGAAAGTAATGCATTCAACTCAATGGAGTGTACAGTTCAATTTTGCTGATAACTACTATGTGCTAACATGATGTAAACATTGTTAGTACACTAACCATATGATTTAGAGTTGTCTGCAACCAATTTTATCAGTGTGCTACCTATGCTCCAGAAGTTACTTTCAGTAACATTACCTTCTCTACACAGTGGAACTTTAGCCTTTGCAGAAGTAAACCAAGTCAATGGCTGTTCCACTCTAAATTGTAACAGGTAGGTTACTGAATTCAGCTTGCATTGCAGTATTCCATGGCACTGAGCACTCTACATGCAAAATCTATACAGTTCCAAACCACCCAGAGTAGTTATGTACAAAAGCTTACCACAGAATGCTTTGAATAGAAAGTAATGCATTCAACTCAATGGAGTGTACAGTTCAATTTTGCTGATAGCTACTATGTGCTAACATGATGTAAACAATGTTAGCACACTAACCATATGATTTAGAGTTGTCTGCAACCAATTTTATGAGTGTGCTACCTATGCTACAGAAGTTACTTTCAGTAACAATACCTTCTCTAAGCGGAACTTTAGACTTTGCAGAAGTAAACCAAGTCAATGGCTGTTCCACTGCAAATAGGTAGGTTACTGAATTCAGCTTGCATTGGAGTATTCCATGGCACTGAGCACTCTACATGCAAACTCTATAGAGTTCCAAACCACCCAGAGTAGTTATGTACTCAACCTTACCACAGAATGCATTGAATAGAAAGTAATGCATTCAACTCAATGGAGTGTCCAGTTCAATTTTGCTGATAACTACTACGTGCTAACATGATGTAAACATTGTAAGTATACTAACCATATGATTTAGAGTTGTCTGTAACCAATTTTATGTGGGTGCTACCTATGCTCCAGAAGTTATTTTCAGTAACATTAGCTTCTCTACATAGTGGAACATTAGCCTTTGCAGAAGTATACCAAGTCAATGGCTGTTCCACTGTAAATGGTAACAGGTAGGTTACTGAATTCAGCTTGCATTGGAGTATTCCATGACACTGAGCACTCTACATGCAATATCTATACAGTTCCAAATTACCCAAAGTTGTTATGTACACAACCTTACCACAGAATGCATTGAATATAAAGTAATGCATTCAACTCAATGGAGTGTACAGTTCATTTTCGCTGATAACTTCTATGTGCTAACATGATGTAAACAATGTTAGCACACTAACCATATGATTTAGAGTTGTCTGCAACCAATTTTATGAGGGTGCTACCAATGCTACAGAAGTTACTTTCAGTAACAATACCTTCTCGACACAGCGGAACTTTAGACTTTGGAGAATTAAACCAAGTCAATGGCTGTTCCACTGTAAATGGTACCAGGTAGGTTACTGAATTCAGCTTGCATTGGAGTATTCCATGACACTGAGCACTCTACATGCAAAATGTATACACTTCCAAACCACCCAGAGTAGTTATGTACAAAACCTTTCCACAGAATGCTTTGAATAGAAAGTAATGCATTCAACTCAATGGAGTGTACAATTCAATTTTGCTGATAACTACTATGTGCTAACATGATGTAAACAATGTTAGCACACTAACCATATGATTTAGAGTTGTCTGCAACCAATTTTATGAGTGTGCTACCTATGCTACAGAAGTTACTTTCAGTAACAATACCTTCGCTACACAGTGGAACTTTAGAATTTGCAGAATTAAACCAAGTCAATGGCTGTTCCACTGTAAATGGTACCAGGTAGGTTACTGAAATCAGCTTGCATTGGAGTATTCCATGGCACTGAGCACTCTATATGCAAAATCTATACAGTTCCAAACCACCCAGAGTAGTAATGTACAAAATCTTTCCACAGAATGCTTTGAATAGAAAGTAATGCATTCAACTCAATGAGTGTACAGTTCAATTTTGCTGATAACTACTATGTGCTAACATGATGTAAACATTGTTAGTATACTAACCATATGATTTAGAGTTGTCTGCAACCAATTTTATGAGTGTGCTACCTATACTCCAGAAGTTATTTTCAGTAACATTAACTTCTATACATAGTGGAACTTTAGCCTTTGCAGAAGTATCCCAAGTCAATGGCTGTTCCACTGTAAATTGTTACAGGTAGGTTACTGAATTCAACTTGCATTGGAGTATTCCATGGCACTGAGCACTCTACATGCAAATTCTATACAGTTCCAAAACACCCAGAGTAGTTATGTACACAACCTTACCACAGAATGCATGGAATAGAAAGTAATGCATTCAACTCAATGGAGTGTACAGTTCAATTTTGCTGATAACTACTATGTGCTAACATGATGTAAACATTGTTAGTACACTAACCATATGATGTAGAGTTGTCTGCAACCAATTTTATCAGTGTGCTACCTATGCTCCAGAAGTTACTTTCAGTAACATTACCTTCTCTACACAGTGGAACTTTAGCCTTTGCAGAAGTAAACCAAGTCAATGGCTGTTCCACTCTAAATTGTAACAGGTAGGTTACTGAATTCAGCTTGCATTGGAGTATTCCATGGCACTGAGCACTCTACATGCAAAATCTATACAGTTCCAAACCACCCAGAGTAGTTATGTACAAAAGCTTACCACAGAATGCTTTGAATAGAAAGTAATGCATTCAACTCAATGGAGTGTACAGTTCAATTTTGCTGATAGCTACTATGTGCTAACATGATGTAAACAATGTTAGCACACTAACCATATGATTTAGAGTTGTCTGCAACCAATTTTATGAGTGTGCTACCTATGCTACAGAAGTTACTTTCAGTAACAATACCTTCGCTACACAGTGGAACTTTAGAATTTGCAGAATTAAACCAAGTCAATGGCTGTTCCACTGTAAATGGTACCAGGTAGGTTACTGAAATCAGCTTGCATTGGAGTATTCCATGGCACTGAGCACTCTATATGCAAAATCTATACAGTTCCAAACCACCCAGAGTAGTAATGTACAAAATCTTTCCACAGAATGCTTTGAATAGAAAGTAATGCATTCAACTCAATGAGTGTACAGTTCAATTTTGCTGATAACTACTATGTGCTAACATGATGTAAACATTGTTAGTATACTAACCATATGATTTAGAGTTGTCTGCAACCAATTTTATGAGTGTGCTACCTATACTCCAGAAGTTATTTTCAGTAACATTAACTTCTATACATAGTGGAACTTTAGCCTTTGCAGAAGTATCCCAAGTCAATGGCTGTTCCACTGTAAATTGTTACAGGTAGGTTACTGAATTCAACTTGCATTGGAGTATTCCATGGCACTGAGCACTCTACATGCAAATTCTATACAGTTCCAAAACACCCAGAGTAGTTATGTACACAACCTTACCACAGAATGCATGGAATAGAAAGTAATGCATTCAACTCAATGGAGTGTACAGTTCAATTTTGCTGATAACTACTATGTGCTAACATGATGTAAACATTGTTAGTACACTAACCATATGATGTAGAGTTGTCTGCAACCAATTTTATCAGTGTGCTACCTATGCTCCAGAAGTTACTTTCAGTAACATTACCTTCTCTACACAGTGGAACTTTAGCCTTTGCAGAAGTAAACCAAGTCAATGGCTGTTCCACTCTAAATTGTAACAGGTAGGTTACTGAATTCAGCTTGCATTGGAGTATTCCATGGCACTGAGCACTCTACATGCAAAATCTATACAGTTCCAAACCACCCAGAGTAGTTATGTACAAAAGCTTACCACAGAATGCTTTGAATAGAAAGTAATGCATTCAACTCAATGGAGTGTACAGTTCAATTTTGCTGATAGCTACTATGTGCTAACATGATGTAAACAATGTTAGCACACTAACCATATGATTTAGAGTTGTCTGCAACCAATTTTATGAGTGTGCTACCTATGCTACAGAAGTTAATTTCAGTAACAATACCTTCTCTAAGCGGAACTTTAGACTTTGCAGAAGTAAACCAAGTCAATGGCTGTTCCACTGCAAATAGGTAGGTTACTGAATTCAGCTTGCATTGGAGTATTCCATGGCACTGAGCACTCTACATGCAAAATCTATACAGTTCCAAACCACCCAGATTAGTTATCTACAAAACCTTACCACAGAATGCTTTGAATAGAAAGTAATGCATTCAACTCAATGGACTGTACAGTTCAATTTTGCTGATAACTACTATGTGCTAACATGATGTAAACATTGTTAGTACACTAACCATATGATTTAGAGTTGTCTGCAACCAACTTTATGAGGGTGCTACCAATGCTACAGAAGTTACTTTCAGTAACATTAGCTTCTCTACGTAGTGGAACTTTAGCCTTTGCAGAAGTGTACCAAGTCAATGGCTGTTCCACTGTAACTGGTAACAGGTAGGTTACTGAATTCAGCTTGCATTGGAGTATTGCATGACACTGAGCACTCTACATGCAATATCTATACAGATCCAAATTACCCAGAGTAGTTATGTAGACAACCTTACCACAGAATGCATTGAATAGAAAGTAATGCATTCAACTCAATGGAGTGTACAGTTCAATTTTGCTGATAACTTCTATGTGCTAACTTGATGTAAACTATGTTAGCCCACTAACCATATGATTTAGAGTTGTCTGCAACCAATTTTATCAGTGTGCTACCTATGCTCCAGTAGTTATTTTCAGTAACATTAGCTTCTCTACATTGTGGAACTTTAGCCTTTGCAGAAGTATACCAAGTCAATGGCTGTTCCACTGTAAATGGTACCAGGTAGGTTACTGAAATCAGCTTGCATTGTAGTATTCCATGGCACTGAGCACTCTACATGAAAAATCTATACAGTTCCAAACCACCCAGAGTAGTTATGTACAAAACCTTACCACAGAATGCTTTGAATAGAAAGTAATGCATTCAACTCAATGGAGTGTACAGTTCAATTTTGCTGATAACTACTATGTGCTAACATGATGTAAACAATGTTAGCACACTAGCCATATGATTTAGAGTTGTCTGCAACCAATTTTATGAGTGTGCTACCTATGCTACAGAAGTTACTTTCAGTAACAATACCTTCGCTACACAGTGGAACTTTAGAATTTGCAGAATTAAACCAAGTCAATGGCTGTTCCACTGTAAATGGTACCAGGTAGGTTACTGAAATCAGCTTGCATTGGAGTATTCCATGGCACTGAGCACTCTATATGCAAAATCTATACAGTTCCAAACCACCCAGAGTAGTAATGTACAAAATCTTTCCACAGAATGCTTTGAATAGAAAGTAATGCATTCAACTCAATGAGTGTACAGTTCAATTTTGCTGATAACTACTATGTGCTAACATGATGTAAACATTGTTAGTATACTAACCATATGATTTATAGTTGTCTGCAACCAATTTTATGAGTGTGCTACCTATACTCCAGAAGTTATTTTCAGTAACATTAACTTCTATACATAGTGGAACTTTAGCCTTTGCAGAAGTATCCCAAGTCAATGGCTGTTCCACTGTAAATTGTTACAGGTAGGTTACTGAATTCAGCTTGCATTGGAGTATTCCATGGCACTGAGCACTCTACATGCAAATTCTATACAGTTCCAAAACACCCAGAGTAGTTATGTACACAACCTTACCACAGAATGCATGGAATAGAAAGTAATGCATTCAACTCAATGGAGTGTACAGTTCAATTTTGCTGATAACTACTATGTGCTAACATGATGTAAACATTGTTAGTACACTAACCATATGATGTAGAGTTGTCTGCAACCAATTTTATCAGTGTGCTACCTATCCTCCAGAAGTTACTTTCAGTAACATTACCTTCTCTACACAGTGGAACTTTATCCTTTGCAGAAGTAAACCAAGTCAATGGCTGTTCCACTCTAAATTGTAACAGGTAGGTTACTGAATTCAGCTTGCATTGGAGTATTCCATGGCACTGAGCACTCTACATGCAAAATCTATACAGTTCCAAACCACCCAGAGTAGTTATGTACAAAAGCTTACCACAGAATGCTTTGAATAGAAAGTAATGCATTCAACTCAATGGAGTGTCCAGTTCAATTTTGCTGATAACTACTACGTGCTAACATGATGTAAACATTGTAAGTATACTAACCATATGATTTAGAGTTGTCTGCAACCAATTTTATGTGGGTGCTACCTATGCTCCAGAAGTTATTTTCAGTAACATTAGCTTCTCTACATAGTGGAACATTAGCCTTTGCAGAAGTATACCAAGTCAATGGCTGTTCCACTGTAAATGGTAACAGGTAGGTTACTGAATTCAGCTTGCATTGGAGTATTCCATGACACTGAGCACTCTACATGCAATATCTATACAGTTCCAAATTACCCAGAGTTGTTATGTACACAACCTTACCACAGAATGCATTGAATATAAAGTAATGCATTCAACTCAATGGAGTGTACAGTTCAATTTCGCTGATAACTTCTATGTGCTAACATGATGTAAACAATGTTAGCACACTAACCATATGATTTAGAGTTGTCTGCAACCAATTTTATGAGGGTGCTACCAATGCTACAGAAGTTACTTTCAGTAACAATACCTTCTCGACACAGCGGAACTTTAGACTTTGGAGAATTAAACCAAGTCAATGGCTGTTCCACTGTAAATGGTACCAGGTAGGTTACTGAATTCAGCTTGCATTGGAGTATTCCATGACACTGAGCACTCTACATGCAATATCTATACAGTTCCAAATTGCCCAGAGTTGTTATGTACACAACCTTACCACAGAATGCATTGAATATAAAGTAATGCATTCAACTCAATGGAGTGTACAGTTCAATTTCGCTGATAACTTCTATCTGCTAACATGATGTAAACAATGTTAGCACACTAACCATATGATTTAGAGTTGTCTGCAACCAATTTTATGAGGGTGCTACCAATGCTACAGAAGTTACTTTCAGTAACAATACCTTCTCGACACAGCGGAACTTTAGACTTTGCAGAATTAAACCAAGTCAATGGCTGTTCCACTGTAAATGGTACCAGGTAGGTTACTGAAATCAGCTTGCATTGGAGTATTCCATGGCACTGAGCACTCTACATGCAAAATCTATACAGTTCCAAACCACCCAGATTAGTTATGTACAAAACCTTACCACAGAATGCTTTGAATAGAAAGTAATGCATTCAACTCAAAGGAGTGTACAGTTCAATTTTGCTGATAACTACTATGTGCTAACATGATGTAAACATTGTTAGTACACTAAACATATGATTTAGAGTTGTCTGCAACCAATTTTATCAGTGTGCTACCTATGCTCCAGAAGTTATTTTCAGTAACATTAGCTTCTCTACATAGTGTAACTGTAGCCTTTGCAGAAGTATACGAAGTCAATGGCAGTTCCACTGTAACTGGTAACAGGTAGGTTACTGAATTAAGCTTGCATTGGAGTATTCCATGACACTGAGCACTCTACATGCAAAATGTATACACTTCCAAACCACCCAGAGTAGTTATGTACAAAACCTTTCCACAGAATGCTTTGAATAGAAAGTAATGCATTCAACTCAATGGAGTGTACAATTCAATTTTCCTGAAAACTACTATCTGCTAACATGATGTAAACATTGTTAGTATACTAACGATATGATTTAGAGTTGTCTGCAACCAATTTTATCAGTGTGCTACCTATGCTCCAGAAGTTATTTTCAGTAACATTACCTTCTATACATAGTGGAACTTTAGCCTTTGCAGAAGTATCCCAAGTCAATTGCTGTTCCACTGTAAATGGTAGCAGGTAGGTTACTGTATTCAGCTTGCATTGGAGTATTCCATGACATTGAGCACTCTACATGCAATATCTATACAGTTCCAAATTATCCAGAGTAGTTATGTTCACAACCGTACCACAGAATGCATTGAATAGAAAGTAATGCATTCAACTCAATGGAGTGTACAGTTCAATTTTGCTGATAACTACTATGTGCTAACATGATGTAAATGATGTTAGCACACTAACCATATGATTTAGAGTTGTCTGCAACCAATTTTATGAGTGTGCTACCTATGCTACAGAAGTTACTTTCAGTAACAATACCTTCGCTACACAGTGGAACTTTAGAATTTGCAGAATTAAACCATCAATGGCTGTTCCACTGTAAATGGTAGCAGGTAGGTTACCGTATTCAGCTTGCATTGGAGTATTCCATGGCACTGAGCACTCTACATGCAAATTCTATACAGTTCCAAAACACCCAGAGTAGTTATGTACAAAACCTTACCACAGAATGCATTGAATAGAAAGTAATGCATTCAACTCAATGGAGTGTACAGTTCAATTTTGCTGATAACTACTATGTGCTAACATGATGTAAACAATGTTAGCACACTAACCATATGATTTAGAGTTGTCTGCAACCAATTTTATGAGTGTGCTACCTATGCTACAGAAGTTACTTTCAGTAACAATACCTTTGCTACACAGTGGAAGTTTAGAATTTGCAGAATTAAACCAAGACAATGGCTGTTCCACTGTAAATGGTACCAGGTAGATTACTGAAATCAGCTTGCATTGGAGTATACCATGGCACTGAGCACTCTATATGCAAAATCTATACAGTTCCAAACCACCCAGAGTAGTAATGTACAAAACCTTTCCACAGAATGCTTTGAATAGAAAGTAATGCATTCAACTCAATGAGTGTACAGTTCAATTTTGCTGATAACTACTATGTGCTAACATGATGTAAACATTGTTAGTATACTAACCATATGATTTAGAGTTGTCTGCAACCAATTTTATGAGTGTGCTACCTATGCTCCAGAAGTTATTTTCAGTAACATTAACTTCTATACATAGTGGAACTTTAGCCTTTGCAGAAGTATCCCAAGTCAACGGCTGTTCCACTTTAAATTGTTACAGGTAGGTTACTGAATTCAGCTTGCATTGGAGTATTCCATGGCACTGAGCACTCTACATGCAAATTCTATACAGTTCCAAAACACCCAGAGTAGTTATGTACACAACCTTACCACAGAATGCATGGAATAGAAAGTAATGCATTCAACTCAATGAGTGCACAGTTCAATTTTGCTGATAACTACTATGTGCTAACATGATGTAAACATTGTTAGTATACTAACCATATGATTTAGAGTTGTCTGCAACCAATTTTATCAGTGTGCTACCTATGCTCCAGAAGTTATTTTCAGTAACATTAACTTCTATACATAGTGGAACTTTAGCCTTTGCAGAAGTATCCCAAGTCAATGGCTGTTCCACTTTAAATTGTTACAGGTAGGTTACTGAATTCAGCTTGCATTGGAGTATTCCATGGCACTGAGCACTCTACATGCAAATTCTATACAGTTCCAAAACACCCAGAGTAGTTATGTACACAACCTTACCACAGAATGCATGGAATAGAAAGTAATGCATTCAACTCAATGGAGTGTACAGTTCAATTTTGCTGATAACTACTATGTGCTAACATGATGTAAACATTGTTAGTACACTAACCATATGATTTAGAGTTGTCTGCAACCAATTTTATCAGTGTGCTACCTATGCTCCAGAAGTTACTTTCAGTAACATTACCTTCTCTACACAGTGGAACTTTAGCCTTTGCAGAAGTAAACCAAGTCAATGGCTGTTCCACTCTAAATTGTAACAGGTAGGTTACTGAATTCAGCTTGCATTGGAGTATTCCATGGCACTGAGCACTCTACATGCAAAATCTATACAGTTCCAAACCACCCAGAGTAGTTATGTACAAAAGCTTACCACAGAATGCTTTGAATAGAAAGTAATGCATTCAGCTCAATGGAATGTACAGTTCAATTTTGCTGATAGCTACTATATGCTAACATGATGTAAACAATGTTAGCACACTAACCATATGATTTAGAGTTGTCTGCAACCAATTTTATGAGTGTGCTACCTATGCTACAGAAGTTACTTTCAGTAACAATACCTTCTCTAAGCGGAACTTTAGACTTTGCAGAAGTATACCAAGTCAATGGCTGTTCCACTGTAAATGGTAACAGGTAGGTTACTGAATTCAGCTTGCATTGGAGTATTCCATGACACTGAGCACTCTACATGCAATATCTATACAGTTCCAAATTACTCAGAGTGGTTATGTACACAACCTTACCACAGAATGCATTGAATATAAAGTAATGCATTCAACTCAATGGAGTGTACAGTTCAATTTTGCTGATAGCTACTATGTGCTAACATGATGTAAACAATGTTAGCACACTAACCATATGATTTAGAGTTGTCTGCAACCAATTTTATGAGTGTGCTACATATGCTACAGAAGTTACTTTCAGTAACAATACCTTCTCGACACAGCGGAACTTTAGACTTTGCAGAAGTAAACCAAGTCAATGGCTGTTCCACTGCAAATAGGTAGGTTACTGAATTCAGCTTGCATTGGAGTATTCCATGGCATGAGCACTCAACATGCAATATCTATACAGTTCCAAATTACCCAGAGTTGTTATGTACACAACCTTACCACAGAATGCATTGAATATAAAGTAATGCATTCAACTCAATGGAGTGTACAGTTCAATTTCGCTGATAACTTCTATGTGCTAACATGATGTAAACAATGTTAGCACACTAACCATATGATTTAGAGTTGTCTGCAACCAACTTTATGAGGGTGCTACCAATGCTACAGAAGTTACTTTCAGTAACAATACCTTCTCGACACAGCGGAACTTTAGACTTTGGAGAATTAAACCAAGTCAATGGCTGTTCCACTGTAAATGGTACCAGGTAGGTTACTGAATTCAGCTTGCATTGGAGTATTCCATGACACTGAGCACTCTACATGCAATATCTATACAGTTCCAAATTGCCCAGAGTTGTTATGTACACAACCTTACCACAGAATGCATTGAATATAAAGTAATGCATTCAACTCAATGGAGTGTACAGTTCAATTTCACTGATAACTTCTATGTGCTAACATGATGTAAACAATGTTAGCACACTAACCATATGATTTAGAGTTGTCTGCAACCAATTTTATGAGGGTGCTACCAATGCTACAGAAGTTACTTTCAGTAACAATACCTTCTCGACACAACGGAACTTTAGACTTTGCAGAATTAAACCAAGTCAATGGCTGTTCCACTGTAAATGGTACCAGGTAGGTTACTGAAATCAGTTTGCATTGGAGTATTCCATGGCACTGAGCACTACATGCAAAATCTATACAGTTCCAAACCACCCAGATTAGTTATGTACAAAACCTTACCACAGAATGCTTTGAATAGAAAGTAATGCATTCAACTCAAAGGAGTGTACAGTTCAATTTTGCTGATAACTACTATGTGCTAACATGATGTAAACATTGTTAGTACACTAAACATATGATTTAGAGTTGTCTGCAACCAATTTTATCAGTGTGCTACCTATGCTCCAGAAGTTATTTTCAGTAACATTAGCTTCTCTACATAGTGGAACTGTAGCCTTTGCAGAAGTATACGAAGTCAATGGCTGTTCCACTGTAACTGGTAACAGGTAAGTTACTGAATTCAGCTTGCATTGGAGTATTCCATGACACTGAGCACTCTACATGCAAAATGTATACACTTCCAAACCAGCCAGAGTAGTTATGTACAAAACCCTTCCACAGAATGCTTTGAATAGAAAGTAATGCATTCAACTCAATGGAGTGTACAATTCAATTTTGCTGTAAACTACTATCTGCTAACATGATGTAAACATTGTTAGTATACTAACGATATGATTTAGAGTTGTCTGCAACCAATTTTATCAGTGTGCTACCTATGCTCCAGAAGTTATTTTCAGTAACATTACCTTCTATACATAGTGGAACTTTAGCCTTTGCAGAAGTATCCCAAGTCAATTGCTGTTCCACTGTAAATGGTAGCAGGTAGGTTACTGTATTCAGCTTGCATTGGAGTATTCCATGACACTGAGCACTCTACATGCAATATCTATACAGTTCCAAATTATCCAGAGTAGTTATGTTCACAACCGTACCACAGAATGCATTGAATAGAAAGTAATGCATTCAACTCAATGGAGTGTACAGTTCAATTTTGCTGATAACTACTATGTGCTAACATGATGTAAATGATGTTAGCACACTAACCATATGATTTAGAGTTGTCTGCAACCAATTTTATGAGTGTGCTACCTATGCTACAGCAGTTACTTTCAGTAAGAATACCTTCGCTACACAGTGGAACTTTAGAATTTGCAGAATTAAACCGTCAATGGCTGTTCCACTGTAAATGGTAGCAGGTAGGTTACCGTATTCAGCTTGCATTGGAGTATTCCATGGCACTGAGCACTCTACATGCAAATTCTATACAGTTCCAAAACACCCAGAGTAGTTATGTACAAAACCTTACCACAGAATGCATTGAATAGAAAGTAATGCATTCAACTCAATGGAGTGTACAGTTCAATTTTGCTGATAACTACTATGTGCTAACATGATGTAAACAATGTTAGCACACTAACCATATGATTTAGAGTTGTCTGCAACCAATTTTATGAGTGTGCTACCTATGCTACAGAAGTTACTTTCAGTAACAATACCTACGCTACACAGTGGAACTTTAGAATTTGCAGAATTAAACCGAGACAATGGCTGTTCCACTGTAAATGGTACCAGGTAGATTACTGAAATCAGCTTGCATTGGAGTATACCATGGCACTGAGCACTCTATATGCAAAATCTATACAGTTCCAAACCACCCAGAGTAGTAATGTACAAAACATTTCCACAGAATGCTTTGAATAGAAAGTAATGCATTCAACTCAATGAGTGTACAGTTCAATTTTGCTGATAACTACTATGTGCTAACATGATGTAAACATTGTTAGTATACTAAGCATATGATTTAGAGTTGTCTGCAACCAATTTTATGAGTGTGCTACCTATGCTCCAGAAGTTATTTTCAGTAACATTAACTTCTATACATAGTGGAACTTTAGCCTTTGCAGAAGTATCCCAAGTCAATAGCTGTTCCACTGTAAATAGGTAGGTTACTGAATTCAGCTTGCATTGGAGTATTCCATGGCACTGAGCACTCTACATGCAAACTCTATAGAGTTCCAAACCACCCAGAGTAGTTATGTACTCAACCTTACCACAGAATGCATTGAATAGAAAGTAATGCATTCAACTCAATGGAGTGTACAGTTCAATTTTGCTGATAACTACTACGTGCTAACATGATGTAAACATTGTAAGTATACTAACCATATGATTTAGAGTTGTCTGCAACCAATTTTATGTGGGTGCTACCTATGCTCCAGAAGTTATTTTCAGTAACATTAGCTTCTCTACATAGTGGAACATTAGCCTTTGCAGAAGTATACCAAGTCAATGGCTGTTCCACTGTAAATGGTAACAGGTAGGTTACTGAATTCAGCTTGCATTGGAGTATTCCATGACACTGAGCACTCTACATGCAATATCTATACAGTTCCAAATTACCCAGAGTTGTTATGTACACAACCTTACCACAGAATGCATTGAATATAAAGTAATGCATTCAACTCAATGGAGTGTACAGTTCAATTTCGCTGATAACTTCTATGTGCTAACATGATGTAAACAATGTTAGCACACTAACCATATGGTTTAGAGTTGTCTGCAACCAATTTTATGAGGGTGCTACCAATGCTACAGAAGTTACTTTCAGTAACAATACCTTCTCGACACAGCGGAACTTTAGACTTTGCAGAACTAAACCAAGTCAATGGCTGTTCCACTGTAAATGGTACCAGGTAGGTTACTGAATTCAGCTTGCATTGGAGTATTCCATGACTCTGAGCACTCTACATGCAATATCTATACAGTTCCAAATTGCCCAGAGTTGTTATGTACACAACCTTACCACAGAATGCATTGAATATAAAGTAATGCATTCAACTCAATGGAGTGTACAGTTCAATTTCGCTGATAACTTCTATGTGCTAACATGATGTAAACAATGTGAGCAAACTAACCATATGATTTAGAGTTGTCTGCAACCAATTTTATGAGGGTGCTACCAATGCTACAGAAGTTACTTTCAGTAACAATACCTTCTCGACACAGCGGAACTTTAGACTTTGCAGAATTAAACCATGTCAATGGCTGTTCCACTGTAAATGGTACCAGGTAGGTTACTGAACTCAGCTTGCATTGGAGTATTCCATGGCACTGAGCACTCTACATGCAAAATCTATACAGTTCCAAACCACCCAGATTAGTTATCTACAAAACCTTACCACAGAATGCTTTGAATAGAAAGTAATGCATTCAACTCAATGGACTGTACAGTTCAATTTTGCTGATAACTACTATGTGCTAACATGATGTAAACATTGTTAGTACACTAACCATATGATTTAGAGTTCTCTGCAACCAACTTTATGAGGGTGCTACCAATGCTACAGAAGTTACTTTCAGTAACATTAGCTTCTCTACGTAGTGGAACTTTAGCCTTTGCAGAAGTATACCAAGTCAATGGCTGTTCCACTGTAACTGGTAACAGGTAGGTTACTGAATTCAACTTGCATTGGAGTATTGCATGACACTGAGCACTCTACATGCAATATCTATACAGATCCAAATTACCCAGAGTAGTTATGTAGACAACCTTACCACAGAATGCATTGAATAGAAAGTAATGCATTCAACTCAATGGAGTGTACAGTTCAATTTTGCTGATAACTTCTATGTGCTAACTTGATGTAAACTATGTTAGCCCACTAACCATATGATTTAGAGTTGTCTGCAACCAATTTTATCAGTGTGCTACCTATGCTCCAGTAGTTATTTTCAGTAACATTAGCTTCTCTACATTGTGGAACTTTAGCCTTTGCAGAAGTATACCAAGTCAATGGCTGTTCCACTGTAAATGGTACCAGGTAGGTTACTGAAATCAGCTTGCATTGTAGTATTCCATGGCACTGAGCACTCTACATGAAAAATCTATACAGTTCCAAACCACCCAGAGTAGTTATGTACAAAACCTTACCACAGAATGCTTTGAATAGAAAGTAATGCATTCAACTCAATGGAGTGTACAGTTCAATTTTGCTGATAACTACTATGTGCTAACATGATGTAAACAATGTTAGCACACTAACCATATGATTTAGAGTTGTCTGCAACCAATTTTATGAGGGTGCTACCAATGCTACAGAAGTTACTTTCAGTAACAATACCTTCTCTACACAGCGGAACTTTAGACTTTGCAGAATTAAACCAAGTCAATGGCTGTTCCACTGTAAATGGTACCAGGTAGGTTACTGAAATCAGCTTGCATTGGAGTATTCCATGGCACTGAGCTCTCTACATGAAAAATCTATACAGTTCCAAACCACCCAAAGTAGCTATGTACAAAACCTTACCACAGAATGCTTTGAATAGAAAGTAATGCATTCAACTCAATGGAGTGTACATTTCAATTTTGCTGATAACTACTATGTGCTAACATGATGTAAACAATGTTAGCACACTAATCATATGATTTAGAGTTGTCTGCAACCAATTTTATGACTGTGCTACCTATGCTACAGAAGTTACTTTCAGTAACAATACCTTCGCTACACAGTGGAACTTTAGAATTTGCAGAATTAAACCAAGTCAATGGCTGTTCCACTGTAAATGGTACCAGGTAGGTTACTGAAATCAGCTTGCATTGGAGTATTCCATGGCACTGAGCACTCTATATGCAAAATCTATACAGTTCCAAACCACCCAGAGTAGTTATGTACAAAACCTTTCCACAGAATGCTTTGAATAGAAAGTAATGCATTCAACTCAATGGAGTGTACAGTTCAATTTTGCTGATAACTACTACGTGCTAACATGATGTAAACATTGTTAGTATACTAACCATATGATTTAGAGTTGTCTGCAACCAATTTTATCAGTGTGCTACCTATGCTCCAGAAGTTATTTTCAGTAACATTAGCTTCTCTACATAGTGGAACTTTAGCCTTTGCAGAAGTATACCAAGTCAATGGCTGTTCCACTGTAACTGGTAACAGGTGGGTTACTGAATTCAGCTTGCATTGGAGTATCCCATGACACTGAGCACTCTACATGAAATATCTATACAGTTCCAAATTACCCAGAGTAGTTATGTACACAACCTTACCACAGAATGCATTGAATAGAAAGTAATGCATTCAACTCAATGGAGGGTACAGTTCAATTTTGCTGATAACTTCTATGTCCTAACATGATGTAAACAATGTTAGCCCACTAACCATATGATTTAGAGTTGTCTGCAACCAATTTTATGAGGGTGCTACCAATGCTACAGAAGTTACTTTCAGTAACAATACCTTCTCTACACAACGGAACATTAGACTTTGCAGAATTAAACCAAGTCAATGGCAGTTCCACTGTAAATGGTACCAGGTAGGTTACTGAAATCAGCTTGCATTGGAGTATTCCGTGGAACTGAGCACTCTACATGCAAAATCTATACAGTTCCAAACCACCAAGAGTAGTTATGTACAAAACCTTACCAAAGAATGCTTTGAATTGAAAGTAATGAATTCAACTCAATGGAGTGTACAGTTCAATTTTGCTGATAACTACTACGTGCTAACATGATGCAAACATTGTAAGTATACTAACCATATGATTTAGAGTTGTCTGCAACCGATTTTATCAGTGTGCTACCTATGCTCCAGAAGTTATTTTCAGTAACATTAGCTTCTCGACATAGTGGAACTTTAGCCTTTGCAGAAGAATACCAAGTCAATGGCTGTTCCACTGTAAATGGTAACTGGTAGGTTACTGAATTCAGCTTGCATTGGAGTATTCCATGACACTGAGCACTCTACATGCAAAATCTATACAGTTCCAAACTACCCAGAGTAGTTATGTAAAAAACCTTTCCACAGAATGCTTTGAATAGAAAGTAATGCATTCAACTCAATGGAGTGTACAGTTCAATTTTGCTGATAACTACTGTGTGCTAACATGATGTACACAATGTTAGCACACTAACCATATGATTTAGAGTTGTCTGCAACCAATTTTATGAGTGTGCTACCTATGCTACAGAAGTTACTTTCAGTAACAATACCTTCTCTAAGCGGAACTTTAGACTTTGCAGAAGTAAACAAAGTCAATGGCTGTTCCACTGTAAATGGTACCAGGTAGGTTACTGAAATCAGCTTGCATTGGAGTATTCCATGGCACTGAGCACTCTACATGCAAAATCTATACAGTTCCAAACCACCCAGAGTACTTATGTACAAAACCTTACCACAGAATGCATTGAATAGAAAGTAATGCATTCAACTCAATGGAGTGTACAGTTCAATTTTGCTGATAACTACTATGTGCTAACATGATGTAAGCAATGTTAGCACACTAACCATATGATTTAGAGTTGTCTGCAACCAATTTTATGAGTTTGCTACCTATGCTCCAGAAGTTATTTTCAGTAACATTAACTTCTATACATAGTGGAACTTTAGCCTTTGCAGAAGTATCCCAAGTCAATGGCTGTTCCACTGTAAATTGTAACAGGTAGGTTACTGAATTCAGCTTGCATTGGAGTATTCCATGGCACTGAGCACTCTACATGCAAATTCTATACAGTTCCAAAACACCCAGAGTAGTTATGTACACAACCTTACCACAGAATGCATGGAATAGAAAGTAATGCATTCAACTCAATGGAGTGTACAGTTCAATTTTGCTGATAACTACTATGTGCTAACATGATGTAAACATTGTTAGTACACTAACCATATGATTTAGAGTTCTCTGCAACCAATTTTATGAGTGTGCTACCTATGCTACAGAAGTTACTTTCTGTAACAATACCTTCGCTACACAGTGGAACTTTAGAACTTGCAGAATTAAACCGTCAATGGCTGTTCCACCGTAAATGGTAGCAGGTAGGTTACTGTATTCAGTTTGCATTGGAGTATTCCATGGCACTGAGCAGTCTACATGCAAATTCTATACAGTTCCAAAACACACAGAGTAGTTATGTACACAACCTTACCACAGAATGCATGGAATAGAAAGTAATGCATTCAACTCAATGGAGTGTACAGTTCAATTTTGCTGATAACTACTATGTGCTAACATGATGTAAATGATGTTAGCACACTAACAATATGATTTAGAGTTGTCTGCAACCAATTATATCAGTGTGCTACCTATGCTCCAGAAGTTACTTTCAGTAACATTACCTTCTCTACACAGTGGAACTTTAGCCTTTGCAGAAG
Source organism: Hypanus sabinus (assembly GCF_030144855.1). NCBI lineage: Eukaryota > Metazoa > Chordata > Chondrichthyes > Myliobatiformes > Dasyatidae > Hypanus > Hypanus sabinus. Next base: position 68,268,254 of record NC_082718.1, on the reverse strand, counting down.
TAAACCAAGTCAATGGATGTTCCACTCTAAATTGTAACAGGTAGGTTACTGAATTCAGCTTGCATTGGAGTATTCCATGGCACTGAGCACTCTACATGCAAAATCTATACAGTTCCAAACCACCCAGAGTTGTTATGTGCACAGCCTTCCCACAGAATGCATTGAATAGAAAGTAATGCATTCAACTCAAAGGAGTGTACAGTTCAATTTTGCTGATAACTACTATGTGCTAACATGATGTAAACATTCTTAGTACACTAACCATATGATTTAGAGTTGTCTGCAACCAATTTTATCAGTGTGCTACCTATGCTCCAGAAGTTACTTTCAGTAACATTACCTTCTTTACACAGTGGAACTTTAGCCTTTGCAGAAGTAAACCAGGTCAATGGCTGTTCCACTGTAACTGGTAACAGGTAGGTTACTGAATTCAGCTTGCATTGGAGTATTCCATGGCACTGAGCACTCCACATGCAAACTCTATACAGTTCCAAACCACCCAGAGTAGTTATGTACTCAACCTTACCACAGAATGCATTGAACAGAAAGTAATGCATTCAACTCAATGGAGTGTACAGTTCAATTTTGCTGATAACTACTATGTGCCAGCATGATGTAAACAATGTTAGCACACTATCCATATGATTTAGAGTTGTCTGCAACCAATTTTATGAGTGTGCTACTTATGCTACAGACGTTACTTTCAGTAACAATACCTTCGCTACACAGTGGAACTTTAGACTTTGCAGAAGTAAACCAAGTCAATGGCTGTTCCACTGGAAATAGGTAGGTTACTGAATTCAGCTTGCATTGGAGTATTCCATGACACTGAGCACTCTACATGCAATATCTATACAGTTCCAAATTACCCAGAGTAGTTATGTACACAACCTTACCACAGAATGCATTGAATAGAAAGTCATGCATTCAACTCAATGGAGTGTACAGTTCAATTTTGCTTATAACTTCTATGTGCTAACATGATGTAAACAATGTCAGCACACTAACCATATGATTTGGAGTTGTCTGCAACCAATTTTATGTGGGTGCTACCAATGGTACAGAGGTTACTTTCAGTAAAATACCTTCTCTACACAGCGGAACTTTAGACTTTGCTGAATTAAACGAAGTCAATGGCTGTTCCACTGTAAATGGTACCAGGTAGGTTACTGAAATCAGCTTGCATTGGAGTATTCCATGGCACTGAGCACTCTACATGGAAAATCTATACAGTTCCAAACCACCCAGAGTAGTTATGTACAAAACCTTACCACAGAATGCTTTGAATAGAAAGTAATGCATTCAACTCAATGGAGTGTACAGTTCAATTTTGCTGATAACTACTACGTGCTAACATGATGCAAACATTGTAAGTATACTAACCATATGATTTAGAGTTGTCTGCAACCAATTTTATCAGTGTACTACCTATGCTCCAGAAGTTATTTTCAGTAACATTAGTTTCTATACATAGTGGAACTTTAGCCTTTGCAGAAGTATACCAAGTCAATGGCTGTTCCACTGTAAATGGTAACAGGTAGGTTACTGAATTCAGCTTGCATTGGAGTATTGCATGACACTGAGCACTCTACATGCAAAATCTATACAGTTCCAAACCACCCAGAGTAGTTATGTACAAAACCTTTCCACAGAATGCTTTGAATAGAAAGTAATGCATTCAACTCAATGGAGTGTACAGTTCAATTTTGCTGATAACTACTATCTGCTAACATGATGTAAATGATGTTAGCACACTAACCATATGATTTAGAGTTGTCTGCAACCAATTTTATGAGTGTGCTACTTATGCTACAGAAGTTACTTTCAGTAACAATACCTTCTCTACACAGCGGAACTTTAGACTTTGCAGAAGTAAACCAAGTCAATGGCTGTTCCACTGGAAATAGGTAGGTTACTGAATTCAGCTTGCATTGGAGTATTCCATGACACTGAGCACTCTACATGCAAAATCTATACAGTTCCAAACCACCCAGAGTAGTTATGTACAAAACCTTACCACAGAATGCTTCAAATTGAAAGTAATGCATTCAACTCAATGGAGTGTACATTTCAATTTTGCTGATAACTACTACGTGCTAACATGATGCAAACATTGTAAGTACACTAACCATATGATTTAGAGTTGTCTGCAACCAATTTTATCAGTGTGCTACCTATGCTCCAGAAGTTATTTTCAGTAACATTACCTTCTCTACATAGTGGAACTTTAGCCTTTGCAGAAGTATGCCAAGTCAATGGCTGTTCCACTGTAACTGGTAACAGGTAGGTTACTGAATTCAGCTTGCATTGGAGTATTCCATGACACTGAGCACTCTACATGCAATATCTATACAGTTCCAAATTACCCAGAGTCGTTATGTACACAACCTTACCACAGAATGCATTGAATAGAAAGTCATGCATTCAACTCAATGGAGTGTACAGTTCAATTTTGCTTATAACTTCTATGTGCTAACATGATGTAAACAATGTCAGCACACTAACCATATGATTTAGAGTTGTCTGCAACCAATTTTATGTGGGTGCTACCAATGCTACAGAGGTTACTTTCAGTAAAATACCTTCTCTACACAGCGGAACTTTAGACTTGGCTGAATTAAAACCAAGTCAATGGCTGTTCCACTGTAAATGGTACCAGGTAGGTTACTGAAATCAGCTTGCATTGGAGTATTCCATGGCACTGAGCACTCTACATGCAAAATCTATACAGTTCCAAACCACCCAGAGTAGTTATGTACAAAACCTTACCACAGAATGCTTTGAATAGAAAGTAATGCATTCAACTCAATGGAGTGTACAGTTCAATTTTGCTGATAACTACTACGTGCTAACATGATGCAAACATTGTAAGTACACTAACCATATGATTTAGAGTTGTCTGCAACCAATTTTATCAGTGTGCTACCTATGCTCCAGAAGTTATTTTCAGTAACATTACCTTCTCTACATAGTGGAACTTTAGCCTTTGCAGAAGTATACCAAGTCAATGGCTGTTCCACTGTAACTGGTAACAGGTAGGTTACTGAATTCAGCTTTCATTGGAGTATTCCATGACACTGAGCACTCTACATGCAATATCTATACAGTTCCAAATTACCCAGAGTAGTTATGTAGACAACCTTACCACAGAATGCATTGAATAGAAAGTCATGCATTCAACTCAATGGAGTGTACAGTTCAATTTTGCTGATAACTTCTATGTACTAACATGATGTAAACAATGTTAGCACACTAACCATATGATTTAGAGTTGTCTGCAACCAATTTTATGTGGGTGCTACCAATGCTACAGAGATTACTTTCAGTAACAATACCTTTGCTACACAGTGGAACTTTAGACTTTGCAGAATTAAACCAAGTCAATGGCAGTTCCACTGTAAATGGTACCAGGTAGGTGACTGAAATCAGCTTGCATTGGAGTATTCCATGGCACTGAGCACTCTACATGCAAAATCTATACAGTTCCAAACCACCCAGAGTATTTATGTACAAAACCTTACCACAGAATGCTTCAAATTGAAAGTAATGCATTCAACTCAATGGAGTGTACAGTTCAATTTTGCTGATAACTACTACGTGCTAACATGATGCAAACATTGTAAGTACACTAACCATATGATTTAGAGTTGTCTGCAACCAATTTTATCAGTGTGCTACCTATGCTCCAGAAGTTATTTTCAGTAACATTACCTTCTCTACATAGTGGAACTTTAGCCTTTGCAGAAGTATGCCAAGTCAATGGCTGTTCCACTGTAACTGGTAACAGGTAGGTTACTGAATTCAGCTTGCATTGCAGTATTCCATGACACTGAGCTCTCTACATGCAATATCTATACAGTTCCAAATTACCCAGAGTCGTTATGTACACAACCTTACCACAGAATGCATTGAATAGAAAGTCATGCATTCAACTCAATGGAGTGTACAGTTCAATTTTGCTTATAACTTCTATGTGCTAACATGATGTAAACAATGTCAGCACACTAACCATATGATTTAGAGTTGTCTGCAACCAATTTTATGTGGGTGCTACCAATGCTACAGAGGTTACTTTCAGTAAAATACCTTCTCTACATAGCGGAACTTTAGACTTTGCTGAATTAAACCAAGTCAATGGCTGTTCCACTGTAAATGGTCCCAGGTAGGTTACTGAAATCAGCTTGCATTGGAGTATTCCATGGCACTGAGCACTCTACATGGAAAATCTATACAGTTCCAAACCACCCAGAGTAGTTATGTACAAAACCTTACCACAGAATGCTTTGAATAGAAAGTAATGCATTCAACTCAATGGAGTGTACAGTTCAATTTTGCTGATAACTACTATGTGCTAACATGATGTAAACAATGTTAGCACACTAAGCATATGATTTAGAGTTGTCTGCAACCAATTTTATGAGTGTGCTACCTATGCTACAGAAGTTACTTTCAGTAACAATACCTTCGCTACACAGTGGAACTTTAGACTTTGCAGAATTAAACCATGTCAATGGCAGTTCCACTGTAAATGGTACCAGGTAGGGGACTGAAATCAGCTTGCATTGGATTATTCCATGGCACTGAGCACTCTATATGCAAAATCTATACAGTTCCAAACCACCCAGAGTAGTTATGTACAAAACCTTTCCACAGAATGCTTTGAATAGAAAGTAATGCATTCAACTCAATAGAGTGTACAGTTCAATTTTGCTGATAACTACTATCTGCCAACATGATGTAAATGATGTTAGCACACTAACCATATGATTTAGAGTTGTCTGCAACCAATTTTATGAGTGTGCTACTTATGCTACAGAAGTTACTTTCAGTAACAATACCTTCTCTACACAGCGGAACTTTAGACTTTGCAGAAGTAAACCAAGTCAATGGCTATTCCACTGGAAATAGGTAGGTTACTGAATTCATCTTGCATTGGAGTATTCCATGGCACTGAGCACTCTACATGCAAAATCTATACAGTTCCAAACCACCCAGAGTAGTTATGTACAAAACCTTACCACAGAATGCTTCAAATTGAAAGTAATGCATTCAACTCAATGGAGTGTACAGTTCAATTTTGCTGATAACTACTACGTGCTAACATGATGCAAACATTGTAAGTACACTAACCATATGATTTAGAGTTGTCTGCAACCAATTTTATCAGTGTGCTACCTATGCTCCAGAAGTTATTTTCAGTAACATTACCTTCTCTACATAGTGGAACTTTAGCCTTTGCAGAAGTATACCAAGTCAATGGCTGTTCCACTGTAACTGGTAACAGGTAGGTTACTGAATTCAGCTTTTTTGGAGTATTCCATGACACTGAGCACTCTACATGCAATATCTATACAGTTCCAAACCACCCAGAGTATTTATGTACAAAACCTTACCACAGAATGCTTCAAATTGAAAGTAATGCATTCAACTCAATGGAGTGTACAGTTCAATTTTGCTGATAACTACTACGTGCTAACATGATGCAAACATTGTAAGTACACTAACCATATGATTTAGAGTTGTCTGCAACCAATTTTATCAGTGTGCTACCTATGCTCCAGAAGTTATTTTCAGTAACATTACCTTCTCTACATAGTGGAACTTTAGCCTTTGCAGAAGTATACCAAGTCAATGGCTGTACCACTGTAACTGGTAACAGGTAGGTTACTGAATTCAGCTTTCATTGGAGTATTCCATGACACTGAGCACTCTACATGCAATATCTATACAGTTCCAAATTACCCAGAGTAGTTATGTAGACAACCTTACCACAGAATGCATTGAATAGAAAGTAATGCATTCAACTCAATGGAGTGTACAGTTCAATTTTGCTGATAACTTCTATGTACTAACATGATGTAAACAATGTTAGCACACTAAGCATATGATTTAGATTTGTCTGCAACCAATTTTATGAGTGTGCTACCTATGCTACAGAAGTTACTTTCAGTAACAATACCTTCGCTACACAGTGGAACTGTAGACTTTGCAGAATTAAACCAAGTCAATGGCAGTTCCACTGTAAATGGTACCAGGTAGGGGACTGAAATCAGCTTGCATTGGATTATTCCATGGCACTGAGCACTCTATATGCAAAATCTGTACAGTTCCAAACCACCCAGAGTAGTTATGTACAAAACCTTTCCACAGAATGCTTTGAATAGAAAGTAATGCATTCAACTCAATGGAGTGTACAGTTCAATTTTGCTGATAACTACTATCTGCTAACATGATGTAAATGATGTTAGCACACTAACCATATGATTTAGAGTTGTCTGCAACCAATTTTATGAGTGTGCTACTTATGCTACAGAAGTTACTTTCAGTAACAATACCTTCTCTACACAGCGGAACTTTAGACTTTGCAGAAGTAAACCAAGTCAATGGCTATTCCACTGGAAATAGGTAGGTTACTGAATTCATCTTGCATTGGAGTATTCCATGGCACTGAGCACTCTACATGCAAAATCTATACAGTTCCAAACCACCCAGAGTAGTTATGTACAAAACCTTACCACAGAATGCTTCAAACTGAAAGTAATGCATTCAACTCAATGGAGTGTACAGTTCAATTTTGCTGATAACTACTATGTGCTAACATGATGTAATCATTGTTAGTGCACAAACCATATGATTTAGAGTTGTCGGCAACCAATTTTATCAGTGTGCTACCTATGCTCCTGAAGTTAATTTCAGTAACATTACCTTTTCTACATAGTGGAACATAAGCCTTTGCAGAAGTATACCAAGTCAATGGCTGTTCGACTGTAAATGGTAACAGGTAGGTTACTGAATTCAGCTTGCATTGGGGTATTCCATGGCACTGAGCACTCTACATGCAAACTCTATACAGTTCCAAACCACCCAGAGTAGTTATGTACTCAAACTTACCACAGAATGCTTTGAATAGCAAGTAATGCATTCAACTCAATGGAGTGTACAGTTCAATTTTGCTGATAACTACTGTGTGCTAACATGATGTAAACATTGTTAGTACACTAACCATTTGATTTAGAGTTGTCCGCAACCAATTTTATCAGTGTGCTACCTATGCTCCAGAAGTTACTTTCAGTAACATTACCTTCACTACAGAGTGGAACTTTAGCCTTTGCAGAATTAAAACAAGTCAATGGCTGTTCCACTGTCAATGGTACAAGGTAGGTCACTGAATTCATCTTGCATTGGAGTATTCCATGGCACTGAGCACTCTACATGCAAAATCTATACAGTTCCAAACCACCCAGAGTAGTTATGTACAAAACCTTACCACAGAATGCTTCAAACTGAAAGTAATGCATTCAACTCAATGGAGTGTACAGTTCAATTTTGCTGATAACTACTATGTGCTAACATGATGTAATCATTGTTAGTGCACAAACCATATGATTTAGAGTTGTCGGCAACCAATTTTATCAGTGTGCTACCTATGCTCCAGAAGTTACTTTCAGTAACATTACCTTCACTACAGAGTGGAACTTTAGCCTTTGCAGAATTAAAACAAGTCAATGGCTGTTCCACTGTCAATGGTACAAGGTAGGTCACTGAAATCAGCTTGCATTGGAGTATTCCATGGCACTGAGCACTATACATGCAATATCTATACAGTTCCAAATTACCCAGAGTGGTTATGTGCACAACCTTACCACAGAATGCATTAAATAGAAAGTAATGCATTCAACTCAATGGAGTGTACAGTTCAATTTTGCTGATAACTACTATGTGCTAACATGATGTAATCATTGTTAGTGCACAAACCATATGATTTAGAGTTGTCGGCAACCAATTTTAACAGTGTGCTACCTATGCTCCAGAAGTTAATTTCAGTAACATTACCTTCTCTACATAGTGGAACATAAGCCTTTGCAGAAGTATACCAAGTCAATGGCTGTTCGACTGTAAATGGTAACAGGTAGGTTACTGAATTCAGCTTGCATTGGGGTATTCCATGGCACTGAGAACTCTACATGCAAACTCTATACAGTTCCAAACCACCCAGAGTAGTTATTTACTCAAACTTACCACAGAATGCATTGAATAGAAAGTAATGCATTCAACTCAATGGAGTGTACAGTTCAATTTTGCTGATAGCTACTATGTGCTAACATGATGTAAACATTGTTAGTACCCTAACCATATGATTTAGAGTTGTCTGCAACCATTTTTTTCAGTGTGCTACCTATGCTCCAGAAGTTACTTTCAGTAACATTACCTTCGCTACACAGCGGAACTTTAGACTTTGCAGAATTAAACCAAGTCAATGGCTGTTCCACTGTAAATGGTACCAGGTAGGTACTGCAATCAGCCTGCACTGGAGTATTCCGTGGCACTGAGCACTCTACATGCAAAATCTATACAGTTCCAAACAACCCAGTTATGTACAAAACCTTACCACAGAATGCTTTGAATAGAAAGTAATGCATTCAACTCAATGGAGTGTACAGTTCAATTTTGCTGATAACTAGTATGTGCTAACATGATGTAAACATTGTTAGTATACTAACCATATGATTTGGAGTAGTCTGCAACCAATTTTATCAGTGTGCTACCTATGCTCCAGAAGTTAATTTCAGTAACATTACCTTCTCTACATAGTGGAACATTAGCATTTGCAGAAGTATACCAAGTCAATTGCTGTTCGACTGTAAATGGTAACAGGTAGGTTACTGAATTCAGCTTGCATTAGAGTATTCCATGGCACTGAGCACTCTACATGCAAACTCTATACAGTTCCAAACCACCCAGAGTAGTTATGTACTCAAACTTACCACAGAATGCTTTGAATAGAAAGTAATGCATTCAACTCAATGGAGTGTACAGTTCAATTTTGCTGATAACTACTATGTGCTAACAGGATGTAAACATTGTTAGTACACTAACCATATGATTTAGAGTTGTCTGCAACCAATTTTATGAGTGTGCTACGTATGCTACAGAAGTTACTTTCCGTAACAATACCTTTTCTACAAAGCGAAACTTTAGACTTTGCAGAATTAAACCAAGTCAATGGCTGTTCCACTGTAAATGGTACCAGGTAGGTGACAGAAATCAGCTTGCATTGGAGTATTCCGTGGCACTGAGCACTCTACATGCAATATCTACACAGTTCCAAATTACCCAGCGTAGTTATGTGCACAACCTTACCACAGAATGCATTGAATAGAAAGTAATGCATTCAACTCAATGGAGTGTACAGTTCAATTTTGCTGATAACTACTATGTGCTAACATGATGTAAACATTGTTAGTACACTAACCATATGATTTAGAGTTGTCTGCAACCAATTTTATCAGTGTGCTGCCTATGCTCCAGAAGTTACTTTCAGTAACATTACCTTCTCTACACAGTGGAACTTTAGCATTTGCAGAAGTAAACCAAGTCAATGGCTGTTCCACTGTAAATTGTATCAGGTAGGTTACTGAAATCAGCTTGCATTGGAGTATTCCATGGCACTGAGCACACTACATGCAATATCTATACAGTTCCAAATTACCAAGAGTAGTAATGTACACAACCTTACGACAGAATGCATTGAATAGAAAGTAATGCATTCAACTCAATGCAGTGTACAGTTCAATTTTGCTGATAACTACTATGTGCTAACATGATGTAAACATTGTTAGTATACTAGCCATATGATTTAGAGTTGTCTGCAACCAATTTTATGAGTGTGCTACCTATGCTACAGAAGTTACTTTTAGTAACAAAACCTTCGCTACACAGCGGAGCTTTAGACTTTGCAGAATTAAACCAAGTCAATGGCTGTTCCACTGTAAATGGTACCAGGTAGGTTACTGAAATCAGCCTGCATTGGAGTATTCCATGGCACTGAGCACTCTACATGCAATATCTATACAGTTCCAAATTACCCAGAGTGGTTATGTGCACAACCTTACCACAGAATGCATTGAATAGAAAGTAATGCATTCAACTCAATGGAGTGTACAGTTCAATTTTGCTGATAACTACTATGTGCTAACATGATGTAAACATTGTTAGTACACTAACCATATGATTTAGAGTTGTCTGCAACCAATTTTATCAGTGTGCTACCTATGCTCCAGAAGGTACTTTCAGTAACATTACCTACTCTACATAGTGGAACTTTAGCCTTTGCAGAAGTAAACCAGGTCAATGGCTGTTCCACTGTAAATGGTAACAGGTAGGTCACTGAAATCAGCTTGCATTGGAGTATTCCATGGCACTGAGCACTCTACATGCAATATCTATACAGTTCCAAATTACCCAGAGTGGTTATGTGCACAACCTTACCACAGAATGCATTAAATAGAAAGTAATGCATTCAATTCAATGGAGTGTACAGTTCAATTTTGCTGATAACTACTATGTGCTAACATGATGTAAACATTGTTAGTGCACTAAACATATGATTTAGAGTTGTCTGCAACCAATTTTATCAGTGTGCTACCTATGCTCCAGAAGTTACCTTCAGTAACATTACCTTCTCTACATAGTGGAACATTAGCCTTTGCAGAAGTATACCAAGTCAATGGCTGTTCGACTGTAAATGGTAACAGGTAGGTTACTGAATTCAGCTTGCATTGGAGTATTCCATGGCACTGAGCACTCTACATGCAAACTCTATACAGTTCCAAACCATCCAGAGTAGTTATGTACTCAAACGTACCACAGAATGCTTTGAATAGAAAGTAATGCATTCAACTCAATGGAGTGTACAGTTCAATTTTGCTGATAACTACTGTGTGCTAACATGATGTAAATATTGTTAGTACACGAACCATTTGATTTAGAGTTGTCTGCAAACAATTTTATCAGTGTGCTACCTATGCTCCAGAAGTTACTTTCAGTAACATTACCTTCTCGACATAGTGGAACATTAGCCTTTGCAGAAGTATACCAAGTCAATGGCTATTCGACTGTAAATGGTAACAGGTAGGTTACTGAATTCAGCTTGCATTGGAGTATTCCATGGCACTGAGCACTCTACATTCAAACTCTATACAGTTCCAAACCACCCAGAGTAGTTATGTACTCAAACTTACCACAGAATGCATTGAATAGAAAGTAATGCATTCAACTCAGTGGAGTGTACAGTTCAATTTTGCTGATAGCTACTATGTGCTAACATGATGTAAACATTGTTAGTACCCTAACCATATGATTTAGAGTTGTCTGCAACCATTTTTGTCAGTGTGCTACCTATGCTCCAGAAGTTACTTTCAGTAACATTACCTCCTCTACACAGTGGAACTTTAGCCTTTGCAGAAGTAAACCAAGTCAATGGCTCTTCTACTGTAAATGGTACCAGGTAGGTTACTGAAAACAACTTGCATTGGAGTATTCCATGGCACTGAGCACTCTACATGCAATATCTATACAGTTCCAATTTACCCAGAGTGGTTATGTGCACAACCTTACCACAGAATGCATTAAATAGAAAGTAATGCATTCAACTCAATGGAGTGTACAGTTCAATTTTGCCGATAACTACTGTGTGCTAACATGATGTAAATATTGTTAGTACACGAACTATTTGATTTAGAGTTGTCTGCAACCAATTTTATGAGTGTGCTACCTATGCTCCAGAAGTTACCTTTAGTAACAATACCTTCGCTACACTGCGCAACTTTAGACTTTGCAGAATTAAACCAAGTCAATGGCTGTTCCACTGTAAATGGTACCAGGTAGGTACTGCAATCAGCCTGCACTGGAGTATTCCGTGGCACTGAGCACTCTACATGCAAAATCTATACAGTTCCAAACAACCCAGTTATGTACAAAACCTTACCACAGAATGCTTTGAATAGAAAGTAATGCATTCAACTCAATGGAGTGTACAGTTCAATTTTGCTGATAACTAGTATGTGCTAACATGATGTAAACATTGTTAGTATACTAACCATATGATTTGGAGTAGTCTGCAACCAATTTTCTCAGTGTGCTACCTATGCTCCAGAAGTTACTTTCAGTAACATTACCTTCTCTACATAGTGGAAAATTAGCCTTTGCAGAAGTATACCAAGTCAATGGCTGTTCCACTGTAAATGGTAACAGGTAGGTTACTGAAATCAGCTTGCATTGGAGTATTCCATGGCACTGAGCACTCTACATGCAATATCTATACAGTTCCAAATTACCCAGAGTGGTTATGTGCACAACCTTACCACAGAATGCATTGAATAGAAAGTAATGCATTCAACTCAATGGAGTGTACAGTTCAATTTTGCTGATAACTAGTATGTGCTAACATGATGTAAACATTGTTAGTATACTAACCATATGATTTGGAGTAGTCTGCAACCAATTTTCTCAGTGTGCTACCTATGCTCCAGAAGTTACCTTCAGTAACATTACCTTCTCTACATACTGGAACATTAGCATTTGCAGAACTATACCAAGTCAATGGCTGTTCGACTGTAAATGGTAACAGGTAGGTTACTGAATTCAGCTTGCATTGGAGTATTCCATGGCACTGAGCACTCTACATGCAAACTCTATACAGTTCCAAACCACCCAGAGTAGTTATGTATTCAAACTTACCACAGAATGCTTTGAATAGAAAGTAATGCATTCAACTCAATGGAGTGTACAGTTCAATTTTGCTGATAACTACTATGTGCTAACATGATGTAAACATTGTTAGTACACTAACCATATGATTTAGAGTTGTCTGCAACCAATTTTATGAGTGTGCTACGTATGCTACAGAAGTTACTTTCCGTAACAATACCTTCTCTACAAAGCGGAACTTTAGACTTTGCAGAATTAATCCAAGTCAATGGCTGTTCCACTGTAAATGGTACCAGGTAGGTGACAGAAATCAGCTTGCATTGGAGTATTCCGTGGCACTGAGCACTCTAAGTGCAAAATCTATGCAGTTCCAAACCACGCAGTTATGTACAAAACCTTACCACAGAATGCTTTGAATAGAAAGTAATGCATTCAACTCAATGGAGTGTACTGTTCAATTTTGCTGATAACTAGTATGTGCTAACATGATGTAAACATTGTTAGTATACTAACCATATGATTTGGAGTAGTCTGCAACCAATTTTCTCAGTGTGCTACCTATGCTCCAGAAGTTACTTTCAGTAACATTACCTTCTCTACATAGTGGAACATTAGCCTTTGCAGAAGTATACCAAGTCAATGGCTGTTCCACTGTAAATGGTAACAGGTAGGTTACTGAAATCAGCTTGCATTGTAGTATTCCATGGCACTGAGCACTCTACATGCAATATCTATACAGTTCCAAATTACCCAGAGTGGTTATGTGCACAACCTTACCACAGAATGCATTGAATGGAAAGTAATGCATTCAACTCAATGGAGTGTACAGTTCAATTTTGTTGATAACTACTATGTGCTAACATGATGTAAACATTGTTAGTGCACTAAACATATGATTTAGAGTTGTCTGCAACCAATTTCATCAGTGTGCTACCTATGCTCCAGAAGTTACTTTCAGTAACATTACCTTCTCTAAACAGTGGAACTTTAGCCTTTGCAGAAGTAAACCAAGTCAATGGCTGTTCCACTGTAAATGGTACCAGGTAGGTTACTGAAATCAGCTTGCATTGGAGTATTCCATGGCACTGAGCACTCTACATGCAAAATCTATACAGTTCCAAACCACCCAGAGTAGTTATGTACAAAACCTTACCACAGAATGCTTTGAATAGAAAGTAATGCATTCAACTCAATGGAGTGTACAGTTCAATTTTGCTGATAACTTCTATGTACTAACATGATGTAAACAATGTTAGCACACTAAGCATATGATTTAGATTTGTCTGCAACCAATTTTATGAGTGTGCTACCTATGCTACAGAAGTTACTTTCAGTAACAATACCTTCGCTACACAGTGGAACTTTAGACTTTGCAGAATTAAACCAAGTCAATGGCAGTTCCACTGTAAATGGTACCAGGTAGGGGACTGAAATCAGCTTGCATTGGATTATTCCATGGCACTGAGCACTCTATATGCAAAATCTGTACAGTTCCAAACCACCCAGAGTAGTTATGTACAAAACCTTTCCACAGAATGCTTTGAATAGAAAGTAATGCATTCAACTCAATGGAGTGTACAGTTCAATTTTGCTGATAACTACTATCTGCTAACATGATGTAAATGATGTTAGCACACTAACCATATGATTTAGAGTTGTCTGCAACCAATTTTATGAGTGTGCTACTTATGCTACAGAAGTTACTTTCAGTAACAATACCTTCTCTACACAGCGGAACTTTAGACTTTGCAGAAGTAAACCAAGTCAATGGCTATTCCACTGGAAATAGGTAGGTTACTGAATTCATCTTGCATTGGAGTATTCCATGGCACTGAGCACTCTACATGCAAAATCTATACAGTTCCAAACCACCCATAGTAGTTATGTACAAAACCTTACCACAGAATGCTTCAAACTGAAAGTAATGCATTCAACTCAATGGAGTGTACAGTTCAATTTTGCTGATAACTACTATGTGCTAACATGATGTAATCATTGTTAGTGCACAAACCATATGATTTAGAGTTGTCGGCAACCAATTTTATCAGTGTGCTACCTATGCTCCTGAAGTTAATTTCAGTAACATTACCTTTTCTACATAGTGGAACATAAGCCTTTGCAGAAGTATACCAAGTCAATGGCTGTTCGACTGTAAATGGTAACAGGTAGGTTACTGAATTCAGCTTGCATTGGGGTATTCCATGGCACTGAGCACTCTACATGCAAACTCTATACAGTTCCAAACCACCCAGAGTAGTTATGTACTCAAACTTACCACAGAATGCTTTGAATAGCAAGTAATGCATTCAACTCAATGGAGTGTACAGTTCAATTTTGCTGATAACTACTGTGTGCTAACATGATGTAAACATTGTTAGTACACTAACCATTTGATTTAGAGTTGTCCGCAACCAATTTTATCAGTGTGCTACCTATGCTCCAGAAGTTACTTTCAGTAACATTACCTTCACTACAGAGTGGAACTTTAGCCTTTGCAGAATTAAAACAAGTCAATGGCTGTTCCACTGTCAATGGTACAAGGTAGGTCACTGAAATCAGCTTGCATTGGAGTATTCCATGGCACTGAGCACTATACATGCAATATCTATACAGTTCCAAATTACCCAGAGTGGTTATGTGCACAACCTTACCACAGAATGCATTAAATAGAAAGTAATGCATTCAACTCAATGGAGTGTACAGTTCAATTTTGCTGATAACTACTATGTGCTAACATGATGTAATCATTGTTAGTGCACAAACCATATGATTTAGAGTTGTCGGCAACCAATTTTATCAGTGTGCTACCTATGCTCCAGAAGTTAATTTCAGTAACATTACCTTCTCTACATAGTGGAACATAAGCCTTTGCAGAAGTATACCAAGTCAATGGCTGTTCGACTGTAAATGGTAACAGGTAGGTTACTGAATTCAGCTTGCATTGGGGTATTCCATGGCACTGAGAACTCTACATGCAAACTCTATACAGTTCCAAACCACCCAGAGTAGTTATTTACTCAAACTTACCACAGAATGCATTGAATAGAAAGTAATGCATTCAACTCAATGGAGTGTACAGTTCAATTTTGCTGATAGCTACTATGTGCTAACATGATGTAAACATTGTTAGTACCCTAACCATATGATTTAGAGTTGTCTGCAACCATTTTTTTCAGTGTGCTACCTATGCTCCAGAAGTTACTTTCAGTAACATTACCTTCTCTACACAGTGGAACTTTAGCCTTTGCAAAAGTAAACCAAGTCAATGGCTGTTCTACTGTAAATGGTACCAGGTAGGTTACTGAAATCAGCTTGCATTGGAGTATTCCATGGCACTGAGCACTCTACATGCAATATCTATACAGTTCCAAATTACACAGAGTAGTTATGTGCACAACCTTACCACAGAATGCATTGAATAGAAAGTAATGCATTCAACTCAATGGAGTGTCCAGTTCAATTTTGCTGATAACTACTATGTGCTAACATGATGTACACATCGTTAGTACACTAACCATATGATTTAGAGTTGTCTGCAACCAATTTTATGAGTGTGCTACCTATGCTACAGAAGTTACTTTTAGTAACAATACCTTCGCTACACAGCGGAACTTTAGACTTTGCAGAATTAAACCAAGTCAATGGCTGTTCCACTGTAAATGGTACCAGGTAGGTACTGCAATCAGCCTGCACTGGAGTATTCCGTGGCACTGAGCACTCTACATGCAAAATCTATACAGTTCCAAACAACCCAGTTATGTACAAAACCTTACCACAGAATGCTTTGAATAGAAAGTAATGCATTCAACTCAATGGAGTGTACAGTTCAATTTTGCTGATAACTAGTATGTGCTAACATGATGTAAACATTGTTAGTATACTAACCATATGATTTGGAGTAGTCTGCAACCAATTTTATCAGTGTGCTACCTATGCTCCAGAAGTTAATTTCAGTAACATTACCTTCTCTACATAGTGGAACATTAGCATTTGCAGAAGTATACCAAGTCAATTGCTGTTCGACTGTAAATGGTAACAGGTAGGTTACTGAATTCAGCTTGCATTAGAGTATTCCATGGCACTGAGCACTCTACATGCAAACTCTATACAGTTCCAAACCACCCAGAGTAGTTATGTACTCAAACTTACCACAGAATGCTTTGAATAGAAAGTAATGCATTCAACTCAATGGAGTGTACAGTTCAATTTTGCTGATAACTACTATGTGCTAACAGGATGTAAACATTGTTAGTACACTAACCATATGATTTAGAGTTGTCTGCAACCAATTTTATGAGTGTGCTACGTATGCTACAGAAGTTACTTTCCGTAACAATACCTTTTCTACAAAGCGAAACTTTAGACTTTGCAGAATTAAACCAAGTCAATGGCTGTTCCACTGTAAATGGTACCAGGTAGGTGACAGAAATCAGCTTGCATTGGAGTATTCCGTGGCACTGAGCACTCTACATGCAATATCTACACAGTTCCAAATTACCCAGCGTAGTTATGTGCACAACCTTACCACAGAATGCATTGAATAGAAAGTAATGCATTCAACTCAATGGAGTGTACAGTTCAATTTTGCTGATAACTACTATGTGCTAACATGATGTAAACATTGTTAGTACACTAACCATATGATTTAGAGTTGTCTGCAACCAATTTTATCAGTGTGCTGCCTATGCTCCAGAAGTTACTTTCAGTAACATTACCTTCTCTACACAGTGGAACTTTAGCATTTGCAGAAGTAAACCAAGTCAATGGCTGTTCCACTGTAAATTGTATCAGGTAGGTTACTGAAATCAGCTTGCATTGGAGTATTCCATGGCACTGAGCACACTACATGCAATATCTATACAGTTCCAAATTACCAAGAGTAGTAATGTACACAACCTTACGACAGAATGCATTGAATAGAAAGTAATGCATTCAACTCAATGCAGTGTACAGTTCAATTTTGCTGATAACTACTATGTGCTAACATGATGTAAACATTGTTAGTATACTAGCCATATGATTTAGAGTTGTCTGCAACCAATTTTATGAGTGTGCTACCTATGCTACAGAAGTTACTTTTAGTAACAAAACCTTCGCTACACAGCGGAGCTTTAGACTTTGCAGAATTAAACCAAGTCAATGGCTGTTCCACTGTAAATGGTACCAGGTAGGTTACTGAAATCAGCCTGCATTGGAGTATTCCATGGCACTGAGCACTCTACATGCAATATCTATACAGTTCCAAATTACCCAGAGTGGTTATGTGCACAACCTTACCACAGAATGCATTGAATAGAAAGTAATGCATTCAACTCAATGGAGTGTACAGTTCAATTTTGCTGATAACTACTATGTGCTAACATGATGTAAACATTGTTAGTACACTAACCATATGATTTAGAGTTGTCTGCAACCAATTTTATCAGTGTGCTACCTATGCTCCAGAAGGTACTTTCAGTAACATTACCTACTCTACATAGTGGAACTTTAGCCTTTGCAGAAGTAAACCAGGTCAATGGCTGTTCCACTGTAAATGGTAACAGGTAGGTCACTGAAATCAGCTTGCATTGGAGTATTCCATGGCACTGAGCACTCTACATGCAATATCTATACAGTTCCAAATTACCCAGAGTGGTTATGTGCACAACCTTACCACAGAATGCATTAAATAGAAAGTAATGCATTCAATTCAATGGAGTGTACAGTTCAATTTTGCTGATAACTACTATGTGCTAACATGATGTAAACATTGTTAGTGCACTAAACATATGATTTAGAGTTGTCTGCAACCAATTTTATCAGTGTGCTACCTATGCTCCAGAAGTTACCTTCAGTAACATTACCTTCTCTACATAGTGGAACATTAGCCTTTGCAGAAGTATACCAAGTCAATGGCTGTTCGACTGTAAATGGTAACAGGTAGGTTACTGAATTCAGCTTGCATTGGAGTATTCCATGGCACTGAGCACTCTACATGCAAACTCTATACAGTTCCAAACCATCCAGAGTAGTTATGTACTCAAACGTACCACAGAATGCTTTGAATAGAAAGTAATGCATTCAACTCAATGGAGTGTACAGTTCAATTTTGCTGATAACTACTGTGTGCTAACATGATGTAAATATTGTTAGTACACGAACCATTTGATTTAGAGTTGTCTGCAAACAATTTTATCAGTGTGCTACCTATGCTCCAGAAGTTACTTTCAGTAACATTACCTTCTCGACATAGTGGAACATTAGCCTTTGCAGAAGTATACCAAGTCAATGGCTATTCGACTGTAAATGGTAACAGGTAGGTTACTGAATTCAGCTTGCATTGGAGTATTCCATGGCACTGAGCACTCTACATTCAAACTCTATACAGTTCCAAACCACCCAGAGTAGTTATGTACTCAAACTTACCACAGAATGCATTGAATAGAAAGTAATGCATTCAACTCAGTGGAGTGTACAGTTCAATTTTGCTGATAGCTACTATGTGCTAACATGATGTAAACATTGTTAGTACCCTAACCATATGATTTAGAGTTGTCTGCAACCATTTTTGTCAGTGTGCTACCTATGCTCCAGAAGTTACTTTCAGTAACATTACCTCCTCTACACAGTGGAACTTTAGCCTTTGCAGAAGTAAACCAAGTCAATGGCTCTTCTACTGTAAATGGTACCAGGTAGGTTACTGAAAACAACTTGCATTGGAGTATTCCATGGCACTGAGCACTCTACATGCAATATCTATACAGTTCCAATTTACCCAGAGTGGTTATGTGCACAACCTTACCACAGAATGCATTAAATAGAAAGTAATGCATTCAACTCAATGGAGTGTACAGTTCAATTTTGCCGATAACTACTGTGTGCTAACATGATGTAAATATTGTTAGTACACGAACTATTTGATTTAGAGTTGTCTGCAACCAATTTTATGAGTGTGCTACCTATGCTCCAGAAGTTACCTTTAGTAACAATACCTTCGCTACACTGCGCAACTTTAGACTTTGCAGAATTAAACCAAGTCAATGGCTGTTCCACTGTAAATGGTACCAGGTAGGTACTGCAATCAGCCTGCACTGGAGTATTCCGTGGCACTGAGCACTCTACATGCAAAATCTATACAGTTCCAAACAACCCAGTTATGTACAAAACCTTACCACAGAATGCTTTGAATAGAAAGTAATGCATTCAACTCAATGGAGTGTACAGTTCAATTTTGCTGATAACTAGTATGTGCTAACATGATGTAAACATTGTTAGTATACTAACCATATGATTTGGAGTAGTCTGCAACCAATTTTCTCAGTGTGCTACCTATGCTCCAGAAGTTACCTTCAGTAACATTACCTTCTCTACATACTGGAACATTAGCATTTGCAGAACTATACCAAGTCAATGGCTGTTCGACTGTAAATGGTAACAGGTAGGTTACTGAATTCAGCTTGCATTGGAGTATTCCATGGCACTGAGCACTCTACATGCAAACTCTATACAGTTCCAAACCACCCAGAGTAGTTATGTATTCAAACTTACCACAGAATGCTTTGAATAGAAAGTAATGCATTCAACTCAATGGAGTGTACAGTTCAATTTTGCTGATAACTACTATGTGCTAACATGATGTAAACATTGTTAGTACACTAACCATATGATTTAGAGTTGTCTGCAACCAATTTTATGAGTGTGCTACGTATGCTACAGAAGTTACTTTCCGTAACAATACCTTCTCTACAAAGCGGAACTTTAGACTTTGCAGAATTAATCCAAGTCAATGGCTGTTCCACTGTAAATGGTACCAGGTAGGTGACAGAAATCAGCTTGCATTGGAGTATTCCGTGGCACTGAGCACTCTAAGTGCAAAATCTATGCAGTTCCAAACCACGCAGTTATGTACAAAACCTTACCACAGAATGCTTTGAATAGAAAGTAATGCATTCAACTCAATGGAGTGTACTGTTCAATTTTGCTGATAACTAGTATGTGCTAACATGATGTAAACATTGTTAGTATACTAACCATATGATTTGGAGTAGTCTGCAACCAATTTTCTCAGTGTGCTACCTATGCTCCAGAAGTTACTTTCAGTAACATTACCTTCTCTACATAGTGGAACATTAGCCTTTGCAGAAGTATACCAAGTCAATGGCTGTTCCACTGTAAATGGTAACAGGTAGGTTACTGAAATCAGCTTGCATTGTAGTATTCCATGGCACTGAGCACTCTACATGCAATATCTATACAGTTCCAAATTACCCAGAGTGGTTATGTGCACAACCTTACCACAGAATGCATTGAATAGAAAGTAATGCATTCAACTCAATGGAGTGTACAGTTCAATTTTGCTGATAACTACTATGTGCTAACATGATGTAAACATTGTTAGTGCACTAAACATATGATTTAGAGTTGTCTGCAACCAATTTTATCAGTGTGCTACCTATGCTCCAGAAGTTACTTTCAGTAACATTACCTTCTCTAAACAGTGGAACTTTAGCCTTTGCAGAAGTAAACCAAGTCAATGGCTGTTCCACTGTAAATGGTACCAGGTAGGTTACTGAAATCAGCTTGCATTGGAGTATTCCATGGCACTGAGCACTCTTCATGCAAAATCTATACACTTCCAAACCACGCAGAGTAGTTATGTACAAAACCTTACCACAGAACGCTTTGAATACAAAGTAATGCATTCAAATCAATGGAGTGTACAGTTCAATTTTGCTGATAACTACTATGTGCTAACATGATGTAAACATTGTTAGTACACTGACCATATGATTTAGAGTTGTCTGCAACCAATTTTATCAGTGTGCTACCTATGCTCCAGAAGTTACCTTCAGTAACATTACCTTCTCTACATAGTGGAACATTAGCATTTGCAGAAGTATACCAAGTCAATGGCTGTTCGACTGTAAATGGTAACAGGTAGGTTACTGAAATCAGCTTGCATTGGAGTATTCCATGGCACTGAGCACTCTACATGCAATATCTATACAGTTCCAAATTACCCAGAGTAGTGATGTACACAACGTTACCACAGAATGCATTGAATAGAAAGTAATGCATTCAACACAATGGAGTGTACAGTTCAATTTTGCTGATAACTACTATGTGCTGACATGATGTAAACAATGTTAGCACACTAACCATATGATTTAGAGTTGTCTGCAACCAATTTTATGAGTGTGCTATGCTACTGAAGTCACTTTCAGTAACAATACCTTCGCTACACAGCGGAACTTTAGACTTTGCAGAATTAAACCAAGTCAATGGCTGTTCCACTGTAAATGGTACCAGGTAGGTTACTGAAATCAGCTTGCATTGGAGTATTCCGTGGCACTGTGCACTCTACATGCAAAATCTATACACTTCCAAACCACGCAGAGTAGTTATGCACAAAACCTTACCACAAAATGCTTTGAATAGAAAGTAATGCATTCAAATCAATGGAGTTTACAGTTCAATTTTGCTGATAACTACTATGTGCTAACATGATGCAAACATTGTTAGTACACTGACCATATGATTTAGAGTTGTCTGCAACCAATTTTATCAGTGTGCTACCTATGCTCCAGAAGTTACTTTCAGTAACATTACCTTCTCTACACAGTGGAACTTTAGCATTTGCAGAAGTAAACCAAGTCAATGGCTGTTCCACTGTAAATTGTATCAGGTAGGTTACTGAAATCAGCTTGCATTGGAGTATTCCATGGCACTGAGCACACTACATGCAATATCTATACAGTTCCAAATTACCAAGAGTAGTAATGTACACAACCTTACGACAGAATGCATTGAATAGAAAGTAATGCATTCAACTCAATGCAGTGTACAGTTCAATTTTGCTGATAACTACTATGTGCTAACATGATGTAAACATTGTTAGTATACTAGCCATATGATTTAGAGTTGTCTGCAACCAATTTTATGAGTGTGCTACCTATGCTACAGAAGTTACTTTTAGTAACAAAACCTTCGCTACACAGCGGAGCTTTAGACTTTGCAGAATTAAACCAAGTCAATGGCTGTTCCACTGTAAATGGTACCAGGTAGGTTACTGAAATCAGCCTGCATTGGAGTATTCCATGGCCCTGAGCACTCTACATGCAATATCTATACAGTTCCAAATTACCCAGAGTGGTTATGTGCACAACCTTACCACAGAATGCATTGAATAGAAAGTAATGCATTCAACTCAATGCAGTGTACAGTTCAATTTTGCTGATAACTACTATGTGCTAACATGATGCAAACATTGTTAGTACACTGACCATATGATTTAGAGTTGTCTGCAACCAATTTTATCAGTGTGCTACCTATGCTCCAGAAGTTACCTTCAGTAACATTACCTTCTCTACATAGTGGAACATTAGCATTTGCAGAAGTATACCAAGTCAATTGCTGTTCGACTGTAAATGGTAACAGGTAGGTTACTGAATTCAGCTTGCATTAGAGTATTCCATGGCACTGAGCACTCTACATGCAAACTCTATACAGTTCCAAACCACCCAGAGTAGTTATGTACTCAAACTTACCACAGAATGCTTTGAATAGAAAGTAATGCATTCAACTCAATGGAGTGTACAGTTCAATTTTGCTGATAACTGCTATGTGCTAACAGGATGTAAACATTGTTAGTACACTAACCATATGATTTAGAGTTGTCTGCAACCAATTTTATGAGTGTGCTACGTATGCTACAGAAGTTACTTTCCGTAACAATACCTTCTCTACAAAGCGAAACTTTAGACTTTGCAGAATTAAACCAAGTCAATGGCTGTTCCACTGTAAATGGTACCAGGTAGGTGACAGAAATCAGCTTGCATTGGAGTATTCCGTGGCACTGAGCACTCTACATGCAATATCTACACAGTTCCAAATTACCCAGAGTAGTTATGTGCACAACCTTACCACAGAATGCATTGAATAGAAAGTAATGCATTCAACTCAATGGAGTGTACAGTTCAATTTTGCTGATAACTACTATGTGCTAACATGATGTAAACATTGTTAGTACACTAACCATATGATTTAGAGTTGTCTGCAACCAATTTTATCAGTGTGCTACCTATGCTCCAGAAGTTACTTTCAGTAACATTACCTTCTCTACACAGTGGAACTTTAGCATTTGCAGAAGTAAACCAAGTCAATGGCTGTTCCACTGTAAATTGTATCAGGTAGGTTACTGAAATCAGCTTGCATTGGAGTATTCCATGGCACTGAGCACACTACATGCAATATCTATACAGTTCCAAATTACCAAGAGTAGTAATGTACACAACCTTACGACAGAATGCATTGAATAGAAAGTAATGCATTCAACTCAATGCAGTGTACAGTTCAATTTTGCTGATAACTACTATGTGCTAACATGATGTAAACATTGTTAGTATACTAGCCATATGATTTAGAGTTGTCTGCAACCAATTTTATGAGTGTGCTACCTATGCTACAGAAGTTACTTTTAGTAACAAAACCTTCGCTACACAGCGGAGCTTTAGACTTTGCAGAATTAAACCAAGTCAATGGCTGTTCCACTGTAAATGGTACCAGGTAGGTTACTGAAATCAGCCTGCATTGGAGTATTCCATGGCCCTGAGCACTCTACATGCAATATCTATACAGTTCCAAATTACCCAGAGTGGTTATGTGCACAACCTTACCACAGAATGCATTGAATAGAAAGTAATGCATTCAACTCAATGGAGTGTACAGTTCAATTTTGCTGATAACTACTATGTGCTAACATGATGCAAACATTGTTAGTACACTGACCATATGATTTAGAGTTGTCTGCAACCAATTTTATCAGTGTGCTACCTATGCTCCAGAAGTTACCTTCAGTAACATTACCTTCTCTACATAGTGGAACATTAGCATTTGCAGAAGTATACCAAGTCAATTGCTGTTCGACTGTAAATGGTAACAGGTAGGTTACTGAATTCAGCTTGCATTAGAGTATTCCATGGCACTGAGCACTCTACATGCAAACTCTATACAGTTCCAAACCACCCAGAGTAGTTATGTACTCAAACTTACCACAGAATGCTTTGAATAGAAAGTAATGCATTCAACTCAATGGAGTGTACAGTTCAATTTTGCTGATAACTACTATGTGCTAACAGGATGTAAACATTGTTAGTACACTAACCATATGATTTAGAGTTGTCTGCAACCAATTTTATGAGTGTGCTACGTATGCTACAGAAGTTACTTTCCGTAACAATACCTTCTCTACAAAGCGAAACTTTAGACTTTGCAGAATTAAACCAAGTCAATGGCTGTTCCACTGTAAATGGTACCAGGTAGGTGACAGAAATCAGCTTGCATTGGAGTATTCCGTGGCACTGAGCACTCTACATGCAATATCTACACAGTTCCAAATTACCCAGAGTAGTTATGTGCACAACCTTACCACAGAATGCATTGAATAGAAAGTAATGCATTCAACTCAATGGAGTGTACAGTTCAATTTTGCTGATAACTACTATGTGCTAACATGATGTAAACATTGTTAGTACACTAACCATATGATTTAGAGTTGTCTGCAACCAATTTTATCAGTGTGCTACCTATGCTCCAGAAGTTACTTTCAGTAACATTACCTTCTCTACACAGTGGAACTTTAGCATTTGCAGAAGTAAACCAAGTCAATGGCTGTTCCACTGTAAATTGTATCAGGTAGGTTACTGAAATCAGCTTGCATTGGAGTATTCCATGGCACTGAGCACACTACATGCAATATCTATACAGTTCCAAATTACCAAGAGTAGTAATGTACACAACCTTACGACAGAATGCATTGAATAGAAAGTAATGCATTCAACTCAATGCAGTGTACAGTTCAATTTTGCTGATAACTACTATGTGCTAACATGATGTAAACATTGTTAGTATACTAGCCATATGATTTAGAGTTGTCTGCAACCAATTTTATGAGTGTGCTACCTATGCTACAGAAGTTACTTTTAGTAACAAAACCTTCGCTACACAGCGGAGCTTTAGACTTTGCAGAATTAAACCAAGTCAATGGCTGTTCCACTGTAAATGGTACCAGGTAGGTTACTGAAATCAGCCTGCATTGGAGTATTCCATGGCCCTGAGCACTCTACATGCAATATCTATACAGTTCCAAATTACCCAGAGTGGTTATGTGCACAACCTTACCACAGAATGCATTGAATAGAAAGTAATGCATTCAACTCAATGGAGTGTACAGTTCAATTTTGCTGATAACTACTATGTGCTAACATGATGTAAACATTGTTAGTGCACTAAACATATGATTTAGAGTTGTCTGCAACCAATTTTATCAGTGTGCTACCTATGCTCCAGAAGTTACTTTCAGTAACATTACCTTCTCTAAACAGTGGAACTTTAGACTTTGCAGAAGTAAACCAAGTCAATGGCTGTTCCACTGTAAATGGTACCAGGTAGGTTACTGAAATCAGCTTGCATTGGAGTATTCCATGGCACTGAGCGCTCTACATGCAAACTCTATACAGTTCCAAACCACCCAGAGTAGTTATGTACTCAAACTTACCACAGAATGCTTTGAATAGAAAGTAATGCATTCAACTCAATGGAGTGTACAGTTCAATTTTGCTGATAACTACTATGTGCTAACATGATGTAAACAATGTTAGCACACTAACCATATGATTTAGAATTGTCTGCAAACAATTTTATGAGTGTGCTACCTATGCTACAGAAGTTACTTTCAGTAACAATACCTTCGCTACACAGCGGAACTTCAGACTTTGCAGAATTAAACCAAGTCAATGGCTGTTCCACTGTAAATGGTACCAGGTAGGTTACTGAAATCAGCTTGCATTGGCGTATTCCGTGGCACTGTGCACTCTACATGCAAAATCTATACACTTCCAAACCACGCAGAGTAGTTATGAACAAAACCTTACCACAGAATGCTTTGAATAGAGAGTAATGCATTCAACTCAATGGAGTGTACAGTTCAATTTTGCTGATAACTACTATGTGCTAACATGATGTAAACATTGTTAGTGCACTTAACATATGATTTAGAGTTGTCTGCAACCAATTTTATCAGTGTGCTACCTATGCTCCAGAAGTTACTTTCAGTAACATTACCTTCTCTACACAGTGGAACTTTAGCTTTTGCAGAAGTAAACCAAGTCAATGGCTGTTCCACTGTAAATGGTACCAGGTAGGTTACTGAAATCAGCCTGCATTGGAGTATTCCATGGCACTGAGCACTCTACATGCAAAATCTATACAGTTCCAAACCACCCAGTTATGTACAAAACCTTACCACAGAATGCTTTGAATAGAAAGTAATGCATTCAACTCAATGGAGTGTACAGTTCAATTTTGCTGATAACTACTATGTGCTAACATGATGTAAACAATGTTAGCACACTAACCATATGATTTAGAATTGTCTGCAAACAATTTTATGAGTGTGCTACCTATGCTACAGAAGTTACTTTCAGTAACAATACCTTCGCTACACAGCGGAACTTCAGACTTTGCAGAATTAAACCAAGTCAATGGATGTTCCACTGTAAATGTTACCAGGTAGGTTACTGAAATCAGCTTGCATTGGCGTATTCCGTGGCACTGTGCACTCGACATGCAAAATCTATACACTTCCAAACCACGCAGAGTAGTTATGAACAAAACCTTACCACAGAATGCTTTGAATAGAGAGTAATGCATTCAACTCAATGGAGTGTACAGTTCAATTTTGCTGATAACTACTATGTGCTAACATGATGTAAACATTGTTAGTGCACTAAACATATGATTTAGAGTTGTCTGCAACCAATTTTATCAGTGTGCTACCTATGCTCCAGAAGTTACTTTCAGTAACATTACCTTCTCTACACAGTGGTACTTTAGCTTTTGCAGAAGTAAACCAAGTCAATGGCTGTTCCACTGTAAATGGTACCAGGTAGGTTACTGAAATCAGCTTGCATAGGAGTATTCCATGCAACTGAGCACTCTACATGCAATATCTATACAGTTCCAAATTACCCAGAGTAGTTATGTGCACAACCTTACCACAGAATGCATTGAATAGAAAGTAATGCATTCAACTCAATGGAGTGTACAGTTCAATTTTGCTGATGACTACAATGTGCTAACATGATGTAAACATTGTTAGTACACTAACCATATGATTTAGAGTTGTCTGCAACCAATTTTATGAGTGTGCTACCTATGCTACAGAAGTTACTTTTTGTAACAATACCTTCGCTACACAGCGGAACTTTAGACTTTGCAGAATTAAACCAAGTCAATGGCTGTTCCACTGTAAATGGTACCAGGTAGGTACTGCAATCAGCCTGCACTGGAGTATTCCATGGCATTGAGCACTCTACATGCAAAATCTATACACTTCCAAACCACGCAGAGTAGTTATGTACAAAACCTTACCACAGAATGCTTTGAATAGAAAAGTAATGCATTCAAATCAATGGAGTGTACAGTTCAATTTTGCTGATGACTACTATGTGCTAACATGATGTAAACATTGTTAGTGCACTAATCATATGATTTAGAGTTGTCTGAAACCAATTTTATCAGTGTGCTGCCTATGCTCCAGAAGTTACTTTCAGTAACATTACCTTCTCTACACAGTGGAACATTAGCCTTTGCAGAAGTATACCAAGTGAATGGCTGTTCCACTGTAAATGATAACAGGTAGGTTACTGAATTCAGCTTGCATTGGAGTATTCCATGACACTGAGCACTCTAAATGCAATATCTATACAGTTCCAAATTACCCAGAGTGGTTATGTGCACAACCTTACCACAGAATGCATTGAATAGAAAGTAATGCATTCAACTCAATGGAGTGTACAGTTCAATTTTGCTGATAACTACTATGTGCTAACATGATGTAAACATTGTTAGTGCACTAAACATATGATTTAGAGTTGTCTGCAACCAATTTTATCAGTGTGCTACCTATGCTCCAGAAGTTACTTTCAGTAACATTACCTTCTCTACACAGTGGAACTTTAGCCTTTGCGGAAGTAAACCAAGTGAATGGCTGTTCCACTGTAAATGGTACCAGGTAGGTTACTGAAATCAGCTTGCATTGGAGTATTCCATGGCACTGAGCGCTCTACATGCAATATCTATACAGTTCCAAATTACCCAGAGTAGTTATGTACACAACGTTACCACAGAATGCATTGAATGGAAAGTAATGCATTCAACTCAATGGAGTATACAGCTCAATTTTGCTGATAACTACTATGTGCTAACATTATGTAAACAATGTTAGCAACCTAACCATATGATTTAGAGTTGTCTGCAACCAATTTTATGAGTGTGCTACCTATGCTACAGAAGTTACTTTCCGTAACAATACCTTCTCTACAAAGCGGAACTTTAGACTTTGCAGAATTAAACCAAGACAATGGCTGTTCCACTGTAAATGGTAACAGGTAGGTTACTGAATTCAGCTTGCATTGGAGTATTCCATGGCACTGAGCACACTACATGCAATATCTATACAGTTCCAAATTACCAAGAGTAGTAATGTACACAACCTTACGACAGAATGCATTGAATAGAAAGTAATGCATTCAACTCAATGGAGTGTACAGTTCAATTTTGCTGATAACTACTATGTGCTAACATGATGTAAACATTGTTAGTACACTAACCAAATGATTTAGAGTTGTCTGCAACCAATTTTATCAGTGTGCTACCTATGCTCCAGAAGTTACTTTCAGTAACATTACCTTCTCTACACACTGGAACTTTAGACTTTGCAGAAGTAAACCAAGTCAATGGCTGTTCTACTGTAAATGGTACCAAGTAGGTTACTGAAATCAGCTTGCATTGGAGTATTCCATGGCACTGAGCACTCTGCAAGCAATATCTATACAGTTCCAAATTACCCAGAGTAGTTATGTACACAACCTTACCACAGAATGCATTGAAAGGAAAGTAATGCATTCAACTCAATGGAGTGTACAGTTCAATTTTGCTGATAACTACTATGTGCTAACATGATGTAAACAATGTTAGCACACTAACCAGATGATTTAGAGTTGTCTGCAACCAATTTTATGAGTGTGCTACCTATGCTACAGAAGTTACTTTCCGTAACAATACCTTCTCTACAAAGCGGAACTTTAGACTTTGCAGAATTAAACCAAGACAGTGGCTGTTCCACTGTAAATGGTAACAGGTAGGTTACTGAATTCAGCTTGCATTGGAGTATTCCATGGCACTGAGCACTCTACATGCAAACTCTATACAGCTCCAAACCACCCAGAGTAGTTATGTACTCAAACTTACCGAAGAATGCTTTGAATAGAAAGTAATGCATTCAAATCAAAGGAGTGTACAGTTCAATTTTGCTGATAACTACTATGTGCTAACATGATGTAATCATTGTTAGTACACAAACCATATGATTTAGAGTTGTCTGCAACCAATTTTATCAGTGTGCTACCTATGCTCCAGAAGTTAATTTCAGTAACATTACCTTCTCTACATAGTGGAACATTAGCCTTTGCAGAAGTATACCAGGTCAATGGCTGTTCGACTGTAAATGGTAACAGTTTAGGTTACTGAATTCAGCTTGCATTGGAGTATTCCATGGCACTGAGCACTCTACATGCAAACTCTATACAGTTCCAAACCACCCAGAGGAGTTATGTACTCAAACTTACCACAGAATGCTTTGAATAGAAAGTAATGCATTCAACTCAATGGAGTGTACAGTTCAATTTTGCTGATAACTACTGTGTGCTAACATGATGTAAATATTGTTAGTACACTAACCATATGATTTAGAGTTGTCTGCAACCAATTTTATCAGTATGCTACCTATGCTCCAGAAGTTACTTTCAGTAACATTCCCTTCTCTACATAGTGGAACATTAGCCTTTGCAGAAGTATACCAAGTCAATGGCTGTTCCACTGTAAATGGTAACAGGTAGGTTACTGAAATCAGCTTGCATTGGAGTATTCCATGGCACTGAGCACTCTACATGCAATATCTATACAGTTCCAAATTACCCAGAGTAGTTATGTACACAACCTTACCACAGAATGCATTGAATAGAATTAATGCATTCAACTCAATGGAGTGTACAGTTCAATTTTGCTGATAACTACTATGTGCTAACATGATGTAACCAATGTTAGCACACTAACCATATGATTTAGAGTTGTCTGCAACCAATTTTATGAGTGTGCTACCGATGCTACAGAAGTTACTTTCAGTAACATTACCTTCGCTACACAGCGGAACTTTAGACTTTGCTGAATTAAACCAAGTCAATGGCAGTTCCACTGTAAATGGTACCAGGTAGGTTACTGAAATCAGCTTGCATAGGAGTATTCCATGCAACTGAGCACTCTACATGCAATATCTATACAGTTCCAAATTACCCAGAGTAGTTATGTGCACAACCTTACCACAGAAAGCATTGAATAGAAAGTAATGCATTCAACTCAATGGAGTGTACAGTTCAATTTTGCTGATAACTACAATGTGCTAACATGATGTAAACTTTGTTAGTACACTAACCATATGATTTAGAGTTGTCTGCAACCAATTTTATGAGTGTGCTACCTATGCTACAGAAGTTAATTTTTGTAACAATACCTTCGCTACACAGCGGAACATTAGACTTTGCAGAATTAAACCAAGTCAATGGCTGTTCCACTGTAAATGGTACCAGGTAGGTACTGCAATCAGCCTGCTCTGGAGTATTCCATGGCATTGAGCACTCTACATGCAAAATCTATACACTTCCAAACCACGCAGAGTAGTTATGTACAAAACCTTACCACAGAATGCTTTGAATAGAAAGTAATGCATTCAAATCAATGGAGTGTACAGTTCAATTTTGCTGATAACTACTATGTGCTAACATGATGTAAACATTGTTAGTGCACTAATCATATGATTTAGAGTTGTCTGAAACCAATTTTATCAGTGTGCTGCCTATACTCCAGAAGTTACTTTCAGTAACATTACCTTCTCTACAGAGTGGAACTTTAGCCTTTGCAGAAGTAAACCAAGTCAATGGCTGTTCCACTGTAAATGGTACCAGGTAGGTTACTGAAATCAGCTTGCATTGGAGTATTCCATGGCACTGAGCACTCTACATTCAATATCTATACAGTTCCAAATTACCCAGAGCAATTATGTACACAACCTTACCACAGAATGCATTGAATAGAAAGTAATGCATTCAACTCAATGGAGTGTACAGTTCAATTTTGCTGATAACTACTATGTGCTAACATGATGTAAACAATCTTAGCACACTAACCATATGATTTAGAGTTGTCTGCAACCAATTTTATGAGTGTGCTACCTATGCTCCAGAAGTTAATTTCAGTAACATTACCTTCTCTACATAGTGGAACATTAGACTTTGCAGAATTAAACCAAGTCAATGGCTGTTCCAACGTCAATGGTACCAGGTAGGTTACAGAAATCAGCTTGCATTGGAGTATTCCGTGGCACTGAGCACTCTACGTGCAAAATCTATGCAGTTCCAAACCACGCAGAGTAGTTATGTACAACACCTTACCACAGAATGCTTTGAATAGAAAGTAATGCATTCAACTCAATGGAGTGTACAGTTCAATTTTGCTGATAACTACTATGTGCTAACATGATGTAAACATTGTTAGTACACTAACCATATGATTTAGAGTTGTCTGCAACCAATTTTATCAGTGTGCTACCTATGCAACAGAAGTTACTTTCCGTAACAATACCTTCTCTACAAAGCGGAACTTCAGACTTTGCAGAATTAAACCAAGTCAATGGCTGTTCTACTGTAAATGGTACCAGGTTGGTTACAGAAATCAGCTTGCATTGGAGTATTCCGTGGCACTGAGCACTCTACGTGCAAACTCTATGCAGTTCCAAACCACGCAGAGTAGTTATGTACAAAACCTTACCACAGAATGCTTTGAATAGAAAGTAATGCATTCAAATCAATGGAGTGCACAGTTCAATTTTGCTGATAACTACTATGTGCTAACATGATGTAAACATTGTTAGTACACTGACCATATGATTTAGAGTTGTCTGCAACCAATTTTATCAGTGTGCTACCTATGCTCCAGAAGTTACCTTCAGTAACATTACCTTCTCTGCATAGTGGAACAATAGCCTTTGCAGAAGTATACCAAGTCAATGGCTGTTCGACTGTAAATGGTAACAGGTAGGTTACTGAATTCAGCTTGCATTGGAGTATTCCATGGCACTGAGCACTCTACATGCAAACTCTATACAGTTCCAAACCACCCAGAGTAGTTATGTACTCAAACTTACCGAAGAATGCTTTGAATAGAAAGTAATGCATTCAACTCAAAGGAGTGTACAGTTCAATTTTGCTGATAACTACTATGTGCTAACATGATGTAATCATTGTTAGTACACAAACCATATGATTTAGAGTTGTCTGCAACCAATTTTATCAGTGTGCTACCTATGCTCCAGAAGTTAATTTCAGTAACATTACCTTCTCTACATAGTGGAACATTAGCCTTTGCAGAAGTATACCAAGTCAATGGCTGTTCGACTGTAAATGGTAACAGTTTAGGTTACTGAATTCAGCTTGCATTGGAGTATTCCATGGCACTGAGCACTCTACATGCAAACTCTATACAGTTCCAAACCACCCAGAGTAGTTATGTACTCAAACTTACCACAGAATGCTTTGAATAGAAAGTGATGCATTCAACTCAAAGGAGTGTACAGTTCAATTTTGCTGATAACTACTGTGTGCTAACATGATGTAAATAT
The DNA here is from genome assembly GCF_030144855.1 of Hypanus sabinus. Taxonomy (NCBI): domain Eukaryota; kingdom Metazoa; phylum Chordata; class Chondrichthyes; order Myliobatiformes; family Dasyatidae; genus Hypanus; species Hypanus sabinus. Next base: position 68,234,995 of record NC_082718.1, on the reverse strand, counting down.
TGTTAGTACACTAACCATATCATTTAGAGTTGTCTGCAACCAATTTTATCAGTGTGCTACCTATGCTCCAGAAGTTACTTTCAGTAACATTCCCTTCTCTACATAGTGGAACATTAGCCTTTGCAGAAGTATACCAAGTCAATGGCTGTTCCACTGTAAATGGTAACAGGTAGGTTACTGAAATCAGCTTGCATTGGAGTATTCCATGGCACTGAGCACTCTACATGCAATATCTATACAGTTCCAAATTACCCAGAGTAGTTATGTACACAACCTTACCACAGAATGCATTGAATAGAAAGTAATGCATTCAACTCAATGGAGTGTACTGTTCAATTTTGCTGATAACTACTATGTGCTAACATGATGTAACCAATGATAGCACACTAACCATATGATTTAGAGTTGTCTGCAACCAATTTTATGAGTGTGCTACCGATGCTACAGAAGTTACTTTCAGTAACATTACCTTCGCTACACAGCGGACCTTTAGACTTTGCTGAAATAAACCAAGTCAATGGCAGTTCCACTGTGAATGGTACCAGGTAGGTTACTGAAGTCAGCTTGCATTGGAGTATTCCATGACACTGAGCACTCTACATGCAATATCTATACAGTTCCTAACCACCCAGAGTAGTTATGTACTCAACCTTACCACAGAATGCATTGAAAGGAAAGTAATGCATTCAACTCAATGGAGTGTACAGTTCAATTTTGCTGATAACTACTATGTGCTAACATGATGTAAACAATGTTAGCACACTAACCATATGATTTAGAGTTGTCTGCAACCAATTTTATGAGTGTGCTACCTATGCTACAGAAGTTACTTTCCGTAACAATACCTTCTCTACAAAGCGGAACTTTAGACTTTGCAGAATTAAACCAAGACAATGGCTGTTCCACTGTAAATGGTAACAGGTAGGTTACTGAATTCAGCTTGCATTGGAGTATTCCATGGCACTGAGCACACTACATGCAATATCTATACAGTTCCAAATTACCAAGAGTAGTAATGTACACAACCTTACGACAGATTGCATTGAATAGAAAGTAATGCATTCAACTCAATGGAGTGTACAGTTCAATTTTGCTGATAACTACTATGTGCTAACATGATGTAAACAATGTTAGCACACTAACCATATGATTTAGAGTTGTCTGCAACCAATTTTATGAGTGTGCTACCTATGCTACAGAAGTTACTTTCCGTAACAATACCTTCTCTACAAAGCGGAACTTTAGACTTTGCAGAATTAAACCAAGACAATGGCTGTTCCACTGTAAATGGTAACAGGTATGTTACTGAATTCAGCTTGCATTGGAGTATTCCATGGCACTGAGCACACTACATGCAATATCTATACAGTTCCAAATTACCAAGAGTAGTAATGTACACAACCTTACGACAGATTGCATTGAATAGAAAGTAATGCATTCAACTCAATGGAGTGTACAGTTCAATTTTGCTGATAACAACTATGTGCTAACATGATGTAAACATTGTTAGTGCACTAAACATATGATTTAGAGTTGTCTGCAACCAATTTTATCAGTGTGCTACCTATGCTCCAGAAGTTACTTTCAGTAACATTACCTTCTCTACACACTGGAACTTTAGCCTTTGCAGAAGTAAACCAAGTCAATAGCTGTTCGACTGTAAATGGTAACAGTTTAGGTTACTGAATTCAGCTTGCATTGGAGTATTCCATGGCACTGAGCACTCTACATGCAAACTCTATACAGTTCCAAACCACCCAGAGTAGTTATGTACTCAAACTTACCACAGAATGCTTTGAATAGAAAGTGATGCATTCAACTCAAAGGAGTGTACAATTCAATTTTGCTGATAACTACTGTGTGCTAACATGATGTAAATATTGTTAGTACACTAACCATATCATTTAGAGTTGTCTGCAACCAATTTTATCAGTGTGCTACCTATGCTCCAGAAGTTCCTTTCAGTAACATTCCCTTCTCTACATAGTGGAACATTAGCCTTTGCAGAAGTATACCAAGTCAATGGCTGTTCCACTGTAAATGGTAACAGGTAGGTTACTGAAATCAGCTTGCATTGGAGTATTCCATGGCACTGAGCACTCTACATGCAATATCTATACAGTTCCAAATTACCCAGAGTAGTTATGTACACAACCTTACCACAGAATGCATTGAATAGAAAGTAATGCATTCAACTCAATGGAGTGTACTGTTCAATTTTGCTGATAACTACTATGTGCTAACATGATGTAACCAATGTTAGCACACTAACCATATGATTTAGAGTTGTCTGCAACCAATTTTATGAGTGTGCTACCGATGCTACAGAAGTTACTTTCAGTAACATTACCTTCGCTACACAGCGGACCTTTAGACTTTGCTGAAATAAACCAAGTCAATGGCAGTTCCACTGTGAATGGTACCAGGTAGGTTACTGAAGTCAGCTTGCATTGGAGTATTCCATGACACTGAGCACTCTACATGCAATATCTATACAGTTCCTAACCACCCAGAGTAGTTATGTACTCAACCTTACCACAGAATGCATTGAAAGGAAAGTAATGCATTCAACTCAATGGAGTGTACAGTTCAATTTTGCTGATAACTACTATGTGCTAACATGATGTAAACAATGTTAGCACACTAACCATATGATTTAGAGTTGTCTGCAACCAATTTTATGAGTGTGCTACCTATGCTACAGAAGTTACTTTCCGTAACAATACCTTCTCTACAAAGCGGAACTTTAGACTTTGCAGAATTAAACCAAGACAATGGCTGTTCCACTGTAAATGGTAACAGGTAGGTTACTGAATTCAGCTTGCATTGGAGTATTCCATGGCACTGAGCACACTACATGCAATATCTATACAGTTCCAAATTACCAAGAGTAGTAATGTACACAACCTTACGACAGATTGCATTGAATAGAAAGTAATGCATTCAACTCAATGGAGTGTACAGTTCAATTTTGCTGATAACTACTATGTGCTAACATGATGTAAACATTGTTAGTACACTAACCAAATGATTTAGAGTTGTCTGCAACCAATTTTATCAGTGTGCTACCTATGCTCCAGAAGGTACATTCAGTAACATTACCTTCTCTACATAGTGGAACTTTAGCCTTTGCAGAAGTAAACCAGGTCAATGGCTGTTCCACTGTAAATGGTAACAGGTAGGTAACTGAAATCAGCTTGCATTGGAGTATTCCATGGCACTGAGCACTCTACATTCAATATCTATACAGTTCCAAATTACCCAGAGTAGTTATGTGCACACCCTTACCACAGAACGCATTGAATAGAAAGTAATGCATTCAACTCAATGGAGTGTACAGTTCAATTTTGCTGATAACAACTATGTGCTAACATGATGTAAACATTGTTAGTGCACTAAACATATGATTTAGAGTTGTCTGCAACCAATTTTATCAGTGTGCTACCTATGCTCCAGAAGTTACTTTCAGTAACATTACCTTCTCTACACAGTGGAACTTTAGCCTTTGTGGAAGTAAACCAAGTCAATGGCTGTTCCACTGTAAATGGTACCAGGTAGGTTTCTGAAATCAGCTTGCATTGGAGTATTCCATGGCACTGAGCACTCTGCAAGCAATATCTATACAGTTCCAAATTACCCAGAGTAGTTATGTACACAACCTTACCACAGAATGCATTGAAAGGAAAGTAATGCATTCAACTCAATGGAGTGTACAGTTCAATTTTGCTGATAACTACTATGTGCTAACATGATGTAAACAATGTTAGCACACTAACCATATGATTTAGAGTTGTCTGCAACCAATTTTATGAGTGTGCTACCTATGCTACAGAAGTTACTTTCCGTAACAATACCTTCTCTCCAAAGCGGAACTTTAGACTTTGCAGAATTAAACCAAGACAATGGCTGTTCCACTGTAAATGGTAACAGGTAGGTTACTGAATTCAGCTTGCATTGGAGTATTCCATGGCACTGAGCACTCTACATGCAAACTCTATACAGTTCCAAACCACCCAGAGTAGTTATGTACTCAAACTTACCGAAGAATGCTTTGAATAGAAAGTAATGCATTCAACTCAAAGGAGTGTACAGTTCAATTTTGCTGATAACTACTATGTGCTAACATGATGTAATCATAGTTAGTACACAAACCATATGATCTAGAGTTGTCTGCAACCAATTTTATCAGTGTGCTACCTATGCTCCAGAAGTTAATTTCAGTAACATTACCTTCTCTACATAGTGGAACATTAGCCTTTGCAGAAGTATACCAAATCAATGGCTGTTCGACTGTAAATGGTAACAGTTTAGTTTACTGAATTCAGCTTGCATTGGAGTATTCCATGGCACTGAGCACTCGACATGCAAACTCTATACAGTTCCAAACCACCCAGAGTAGTTATGTACTCAAACTTACCACAGAATGCTTTGAATAGAAAGTAATGCATTCAACTCAATGGAGTGTACAGTTCAATTTTGCTGATAACTACTGTGTGCTAACATGATGTAAATATTGTTAGTACACTAACCATATGATTTAGAGTTGTCTGCAACCAATTTTATCAGTATGCTACCTATGCTCCAGAAGTTACTTTCAGTAACATTCCCTTCTCTACATAGTGGAACATAAGCCTTTGCAGAAGTATACCAAGTCAATGGCTGTTCCACTGTAAATGGTAACAGGTAGGTTACTGAAATAAGCTTGCATTGGAGTATTCCATGGCACTGAGCACTCTACATGCAATATCTATACAGTTCCAAATTACCCAGAGTAGTTATGTACACAACCTTACCACAGAATGCATTGAATAGAAAGTAATGCATTCAACTCAATGGAGTGTACAGTTCAATTTTGCTGATAACTACTATGTGCTAACATGATGTAAACAATGTTAGCACACTAACCATATGATTTAGAATTGTCTGCATACAATTTTATGAGTGCGCTACCTATGCTACAGAAGTTACTTTCAGTAACAATACCTTCGCTAAACAGCGGAACTTCAGACTTTGCAGAATTAAACCAAGTCAATGGCTGTTCCACTGTAAATGGTACCAGGTAGGTTACTGAAATCAGCTTGCATTGGCGTATTCCGTGGCACTGTGCACTCTACATGCAAAATCTATACACTTCCAAACCACGCAGAGTAGTTATGAACAAAACCTTACCACAGAATGCTTTGAATAGAGAGTAATGCATTCAACTCAATGGAGTGTACAGTTCAATTTTGCTGATAACTACTATGTGCTAACATGATGTAAACATTGTTAGTACACTAACCATATGATTTAGAGTTGTCTGCAACCAATTTTATCAGTGTGCTACCTATGCTCCAGAAGGTACTTTCAGTAACATTACCTTCTCTACATAGTGGAACTTTAGCCTTTGCAGAAGTAAACCAGGTCAATGGCTGTTCCACTGTAAATGGTAACAGGTAGGTCACTGAAATCAGCTTGCATTGGAGTATTCCATGGCACTGAGCACTCTACATGCAATATCTATACAGTTCCAAATTACCCAGAGTAGTTATGTGCACAAACTTACCACAGAATGCATTGAATAGGAAGTAATGCATTCAACTCAATGGAGTGTACAGTACAATTTTGCTGATAACTACTATGTGCTAACATGATGTAAACATTGTTAGTGCACTAAACATATGATTTAGAGTTGTCTGCAACCAATTTTATCGGTGTGCTACCTATGCTCCAGAAGTTACTTTCAGTAACATTACCTTCTCTACACAGTGGAACCTTAGCCTTTGCAGAAGTAAACCAAGTCAATGGCTGTTCTACTGTAAATGGTACCAGGTAGGTTACTGAAATCAGCTTGCATTGGAGTATTCCATGGCACTGAGCACTCTACATGCAATATCTATACAGTTCCAAACCACCCAGAGTAGTTATGTACTCAAACTTACCACAGAATGCTTTGAATAGAAAGTAATGCATTCAACTCAATGGAGTGTACAGTTCAATTTTGCTGATAACTACTGTGTGCTAACATGATGTAAATATTGTTAGTACACTAACCATATGATTTAGAGTTGTCTGCAACCAATTTTATCAGTATGCTACCTATGCTCCAGAAGTTACTTTCAGTAACATTCCCTTCTCTACATAGTGGAACATTAGCCTTTGCAGAAGTATACCAAGTCAATGGCTGTTCCACTGTAAATGGTAACAGGTAGGTTACTGAAATCAGCTTGCATTGGAGTATTCCATGGCACTGAGCACTCTACATGCAATATCTATACAGTTCCAAATTACCCAGAGTAGTTATGTACACAACCTTACCACAGAATGCATTGAATAGAAAGTAATGCATTCAACTCAATGGAGTGTACAGTTCAATTTTGCTGATAACTACTATGTGCTAACATGATGTAAACAATGTTAGCACACTAACCATATGATTTAGAATTGTCTGCATACAATTTTATGAGTGTGCTACCTATGCTACAGAAGTTACTTTCAGTAACAATACCTTCGCTACACAGCGGAACTTCAGACTTTGCAGAATTAAACCAAGTCAATGGCTGTTCCACTGTAAATGGTACCAGGTAGGTTACTGAAATCAGCTTGCATTGGCGTATTCCGTGGCACTGTGCACTCTACATGCAAAATCTATACACTTCCAAACCACGCAGAGTAGTTATGAACAAAACCTTACCACAGAATGCTTTGAATAGAGAGTAATGCATTCAACTCAATGGAGTGTACAGTTCAATTTTGCTGATAACTACTATGTGCTAACATGATGTAAACATTGTTAGTACACTAACCATATGATTTAGAGTTGTCTGCAACCAATTTTATCAGTGTGCTACCTATGCTCCAGAAGGTACTTTCAGTAACATTACCTTCTCTACATAGTGGAACTTTAGCCTTTGCAGAAGTAAACCAGGTCAATGGCTGTTCCACTGTGAATGGTACCAGGTAGGTTACTGAAGTCAGCTTGCATTGGAGTATTCCATGACACTGAGCACTCTACATGCAATATCTATACAGTTCCTAACCACCCAGAGTAGTTATGTACTCAACCTTACCACAGAATGCATTGAAAGGAAAGTAATGCATTCAACTCAATGGAGTGTACAGTTCAATTTTGCTGATAACTACTATGTGCTAACATGATGTAAACAATGTTAGCACACTAACCATATGATTTAGAGTTGTCTGCAACCAATTTTATGAGTGTGCTACCTATGCTACAGAAGTTACTTTCCGTAACAATACCTTCTCTACAAAGCGGAACTTTAGACTTTGCAGAATTAAACCAAGACAATGGCTGTTCCACTGTAAATGGTAACAGGTAGGTTACTGAATTCAGCTTGCATTGGAGTATTCCATGGCACTGAGCACACTACATGCAATATCTATACAGTTCCAAATTACCAAGAGTAGTAATGTACACAACCTTACGACAGATTGCATTGAATAGAAAGTAATGCATTCAACTCAATGGAGTGTACAGTTCAATTTTGCTGATAACTACTATGTGCTAACATGATGTAAACATTGTTAGTACACTAACCAAATGATTTAGAGTTGTCTGCAACCAATTTTATCAGTGTGCTACCTATGCTCCAGAAGGTACATTCAGTAACATTACCTTCTCTACATAGTGGAACTTTAGCCTTTGCAGAAGTAAACCAGGTCAATGGCTGTTCCACTGTAAATGGTAACAGGTAGGTAACTGAAATCAGCTTGCATTGGAGTATTCCATGGCACTGAGCACTCTACATTCAATATCTATACAGTTCCAAATTACCCAGAGTAGTTATGTGCACACCCTTACCACAGAACGCATTGAATAGAAAGTAATGCATTCAACTCAATGGAGTGTACAGTTCAATTTTGCTGATAACAACTATGTGCTAACATGATGTAAACATTGTTAGTGCACTAAACATATGATTTAGAGTTGTCTGCAACCAATTTTATCAGTGTGCTACCTATGCTCCAGAAGTTACTTTCAGTAACATTACCTTCTCTACACAGTGGAACTTTAGCCTTTGTGGAAGTAAACCAAGTCAATGGCTGTTCCACTGTAAATGGTACCAGGTAGGTTTCTGAAATCAGCTTGCATTGGAGTATTCCATGGCACTGAGCACTCTGCAAGCAATATCTATACAGTTCCAAATTACCCAGAGTAGTTATGTACACAACCTTACCACAGAATGCATTGAAAGGAAAGTAATGCATTCAACTCAATGGAGTGTACAGTTGAATTTTGCTGATAACTACTATGTGCTAACATGATGTAAACAATGTTAGCACACTAACCATATGATTTAGAGTTGTCTGCAACCAATTTTATGAGTGTGCTACCTATGCTACAGAAGTTACTTTCCGTAACAATACCTTCTCTCCAAAGCGGAACTTTAGACTTTGCAGAATTAAACCAAGACAATGGCTGTTCCACTGTAAATGGTAACAGGTAGGTTACTGAATTCAGCTTGCATTGGAGTATTCCATGGCACTGAGCACTCTACATGCAAACTCTATACAGTTCCAAACCACCCAGAGTAGTTATGTACTCAAACTTACCGAAGAATGCTTTGAATAGAAAGTAATGCATTCAACTCAAAGGAGTGTACAGTTCAATTTTGCTGATAACTACTATGTGCTAACATGATGTAATCATAGTTAGTACACAAACCATATGATCTAGAGTTGTCTGCAACCAATTTTATCAGTGTGCTACCTATGCTCCAGAAGTTAATTTCAGTAACATTACCTTCTCTACATAGTGGAACATTAGCCTTTGCAGAAGTATACCAAATCAATGGCTGTTCGACTGTAAATGGTAACAGTTTAGTTTACTGAATTCAGCTTGCATTGGAGTATTCCATGGCACTGAGCACTCGACATGCAAACTCTATACAGTTCCAAACCACCCAGAGTAGTTATGTACTCAAACTTACCACAGAATGCTTTGAATAGAAAGTAATGCATTCAACTCAATGGAGTGTACAGTTCAATTTTGCTGATAACTACTGTGTGCTAACATGATGTAAATATTGTTAGTACACTAACCATATGATTTAGAGTTGTCTGCAACCAATTTTATCAGTATGCTACCTATGCTCCAGAAGTTACTTTCAGTAACATTCCCTTCTCTACATAGTGGAACATAAGCCTTTGCAGAAGTATACCAAGTCAATGGCTGTTCCACTGTAAATGGTAACAGGTAGGTTACTGAAATAAGCTTGCATTGGAGTATTCCATGGCACTGAGCACTCTACATGCAATATCTATACAGTTCCAAATTACCCAGAGTAGTTATGTACACAACCTTACCACAGAATGCATTGAATAGAAAGTAATGCATTCAACTCAATGGAGTGTACAGTTCAATTTTGCTGATAACTACTATGTGCTAACATGATGTAAACAATGTTAGCACACTAACCATATGATTTAGAATTGTCTGCATACAATTTTATGAGTGCGCTACCTATGCTACAGAAGTTACTTTCAGTAACAATACCTTCGCTAAACAGCGGAACTTCAGACTTTGCAGAATTAAACCAAGTCAATGGCTGTTCCACTGTAAATGGTACCAGGTAGGTTACTGAAATCAGCTTGCATTGGCGTATTCCGTGGCACTGTGCACTCTACATGCAAAATCTATACACTTCCAAACCACGCAGAGTAGTTATGAACAAAACCTTACCACAGAATGCTTTGAATAGAGAGTAATGCATTCAACTCAATGGAGTGTACAGTTCAATTTTGCTGATAACTACTATGTGCTAACATGATGTAAACATTGTTAGTACACTAACCATATGATTTAGAGTTGTCTGCAACCAATTTTATCAGTGTGCTACCTATGCTCCAGAAGGTACTTTCAGTAACATTACCTTCTCTACATAGTGGAACTTTAGCCTTTGCAGAAGTAAACCAGGTCAATGGCTGTTCCACTGTAAATGGTAACAGGTAGGTCACTGAAATCAGCTTGCATTGGAGTATTCCATGGCACTGAGCACTCTACATGCAATATCTATACAGTTCCAAATTACCCAGAGTAGTTATGTGCACAAACTTACCACAGAATGCATTGAATAGGAAGTAATGCATTCAACTCAATGGAGTGTACAGTACAATTTGGCTGATAACTACTATGTGCTAACATGATGTAAACATTGTTAGTGCACTAAACATATGATTTAGAGTTGTCTGCAACCAATTTTATCGGTGTGCTACCTATGCTCCAGAAGTTACTTTCAGTAACATTACCTTCTCTACACAGTGGAACCTTAGCCTTTGCAGAAGTAAACCAAGTCAATGGCTGTTCTACTGTAAATGGTACCAGGTAGGTTACTGAAATCAGCTTGCATTGGAGTATTCCATGGCACTGAGCACTCTACATGCAATATCTATACAGTTCCAAACCACCCAGAGTAGTTATGTACTCAAACTTACCACAGAATGCTTTGAATAGAAAGTAATGCATTCAACTCAATGGAGTGTACAGTTCAATTTTGCTGATAACTACTGTGTGCTAACATGATGTAAATATTGTTAGTACACTAACCATATGATTTAGAGTTGTCTGCAACCAATTTTATCAGTATGCTACCTATGCTCCAGAAGTTACTTTCAGTAACATTCCCTTCTCTACATAGTGGAACATTAGCCTTTGCAGAAGTATACCAAGTCAATGGCTGTTCCACTGTAAATGGTAACAGGTAGGTTACTGAAATCAGCTTGCATTGGAGTATTCCATGGCACTGAGCACTCTACATGCAATATCTATACAGTTCCAAATTACCCAGAGTAGTTATGTACACAACCTTACCACAGAATGCATTGAATAGAAAGTAATGCATTCAACTCAATGGAGTGTACAGTTCAATTTTGCTGATAACTACTATGTGCTAACATGATGTAAACAATGTTAGCACACTAACCATATGATTTAGAATTGTCTGCATACAATTTTATGAGTGTGCTACCTATGCTACAGAAGTTACTTTCAGTAACAATACCTTCGCTACACAGCGGAACTTCAGACTTTGCAGAATTAAACCAAGTCAATGGCTGTTCCACTGTAAATGGTACCAGGTAGGTTACTGAAATCAGCTTGCATTGGCGTATTCCGTGGCACTGTGCACTCTACATGCAAAATCTATACACTTCCAAACCACGCAGAGTAGTTATGAACAAAACCTTACCACAGAATGCTTTGAATAGAGAGTAATGCATTCAACTCAATGGAGTGTACAGTTCAATTTTGCTGATAACTACTATGTGCTAACATGATGTAAACATTGTTAGTACACTAACCATATGATTTAGAGTTGTCTGCAACCAATTTTATCAGTGTGCTACCTATGCTCCAGAAGGTACTTTCAGTAACATTACCTTCTCTACATAGTGGAACTTTAGCCTTTGCAGAAGTAAACCAGGTCAATGGCTGTTCCACTGTAAATGGTAACAGGTAGGTCACTGAAATCAGCTTGCATTGGAGTATTCCATGGCACTGAGCACTCTACATGCAATATCTATACAGTTCCAAATTACCCAGAGTAGTTATGTGCACAAACTTACCACAGAATGCATTGAATAGGAAGTAATGCATTCAACTCAATGGAGTGTACAGTACAATTTTGCTGATAACTACTATGTGCTAACATGATGTAAACATTGTTAGTGCACTAAACATATGATTTAGAGTTGTCTGCAACCAATTTTATCAGTGTGCTACCTATGCTCCAGAAGTTACTTTCAGTAACATTACCTTCTCTACACAGTGGAACCTTAGCCTTTGCAGAAGTAAACCAAGTCAATGGCTGTTCTACTGTAAATGGTACCAGGTAGGTTACTGAAATCAGCTTGCATTGGAGTATTCCATGGCACTGAGCACTCTACATGCAATATCTAAACAGTTCCAAATTACCCAGAGTGGTTATGTGCACAAACTTACCACAGAATGCATTAAATAGAAAGTAATGCATTCAACTCAATGGAGTGTACAGTTCAATTTTGCTGATAACTACTATGTGCTAACATGATGTAATCATTGTTAGTGCACAAACCATATGATTTAGAGTTGTCGGCAACCAATTTTATCAGTGTGCTACCTATGCTCCAGAAGTTAATTTCAGTAACATTACGTTTTCTACATAGTGGAACATAAGCCTTTGCAGAAGTATACCAAGTCAATGGCTGTTCGACTGTAAATGGTAACAGGTAGGTTACTGAATTCAGCTTGCATTGGGGTATTCCATGGCACTGAGCACTCTACATGCAAACTCTATACAGTTCCAAACCACCCAGAGTAGTTATGTACTCAAACTTACCACAGAATGCTTTGAATAGCAAGTAATGCATTCAACTCAATGGAGTGTACAGTTCAATTTTGCTGATAACTACTGTGTGCTAACATGATGTAAACATTGTTAGTACACTAACCATTTGATTTAGAGTTGTCCGCAACCAATTTTATCAGTGTGCTACCTATGCTCCAGAAGTGACTTTCAGTAACATTCCCTTCTCTACATAGTGGAACATTAGCCTTTGCAGAAGTATACCAAGTCAATGGCTGTTCCACTGTAAATGGTAACAGGTAGGTTACTGAAATCAGCTTGCATTGGAGTATTCCATGGCACTGAGCACTCTACATGCAATATCTATACAGTTCCAAATTACCCAGAGTAGTTATGTACACAACCTTACCACAGAATGCATTGAATAGAAAGTAATGCATTCAACTCAATGGAGTGTACAGTTCAATTTTGCTGATAACTACTATGTGCTAACATGATGTAAACAATGTTAGCACACTAACCATATGATTTAGAATTGTCTGCATACAATTTTATGAGTGTGCTACCTATGCTACAGAAGTTACTTTCAGTAACAATACCTTCGCTACACAGCGGAACTTCAGACTTTGCAGAATTAAACCAAGTCAATGGCTGTTCCACTGTAAATGGTACCAGGTAGGTTACTGAAATCAGCTGGCATTGGCGTATTCCGTGGCACTGTGCACTCTACATGCAAAATCTATACACTTCCAAACCACGCAGAGTAGTTATGAACAAAACCTTACCACAGAATGCTTTGAATAGAGAGTAATGCATTCAACTCAATGGAGTGTACAGTTCAATTTTGCTGATAACTACTATGTGCTAACATGATGTAAACATTGTTAGTACACTAACCATATGATTTAGAGTTGTCTGCAACCAATTTTATCAGTGTGCTACCTATGCTCCAGAAGGTACTTTCAGTAACATTACCTTCTCTACATAGTGGAACTTTAGCCTTTGCAGAAGTAAACCAGGTCAATGGCTGTTCCACTGTAAATGGTAACAGGTAGGTCACTGAAATCAGCTTGCATTGGAGTATTCCATGGCACTGAGCACTCTACATGCAATATCTATACAGTTCCAAATTACCCAGAGTAGTTATGTGCACAAACTTACCACAGAATGCATTGAATAGGAAGTAATGCATTCAACTCAATGGAGTGTACAGTACAATTTTGCTGATAACTACTATGTGCTAACATGATGTAAACATTGTTAGTGCACTAAACATATGATCTAGAGTTGTCTGCAACCAATTTTATCAGTGTGCTACCTATGCTCCAGAAGTTACTTTCAGTAACATTACCTTCTCTACACAGTGGAACCTTAGCCTTTGCAGAAGTAAACCAAGTCAATGGCTGTTCTACTGTAAATGGTACCAGGTAGGTTACTGAAATCAGCTTGCATTGGAGTATTCCATGGCACTGAGCACTCTACATGCAATATCTATACAGTTCCAAATTACCCAGAGTGGTTATGTGCACAACCTTACCACAGAATGCATTAAATAGAAAGTAATGCATTCAACTCAATGGAGTGTACAGTTCAATTTTGCTGATAACTACTATGTGCTAACATGATGTAATCATTGTTAGTGCACAAACCATATGATTTAGAGTTGTCGGCAACCAATTTTATCAGTGTGCTACCTATGCTCCAGAAGTTAATTTCAGTAACATTACCTTTTCTACATAGTGGAACATAAGCCTTTGCAGAAGTATACCAAGTCAATGGCTGTTCGACTGTAAATGGTAACAGGTAGGTTACTGAATTCGGCTTGCATTGGGGTATTCCATGGCACTGAGCACTCTACATGCAAACTCTATACAGTTCCAAACCACCCAGAGTAGTTATGTACTCAAACTTACCACAGAATGCTTTGAATAGCAAGTAATGCATTCAACTCAATGGAGTGTACAGTTCAATTTTGCTGATAACTACTGTGTGCTAACATGATGTAAACATTGTTAGTACACTAACCATTTGGTTTAGAGTTGTCCGCAACCAATTTTATCAGTGTGCTACCTATGCTCCAGAAGTTACTTTCAGTAACATTACCTTCACTACAGAGTGGAACTTTAGCCTTTGCAGAATTAAAACAAGTCAATGGCTGTTCCACTGTCAATGGTACAAGGTAGGTCACTGAAATCAGCTTGCATTGGAGTATTCCATGGCACTGAGCACTCTACATGCAATATCTATACAGTTCCAAATTACCCAGAGTGGTTATGTGCACAACCTTACCACAGAATGCATTAAATAGAAAGTAATGCATTCAACTCAATGGAGTGTACAGTTCAATTTTGCTGATAACTACTATGTGCTAACATGATGTAATCATTGTTAGTGCACAAACCATATGATTTAGAGTTGTCGGCAACCAATTTTATCAGTGTGCTACCTATGCTCCAGAAGTTAATTTCAGTAACATTACCTTCTCTACATAGTGGAACATAAGCCTTTGCAGAAGTATACCAAGTCAATGGCTGTTCGACTGTAAATGGTAACAGGTAGGTTACTGAATTCAGCTTGCATTGGGGTATTCCATGGCACTGAGCACTCTACATGCAAACTCTATACAGTTCCAAACCACCCAGAGTAGTTATGTACTCAAACTTACCACAGAATGCATTGAATAGAAAGTAATGCATTCAACTCAATGGAGTGTACAGTTCAATTTTGCTGATAGCTACTATGTGCTAACATGATGTAAACATTGTTAATACCCTAACCATATGATTTAGAGTTGTCTGCAACCATTTTTGTCAGTGTGCTACCTATGCTCCAGAAGTTACTTTCAGTAACATTACCTTCTCTACACAGTGGAACTTTAGCCTTTGCAAAAGTAAACCAAGTCAATGGCTGTTCTACTGTAAATGGTACCAGGTAGGTTACTGAAATCAGCTTGCATTGGAGTATTCCATGGCACTGAGCACTCTACATGCAATACCTATACAGTTCCAAATTACCCAGAGTAGTTATGTGCACAACCTTACCACAGAATGCATTGAATAGAAAGTAATGCATTCAACTCAATGGAGTGTCCAGTTCAATTTTGCTGATAACTGCTATGTGCTAACATGATGTACACATTGTTAGTACACTAACCATATGATTTAGAGTTGTCTGCAACCAATTTTATGAGTGTGCTGCCTATGCTACAGAAGTTACTTTTAGTAACAATACCTTCGCTACACAGCGGAACTTTAGACTTTGCAGAATTAAACCAAGTCAATGGCTGTTCCACTGTAAATGGTACCAGGTAGGTACTGCAATCAGCCTGCACTGGAGTATTCCGTGGCACTGAGCACTCTACATGCAAAATCTATACAGTTCCAAACAACCCAGTTATATACAAAACCTTACCACAGAATGCTTTGAATAGAAAGTAATGCATTCAACTCAATGGAGTGTACAGTTCAATTTTGCTGATAACTAGTATGTGCTAACATGATGTAAACATTGTTAGTATACTAACCATATGATTTGGAGTAGTCTGCAACCAATTTTATCAGTGTGCTACCTATGCTCCAGAAGTTACTTTCAGTAACATTACCTTCTCTACATAGTGGAACATTAGCCTTTGCAGAAGTATACCAAGTCAATGGCTGTTCCACTGTAAATGGTAACAGGTAGGTTACTGAAATCAGCTTGCATTGGAGTATTCCATGGCACTGAGCACTCTACATGCAATATCTATACAGTTCCAAATTACCCAGAGTGGTTATGTGCACAACCTTACCACAGAATGCATTAAATAGAAAGTAAAGCATTCAACTCAATGGAGTGTACAGTTCAATTTTGCTGATAACTACTATGTGCTAACATGATGTACACATTGTTAGTACACTAACCATATGATTTAGAGTTGTCTGCAACCAATTTTATGAGTGTGCTACCTATGCTACAGAAGTTACTTTTAGTAACAATACCTTCGCTACACAGCGGAACTTTAGACTTTGCAGAATTAAACCAAGTCAATGGCTGTTCCACTGTAAATGGTACCAGGTAGGTACTGCAATCAGCCTGCACTGGAGTATTCCGTGGCACTGAGCACTCTACATGCAAAATCTATACAGTTCCAAACAACCCAGTTATGTACAAAACCTTACCACAGAATGCTTTGAATAGAAAGTAATGCATTCAACTCAATGGAGTGTACAGTTCAATTTTGCTGATAACTAGTATGTGCTAACATGATGTAAACATTGTTAGTATACTAACCATATGATTTGGAGTAGTCTGCAACCAATTTTATCAGTGTGCTACCTATGCTCCAGAAGTTACTTTCAGTAACATTACCTTCTCTACATAGTGGAACATTAGCCTTTGCAGAAGTATACCAAGTCAATGGCTGTTCCACTGTAAATGGTACCAGGTAGGTTACTGAAATCAGCTTGCATTGGAGTATTCCATGGCACTGAGCACTCTACATGCAATATCTATACAGTTCCAAATTACCCAGAGTGGTTATGTGCACAACCTTACCACAGAATGCATTAAATAGAAAGTAAAGCATTCAACTCAATGGAGTGTACAGTTCAATTTTGCTGATAACTACTATGTGCTAACATGATGTAATCATTGTTAGTACACAAACCATATGATTTAGCGTTGTCTGCAACCAATTTTATCAGTGTGCTAGCTATGCTCCAGAAGTTACTTTCAGTAACATTACCTTCTCGACATAGTGGAACATTAGCTTTTGCAGAAGTAAACCAAGTCAATGGCTGTTCCACTGTAAAAGGTACCAGGTAGGTTACTGAAATCAGCTTGCATAGGAGTATTCCATGGCACTGAGCACTCAACATGCAATACCTATACAGTTCCAAATTACCCAGAGTAGTTATGTGCACAACCTTACCACAGAATGCATTGAATAGAAAGTAATGCATTCAACTCAATGGAGTGTCCAGTTCAATTTTGCTGATACCTACTATGTGCTAACATGATGTAAACATTGTTAGTACACTAACCATATGATTTAGAGTTGTCTGTAACCAATTTTATGAGTGTGCTACCTATGCTACAGAAGTTACTTTTAGTAACAATACCTTCGCTACACAGCGGAACTTTAGACTTTGCAGAATTAAACCAAGTCAATGGCTGTTCCACTGCAAATCGTACCAGGTAGGTACTGCAATCAGCCTGCACTGGAGTATTCCACGGCACTGAGCACTCTACATGCAAAATCTATACAGTTCCAAACCACCCAGTTATGTACAAAACCTTACCACAGAATGCTTTGAATAGAAAGTAAAGCATTCAATTCAATGGAGTGTACAGTTCAATTTTGCTGATAACTACTTTGTGCTAACATGATATAAACAATGTTAGTACACTAACCATATGATTTAGAGTTGTCTGCAACCAATTTTATGAGTGTGCTACCTATGCTACTGAAGTTACTTTCAGTAACAATACCTTCGCTACACAGCGGAACTTTGGACTTTGCAGAATTAAACCAAGTCAATGTCTGTTCCACTGTAAATGGTACCAGGTAGGTTACTGAAATCAGCTTGCATTGGAGTATTCCGTGGCACTGTGCACTCTACGTGCAAAATCTATGCAGTTCCAAACCACGCAGAGTAGTTATGTACAAAACCTTACCACAGAATGCTTTGAATAGAAAGTAATGCATTCAACTCAATGGAGTGTACAGTTCAATTTTGCTGATAACTACTATGTGCTAACATGATGTAAACATTGTTAGTGCACTAAACATATGATTTAGAGTTGTCTGCAACCAATTTTATCAGTGTGCTACCTATGCTCCAGAAGTTACCTTCAGTAACATTACCTTCTCTACATAGTGGAACTTTAGCCTTTGCAGAAGTATACCAAGTCAATGGATGTTCGACTGTAAATGGTAACAGGTAGGTTACTGAATTCAGCTTGCATTGGAGTATTCCATGGCACTGAGCACTCTACATGCAAACTCTATACAGTTCCAAACCATCCAGAGTAGTTATGTACTCAAACTTACCACAGAATGCTTTGAATAGAAAGTAATGCATTCAACTCAATGGAGTGTACAGTTCAATTTTGCTGATAACTACTGTGCGCTAACATGATGTAAATATTGTTAGTACACGAACCATTTGATTTAGAGTTGTCTGCAAACAATTTTATCAGTGTGCTACCTATGCTCCAGAAGTTACTTTCAGTAACATTACCTTCTCTACATAGTGGAACATTAGCCTTTGCAGAAGTATACCAAGTCAATGGCTGTTCGACTGTAAATGGTAACAGGTAGGTTACTGAATTCAGCTTCCATTGGAGTGTTCCATGGCACTGAGCACTCTACATTCAAACTCTATACAGTTCCAAACCACCCAGAGTAGTTATGTACTCAAACTTACCACAGAATGCTTTGAATAGAAAGTAATGCATTCAACTCAATGGAGTGTACAGTTCAATTTTGCTGATAGCTACTATGTGCTAACATGATGGAAACATTGTTAGTACCCTAACCATATGATTTAGAGTTGTCTGCAACCATTTTTGTCAGTGTGCTACCTATGCTCCAGAAGTTACTTTCAGTAACATTACCTTCTCTACACAGTGGAACTTTAGCCTTTGCAGAAGTAAACCAAGTCAATGGCTCTTCTACTGTAAATGGTACCAGGTAGGTTACTGAAATCAACTTGCATTGGAGTATTCCATGGCACTGAGCACTCTACATGCAATATCTATACAGTTCCAAATTACCCAGAGTGGTTATGTGCACAACCTTACCACAGAATGCATTAAATAAAAAGTAATGCATTCAACTCAATGGAGTGTACAGTTCAATTTTGCCGATAACTACTGTGTGCTAAAATGATGTAAATATTGTTAGTACACGAACTATTTGATTTAGAGTTGTCTGCAACCAATTTTATCAGTGTGCTACCTATGCTCCAGAAGTTACCTTTAGTAACAATACCTTCGCAACACTGCGCAACTTTAGACTTTGCAGAATTAAACCAAGTCAATGGCTGTTCCACTGTAAATGGTACCAGGTAGGTACTGCAATCAGCCTGCACTGGAGTATTCCGTGGCACTGAGCACTCTACATGCAAAATCTATACAGTTCCAAACAACCCAGTTATGTACAAAACCTTACCACAGAATGCTTTGAATAGAAAGTAATGCATTCAACTCAATGGAGTGTACAGTTCAATTTTGCTGATAACTAGTATGTGCTAACATGATGTAAACATTGTTAGTATACTAACCATATGATTTGGAGTAGTCTGCAACCAATTTTCTCAGTGTGCTACCTATGCTCCAGAAGTTACTTTCAGTAACATTACCTTCTCTACATAGTGGAACATTAGCCTTTGCAGAAGTATACCAAGTCAATGGCTGTTCCACTGTAAATGGTAACAGGTAGGCTACTGAAATCAGCTTGCATTGGAGTATTCCATGGCACTGAGCACTCTACATGCAATATCTATACAGTTCCAAATTACCCAGAGTGGTTATGTGCACAACCTTACCACAGAATGCATTGAATAGAAAGTAATGCATTCAACTCAATGGAGTGTACAGTTCAATTTTGCTGATAACTAGTATGTGCTAACATGATGTAAACATTGTTAGTATACTAACCATATGATTTGGAGTAGTCTGCAACCAATTTTCTCAGTGTGCTACCTATGCTCCAGAAGTTACCTTCAGTAACATTACCTTCTCTACATACTGGAACATTAGCATTTGCAGAACTATACCAAGTCAATGGCTGTTCGACTGTAAATGGTAACAGGTAGGTTACTGAATTCAGCTTGCATTGGAGTATTCCATGGCACTGAGCACTCTACATGCAAACTCTATACAGTTCCAAACCACCCAGAGTAGTTATGTACTCAAACTTACCACAGAATGCTTTGAATAGTAAGTAATGCATTCAACTCAATGGAGTGTACAGTTCAATTTTGCTGATAACTACTATGTGCTAACATGATGTAAACATTGTTAGTACACTAACCATATGATTTAGAGTTGTCTGCAACCAATTTTATGAGTGTGCTACGTATGCTACAGAAGTTACTTTCCGTAACAATACCTTCTCTACAAAGCGGAACTTTAGACTTTGCAGAATTAAACCAAGTCAATGGCTGTTCCACTGTAAATGGTACCAGGTAGGTGACAGAAATCAGCTTGCATTGGAGTATTCCATGGCACTGAGCACTCTAAGTGCAAAATCTATGCAGTTCCAAACCACGCAGTTATGTACAAAATCTTACCACAGAATGCTTTGAATAGAAAGTAATGCATTCAACTCAATGGAGTGTACTGTTCAATTTTGCTGATAACTAGTATGTGCTAACATGATGTAAACATTGTTAGTATACTAACCATATGATTTGGAGTAGTCTGCAACCAATTTTCTCAGTGTGCTACCTATGCTCCAGAAGTTACTTTCAGTAACATTACCTTCTCTACATAGTGGAACATTAGCCTTTGCAGAAGTATACCAAGTCAATGGCTGTTCCACTGTAAATGGTAACAGGTAGGTTACTGAAATCAGCTTGCATTGTAGTATTCCATGGTACTGAGCACTCTACATGCAATATCTATACAGTTCCAAATTACCCAGAGTGGTTATGTGCACAACCTTACCACAGAATGCATTGAATAGAAAGTAATGCATTCAACTCAATGGAGTGTACAGTTCAATTTTGCTGATAACTACTATGTGCTAACATGATGTAAACATTGTTAGTGCACTAAACATATGATTTAGAGTTGTGTGCAACCAATTTTATCAGTGTGCTACCTATGCTCCAGAAGTTACCTTCAGTAACATTACCTTCTCTACATAGTGGAACATTAGCATTTGCAGAAGTATACCAAGTCAATGGCTGTTCGACTGTAAATGGTAACAGGTAGGTTACTGAAATCAGCTTGCATTGGAGTATTCCATGGCACTGAGCACTCTACATGCAATATCTATACAGTTCCAAATTACCCAGAGTAGTGATGTACACAACGTTACCACAGAATGCATTGAATAGAAAGTAATGCATTCAACACAATGGAGTGTACAGTTCAATTTTGCTGATAACTACTATGTGCTGACATGATGTAAACAATGTTAGCACACTAACCATATGATTTAGAGTTGTCTGCAACCAATTTTATGAGTCTGCTACCTATGCTACTGAAGTTACTTTCAGTAACAATACCTTCGCTACACAGCGGAACTTTAGACTTTGCAGAATTAAACCAAGTCAATGGCTGTTCCACTGTAAATGGTACCAGGTAGGTTACGGAAATCAGCTTGCATTGGAGTATTCCGTGGCACTGTGCACTCTACATGCAAAATCTATACACTTCCAAACCACGCAGAGTAGTTATGCACAAAACCTTACCACAAAATGCTTTGAATAGAAAGTAATGCATTCAAATCAATGGAGTTTACAGTTCAATTTTGCTGATAACTACTATGTGCTAACATGATGTAAACATTGTTAGTACACTGACCATATGATTTAGAGTTGTCTGCAACCAATTTTATCAGTGTGCTACCTATGCTCCAGAAGTTACCTTCAGTAACATTACCTTCTCTACCTACGGGAACATTAGCATTTGCAGAAGTATACCAAGTCAATGGCTGTTCGACTGTAAATGGTAACAGGTAGGTTACTGAATTCAGCTTGCATTGGAGTATTCCATGGCACTGAGCACTCTACATGCAAACTCTATACAGTTCCAAACCACCCAGAGTAGTTATGTACTCAAACTTACCACAGAATGCATTGAATAGAAAGTAATGCATTCAGCTCAATGGAGTGTACAGTTCAATTTTGCTGATAACTACAATGTGCTAACATGATGAAAACATTGTTAGTACACTAACCATATGATTTAGAGTTGTCTGCAACCAATTTTATGAGTGTGCTACCTATGCTACAGAAGTTACTTTTTGTAACAATACCTTCGCTACACAGCGGAACTTTAGACTTTGCAGAATTAAACCAAGTCAATGGCTGTTCCACTGTAAATGGTACCAGGTAGGTTACTGAAATCAGCTTGCATTGGAGTATTCCGTGGCACTGTGCACTCTACATGCAAAATCTATACACTTCCAAACCACGCAGAGTAGTTATGTACAAAACCTTACCACAGAATGCTTTGAATAGAAAGTAATGCATTCAACTCAATGGAGTGTACAGTTCAATTTTGCTGATAACTACTATGTGCTAACATGATGTAAACAATGTTAGCAAACTAACCATATGATTTAGAGTTGTCTGCAACCAATTTTATGACTGTGCTACCTATGCTACAGAAGTTACTTTCCGTAACAATACCTTCTCTACACAGTGGAACTTTAGCCTTTGCAGAAGTAAACCAAGTCACTGGCTGTTCTACTGTAAATGGTACCAGGTAGGTTACTGAAATCAGCTTGCATTGGAGTATTCCATGGCACTGAGCACTCTACATGCAATATCTATACAGTTCCAAATTACCCAGAGTAGTTATGTGCACAACCTTACCACAGAATGCATTGAACAGAACGTAATGCATTCAACTCAATGGAGTGTACAGTTCAATTTTGCTGATAACTACTATGTGCTAACATGATGTAAACATTGTTAGTATACTAGCCATATGATTTAGAGTTGTCTGCAACCAATTTTATGAGTGTGCTACCTATGCTACAGAAGTTACTTTTAGTAACAAAACCTTCGCTACACAGCGGAACTTTAGACTTTGCAGAATTAAACCAAGTCAATGGCTGTTCCACTGTAAATGGTACCAGGTAGGTTACTGAAATCAGCCTGCATTGGAGTATTCCATGGCACTGAGCACTCTACATGCAATATCTATACAGTTCCAAACCACCCAGAGTAGTTATGTTCACAACCTTACGACAGGATGCATTGAATAGAAAGTAATGCATTCAATTCAATGGAGTGTACAGTTCAATTTTGCTGATAACTACTATGTGCTAACATGATGTAAACAATGTTAGCACACTAACCATATGATTTAGAATTGTCTGCAAACAATTTTATGAGTGTGCTACCTATGCTACAGAAGTTACTTTCAGTAACAATACCTTCGCTACACAGCGGAACTTCAGACTTTGCAGAATTAAACCAAGTCAATGGCTGTTCCACTGTAAATGGTACCAGGTAGGTTACTGAAATCAGCTTGCATTGGCGTATTCCGTGGCACTGTGCACTCTACATGCAAAATCTATACACTTCCAAACCACACAGAGTAGTTATGAACAAAACCTTACCACAGAATGCTTTGAATAGAGAGTAATGCATTCAACTCAATGGAGTGTACAGTTCAATTTTGCTGATAACTACTATGTGCTAACATGATGTAAACATTGTTAGTGCACTTAACATATGATTTAGAGTTGTCTGCAACCAATTTTATCAGTGTGCTACCTATGCTCCAGATGTTACTTTCAGTAACATTACCTTCTCTACACAGTGGAACTTTAGCTTTTGCAGAAGTAAACCAAGTCAATGGCTGTTCCACTGTAAATGGTACCAGGTAGGTTACTGAAATCAGCCTGCATTGGAGTATTCCATGGCACTGAGCACTCTACATGCAAAATCTATACAGTTCCAAACCACCCAGTTATGTACAAAACCTTACCACAGAATGCTTTGAATAGAAAGTAATGCATTCAACTCAATGGAGTATACAGTTCAATTTTGCTGATAACTACTATGTGCTAACATGATGTAAGCATTGTTAGTATACTAACCATATGATTTAGAGTTGTCTGCAACCAATTTTATCAGTGTGCTACCTATGCTCCAGAAGTTACTTTCTGTAACAATACTTTCTCTACACAGTGGAACTTTAGCCTTTGCAGAAGTAAACCAAGTCAATGGCTGTTCTACTGTAAATGGTACCAGGTAGGTTACTGAAATCAGCTTGCATTGGAGTATTCCATGGCACTGAGCACTCTACATGCAATATCTATACAGTTCCAAATTACCCAGAGTAGTTATGTGCACAACCTTACCACAGAATGCATTGAACAGAAAGTAATGCATTCAACTCAATGGAGTGTACAGTTCAATTTTGCTGATAACTACTAGGTGCTAACATGATGTAAACATTGTTAGTATACTAGCCATATGATTTAGAGTTGTCTGCAACCAATTTTATGAGTGTGCTACCTATGCTACAGAAGTTACTTTTAGTAACAAAACCTTCGCTACACAGCGGAACTTTAGACTTTGCAGAATTAAACCAAGTCAATGGCTGTTCCACTGTAAATGGTACCAGGTAGGTTACTGAAATCAGCCTGCATTGGAGTATTCCATGGCACTGAGCACTCTACATGCAATATCTATACAGTTTCAAACCACCCAGAGTAGTTATGTCCACAACCTTACGACAGGATGCATTGAATAGAAAGTAATGCATTCAATTCAATGGAGTGTACAGTTCAATTTTGCTGATAACTACTATGTGCTAACATGATGTAAACAATGTTAGCACACTAACCATATGATTTAGAATTGTCTGCAAACAATTTTATGAGTGTGCTACCTATGCTACAGAAGTTACTTTCAGTAACAATACCTTCGCTACACAGCGGAACTTCAGACTTTGCAGAATTAAACCAAGTCAATGGATGTTCCACTGTAAATGGTACCAGGTAGGTTACTGAAATCAGCTTGCATTGGCGTATTCCGTGGCACTGTGCACTCTACATGCAAAATCTATACACTTCCAAACCACGCAGAGTAGTTATGAACAAAACCTTACCACAGAATGCTTTGAATAGAGAGTAATGCATTCAACTCAATGGAGTGTACAGTTCAATTTTGCTGATAACTACTATGTGCTAACATGATGTAAACATTGTTAGTGCACTAAACATATGATTTAGAGTTGTCTGCAACCAATTTTATCAGTGTGCTACCTATGCTCCAGAAGTTACTTTCAGTAACATTACCTTCTCTACACAGTGGTACTTTAGCTTTTGCAGAAGTAAACCAAGTCAATGGCTGTT
This sequence comes from Hypanus sabinus, assembly GCF_030144855.1. Classification (NCBI taxonomy): domain Eukaryota; kingdom Metazoa; phylum Chordata; class Chondrichthyes; order Myliobatiformes; family Dasyatidae; genus Hypanus; species Hypanus sabinus. The sequence continues at coordinate 68,209,684 of NC_082718.1, read as the reverse complement.
CCACTGTAAATGGTACCAGGTAGGTTACTGAAATCAGCTTGCATAGGAGTATTCCATGCAACTGAGCACTCTACATGCAATATCTATACAGTTCCAAATTACCCAGAGTAGTTATGTGCACAACCTTACCACAGAATGCATTGAATAGAAAGTAATGCATTCAACTCAATGGAGTGTACAGTTCAATTTTGCTGATGACTACAATGGGCTAACATGATGTAAACATTGTTAGTACACTAGCCATATGATTTAGAGTTGTCTGCAACCAATTTTATGAGTGTGCTACCTATGCTACAGAAGTTACTTTTAGTAACAAAACCTTCGCTACACAGCGGAACTTTAGACTTTGCAGAATTAAACCAAGTCAAAGGCTGTTCCACTGTAAATGGTACCAGGTAGGTTACTGAAATCAGCCTGCATTGGAGTATTCCATGGCACTGAGCACTCTACATGCAATATCTATACAGTTCCAAACCACCCAGAGTAGTTATGTCCACAACCTTACGACAGGATGCATTGAATAGAAAGTAATGCATTCAATTCAATGGAGTGTACAGTTCAATTTTGCTGATAACTACTATGTGCTAACATGATGTAAACAATGTTAGCACACTAACCATATGATTTAGAATTGTCTGCAAACAATTTTATGAGTGTGCTACCTATGCTACAGAAGTTACTTTCAGTAACAATACCTTCGCTACACAGCGGAACTTCAGACTTTGCAGAATTAAACCAAGTCAATGGATGTTCCACTGTAAATGGTACCAGGTAGGTTACTGAAATCAGCTTGCATTGGCGTATTCCGTGGCACTGTGCACTCTACATGCAAAATCTATACACTTCCAAACCACGCAGAGTAGTTATGAACAAAACCTTACCACAGAATGCTTTGAATAGAGAGTAATGCATTCAACTCAATGGAGTGTACAGTTCAATTTTGCTGATAACTACTATGTGCTAACATGATGTAAACATTGTTAGTGCACTAAACATATGATTTAGAGTTGTCTGCAACCAATTTTATCAGTGTGCTACCTATGCTCCAGAAGTTACTTTCAGTAACATTACCTTCTCTACACAGTGGTACTTTAGCTTTTGCAGAAGTAAACCAAGTCAATGGCTGTTCCACTGTAAATGGTACCAGGTAGGTTACTGAAATCAGCTTGCATAGGAGTATTCCATGCAACTGAGCACTCTACATGCAATATCTATACAGTTCCAAATTACCCAGAGTAGTTATGTGCACAACCTTACCACAGAATGCATTGAATAGAAAGTAATGCATTCAACTCAATGGAGTGTACAGTTCAATTTTGCTGATGACTACAATGGGCTAACATGATGTAAACATTGTTAGTACACTAACCATATGATTTAGAGTTGTCTGCAACCAATTTTATGAGTGTGCTACCTATGCTACAGAAGTTACTTTTTGTAACAATACCTTCGCTACACAGCGGAACTTTAGACTTTGCAGAATTAAACCAAGTCAATGGCTGTTCCACTGTAAATGGTACCAGGTAGGTACTGCAATCAGCCTGCACTGGAGTATTCCATGGCATTGAGCACTCTACATGCAAAATCTATACACTTCCAAACCACGCAGAGTAGTTATGTACAAAACCTTACCACAGAATGCTTTGAATAGAAAGTAATGCATTCAAATCAATGAAGTGTACAGTTCAATTTTGCTGATGACTACTATGTGCTAACATGATGTAAACATTGTTAGTGCACTAATCATATGATTTAGAGTTGTCTGAAACCAATTTTATCAGTGTGCTGCCTATGCTCCAGAAGTTACTTTCAGTAACATTACCTTCTCTACACAGTGGGACATTAGCCTTTGCAGAAGTATACCAAGTGAATGGCTGTTCCACTGTAAATGATAACAGGTAGGTTACTGAATTCAGCTTGCATTGGAGTATTCCATGACACTGAGCACTCTACATGCAATATCTATACAGTTCCAAATTACCCAGAGTGGTTATGTGCACAACCTTACCACAGAATGCATTGAATAGAAAGTAATGCATTCAACTCAATGGAGTGTACAGTTCAATTTTGCTGATAACTACTATGTGCTAACATGATGTAAACATTGTTAGTGCACTAAACATATGATTTAGAGTTGTCTGCAACCAATTTTATCAGTGTGCTACCTATGCTCCAGAAGTTACTTTCAGTAACATTACCTTCTCTAAACAGTGGAACTTTAGCCTTTGCGGAAGTAAACCAAGTCAATGGCTGTTCCACTGTAAATGGTACCAGGTAGGTTACTGAAATCAGCTTGCATTGGAGTATTCCATGGCACTGAGCGCTCTACATGCAATATCTATACAGTTCCAAATTACCCAGAGTAGTTATGTACACAACGTTACCACAGAATGCATTGAATAGAAAGTAATGCATTCAACACAATGGAGCGTACAGTTCAATTTTGCTGATAACTACTATGTGCTAACATGATGTAAACAATGTTAGCACACTAACCATATGATTTAGAGTTGTCTGCAACCAATTTTATGAGTGTGCTACCTATGCTACAGAAGTTACTTTCCGTAACAATACCTTCTCTACAAAGCGGAACTTTAGACTTTGCAGAATTAAACCAAGACAATGGCTGTTCCACTGTAAATGGTAACAGGTAGGTTACTGAATTCAGCTTGCATTGGAGTATTCCATGGCACTGAGCACTCTACATGCAAACTCTATACAGTTCCAAACCACCCAGAGTAGTTATGTACTCAAACTTACCGAAGAATGCTTTGAATAGAAAGTAATGCATTCAACTCAAAGGAGTGTACAGTTCAATTTTGCTGATAACTACTATGTGCTAACATGATGTAATCATTGTTAGTACACAAACCATATGATTTAGAGTTGTCTGCAACCAATTTTATCAGTGTGCTACCTATGCTCCAGAAGTTAATTTCAGTAACATTACCTTCTCTACATAGTGGAACATTAGCCTTTGCAGAAGTATACCAAGTCAATGGCTGTTCCACTGTAAATGGTAACAGGTAGGTTACTGAAATCAGCTTGCATTGGAGTATTCCATGGCACTGAGCACTCTACATGCAATATCTATACAGTTCCAAATTACCCAGAGTAGTTATGTACAAAACCTTACCACAGAATGCATTGAATAGAAAGTAATGCATTCAACTCAATGGAGTGTACAGTTCAATTTTGCTGATAACTACTATGTGCTAACATGATGTAACCAATGTTAGCACACTAACCATATGATTTAGAGTTGTCTGCAACCAATTTTATGAGTGTGCTACCGTTGCTACAGAAGTTACTTTCAGTAACATTACCTTCACTACACAGCGGACCTTTAGACTTTGCTGAAATAAAACAAGTCAATGGCAGTTCTACTGTAAATGGTACCAGGTAGGTTTCTGAAATCAGCTTGCATTGGAGTATTCCATGGCACTGAGCACTCTGCAAGCAATATCTATACAGTTCCAAATTACCCAGAGTAGTTATGTACACAACCTTACCACAGAATGCATTGAAAGGAAAGTAATGCATTCAACTCAATGGAGTGTACAGTTCAATTTTGCTGATAACTACTATGTGCTAACATGATGTAAACAATGTTAGCACACTAACCATATGATTTAGAGTTGTCTGCAACCAATTTTATGAGTGTGCTACCTATGCTACAGAAGTTACTTTCCGTAACAATACCTTCTCTACAAAGCGGAACTTTAGACTTTGCAGAATTAAACCAAGACAGTGGCTGTTCCACTGTAAATGGTAACAGGTAGGTTACTGAATTCAGCTTGCATTGGAGTATTCCATGGCACTGAGCACTCTACATGCAAACTCTATACAGCTCCAAACCACCCAGAGTAGTTATCTACTCAAACTTACCGAAGAATGCTTTGAATAGAAAGTAATGCATTCAAATCAAAGGAGTGTACAGTTCAATTTTGCTGATAACTACTATGTGCTAACATGATGTAATCATTGTTAGTACACAAACCATATGATTTAGAGTTGTCTGCAACCAATTTTATCAGTGTGCTACCTATGCTCCAGAAGTTAATTTCAGTAACATTACCTTCTCTACATAGTGGAACATTAGCCTTTGCAGAAGTATACCAGGTCAATGGCTGTTCGACTGTAAATGGTAACAGTTTAGGTTACTGAATTCAGCTTGCATTGGAGTATTCCATGGCACTGAGCACTCTACATGCAAACTCTATACAGTTCCAAACCACCCAGAGGAGTTATGTACTCAAACTTTCCACAGAATGCTTTGAATAGAAAGTAATGCATTCAACTCAATGGAGTGTACAGTTCAATTTTGCTGATAACTACTGTGTGCTAACATGATGTAAATATTGTTAGTACACTAACCATATGATTTAGAGTTGTCTGCAACCAATTTTTTCAGTATGCTACCTATGCTCCAGAAGTTACTTTCAGTAACATTCCCTTCTCTACATAGTGGAACATTAGCCTTTGCAGAAGTATACCAAGTCAATGGCTGTTCCACTGTAAATGGTAACAGGTAGGTTACTGAAATCAGCTTGCATTGGAGTATTCCATGGCACTGAGCACTCTACATGCAATATCTATACAGTTCCAAATTACCCAGAGTAGTTATGTACACAACCTTACCACAGAATGCATTGAATAGAAAGTAATGCATTCAACTCAATGGAGTGTACAGTTCAATTTTGCTGATAACTACTATGTGCTAACATGATGTAACCAATGTTAGCACACTAACCATATGATTTAGAGTTGTCTGCAACCAATTTTATGAGTGTGCTACCGATGCTACAGAAGTTACTTTCAGTAACATTACCTTCGCTACACAGCGGAACTTTAGACTTTGCTGAATTAAACCAAGTCAATGGCAGTTCCACTGTAAATGGTACCAGGTAGGTTACTGAAATCAGCTTGCATTGGAGTATTCCATGACACTGAGCACTCTACCTGCAATATCTATACAGTTCCAAACCACCAAGAGTAGTTATGTTCACAACCTTACGACAGGATGCATTGAATAGAAAGTAATGCATTCAATTCAATGGAGTGTACAGTTCAATTTTGCTGATAACTACTATGTGCTAACATGATGTAAACAATGTTAGCACACTAACCATATGATTTAGAATTGTCTGCAAACAATTTTATGAGTGTGCTACCTATGCTACAGAAGTTACTTTCAGTAACAATACCTTCGCTACACAGCGGAACTTGAGACTTTGCAGAATTAAACCAAGTCAATGTCTGTTCCACTGTAAATGGTACCAGGTAGGTTACTGAAATCAGCTTGCATTGGCGTATTCCGTGGCACTGTGCACTCTACATGCAAAATCTATACACTTCCAAACCACACAGAGTAGTTATGAACAAAACCTTACCACAGAATGCTTTGAATAGAGAGTAATGCATTCAACTCAATGGACTGTACAGTTCAATTTTGCTGATAACTACTGTGTGCTAACATGATGTAAACATTGTTAGTACACTAACCAAATGATTTAGAGTTGTCTGCAACCAATTTTATCAGTGTGCTACCTATGCTCCAGAAGTTACTTTCAGTAACATTACCTTCTCTACACACTGGAACTTTAGACTTTGCAGAAGTAAACCAAGTCAATGGCTGTTCTACTGTAAATGGTACCAGGTAGGTTACTGAAATCAGCTTGCATTGGAGTATTCCATGGCACTGAGCACTCTGCAAGCAATATCTATACAGTTCCAAATTACCCAGAGTAGTTATGTACACAACCTTACCACAGAATGCATTGAAAGGAAAGTAATGCATTCAACTCAATGGAGTGTACAGTTCAATTTTGCTGATAACTACTATGTGCTAACATGATGTAAACAATGTTAGCACACTAACCATATGATTTAGAGTTGTCTGCAACCAATTTTATGAGTGTGCTACCTATGCTACAGAAGTTACTTTCCGTAACAATACCTTCTCTACAAAGCGGAACTTTAGACTTTGCAGAATTAAACCAAGACAGTGGCTGTTCCACTGTAAATGGTAACAGGTAGGTTACTGAATTCAGCTTGCATTGGAGTATTCCATGGCACTGAGCACTCTACATGCAAACTCTATACAGCTCCAAACCACCCAGAGTAGTTATGTACTCAAACTTACCGAAGAATGCTTTGAATAGAAAGTAATGCATTCAAATCAAAGGAGTGTACAGTTCAATTTTGCTGATAACTACTATGTGCTAACATGATGTAATCATTGTTAGTACACAAACCATATGATTTAGAGTTGTCTGCAACCAATTTTATCAGTGTGCTACCTATGCTCCAGAAGTTAATTTCAGTAACATTACCTTCTCTACATAGTGGAACATTAGCCTTTGCAGAAGTATACCAGGTCAATGGCTGTTCGACTGTAAATGGTAACAGTTTAGGTTACTGAATTCAGCTTGCATTGGAGTATTCCATGGCACTGAGCACTCTACATGCAAACTCTATACAGTTCCAAACCACCCAGAGGAGTTATGTACTCAAACTTTCCACAGAATGCTTTGAATAGAAAGTAATGCATTCAACTCAATGGAGTGTACAGTTCAATTTTGCTGATAACTACTGTGTGCTAACATGATGTAAATATTGTTAGTACACTAACCATATGATTTAGAGTTGTCTGCAACCAATTTTTTCAGTATGCTACCTATGCTCCAGAAGTTACTTTCAGTAACATTCCCTTCTCTACATAGTGGAACATTAGCCTTTGCAGAAGTATACCAAGTCAATGGCTGTTCCACTGTAAATGGTAACAGGTAGGTTACTGAAATCAGCTTGCATTGGAGTATTCCATGGCACTGAGCACTCTACATGCAATATCTATACAGTTCCAAATTACCCAGAGTAGTTATGTACACAACCTTACCACAGAATGCATTGAATAGAAAGTAATGCATTCAACTCAATGGAGTGTACAGTTCAATTTTGCTGATAACTACTATGTGCTAACATGATGTAACCAATGTTAGCACACTAACCATATGATTTAGAGTTGTCTGCAACCAATTTTATGAGTGTGCTACCGATGCTACAGAAGTTACTTTCAGTAACATTACCTTCGCTACACAGCGGAACTTTAGACTTTGCTGAATTAAACCAAGTCAATGGCAGTTCCACTGTAAATGGTACCAGGTAGGTTACTGAAATCAGCTTGCATTGGAGTATTCCATGACACTGAGCACTCTACCTGCAATATCTATACAGTTCCAAACCACCAAGAGTAGTTATGTTCACAACCTTACGACAGGATGCATTGAATAGAAAGTAATGCATTCAATTCAATGGAGTGTACAGTTCAATTTTGCTGATAACTACTATGTGCTAACATGATGTAAACAATGTTAGCACACTAACCATATGATTTAGAATTGTCTGCAAACAATTTTATGAGTGTGCTACCTATGCTACAGAAGTTACTTTCAGTAACAATACCTTCGCTACACAGCGGAACTTGAGACTTTGCAGAATTAAACCAAGTCAATGTCTGTTCCACTGTAAATGGTACCAGGTAGGTTACTGAAATCAGCTTGCATTGGCGTATTCCGTGGCACTGTGCACTCTACATGCAAAATCTATACACTTCCAAACCACGCAGAGTAGTTATGAACAAAACCTTACCACAGAATGCTTTGAATAGAGAGTAATGCATTCAACTCAATGGAGTGTACAGTTCAATTTTGCTGATAACTACTATGTGCTAACATGATGTAATCATTGTTAGTACACAAACCATATGATTTGGAGTTGTCTGCAACCAATTTTATCAGTGTGCTACCTATGCTCCAGAAGTTAATTTCAGTAACATTACCTTCTCTACATAGTGGAACATTAGCCTTTGCAGAAGTATACCAGGTCAATGGCAGTTCGACTGTAAATGGTAACAGTTTAGGTTACTGAATTCAGCTTGCATTGGAGTATTCCATGGCACTGAGCACTCTACATGCAAACTCTATACAGTTCCAAACCACCCAGAGGAGTTATGTACTCAAACTTACCACAGAATGCTTTGAATAGAAAGTAACGCATTCAACTCAATGGAGTGTACAGTTCAATTTTGCTGATAACTACTGTGTGCTAACATGATGTAAATATTGTTAGTGCACTAAACATATGATTTAGAGTTGTCTGCAACCAATTTTATCAGTGTGCTACCTATGCTCCAGAAGTTACTTTCAGTAACATTACCTTCTCTACACAGTGGAACATTAGCTTTTGCAGAAGTAAACCAAGTCAATGGCTGTTCCACTGTAAATGGTACCAGGTAGGTTACTGAAATCAGCTTGCATAGGAGTATTCCATGCAACTGAGCACTCTACATGCAATATCTATACAGTTCCAAATTACCCAGAGTAGTTATGTGCACAACCTTACCACAGAAAGCATTGAATAGAAAGTAATGCATTCAACTCAATGGAGTGTACAGTTCAATTTTGCTGATAACTACAATATGCTAACATGATGTAAACATTGTTAGTACACTAACCATATGATTTAGAGTTGTCTGCAACCAATTTTATGAGTGTGCTACCTATGCTACAGAAGTTACTTTTTGTAACAATACCTTCGCTACACAGCGGAACTTTAGACTTTGCAGAATTAAACCAAGTCAATGGCTGTTCCACTGTAAATGGTACCAGGTAGGTACTGCAATCAGCCTGCTCTGGAGTATTCCATGGCATTGAGCACTCTACATTCAATATCTATACAGTTCCAAATTACCCAGAGCAGTTATGTACACAACCTTACCACAGAATGCATTGAATAGAAAGTAATGCATTCAACTCAATGGAGTGTACAGTTCAATTTTGCTGATAACTACTATGTGCTAACATGATGTAAACATTGTTAGTACACTAACCATATGATTTAGAGTTGTCTGCAACCAATTTTATCAGTGTGCTACCTATGCAACAGAAGTTACTTTCCGTAACAATACCTTCTCTACAAAGCGGAACTTCAGACTTTGCAGAATTAAACCAAGTCAATGGCTGTTCTACTGTAAATGGTACTAGGTTGGTTACAGAAATCAGCTTGCATTGGAGTATTCCGTGGCACTGAGCACTCTACGTGCAAACTCTATGCAGTTCCAAACCACGCAGAGTAGTTATGTACAAAACCTTACCACAGAATGCTTTGAATAGAAAGTAATGCATTCAAATCAATGGAGTGCACAGTTCAATTTTGCTGATAACTACTATGTGCTAACATGATGTAAACATTGTTAGTACACTGACCATATGATTTAGAGTTGTCTGCAACCAATTTTATCAGTGTGCTACCTATACTCCAGAAGTTACCTTCAGTAACATTACCTTCTCTGCATAGTGGAACATTAGCCTTTGCAGAAGTATACCAAGTCAATGGCTGTTCGACTGTAAATGGTAACAGGTAGGTTACTGAATTCAGCTTGCATTGGAGTATTCCATGGCACTGAGCACTCTACATGCAAACTCTATACAGTTCCAAACCACCCAGAGTAGTTATGTACTCAAACTTACCGAAGAATGCTTTGAATAGAAAGTAATGCATTCAACTCAAAGGAGTGTACAGTTCAATTTTGCTGATAACTACTATGTGCTAACATGATGTAATCATTGTTAGTACACAAACCATATGATTTAGAGTTGTCTGCAACCAATTTTATCAGTGTGCTACCTATGCTCCAGAAGTTAATTTCAGTAACATTACCTTCTCTACATAGTGGAACATTAGCCTTTGCAGAAGTATACCAAGTCAATGGCTGTTCGACTGTAAATGGTAACAGTTTAGGTTACTGAATTCAGCTTGCATTGGAGTATTCCATGGCACTGAGCACTCTACATGCAAACTCTATACAGTTCCAAACCACCCAGAGTAGTTATGTACTCAAACTTACCACAGAATGCTTTGAATAGAAAGTGATGCATTCAACTCAAAGGAGTGTACAGTTCAATTTTGCTGATAACTACTGTGTGCTAACATGATGTAAATATTGTTAGTACACTAACCATATCATTTAGAGTTGTCTGCAACCAATTTTATCAGTGTGCTACCTATGCTCCAGAAGTTACTTTCAGTAACATTCCCTTCTCTACATAGTGGAACATTAGCCTTTGCAGAAGTATACCAAGTCAATGGCTGTTCCACTGTAAATGGTAACAGGTAGGTTACTGAAATCAGCTTGCATTGGAGTATTCCATGGCACTGAGCACTCTACATGCAATATCTATACAGTTCCAAATTACCCAGAGTAGTTATGTGCACAACCTTACCACAGAAAGCATTGAATAGAAAGTAATGCATTCAACTCAATGGAGTGTACAGTTCAATTTTGCTGATAACTACAATGTGCTAACATGATGTAAACATTGTTAGTACACTAACCATATGATTTAGAGTTGTCTGCAACCAATTGTATGAGTGTGCTACCTATGCTACAGAAGTTACTTTTTGTAACAATACCTTCGCTACACAGCGGAACTTTAGACTTTGCAGAATTAAACCAAGTCAATGGCTGTTCCACTGTAAATGGTACCAGGTAGGTACTGCAATCAGCCTGCTCTGGAGTATTCCATGGCATTGAGCACTCTACATGCAAAATGTATACACTTCCAAACCACGCAGAGTAGTTATGTACAAAACCTTACCACAGAATGCTTTGAATAGAAAGTAATGCATTCAAATCAATGGAGTGTACAGTTCAATTTTGCTGATAACTACTATGTGCTAACATGATGTAAACATTGTTAGTGCACTAATCATATGATTTAGAGTTGTCTGAAACCAATTTTATCAGTGTGCTGCCTATGCTCCAGAAGTTACTTTCAGTAACATTACCTTCTCTACAGAGTGGAACTTTAGCCTTTGCAGAAGTAAACCAAGTCAATGGCTGTTCCACTGTAAATGGTACCAGGTAGGTTACTGAAATCAGCTTGCATTGGAGTATTCCATGGCACTGAGCACTCTACATTCAATATCTATACAGTTCCAAATTACCCAGAGCAGTTATGTACACAACCTTACCACAGAATGCATTGAATAGAAAGTAATGCATTCAACTCAATGGAGTGTACAGTTCAATTTTGCTGATAACTACTATGTGCTAACATGATGTAAACAATCTTAGCACACTAACCATATGATTTAGAGTTGTCTGCAACCAATTTTATGAGTGTGCTACCTATGCTCCAGAAGTTAATTTCAGTAACATTACCTTCTCTACATAGTGGAACATTAGACTTTGCAGAATTAAACCAAGTCAATGGCTGTTCCAACGTCAATGGTACCAGGTAGGTTACAGAAATCAGCTTGCATTGGAGTATTCCGTGGCACTGAGCACTCTACGTGCAAAATCTATGCAGTTCCAAACCACGCAGAGTAGTTATGTACAGAACCTTACCACAGAATGCTTTGAATAGAAAGTAATGCATTCAACTCAATGGAGTGTACAGTTCAATTTTGCTGATAACTACTATGTGCTAACATGATGTAAACATTGTTAGTACACTAACCATATGATTTAGAGTTGTCTGCAACCAATTTTATCAGTGTGCTACCTATGCAACAGAAGTTACTTTCCGTAACAATACCTTCTCTACAAAGCGGAACTTCAGACTTTGCAGAATTAAACCAAGTCAATGGCTGTTCTACTGTAAATGGTACTAGGTTGGTTACAGAAATCAGCTTGCATTGGAGTATTCCGTGGCACTGAGCACTCTACGTGCAAACTCTATGCAGTTCCAAACCACGCAGAGTAGTTATGTACAAAACCTTACCACAGAATGCTTTGAATAGAAAGTAATGCATTCAAATCAATGGAGTGCACAGTTCAATTTTGCTGATAACTACTATGTGCTAACATGATGTAAACATTGTTAGTACACTGACCATATGATTTAGAGTTGTCTGCAACCAATTTTATCAGTGTGCTACCTATGCTCCAGAAGTTACCTTCAGTAACATTACCTTCTCTGCATAGTGGAACATTAGCCTTTGCAGAAGTATACCAAGTCAATGGCTGTTCGACTGTAAATGGTAACAGGTAGGTTACTGAATTCAGCTTGCATTGGAGTATTCCATGGCACTGAGCACTCTACATGCAAACTCTATACAGTTCCAAACCACCCAGAGTAGTTATGTACTCAAACTTACCGAAGAATGCTTTGAATAGAAAGTAATGCATTCAACTCAAAGGAGTGTACAGTTCAATTTTGCTGATAACTACTATGTGCTAACATGATGTAATCATTGTTAGTACACAAACCATATGATTTAGAGTTGTCTGCAACCAATTTTATCAGTGTGCTACCTATGCTCCAGAAGTTAATTTCAGTAACATTACCTTCTCTACATAGTGGAACATTAGCCTTTGCAGAAGTATACCAAGTCAATGGCTGTTCGACTGTAAATGGTAACAGTTTAGGTTACTGAATTCAGCTTGCATTGGAGTATTCCATGGCACTGAGCACTCTACATGCAAACTCTATACAGTTCCAAACCACCCAGAGCAGTTATGTACTCAAACTTACCACAGAATGCTTTGAATAGAAAGTGATGCATTCAACTCAAAGGAGTGTACAGTTCAATTTTGCTGATAACTACTGTGTGCTAACATGATGTAAATATTGTTAGTACACTAACCATATCATTTAGAGTTGTCTGCAACCAATTTTATCAGTGTGCTACCTATGCTCCAGAAGTTACTTTCAGTAACATTCCCTTCTCTACATAGTGGAACATTAGCCTTTGCAGAAGTATACCAAGTCAATGGCTGTTCCACTGTAAATGGTAACAGGTAGGTTACTGAAATCAGCTTGCATTGGAGTATTCCATGGCACTGAGCACTCTACATGCAATATCTATACAGTTCCAAATTACCCAGAGTAGTTATGTACACAACCTTACCACAGAATGCATTGAATAGAAAGTAATGCATTCAACTCAATGGAGTGTACTGTTCAATTTTGCTGATAACTACTATGTGCTAACATGATGTAACCAATGTTAGCACACTAGCCATATGATTTAGAGTTGTCTGCAACCAATTTTATGAGTGTGCTACCTATGCTACAGAAGTTACTTTCCGTAACAATACCTTCTCTACAAAGCGGAACTTTAGACTTTGCAGAATTAAACCAAGACAATGGCTGTTCCATTGTAAATGGTAACAGGTAGGTTACTGAATTCAGCTTGCATTGGAGTATTCCATGGCACTGAGCACACTACATGCAATATCTATACAGTTCCAAATTACCAAGAGTAGTAATGTACACAACCTTACGACAGAATGCATTGAATAGAAAGTAATGCATTCAACTCAATGGAGTGTACAGTTCAATTTTGCAGATAACTACTATGTGCTAACATGATGTAAACATTGTTAGTACACTAACCAAATGATTTAGAGTTGTCTGCAACCAATTTTATCAGTGTGCTACCTATGCTCCAGAAGGTACATTCAGTAACATTACCTTCTCTACATAGTGGAACTTTAGCCTTTGCAGAAGTAAACCAGGTCAATGGCTGTTCCACTGTAAATGGTAACAGGTAGGTAACTGAAATCAGCTTGCATTGGAGTATTCCATGGCACTGAGCACTCTACATGCAATATCTATACAGTTCCAAATTACCCAGAGTAGTTATGTGCACACCCTTACCACAGAACGCATTGAATAGAAAGTAATGCATTCAACTCAATGGAGTGTACAGTTCAATTTTGCTGATAACAACTATGTGCTAACATGATGTAAACATTGTTAGTGCACTAACCAAATGATTTAGAGTTGTCTGCAACCAATTTTATCAGTGTGCTACCTATGCTCCAGAAGTTACTTTCAGTAACATTACCTTCTCTACACACTGGAACTTTAGCCTTTGCAGAAGTAAACCAAGTCAATGGCTGTTCTACTGTAAATGGTACCAGGTAGGTTACTGAAATCAGCTTGCATTGGAGTATTCCGTGGCACTGAGCACTCTGCAAGCAATATCTATACAGTTCCAAATTACCCAGAGTAGTTATGTACACAACCTTACCACAGAATGCATTGAAAGGAAAGTAATGCATTCAACTCAATGGAGTGTACAGTTCAATTTTGCTGATAACTACTATGTGCTAACATGATGTAAACAATGTTAGCACACTAACCATATGATTTAGAGTTGTCTGCAACCAATTTTATGAGTGTGCTACCTATGCTACAGAAGTTACTTTCCGTAACAATACCTTCTCTCCAAAGCGGAACTTTAGACTTTGCAGAATTAAACCAAGACAATGGCTGTTCAACTGTAAATGGCAACAGGTAGGTTACTGAATTCAGCTTGCATTGGAGTATTCCATGGCACTGAGCACTCTACATGCAAACTCTATACAGTTCCAAACCACCCAGAGTAGTTATGTACTCAAACTTACCGAAGAATGCTTTGAATAGAAAGTAATGCATTCAACTCAAAGGAGTGTACAGTTCAATTTTGCTGATAACTACTATGTGCTAACATGATGTAATCATTGTTAGTACACAAACCATGTGATTTAGAGTTGTCTGCAACCAATTTTATCAGTGTGCTACCTATGCTCCAGAAGTTAATTTCAGTAACATTACCTTCTCTACATAGTGGAACATTAGCCTTTGCAGAAGTATACCAAGTCAATGGCTGTTCGACTGTAAATGGTAACAGTTTAGGTTACTGAATTCAGCTTGCATTGGAGTATTCCATGGCACTGAGCACTCTACATGCAAACTCTATACAGTTCCAAACCACCCAGAGTAGTTATGTACTCAAACTTACCACAGAATGCTTTGAATAGAAAGTAATGCATTCAACTCAATGGAGTGTACAGTTCAATTTTGCTGATAACTACTGTGTGCTAACATGATGTAAATATTGTTAGTACACTAACCATATGATTTAGAGTTGTCTGCAACCAATTTTATCAGTATGCTACCTATGCTCCAGAAGTTACTTTCAGTAACATTCCCTTCTCTACATAGTGGAACATTAGCCTTTGCAGAAGTATACCAAGTCAATGGCTGTTCCACTGTAAATGGTAACAGGTAGGTTACTGAAATCAGCTTGCATTGGAGTATTCCATGGCACTGAGCACTCTACATGCAATATCTATACAGTTCCAAATTACCCAGAGTAGTTATGTACACAACCTTACCACAGAATGCATTGAATAGAAAGTAATGCATTCAACTCAATGGAGTGTACAGTTCAATTTTGCTGATAACTACTATGTGCTAACATGATGTAAACAATGTTAGCACACTAACCATATGATTTAGAATTGTCTGCATAAAATTTTATGAGTGTGCTACCTATGCTACAGAAGTTACTTTCAGTAACAATACCTTCGCTACACAGCGGAACTTCAGACTTTGCAGAATTAAACCAAGTCAATGGCTGTTCCACTGTAAATGGAACCAGGTAGGTTACTGAAATCAGCTTGCATTGGCGTATTCCGTGGCACTGTGCACTCTACATGCAAAATCTATACACTTCCAAACCACGCAGAGTAGTTATGAACAAAACCTTACCACAGTATGCTTTGAATAGAGAGTAATGCATTCAACTCAATGGAGTGTACAGTTCAATTTTGCTGATAACTACTATGTGCTAACATGATGTAAACATTGTTAGTGCACTAATCATATGATTTAGAGTTGTCTGAAACCAATTTTATCAGTGTGCTGCCTATGCTCCAGAAGTTACTTTCAGTAACATTACCTTCTCTACAGAGTGGAACTTTAGCCTTTGCAGAAGTAAACCAAGTCAATGGCTGTTCCACTGTAAATGGTACCAGTTAGGTTACTGAAATCAGCTTGCATTGGAGTATTCCATGGCACTGAGCACTCTACATTCAATATCTATACAGTTCCAAATTACCCAGAGCAGTTATGTACACAACCTTACCACAGAATGCATTGAATAGAAACTAATGCATGCAACTCAATGGAGTGCACAGTTCAATTTTGCTGATACCTACTATGTGCTAACATGATGTAAACAATCTTAGCACACTAGCCATATGATTTAGAGTTGTCTGCAACCAATTTTATGAGTGTGCTACCTATGCTACAGAAGTTACTTTCAGTAACAATACCTTCTCTACAAAGCGGAACTTCAGACTTTGCAGAATTAAACCAAGTCAATGGCTGTTCTACTGTAAATGGTACCAGGTTGGTTACAGAAATCAGATTGCATTGGAGTATTCCGTGGCACTGAGCACTCTACGTGCAAACTCTATGCAGTTCCAAACCACGCAGACTAGTTATGTACAAAACCTTACCACAGAATGCATTGAGTCGAAAGTAATGCATTCAACTCAATGGAGTGTACAGTTCAATTTTGTTGATAACTACTAAGCGCTAACATGATGTAAACAATGTTAGCACACTGACCATATGATTTAGAGTTGTCTGCAACCAATTTTATGTGTGTGCTACCTATGCTACAGAAGTTACTTTTAGTAACAGTACCTTCGCTACACAGCAGAACTTTAGACTTTGCAGAATTAAACCAAGTAAATGGCAGTTCCACTGTAAATGGTACCAGGTAGGTTACTGAAATCAGCCTGCATTGGAGTATTCCATGGCACTGAGCACTCTACATGCAAAATCTATACCGTTCCAAACCACCCAGTTATGAACAAAACCTTAGCACAGAATGCTTTGAATAGAAAGTAATGCATTCAACTCAATGGAGTGTACAGTTCAATTTTGCTGATAACTACTATGTGCTAACATGATGTAAACAATATTAGCACACTAACCATATGATTTAGTGTTGTCTGCAACCAATTTTATGAGTGTGCTACCTATGCTACAGAAGTTACTTTCAGTAACAATACCTTCGCTACACAGCGGAACTTTAGACTTTGCAGAATTAAACCAAGTCAATGGCTGTTCCACTGTAAATGGTACCAGGTAGGTTGCTGAAATCAGCTTGCATTGGAGTATTCCGTGGCACTGTGCACTCTACATGCAAAATCTATACACTTCCAAACCACGCAGAGTAGTTATCTACAAAACCTTACCACAGGATGCTTTGAATAGAAAGTAATGCATTCAAATCAATGGAGTGTACAGTTCAATTTTGCTGATAACTACTATGTGCTAACATGATGTAAACATTGTTAGTGCACTAATCATATGATTTAGATTTGTCTGCAATCAATTTTATCAGTGTGCTACCTATGCTCCAGAAGTTCCTTTCAGTAACATTACCTTCTCTACACAGTGGAACTTTAGCCTTTGCAGAAGTAAACCAAGTCAATGGCTGTTCCACTGTAAATGGTACCAGGTAGGTTACTGAAATCAGCTTGCATTGGAGTATTCCATGGCACTGAGCACTCTACATGCAACATCTATACAGTTCCGAAATACCCAGAGTAGTTATGTACACAACCTTACCACAGAATGCATTGAATAGCATGTAATTCATTCAACTCAATGGTTCAATTTTGCTGATAACTACTATGTGCTAACATGATATAAACATTGTTAGTACACTAGCCATATGATTTAGAGTTGTCTGCAACCAATTTTATCAGTGTGCTACCTAAGCTCCAGAAGTTACTTTCAGTAACATTACCTTCTCTACATAGTGGAACATTAGCCTTTGCAGAAGTATACCAAGTCAATGGCTGTTCGACTGTAAATGGTAACAGGTAGGTTACTGTAATCAGCCTGCATTGGAGTATTCCATGGCACTGAGCACTCTACATGCAAACTCTATACAGTTACAAACCACCCAGAGTAGTTATGTACTCAATCTTACCACAGAATGCATTGAGTCGAAAGTAATGCATTCAACTCAATGCAGTGTACAGTTCAATTTTGCTGATAACTACTATGCGCTAACATGATGTAAACAATGTTAGCACACTGACCATATGATTTAGAGTTGTCTGCAACCAATTTCATGAGTGTGCTACCTATGCTACAGAAGTTACTTTTAGTAACAGTACCTTCGCTACACAGCAGAACTTTAGACTTTGCAGAATTAAACCAAGTAAATGGCAGTTCCACTGTAAATGGTACCAGGTAGGTTACTGAAATCAGCTTGCATTGGAGTATTCCATGGCACTGAGCACTCTACATGCAAAATCTATACACTTCCAAACCACGCAGAGTAGCTATGTACAAAACCTTACCACAGAATGCTTTGAATACAAAGTAATGCATTCAAATCAATGGAGTGTACAGTTCAATTTTGCTGATAACTACTATGTGCTAACATGATGTAAACATTGTTAGTACACTGACCATATGATTTAGAGTTGTCTGCAAACAATTTTATCAGTGTGCTACCTATGCTCCAGAAGTTACCTTCAGTAACATTACCTTCTCTACATAGTGGAACATTAGCATTTGCAGAAGTATACCAAGTCAATGGCTGTTCGACTGTAAATGGTAACAGGTAGGTTACTGTAATCAGCTTGCATTGGAGTATTCCATGGCACTGAGCACTCTACATGCAAACTCTATACAGTTCCAAACCACCCAGAGTAGTTATGTACTCAAACTTACCACAGAATGCATTGAATAGAAAGTAATGCATTCAGCTCAATGGAGTGTACAGTTCAATTTTGCTGATAACTACTATGTGCTGACATGATGTAAACAATGTTAGCACACTAACCATATGATTTAGAGTTGTCTGCAACCAATTTTATGAGTGTGCTACCTATGCTACTGAAGTTACTTTCAGTAACAATACCTTCGCTACACAGCGGAACTTTAGACTTTGCAGAATTAAACCAAGTCAATGGCTGTTCCACTGTAAATGGTACCAGGTAGGTTACTGAAATCAGCTTGCATTGGAGTATTCCGTGGCACTGTGCACTCTACATGCAAAATCTATACACTTCCAAACCACGCAGAGTAGTTATGCACAAAACCTTACCACAGAATGCTTTGAATAGAAAGTAATGCATTCAAATCAATGGAGTTTACAGTTCAATTTTGCTGATAACTACTATGTGCTAACATGATGCAAACATTGTTAGTACACTGACCATATGATTTAGAGTTGTCTGCAACCAATTTTATCAGTGTGCTACCTATGCTCCAGAAGTTACCTTCAGTAACATTACCTTCTCTACATACGGGAACATTAGCATTTGCAGAAGTATACCAAGTCAATGGCTGTTCGACTGTAAATGGTAACAGGTAGGTTACTGAATTCAGCTTGCATTGGAGTATTCCATGGCACTGAGCACTCTACATGCAAACTCTATACAGTTCCAAACCACCCAGAGTAGTTATGTACTCAAACTTACCACAGAATGCATTGAATAGAAAGTAATGCATTCAGCTCAATGGAGTGTACAGTTCAATTTTGCTGATAACTACTATGTGCTGACATGATGTAAACAATGTTAGCACACTAACCATATGATTTAGAGTTGTCTGCAACCAATTTTATGAGTGTGCTACCTATGCTACTGAAGTTACTTTCAGTAACAATACCTTCGCTACACAGCGGAACTTTAGACTTTGCAGAATTAAACCAAGTCAATGGCTGTTCCACTGTAAATGGTACCAGGTAGGTTACTGAAATCAGCTTGCATTGGAGTATTCCGTGGCACTGTGCACTCTACATGCAAAATCTATACACTTCCAAACCACGCAGAGTAGTTATGCACAAAACCTTACCACAGAATGCTTTGAATAGAAAGTAATGCATTCAAATCAATGGAGTTTACAGTTCAATTTTGCTGATAACTACTATGTGCTAACATGATGTAAACATTGTTAGTACACTAACCATATGATTTAGAGTTGTCTGCAACCAATTTTATGAGTGTGCTACGTATGCTACAGAAGTTACTTTCCGTAACAATACCTTCTCTACAAAGCGAAACTTTAGACTTTGCAGAATTAAACCAAGTCAATGGCTGTTCCACTGTAAATGGTACCAGGTAGGTGACAGAAATCAGCTTGCATTGGAGTATTCCGTGGCACTGAGCACTCTACATGCAATATCTACACAGTTCCAAATTACCCAGAGTAGTTATGTGCACAACCTTACCACAGAATGCATTGAATAGAAAGTAATGCATTCAACTCAATGGAGTGTACAGTTCAATTTTGCTGATAACTACTATGTGCTAACATGATGTAAACATTGTTAGTACACTAACCATATGATTTAGAGTTGTCTGCAACCAATTTTATCACTGTGCTACCTATGCTCCAGAAGTTACTTTCAGTAACATTACCTTCTCTACACAGTGGAACTTTAGCATTTGCAGAAGTAAACCAAGTCAATGGCTGTTCCACTGTAAATTGTATCAGGTAGGTTACTGAAATCAGCTTGCATTGGAGTATTCCATGGCACTGAGCACACTACATGCAATATCTATACAGTTCCAAATTACCAAGAGTAGTAATGTACACAACCTTACGACAGAATGCATTGAATAGAAAGTAATGCATTCAACTCAATGCAGTGTACAGTTCAATTTTGCTGATAACTACTATGTGCTAACATGATGTAAACATTGTTAGTATACTAGCCATATGATTTAGAGTTGTCTGCAACCAATTTTATGAGTGTGCTACCTATGCTACAGAAGTTACTTTTAGTAACAAAACCTTCGCTACACAGCGGAGCTTTAGACTTTGCAGAATTAAACCAAGTCAATGGCTGTTCCACTGTAAATGGTACCAGGTAGGTTACTGAAATCAGCCTGCATTGGAGTATTCCATGGCACTGAGCACTCTACATGCAAAATCTATACACTTCCAAACCACCCAGTTATGTACAAAACCTTACCACAGAATGCATTGAATAGAAAGTAATGCATTCAACTCAATGGAGTGTACAGTTCAATTTTGCTGATAACTGCTATGTGCTAACATGATGTAAACATTGTTAGTACACTAACCATATGATTTAGAGTTGTCTGCAACCAATTTTATCAGTGTGCTACCTATGCTCCAGAAGCTACTTTCAGTAACATTACCTTCTCTACACAGTGGAACTTTAGCATTTGCAGAAGTAAACCAAGTCAAAGGCTGTTCCACTGTAAATTGTATCAGGTAGGTTACTGAAATCAGCTTGCATTGGAGTATTCCATGGCACTGAGCACACTACATGCAATATCTATACAGTTCCAAATTACCAAGAGTAGTAATGTACACAACCTTACAACAGAATGCATTGAATAGAAAGTAATGCATTCAACTCAATGGAGTGTACAGTTCAATTTTGCTGATAACTACTATGTGCTAACATGATGTTAACATTGTTAGTATACTAGCCATATG
Organism: Hypanus sabinus; assembly: GCF_030144855.1. Lineage (NCBI taxonomy): Eukaryota > Metazoa > Chordata > Chondrichthyes > Myliobatiformes > Dasyatidae > Hypanus > Hypanus sabinus. The sequence continues at coordinate 68,188,397 of NC_082718.1, read as the reverse complement.
ATTTAGAGTTCTCTGCAACCAATTTTATTAGTGTGCTACCTATGCTACAGAAGTTACTTTCAGTAACAATACCTTCGCTACACAGCGGAACTTCAGACTTTGCAGAATTAAACCAAGTCAATGGCTGTTCCACTGTAAATGGTACCAGGTAGGTTACTGAATTCAGCTTGCATTGGAGTATTCCATGGCACTGAGCACTCTACATGCAAACTCTATACAGTTCCAAACCACCCAGAGTAGTTATGTACTCAAACTTACCACAGAATGCTTTGAATAGAAAGTAATGCATTCAACTCAATGGAGTGTACAGTTCAATTTTGCTGATAACTACTATGTGCTGACATGATGTAAACAATGTTAGCACACTAACCATATGATTTAGAGTTTTCTGCAACCAATTTTATGAGTGTGCTACCTATGCTACTGAAGTTACTTTCAGTAACAATACCTTCGCTACACAGCGGAACTTTAGACATTGCAGAATTAAACCAAGTCAATGGCTGTTCCACTGTAAATGGTACCAGGTAGGTTACTGAAATCAGCTTGCATTGGAGTATTCCGTGGCACTGTGCACTCTACATGCAAAATCTATACACTTCCAAACCACGCAGAGTAGTTATGTACAAAACTTTACCACAGAATCCTTTGAATAGAAAGTAATGCATTCAACTCAATGGAGTGTACAGTTCAATTTTGCTGATAACTACTATGTGCTAACATGATGTAAACAATGTTAGCAAACTAACCATATGATTTAGAGTTGTCTGCAACCAATTTTATGACTGTGCTACCTATGCTACAGAAGTTACTTTCCGTAACAATACCTTCTCTACACAGTGGAACTTTAGCCTTTGCAGAAGTAAACCAAGTCACTGGCTGTTCTACTGTAAATGGTACCAGGTAGGTTACTGAAATCAGCTTGCATTGGAGTATTCCATGGCACTGAGCACTCTACATGCAATATCTATACAGTTCCAAATTACCCAGAGTAGTTATGTGCACAACCTTACCACAGAATGCATTGAACAAAACGTAATGCATTCAACTCAATGGAGTGTACAGTTCAATTTTGCTGATAACTACTATGTGCTAACATGATGTAAACATTGTTAGTATACTAGCCATATGATTTAGAGTTGTCTGCAACCAATTTTATGAGTGTGCTACCTATGCTACAGAAGTTACTTTTAGTAACAAAACCTTCGCTACACAGCGGAACTTTAGACTTTGCAGAATTAAACCAAGTCAATGGCTGTTCCACTGTAAATGGTACCAGGTAGGTTACTGAAATCAGCCTGCATTGGAGTATTCCATGGCACTGAGCACTCTACATGCAATATCTATACAGTTCCAAACCACCCAGAGTAGTTATGTTCACAACCTTACGACAGGATGCATTGAATAGAAAGTAATGCATTCAATTCAATGGAGTGTACAGTTCAATTTTGCTGATAACTACTATGTGCTAACATGATGTAAACAATGTTAGCACACTAACCATATGATTTAGAATTGTCTGCAAACAATTTTATGAGTGTGCTACCTATGCTACAGAAGTTACTTTCAGTAACAATACCTTCGCTACACAGCGGAACTTCAGACTTTGCAGAATTAAACCAAGTCAATGGCTGTTCCACTGTAAATGGTACCAGGTAGGTTACTGAAATCAGCTTGCATTGGCGTATTCCGTGGCACTGTGCACTCTACATGCAAAATCTATACACTTCCAAACCACGCAGAGTAGTTATGAACAAAACCTTACCACAGAATGCTTTGAATAGAGAGTAATGCATTCAACTCAATGGAGTGTACAGTTCAATTTTGCTGATAACTACTATGTGCTAACATGATGTAAACATTGTTAGTACACTGACCATATGATTTAGAGTTGTCTGCAACCAATTTTATCAGTGTGCTACCTATGCTCCAGAAGTTACCTTCAGTAACATTACCTTCTCTACATACGGGAACATTAGCATTTGCAGAAGTATACCAAGTCAATGGCTGTTCGACTGTAAATGGTAACAGGTAGGTTACTGAATTCAGCTTGCATTGGAGTATTCCATGGCACTGAGCACTCTACATGCAAACTCTATACAGTTCCAAACCACCCAGAGTAGTTATGTACTCAAACTTACCACAGAATGCATTGAATAGAAAGTAATGCATTCAGCTCAATGGAGTGTACAGTTCAATTTTGCTGATAACTACTATGTGCTGACATGATGTAAACAATGTTAGCACACTAACCATATGATTTAGAGTTGTCTGCAACCAATTTTATGAGTGTGCTACCTATGCTACTGAAGTTACTTTCAGTAACAATACCTTCGCTACACAGCGGAACTTTAGACTTTGCAGAATTAAACCAAGTCAATGGCTGTTCCACTGTAAATGGTACCAGGTAGGTTACTGAAATCAGCTTGCATTGGAGTATTCCGTGGCACTGTGCACTCTACATGCAAAATCTATACACTTCCAAACCACGCAGAGTAGTTATGCACAAAACCTTACCACAGAATGCTTTGAATAGAAAGTAATGCATTCAAATCAATGGAGTTTACAGTTCAATTTTGCTGATAACTACTATGTGCTAACATGATGCAAACATTGTTAGTACACTGACCATATGATTTAGAGTTGTCTGCAACCAATTTTATCAGTGTGCTACCTATGCTCCAGAAGTTACCTTCAGTAACATTACCTTCTCTACATACGGGAACATTAGCATTTGCAGAAGTATACCAAGTCAATTGCTGTTCGACTGTAAATGGTAACAGGTAGGTTACTGAATTCAGCTTGCATTAGAGTATTCCATGGCACTGAGCACTCTACATGCAAACTCTATACAGTTCCAAACCACCCAGAGTAGTTATGTACTCAAACTTACCACAGAATGCTTTGAATAGAAAGTAATGCATTCAACTCAATGGAGTGTACAGTTCAATTTTGCTGATAACTACTATGTGCTAACAGGATGTAAACATTGTTAGTACACTAACCATATGATTTAGAGTTGTCTGCAACCAATTTTATGAGTGTGCTACGTATGCTACAGAAGTTACTTTCCGTAACAATACCTTCTCTACAAAGCGAAACTTTAGACTTTGCAGAATTAAACCAAGTCAATGGCTGTTCCACTGTAAATGGTACCAGGTAGGTGACAGAAATCAGCTTGCATTGGAGTATTCCGTGGCACTGAGCACTCTACATGCAATATCTACACAGTTCCAAATTACCCAGAGTAGTTATGTGCACAACCTTACCACAGAATGCATTGAATAGAAAGTAATGCATTCAACTCAATGGAGTGTACAGTTCAATTTTGCTGATAACTACTATGTGCTAACATGATGTAAACATTGTTAGTACACTAACCATATGATTTAGAGTTGTCTGCAACCAATTTTATCAGTGTGCTACCTATGCTCCAGAAGTTACTTTCAGTAACATTACCTTCTCTACACAGTGGAACTTTAGCATTTGCAGAAGTAAACCAAGTCAATGGCTGTTCCACTGTAAATTGTATCAGGTAGGTTACTGAAATCAGCTTGCATTGGAGTATTCCATGGCACTGAGCACACTACATGCAATATCTATACAGTTCCAAATTACCAAGAGTAGTAATGTACACAACCTTACGACAGAATGCATTGAATAGAAAGTAATGCATTCAACTCAATGCAGTGTACAGTTCAATTTTGCTGATAACTACTATGTGCTAACATGATGTAAACATTGTTAGTATACTAGCCATATGATTTAGAGTTGTCTGCAACCAATTTTATGAGTGTGCTACCTATGCTACAGAAGTTACTTTTAGTAACAAAACCTTCGCTACACAGCGGAGCTTTAGACTTTGCAGAATTAAACCAAGTCAATGGCTGTTCCACTGTAAATGGTAACAGGTAGGTTACTGAATTCAGCTTGCATTGGAGTATTCCATGGCACTGAGCACTCTACATGCAAACTCTATACAGTTCCAAACCACCCAGAGTAGTTATGTACTCAAACTTACCGAAGAATGCTTTGAATAGAAAGTAATGCATTCAACTCAAAGCAGTGTACAGTTCAATTTTGCTGATAACTACTATGTGCTAACATGATGTAATCATTGTTAGTACACAAACCATATGATTTAGAGTTGTCTGCAACCAATTTTATCAGTGTGCTACCTATGCTCCAGAAGTTAATTTCAGTAACATTACCTTCTCTACATAGTGGAACATTAGCCTTTGCAGACGTATAACAAGTCAATGGCTGTTCGACTGTAAATGGTAACAGTTTAGGTTACTGAATTCAGCTTGCATTGGAGTATTCCATGGCACTGAGCATTCTACATGCAAACTCTATACAGTTCCAAACCACCCAGAGTAGTTATGTACTCAAACTTACCACAGAATGCTTTGAATAGAAAGTAATGCATTCAACTCAAAGGAGTGTACAGTTCAATTTTGCTGATAACTACTGTGTGCTAACATGATGTAAATATTGTTAGTACACTAACCATATGATTTAGAGTTGTCTGCAACCAATTTTATCAGTGTGCTACCTATGCTCCAGAAGTTACTTTCAGTAACATTCCCTTCTCTACATAGTGGAACATTAGCCTTTGCAGAAGTATACCAAGTCAATGGCTGTTCCACTGTAAATGGTAACAGGTAGGTTACTGAAATCAGCTTGCATTGGAGTATTCCATGGCACTGAGCACTCTACATGCAATATCTATACAGTTCCAAATTACCCAGAGTAGTTATGTACACAACCTTACCACAGAATGCATTGAATAGAAAGTAATGCATTCAACTCAATGGAGTGTACAGTTCAATTTTGCTGATAACTACTATGTGCTAACATGATGTAACCAATGTTAGCACACTAACCATATGATTTAGAGTTGTCAGCAACCAATTTTATGAGTGTGCTACCGTTGCTACAGAAGTTACTTTCAGTAACATTACCTTCACTACACAGCGGACCTTTAGACTTTGCTGAAATAAAACAAGTCAATGGCAGTTCCACTGTGAATGGTACCAGGTAGGTTACTGAAATCAGCTTGCATTGGAGTATTCCGTGGCACTGTGCACTCTACATGCAAAATCTATACACTTCCAAACCACGCAGAGTAGTTATGCACAAAACCTTACCACAGAATGCTTTGAATAGAAAGTAATGCATTCAAATCAATGGAGTTTACAGTTCAATTTTGCTGATAACTACTATGTGCTAACATGATGCAAACATTGTTAGTACACTGACCATATGATTTAGAGTTGTCTGCAACCAATTTTATCAGTGTGCTACCTATGCTCCAGAAGTTACCTTCAGTAACATTACCTTCTCTACATACGGGAACATTAGCATTTGCAGAAGTATACCAAGTCAATGGCTGTTCGACTGTAAATGGTAACAGGTAGGTTACTGAATTCAGCTTGCATTGGAGTATTCCATGGCACTGAGCACTCTACATGCAAACTCTATACAGTTCCAAACCACCCAGAGTAGTTATGTACTCAAACTTACCACAGAATGCATTGAATAGAAAGTAATGCATTCAGCTCAATGGAGTGTACAGTTCAATTTTGCTGATAACTACTATGTGCTGACATGATGTAAACAATGTTAGCACACTAACCATATGATTTAGAGTTGTCTGCAACCAATTTTATGAGTGTGCTACCTATGCTACTGAAGTTACTTTCAGTAACAATACCTTCGCTACACAGCGGAACTTTAGACTTTGCAGAATTAAACCAAGTCAATGGCTGTTCCACTGTAAATGGTACCAGGTAGGTTACTGAAATCAGCTTGCATTGGAGTATTCCGTGGCACTGTGCACTCTACATGCAAAATCTATACACTTCCAAACCACGCAGAGTAGTTATGCACAAAACCTTACCACAGAATGCTTTGAATAGAAAGTAATGCATTCAAATCAATGGAGTTTACAGTTCAATTTTGCTGATAACTACTATGTGCTAACATGATGTAAACATTGTTAGTACACTAACCATATGATTTAGAGTTGTCTGCAACCAATTTTATGAGTGTGCTACGTATGCTACAGAAGTTACTTTCCGTAACAATACCTTCTCTACAAAGCGAAACTTTAGACTTTGCAGAATTAAACCAAGTCAATGGCTGTTCCACTGTAAATGGTACCAGGTAGGTGACAGAAATCAGCTTGCATTGGAGTATTCCGTGGCACTGAGCACTCTACATGCAATATCTACACAGTTCCAAATTACCCAGAGTAGTTATGTGCACAACCTTACCACAGAATGCATTGAATAGAAAGTAATGCATTCAACTCAATGGAGTGTACAGTTCAATTTTGCTGATAACTACTATGTGCTAACATGATGTAAACATTGTTAGTACACTAACCATATGATTTAGAGTTGTCTGCAACCAATTTTATCACTGTGCTACCTATGCTCCAGAAGTTACTTTCAGTAACATTACCTTCTCTACACAGTGGAACTTTAGCATTTGCAGAAGTAAACCAAGTCAATGGCTGTTCCACTGTAAATTGTATCAGGTAGGTTACTGAAATCAGCTTGCATTGGAGTATTCCATGGCACTGAGCACACTACATGCAATATCTATACAGTTCCAAATTACCAAGAGTAGTAATGTACACAACCTTACGACAGAATGCATTGAATAGAAAGTAATGCATTCAACTCAATGCAGTGTACAGTTCAATTTTGCTGATAACTACTATGTGCTAACATGATGTAAACATTGTTAGTACACTAGCCATATGATTTAGAGTTGTCTGCAACCAATTTTATGAGTGTGCTACCTATGCTACAGAAGTTACTTTTAGTAACAAAACCTTCGCTACACAGCGGAGCTTTAGACTTTGCAGAATTAAACCAAGTCAATGGCTGTTCCACTGTAAATGGTACCAGGTAGGTTACTGAAATCAGCCTGCATTGGAGTATTCCATGGCACTGAGCACTCTACATGCAAAATCTATACACTTCCAAACCACCCAGTTATGTACAAAACCTTACCACAGAATGCATTGAATAGAAAGTAATGCATTCAACTCAATGGAGTGTACAGTTCAATTTTGCTGATAACTGCTATGTGCTAACATGATGTAAACATTGTTAGTACACTAACCATATGATTTAGAGTTGTCTGCAACCAATTTTATCAGTGTGCTACCTATGCTCCAGAAGCTACTTTCAGTAACATTACCTTCTCTACACAGTGGAACTTTAGCATTTGCAGAAGTAAACCAAGTCAAAGGCTGTTCCACTGTAAATTGTATCAGGTAGGTTACTGAAATCAGCTTGCATTGGAGTATTCCATGGCACTGAGCACACTACATGCAATATCTATACAGTTCCAAATTACCAAGAGTAGTAATGTACACAACCTTACAACAGAATGCATTGAATAGAAAGTAATGCATTCAACTCAATGGAGTGTACAGTTCAATTTTGCTGATAACTACTATGTGCTAACATGATGTTAACATTGTGAGTATACTAGCCATATGATTTAGAGTTCTCTGCAACCAATTTTATTAGTGTGCTACCTATGCTACAGAAGTTACTTTCAGTAACAATACCTTCGCTACACAGCGGAACTTCAGACTTTGCAGAATTAAACCAAGTCAATGGCTGTTCCACTGTAAATGGTACCAGGTAGGTTACTGAATTCAGCTTGCATTGGAGTATTCCATGGCACTGAGCACTCTACATGCAAACTCTATACAGTTCCAAACCACCCAGAGTAGTTATGTACTCAAACTTACCACAGAATGCTTTGAATAGAAAGTAATGCATTCAACTCAATGGAGTGTACAGTTCAATTTTGCTGATAACTACTATGTGCTGACATGATGTAAACAATGTTAGCACACTAACCATATGATTTAGAGTTTTCTGCAACCAATTTTATGAGTGTGCTACCTATGCTACTGAAGTTACTTTCAGTAACAATACCTTCGCTACACAGCGGAACTTTAGACATTGCAGAATTAAACCAAGTCAATGGCTGTTCCACTGTAAATGGTACCAGGTAGGTTACTGAAATCAGCTTGCATTGGAGTATTCCGTGGCACTGTGCACTCTACATGCAAAATCTATACACTTCCAAACCACGCAGAGTAGTTATGTACAAAACTTTACCACAGAATCCTTTGAATAGAAAGTAATGCATTCAACTCAATGGAGTGTACAGTTCAATTTTGCTGATAACTACTATGTGCTAACATGATGTAAACAATGTTAGCAAACTAACCATATGATTTAGAGTTGTCTGCAACCAATTTTATGACTGTGCTACCTATGCTACAGAAGTTACTTTCCGTAACAATACCTTCTCTACACAGTGGAACTTTAGCCTTTGCAGAAGTAAACCAAGTCACTGGCTGTTCTACTGTAAATGGTACCAGGTAGGTTACTGAAATCAGCTTGCATTGGAGTATTCCATGGCACTGAGCACTCTACATGCAATATCTATACAGTTCCAAATTACCCAGAGTAGTTATGTGCACAACCTTACCACAGAATGCATTGAACAAAACGTAATGCATTCAACTCAATGGAGTGTACAGTTCAATTTTGCTGATAACTACTATGTGCTAACATGATGTAAACATTGTTAGTATACTAGCCATATGATTTAGAGTTGTCTGCAACCAATTTTATGAGTGTGCTACCTATGCTACAGAAGTTACTTTTAGTAACAAAACCTTCGCTACACAGCGGAACTTTAGACTTTGCAGAATTAAACCAAGTCAATGGCTGTTCCACTGTAAATGGTACCAGGTAGGTTACTGAAATCAGCCTGCATTGGAGTATTCCATGGCACTGAGCACTCTACATGCAATATCTATACAGTTCCAAACCACCCAGAGTAGTTATGTTCACAACCTTACGACAGGATGCATTGAATAGAAAGTAATGCATTCAATTCAATGGAGTGTACAGTTCAATTTTGCTGATAACTACTATGTGCTAACATGATGTAAACAATGTTAGCACACTAACCATATGATTTAGAATTGTCTGCAAACAATTTTATGAGTGTGCTACCTATGCTACAGAAGTTACTTTCAGTAACAATACCTTCGCTACACAGCGGAACTTCAGACTTTGCAGAATTAAACCAAGTCAATGGCTGTTCCACTGTAAATGGTACCAGGTAGGTTACTGAAATCAGCTTGCATTGGCGTATTCCGTGGCACTGTGCACTCTACATGCAAAATCTATACACTTCCAAACCACGCAGAGTAGTTATGAACAAAACCTTACCACAGAATGCTTTGAATAGAGAGTAATGCATTCAACTCAATGGAGTGTACAGTTCAATTTTGCTGATAACTACTATGTGCTAACATGATGTAAACATTGTTAGTACACTGACCATATGATTTAGAGTTGTCTGCAACCAATTTTATCAGTGTGCTACCTATGCTCCAGAAGTTACCTTCAGTAACATTACCTTCTCTACATACGGGAACATTAGCATTTGCAGAAGTATACCAAGTCAATGGCTGTTCGACTGTAAATGGTAACAGGTAGGTTACTGAATTCAGCTTGCATTGGAGTATTCCATGCCACTGAGCACTCTACATGCAAACTCTATACAGTTCCAAACCACCCAGAGTAGTTATGTACTCAAACTTACCACAGAATGCATTGAATAGAAAGTAATGCATTCAGCTCAATGGAGTGTACAGTTCAATTTTGCTGATAACTACTATGTGCTGACATGATGTAAACAATGTTAGCACACTAACCATATGATTTAGAGTTGTCTGCAACCAATTTTATGAGTGTGCTACCTATGCTACTGAAGTTACTTTCAGTAACAATACCTTCGCTACACAGCGGAACTTTAGACTTTGCAGAATTAAACCAAGTCAATGGCTGTTCCACTGTAAATGGTACCAGGTAGGTTACTGAAATCAGCTTGCATTGGAGTATTCCGTGGCACTGTGCACTCTACATGCAAAATCTATACACTTCCAAACCACGCAGAGTAGTTATGCACAAAACCTTACCACAGAATGCTTTGAATAGAAAGTAATGCATTCAAATCAATGGAGTTTACAGTTCAATTTTGCTGATAACTACTATGTGCTAACATGATGCAAACATTGTTAGTACACTGACCATATGATTTAGAGTTGTCTGCAACCAATTTTATCAGTGTGCTACCTATGCTCCAGAAGTTACCTTCAGTAACATTACCTTCTCTACATACGGGAACATTAGCATTTGCAGAAGTATACCAAGTCAATTGCTGTTCGACTGTAAATGGTAACAGGTAGGTTACTGAATTCAGCTTGCATTAGAGTATTCCATGGCACTGAGCACTCTACATGCAAACTCTATACAGTTCCAAACCACCCAGAGTAGTTATGTACTCAAACTTACCACAGAATGCTTTGAATAGAAAGTAATGCATTCAACTCAATGGAGTGTACAGTTCAATTTTGCTGATAACTACTATCTGCTAACAGGATGTAAACATTGTTAGTACACTAACCATATGATTTAGAGTTGTCTGCAACCAATTTTATGAGTGTGCTACGTATGCTACAGAAGTTACTTTCCGTAACAATACCTTCTCTACAAAGCGAAACTTTAGACTTTGCAGAATTAAACCAAGTCAATGGCTGTTCCACTGTAAATGGTACCAGGTAGGTGACAGAAATCAGCTTGCATTGGAGTATTCCGTGGCACTGAGCACTCTACATGCAATATCTACACAGTTCCAAATTACCCAGAGTAGTTATGTGCACAACCTTACCACAGAATGCATTGAATAGAAAGTAATGCATTCAACTCAATGGAGTGTACAGTTCAATTTTGCTGATAACTACTATGTGCTAACATGATGTAAACATTGTTAGTACACTAACCATATGATTTAGAGTTGTCTGCAACCAATTTTATCAGTGTGCTACCTATGCTCCAGAAGTTACTTTCAGTAACATTACCTTCTCTACACAGTGGAACTTTAGCATTTGCAGAAGTAAACCAAGTCAATGGCTGTTCCACTGTAAATTGTATCAGGTAGGTTACTGAAATCAGCTTGCATTGGAGTATTCCATGGCACTGAGCACACTACATGCAATATCTATACAGTTCCAAATTACCAAGAGTAGTAATGTACACAACCTTACGACAGAATGCATTGAATAGAAAGTAATGCATTCAACTCAATGCAGTGTACAGTTCAATTTTGCTGATAACTACTATGTGCTAACATGATGTAAACATTGTTAGTATACTAGCCATATGATTTAGAGTTGTCTGCAACCAATTTTATGAGTGTGCTACCTATGCTACAGAAGTTACTTTTAGTAACAAAACCTTCGCTACACAGCGGAGCTTTAGACTTTGCAGAATTAAACCAAGTCAATGGCTGTTCCACTGTAAATGGTAACAGGTAGGTTACTGAATTCAGCTTGCATTGGAGTATTCCATGGCACTGAGCACTCTACATGCAAACTCTATACAGTTCCAAACCACCCAGAGTAGTTATGTACTCAAACTTACCGAAGAATGCTTTGAATAGAAAGTAATGCATTCAACTCAAAGCAGTGTACAGTTCAATTTTGCTGATAACTACTATGTGCTAACATGATGTAATCATTGTTAGTACACAAACCATATGATTTAGAGTTGTCTGCAACCAATTTTATCAGTGTGCTACCTATGCTCCAGAAGTTAATTTCAGTAACATTACCTTCTCTACATAGTGGAACATTAGCCTTTGCAGACGTATAACAAGTCAATGGCTGTTCGACTGTAAATGGTAACAGTTTAGGTTACTGAATTCAGCTTGCATTGGAGTATTCCATGGCACTGAGCATTCTACATGCAAACTCTATACAGTTCCAAACCACCCAGAGTAGTTATGTACTCAAACTTACCACAGAATGCTTTGAATAGAAAGTAATGCATTCAACTCAAAGGAGTGTACAGTTCAATTTTGCTGATAACTACTGTGTGCTAACATGATGTAAATATTGTTAGTACACTAACCATATGATTTAGAGTTGTCTGCAACCAATTTTATCAGTGTGCTACCTATGCTCCAGAAGTTACTTTCAGTAACATTCCCTTCTCTACATAGTGGAACATTAGCCTTTGCAGAAGTATACCAAGTCAATGGCTGTTCCACTGTAAATGGTAACAGGTAGGTTACTGAAATCAGCTTGCATTGGAGTATTCCATGGCACTGAGCACTCTACATGCAATATCTATACAGTTCCAAATTACCCAGAGTAGTTATGTACACAACCTTACCACAGAATGCATTGAATAGAAAGTAATGCATTCAACTCAATGGAGTGTACAGTTCAATTTTGCTGATAACTACTATGTGCTAACATGATGTAACCAATGTTAGCACACTAACCATATGATTTAGAGTTGTCTGCAACCAATTTTATGAGTGTGCTACCGTTGCTACAGAAGTTACTTTCAGTAACATTACCTTCACTACACAGCGGACCTTTAGACTTTGCTGAAATAAAACAAGTCAATGGCAGTTCCACTGTGAATGGTACCAGGTAGGTTACTGAAATCAGCTTGCATTGGAGTATTCCATGACACTGAGCACTCTACATGCAATATCTATACAGTTCCAAACTACCCAGAGTAGTTATGTACACAACCTTACCACAGAATGCATTGAAAGGAAAGTAATGCATTCAACTCAATGGAGTGTACGGTTCAATTTTGCTGATAACTACTATGTGCTAACATGATGTAAACAATGTTAGCACACTAACCATATGATTTAGAGTTGTCTGCAACCAATTTTATGAGTGTGCTACCTATGCTACAGAAGTTACTTTCCGTAACAATACCTTCTCTACAAAGCGGAACTTTAGACTTTGCAGAATTAAACCAAGACAATGGCTGTTCCACTGTAAATGGTAACAGGTAGGTTACTGAATTCAGCTTGCATTGGAGTATTCCATGGCACTGAGCACACTACATGCAATATCTATACAGTTCCAAATTACCAAGAGTAGTAATGTACACAACCTTACGACAGAATGCATTGAATAGAAAGTAATGCATTCAACTCAATGGAGTGTACCGTTCAATTTTGCTGATAACTACTATGTGCTAACATGATGTAAACATTGTTAGTACACTAGCCAAATGATTTAGAGTTGTCTGCAACCAATTTTATCAGTGTGCTACCTATGCTCCAGAAGTTACTTTCAGTAACATTACCTTCTCTACACACTGGAACTTTAGACTTTGCAGAAGTAAACCAAGTCAATGGCTGTTCTACTGTAAATGGTACCAGGTAGGTTACTGAAATCAGCTTGCATTGGAGTATTCCATGGCACTGAGCACTCTGCAAGCAATATCTATACAGTTCCAAATTACCCAGAGTAGTTATGTACACAACCTTACCACAGAATGCATTGAAAGGAAAGTAATGCATTCAACTCAATGGAGTGTACAGTTCAATTTTGCTGATAACTACTATGTGCTAACATGATGTAAACAATGTTAGCACACTAACCATATGATTTAGAGTTGTCTGCAACCAATTTTATGAGTGTGCTACCTATGCTACAGAAGTTACTTTCCGTAACAATACCTTCTCTACAAAGCGGAACTTTAGACTTTGCAGAATTAAACCAAGACAGTGGCTGTTCGACTGTAAATGGTAACAGGTAGGTTACTGAATTCAGCTTGCATTGGAGTATTCCATGGCACTGAGCACTCTACATGCAAACTCTATACAGCTCCAAACCACCCAGAGTAGTTATGTACTCAAACTTACCGAAGAATGCTTTGAATAGAAAGTAATGCATTCAAATCAAAGGAGTGTACAGTTCAATTTTGCTGATAACTACTATGTGCTAACATGATGTAATCATTGTTAGTACACAAACCATATGATTTAGAGTTGTCTGCAACCAATTTTATCAGTGTGCTACCTATGCTCCAGAAGTTAATTTCAGTAACATTACCTTCTCTACATAGTGGAACATTAGCCTTTGCAGAAGTATACCAGGTCAATGGCAGTTCGACTGTAAATGGTAACAGTTTAGGTTACTGAATTCAGCTTGCATTGGAGTATTCCATGGCACTGAGCACTCTACATGCAAACTCTATACAGCTCCAAACCACCCAGAGTAGTTATGTACTCAAACTTACCGAAGAATGCTTTGAATAGAAAGTAATGCATTCAAATCAAAGGAGTGTACAGTTCAATTTTGCTGATAACTACTATGTGCTAACATGATGTAACCAATGTTAGCACACTAACCATATGATTTAGAGTTGTCTGCAACCAATTTTATGAGTGTGCTACCGATGCTACAGAAGTTACTTTCAGTAACATTACCTTCGCTACACAGCGGAACTTTAGACTTTGCTGAATTATACCAAGACAATGGCAGTTCCACTGTAAATGGTACCAGGTAGGTTACTGAAATCAGCTTGCATTGGAGTATTCCATGACACTGAGCACTCTACCTGCAATATCTATACAGTTCCAAACCACCCAGAGTAGTTATGTTCACAACCTTACGACAGGATGCATTGAATAGAAAGTAATGCATTCAATTCAATGGAGTGTACAGTTCAATTTTGCTGATAACTACTATGTGCTAACATGATGTAAACAATGTTAGCACACTAACCATATGATTTAGAATTGTCTGCAAACAATTTTATGAGTGTGCTACCTATGCTACAGAAGTTACTTTCAGTAACAATACCTTCGCTACACAGCGGAACTTGAGACTTTGCAGAATTAAACCAAGTCAATGTCTGTTCCACTGTAAATGGTACCAGGTAGGTTACTGAAATCAGCTTGCATTGGCGTATTCCGTGGCACTGTGCACTCTACATGCAAAATCTATACACTTCCAAACCACACAGAGTAGTTATGAACAAAACCTTACCACAGAATGCTTTGAATAGAGAGTAATGCATTCAACTCAATGGAGTGTACAGTTCAATTTTGCTGATAACTACTATGTGCTAACATGACGTAAACATTGTTAGTGCACTAAACATATGATTTAGAGTTGTCTGCAACCAATTTTATCAGTGTGCTACCTATGCTCCAGAAGTTACTTTCAGTAACATTACCTTCTCTACACAGTGGAACATTAGCTTTTGCAGAAGTAAACCAAGTCAATGGCTGTTCCACTGTAAATGGTACCAGGTAGGTTACTGAAATCAGCTTGCATAGGAGTATTCCATGCAACTGAGCACTCTACATGCAATATCTATACAGTTCCAAATTACCCAGAGTAGTTATGTGCACAACCTTACCACAGAAAGCATTGAATAGAAAGTAATGCATTCAACTCAATGGAGTGTACAGTTCAATTTTGCTGATAACTACAATGTGCTAACATGATGTAAACATTGTTAGTACACTAACCATATGATTTAGAGTTGTCTGCAACCAATTTTATGAGTGTGCTACCTATGCTACAGAAGTTACTTTTTGTAACAATACCTTCGCTACACAGCGGAACTTTAGACTTTGCAGAATTAAACCAAGTCAATGGCTGTTCCACTGTAAATGGTACCAGGTAGGTACTGCAATCAGCCTGCTCTGGAGTATTCCATGGCATTGAGCACTCTACATGCAAAATGTATACACTTCCAAACCACGCAGAGTAGTTATGTACAAAACCTTACCACAGAATGCTTTGAATAGAAAGTAATACATTCAAATCAATGGAGTGTACAGTTCAATTTTGCTGATAACTACTATGTGCTAACATGATGTAAACATTGTTAGTGCACTAATCATATGATTTAGAGTTGTCTGAAACCAATTTTATCAGTGTGCTGCCTATGCTCCAGAAGTTACTTTCAGTAACATTACCTTCTCTACAGAGTGGAACTTTAGCCTTTGCAGAAGTAAACCAAGTCAATGGCTGTTCCACTGTAAATGGTACCAGGTAGGTTACTGAAATCAGCTTGCATTGGAGTATTCCATGGCACTGAGCACTCTACATTCAATATCTATACAGTTCCAAATTACCCAGAGCAGTTATGTACACAACCTTACCACAGAATGCATTGAATAGAAAGTAATGCATTCAACTCAATGGAGTGTACAGTTCAATTTTGCTGATAACTACTATGTGCTAACATGATGTAAATAATCTTAGCACACTAACCATATGATTTAGAGTTGTCTGCAACCAATTTTATGAGTGTGCTACCTATGCTCCAGAAGTTAATTTCAGTAACATTACCTTCTCTACATAGTGGAACATTAGACTTTGCAGAATTAAACCAAGTCAATGGCTGTTCCAACGTCAATGGTACCAGGTAGGTTACAGAAATCAGCTTGCATTGGAGTATTCCGTTGCACTGAGCACTCTACGTGCAAAATCTATGCAGTTCCAAACCACGCAGAGTAGTTATGTACAGAACCTTACCACAGAATGCTTTGAATAGAAAGTAATGCATTCAACTCAATGGAGTGTACAGTTCAATTTTGCTGATAACTACTATGTGCTAACATGATGTAAACATTGTTAGTACACTAACCATATGATTTAGAGTAGTCTGCAACCAATTTTATCAGTGTGCTACCTATGCAACAGAAGTTACTTTCCGTAACAATACCTTCTCTACAAAGCGGAACTTCAGACTTTGCAGAATTAAACCAAGTCAATGGCTGTTCTACTGTAAATGGTACCAGGTTGGTTACAGAAATCAGCTTGCATTGGAGTATTCCGTGGCACTGAGCACTCTACGTGCAAACTCTATGCAGTTCCAAACCACGCAGAGTAGTTATGTACAAAACCTTACCACAGAATGCTTTGAATAGAAAGTAATGCATTCAAATCAATGGAGTGCACAGTTCAATTTTGCTGATAACTACTATGTGCTAACATGATGTAAACATTGTTAGTACACTGACCATATGATTTAGAGTTGTCTGCAACCAATTTTATCAGTGTGCTACCTATGCTCCAGAAGTTACCTTCAGTAACATTACCTTCTCTGCATAGTGGAACATTAACCTTTGCAGAAGTATACCAAGTCAATGGCTGTTCGACTGTAAATGGTAACAGGTAGGTTACTGAATTCAGCTTGCATTGGAGTATTCCATGGCACTGAGCACTCTACATGCAAACTCTATACAGTTCCAAACCACCCAGAGTAGTTATGTACTCAAACTTACCGAAGAATGCTTTGAATAGAAAGTAATGCATTCAACTCAAAGGAGTGTACAGTTCAATTTTGCTGATAACTACTATGTGCTAACATGATGTAATCATTGTTAGTACACAAACCATATGATTTAGAGTTGTCTGCAACCAATTTTATCAGTGTGCTACCTATGCTCCAGAAGTTAATTTCAGTAACATTACCTTCTCTACATAGTGGAACATTAGCCTTTGCAGAAGTATACCAAGTCAATGGCTGTTCGACTGTAAATGGTAACAGTTTAGGTTACTGAATTCAGCTTGCATTGGAGTATTCCATGGCACTGAGCACTCTACATGCAAACTCTATACAGTTCCAAACCACCCAGAGTAGTTATGTACTCAAACTTACCACAGAATGCTTTGAATAGAAAGTGATGCATTCAACTCAAAGGAGTGTACAGTTCAATTTTGCTGATAACTACTGTGTGCTAACATGATGTAAATATTGTTAGTACACTAACCATATCATTTAGAGTTGTCTGCAACCAATTTTATCAGTGTGCTACCTATGCTCCAGAAGTTACTTTCAGTAACATTCCCTTCTCTACATAGTGGAACATTAGCCTTTGCAGAAGTATACCAAGTCAATGGCTGTTCCACTGTAAATGGTAACAGGTAGGTTACTGAAATCAGCTTGCATTGGAGTATTCCATGGCACTGAGCACTCTACATGCAATATCTATACAGTTCCAAATTACCCAGAGTAGTTATGTACACAACCTTACCACAGAATGCATTGAATAGAAAGTAATGCATTCAACTCAATGGAGTGTACTGTTCAATTTTGCTGATAACTACTATGTGCTAACATGATGTAACCAATGTTAGCACACTGACCATATGATTTAGAGTTGTCTGCAACCAATTTTATGAGTGTGCTACCGATGCTACAGAAGTTACTTTCAGTAACATTACCTTCGCTACACAGCGGACCTTTAGACTTTGCTGAAATAAACCAAGTCAATGGCAGTTCCACTGTGAATGGTACCAGGTAGGTTACTGAAGTCAGCTTGCATTGGAGTATTCCATGACACTGAGCACTCTACATGCAATATCTATACAGTTCCTAACCACCCAGAGTAGTTATGTACTCAACCTTACCACAGAATGCATTGAAAGGAAAGTAATGCATTCAACTCAATGGAGTGTACAGTTCAATTTTGCTGATAACTACTATGTGCTAACATGATGTAAACAATGTTAGCACACTAACCATATGATTTAGAGTTGTCTGCAACCAATTTTATGAGTGTGCTACCTATGCTACAGAAGTTACTTTCCGTAACAATACCTTCTCTACAAAGCGGAACTTTAGACTTTGCAGAATTAAACCAAGACAATGGCTGTTCCATTGTAAATGGTAACAGGTAGGTTACTGAATTCAGCTTGCATTGGAGTATTCCATGGCACTGAGCACACTACATGCAATATCTATACAGTTCCAAATTACCAAGAGTAGTAATGTACACAACCTTACGACAGAATGCATTGAATAGAAAGTAATGCATTCAACTCAATGGAGTGTACAGTTCAATTTTGCTGATAACTACTATGTGCTAACATGATGTAAACATTGTTAGTACACTAACCAAATGATTTAGAGTTGTCTGCAACCAATTTTATCAGTGTGCTACCTATGCTCCAGAAGGTACATTCAGTAACATTACCTTCTCTACATAGTGGAACTTTAGCCTTTGCAGAAGTAAACCAGGTCAATGGCTGTTCCACTGTAAATGGTAACAGGTAGGTAACTGAAATCAGCTTGCATTGGAGTATTCCATGGCACTGAGCACTCTACATGCAATATCTATACAGTTCCAAATTACCCAGAGTAGTTATGTGCACACCCTTACCACAGAACGCATTGAATAGAAAGTAATGCATTCAACTCAATGGAGTGTACAGTTCAATTTTGCTGATAACAACTATGTGCTAACATGATGTAAACATTGTTAGTGCACTAAACATATGATTTAGAGTTGTCTGCAACCAATTTTATCAGTGTGCTACCTATGCTCCAGAAGTTACTTTCAGTAACATTACCTTCTCTACACACTGGAACTTTAGCCTTTGCAGAAGTAAACCAAGTCAATGGCTGTTCTACTGTAAATGGTACCAGGTAGGTTACTGAAATCAGCTTGCATTGGAGTATTCCATGGCACTGAGCACTCTGCAAGCAATATCTATACAGTTCCAAATTACCCAGAGTAGTTATGTACACAACCTTACCACAGAATGCATTGAAAGGAAAGTAATGCATTCAACTCAATGGAGTGTACAGTTCAATTTTGCTGATAACTACTATGTGCTAACATGATGTAAACAATGTTAGCACACTAACCATATGATTTAGAGTTGTCTGCAACCAATTTTATGAGTGTGCTACCTATGCTACAGAAGTTACTTTCCGTAACAATACCTTCTCTCCAAAGCGGAACTTTAGACTTTGCAGAATTAAACCAAGACAATGGCTGTTCCACTGTAAATGGTAACAGGTAGGTTACTGAATTCAGCTTGCATTGGAGTATTCCATGGCACTGAGCACTCTACATGCAAACTCTATACAGTTCCAAACCACCCAGAGTAGTTATGTACTCAAACTTACCGAAGAATGCTTTGAATAGAAAGTAATGCATTCAACTCAAAAGAGTGTACAGTTCAATTTTGCTGATAACTACTATGTGCTAACATGATGTAATCATTGTTACTACACAAACCATATGATTTAGAGTTGTCTGCAACCAATTTTATCAGTGTGCTACCTATGCTCCAGAAGTTAATTTCAGTAACATTACCTTCTCTACATAGTGGAACATTAGCCTTTGCAGAAGTATACCAAGTCAATGGCTGTTCGACTGTAAATGGTAACAGTTTAGGTTACTGAATTCAGCTTGCATTGGAGTATTCCATGGCACTGAGCACTCTACATGCAAACTCTATACAGTTCCAAACCACCCAGAGTAGTTATGTACTCAAACTTACCACAGAATGCTTTGAATAGAAAGTAATGCATTCAACTCAATGGAGTGTACAGTTCAATTTTGCTGATAACTACTGTGTGCTAACATGATGTAAATATTGTTAGTACACTAACCATATGATTTAGAGTTGTCTGCAACCAATTTTATCAGTATGCTACCTATGCTCCAGAAGTTACTTTCAGTAACATTCCCTTCTCTACATAGTGGAACATCAGCCTTTGCAGAAGTATACCAAGTCAATGGCTGTTCCACTGTAAATGGTAACAGGTAGGTTACTGAAATCAGCTTGCATTGGAGTATTCCATGGCACTGAGCACTCTACATGCAATATCTATACAGTTCCAAATTACCCAGAGTAGTTATGTACACAACCTTACCACAGAATGCATTGAATAGAAAGTAATGCATTCAACTCAATGGAGTGTACAGTTCAATTTTGCTGATAACTACTATGTGCTAACATGATGTACACAATGTTAGCACACTAACCATATGATTTAGAATTGTCTGCATAAAATTTTATGAGTGTGCTACCTATGCTACAGAAGTTACTTTCAGTAACAATACCTTCGCTACACAGCGGAACTTCAGACTTTGCAGAATTAAACCAAGTCAATGGCTGTTCCACTGTAAATGGTACCAGGTAGGTTACTGAAATCAGCTTGCATTGGCGTATTCCGTGGCACTGTGCACTCTACATGCAAAATCTATACACTTCCAAACCACGCAGAGTAGTTATGAACAAAACCTTACCACAGAATGCTTTGAATAGAGAGTAATGCATTCAACTCAATGGAGTGTACAGTTCAATTTTGCTGATAACTACTATGTGCTAACATGATGTAAACATTGTTAGTGCACTAAACATATGATTTAGAGTTGTCTGCAACCAATTTTATGAGTGTGCTACCTATGCTCCAGAAGTTACTTTCAGTAACATTACCTTCTCTACACAGTGGAACTTTAGCTTTTGCAGAAGTAAACCAAGTCAATGGATGTTCCACTGTAAATTGTACCAGGTAGGTTACTGAAATCAGCTTGCATAGGAGTATTCCATGCAACTGAGCACTCTACATGCAATATCTATACAGTTCCAAATTACCCAGAGTAGTTATGTGCACAACCTTACCACAGAAAGCATTGAATAGAAAGTAATGCATTCAACTCAATGGAGTGTACAGTTCAATTTTGCTGATAACTACAATGTGCTAACATGATGTAAACATTGTTAGTACACTAACCATATGATTTAGAGTTGTCTGCAACCAATTTTATGAGTGTGCTACCTATGCTACAGAAGTTACTTTTTGTAACAATACCTTCGCTACACAGCGGAACTTTAGACTTTGCAGAATTAAACCAAGTCAATGGCTGTTCCACTGTAAATGGTACCAGGTAGGTACTGCAATCAGCCTGCACTGGAGTATTCCATGGCATTGAGCACTCTACATGCAAAATCTATACACTTCCAAACCACGCAGAGTAGTTATGTACAAAACCTTACCACAGAATGCTTTGAATAGAAAGTAATGCATTCAAATCAATGGAGTGTACAGTTCAATTTTGCTGATACCTACTATGTGCTAACATGATGTAAACAATCTTAGCACACTAGCCATATGATTTAGAGTTGTCTGCAACCAATTTTATGAGTGTGCTACCTATGCTACAGAAGTTACTTTCAGTAACAATACCTTCTCTACAAAGCGGAACTTCAGACTTTGCAGAATTAAACCAAGTCAATGGCTGTTCTACTGTAAATGGTACCAGGTTGGTTACAGAAATCAGATTGCATTGGAGTATTCCGTGGCACTGAGCACTCTACGTGCAAACTCTATGCAGTTCCAAACCACGCAGACTAGTTATGTACAAAACCTTACCACAGAATGCATTGAGTCGAAAGTAATGCATTCAACTCAATGGAGTGTACAGTTCAATTTTGCTGATAACTACTAAGCGCTAACATGATGTAAACAATGTTAGCACACTGACCATATGATTTAGAGTTGTCTGCAACCAATTTTATGTGTGTGCTACCTATGCTACAGAAGTTACTTTTAGTAACAGTACCTTCGCTACACAGCAGAACTTTAGACTTTGCAGAATTAAACCAAGTAAATGGCAGTTCCACTGTAAATGGTACCAGGTAGGTTACTGAAATCAGCCTGCATTGGAGTATTCCATGGCACTGAGCACTCTACATGCAAAATCTATACCGTTCCAAACCACCCAGTTATGAACAAAACCTTAGCACAGAATGCTTTGAATAGAAAGTAATGCATTCAACTGAATGGAGTGTACAGTTCAATTTTGCTGATAACTACTATGTGCTAACATGATGTAAACAATATTAGCACACTAACCATATGATTTAGAGTTGTCTGCAACCAATTTTATGAGTGTGCTACCTATGCTACAGAAGTTACTTTCAGTAACAATACCTTCGCTACACAGCGGAAGTTTAGACTTTGCAGAATTAAACCAAGTCAATGGCTGTTCCACTGTAAATGGTACCAGGTAGGTTGCTGAAATCAGCTTGCATTGGAGTATTCCATGGCACTGTGCACTCTACATGCAAAATCTATACACTTCCAAACCACGCAGAGTAGTTATGTACAAAACCTTACCACAGGATGCTTTGAATAGAAAGTAATGCATTCAAATCAATGGAGTGTACAGTTGAATTTTGCTGATAACTACTATGTGCTAACATGATGTAAACATTGTTAGTGCACTAATCATATGATTTAGATTTGACTGCAATCAATTTTATCAGTGTGCTACCTATGCTCCAGAAGTTCCTTTCAGTAACATTACCTTCTCTACACAGTGGAACTTTAGCCTTTGCAGAAGTAAACCAAGTCAATGGCTGTTCCACTGTAAATGGTACCAGGTAGGTTACTGAAATCAGCTTGCATTGGAGTATTCCATGGCACTGAGCACTCTACATGCAACATCTATACAGTTCCGAAATACCCAGAGTAGTTATGTACACAACCTTACCACAGAATGCATTGAATAGCATGTAATTCATTCAACTCAATGGTTCAATTTTGCTGATAACTACTATGTGCTAACATGATATAAACATTGTTAGTACACTAGCCATATGATTTAGAGTTGTCTGCAACCAATTTTATCAGTGTGCTACCTAAGCTCCAGAAGTTACTTTCAGTAACATTACCTTCTCTACATAGTGGAACATTAGCCTTTGCAGAAGTATACCAAGTCAATGGCTGTTCGACTGTAAATGGTAACAGGTAGGTTACTGTAATCAGCCTGCATTGGAGTATTCCAAGGCACTGAGCACTCTACATGCAAACTCTATACAGTTACAAACCACCCAGAGTAGTTATGTACTCAATCTTACCACAGAATGCATTGAGTCGAAAGTAATGCATTCAACTCAATGGAGTGTACAGTTCAATTTTGCTGATAACTACTATGCGCTAACATGATGTAAACAATGTTAGCACACTGACCATCTGATTTAGAGTTGTCTGCAACCAATTTCATGAGTGTGCTACCTATGCTACAGAAGTTACTTTTAGTAACAGTACCTTCGCTACACAGCAGAACTTTAGACTTTGCAGAATTAATCCAAGTAAATGGCAGTTCCACTGTAAATGGTACCAGGTAGGTTACTGAAATCAGCCTGCATTGGAGTATTCCATGGCACTGAGCACTCTACATGCAAAATCTATACCGTTCCAAACCACCCAGTTATGAACAAAACCTTAGCACAGAATGCTTTGAATAGAAAGTAATGCATTCAACTCAATGGAGTGTACAGTTCAATTTTGCTGATAACTACTATGTGCTAACATGATGTAAACAATGTTAGCACACTAACCATATGATTTAGAGTTGTCTGCAACCAATTTTATGAGTGTGCTACCTATGCTACAGAAGTTACTTTCAGTAACAATACCTTCGCTACACAGCGGAACTTTAGACTTTGCAGAATTAAACCAAGTCAATGGCTGTTCCACTGTAAATGGTACCAGGTAGGTTGCTGAAATCAGCTTGCATTGGAGTATTCCGTGGCACTGAGCACTCTACATGCAATATCTATACAGTTCCAAACAACCCAGAGTAGTTATGTACAAAACCTTACCACAGGATGCTTTGAATAGAAAGTAATGCATTCAACTCAATGGAGTGTACAGTTCAATTTTGCTGATAACTACTATGTGCTAACATGATGTAAACATTGTTAGTGCACTAATCATATGATTTAGATTTGTCTGCAATCAATTTTATCAGTGTGCTACCTATGCTACAGAAGTTACTTTCAGTAACATTACCTTCTCTACACAGTGGAACTTTAGCCTTTGCAGAAGTAAACCAAGTCAATGGCTGTTCCACTGTAAAAGGTACCAGTTAGGTTACTGAATCAGCTTGCATTGGAGTATTCCATGGCACTGAGCACTCTACATGCAACATCTATACAGTTCCAAATTACCCAGAGTAGTTATGTACACAACCTTACCACAGAATGCATTGAATAGAATGTAATGCATTCAACTCAATGGAGTTCAATTTTGCTGATAACTTCTATGTGCTAACATGATGTAACCAATGTTAGCACACTAACCATATGATTTAGAGTTGTCTGCAACCAATTTTATCAGTGTGCTACCTATGCTACAGAAGTTACTTTTAGTAACAATACCTTCGCTACACAGCGGAACTTTAGAATTTGCAGATGTATACCAAGTCAATGGCTGTTCCACTGTAAATGGTACCAGGTAGGTTGCTGAAATCAGCTTGCATTGGAGTATTCCGTGGCACTGTGCACTCTACATGCAAAATCTATACACTTCCAAATCACGCAGAGTAGTTATGTACAAAACCTTACCACAGGATGCTTTGAATAGAAAGTAATGCATTCAAATCAATGGAGTGTACAGTTCAATTTTGCTGATAACTACTATGTGCTAACATGATGTAAACATTGTTAGTGCACTAATCATATGATTTAGATTTGTCTGCAATCAATTTTATCAGTGTGCTACCTATGCTCCAGAAGTTCCTTTCAGTAACATTACCTTCTCTACACAGTGGAACTTTAGCCTTTGCAGAAGTAAACCAAGTCAATGGCTGTTCCACTGTAAATGGTACCAGGTAGGTTACTGAAATCAGCTTGCATTGGAGTATTCCATGGCACTGAGCACTCTACATGCAACATCTATACAGTTCCGAAATACCCAGAGTAGTTATGTACACAACCTTACCACAGAATGCATTGAATAGCATGTAATTCATTCAACTCAATGGTTCAATTTTGCTGATAACTACTATGTGCTAACATGATATAAACATTGTTAGTACACTAGCCATAAGATTTAGAGTTGTCTGCAACCAATTTTATCAGTGTGCTACCTAAGCTCCAGAAGTTACTTTCAGTAACATTACCTTCTCTACATAGTGGAACATTAGCCTTTTCAGAAGTATACCAAGTCAATGGCTGTTCGACTGTAAATGGTAACAGGTAGGTTACTGTAATCAGCCTGCATTGGAGTATTCCATGGCACTGAGCACTCTACATGCAAACTCTATACAGTTACAAACCACCCAGAGTAGTTATGTACTCAATCTTACCACAGAATGCATTGAGTCGAAAGTAATGCATTCAACTCAATGGAGTGTACAGTTCAATTTTGCTGATAACTACTATGCGCTAACATGATGTAAACAATGTTAGCACACTGACCATATGATTTAGAGTTGTCTGCAACCAATTTCATGAGTGTGCTACCTATGCTACAGAAGTTACTTTTAGTAACAGTACCTTCGCTACACAGCAGAACTTTAGACTTTGCAGAATTAATCCAAGTAAATGGCAGTTCCACTGTAAATGGTACCAGGTAGGTTACTGAAATCAGCCTGCATTGGAGTATTCCATGGCACTGAGCACTCTACATGCAAAATCTATACCGTTCCAAACCACCCAGTTATGAACAAAACCTTAGCACAGAATGCTTTGAATAGAAAGTAATGCATTCAACTCAATGGAGTGTACAGTTCAATTTTGCTGATAACTACTATGTGCTAACATGATGTAAACAATGTTAGCACACTAACCATATGATTTAGAGTTGTCTGCAACCAATTTTATGAGTGTGCTACCTATGCTACAGAAGTTACTTTCAGTAACAATACCTTCGCTACACAGCGGAACTTTAGACTTTGCAGAATTAAACCAAGTCAATGGCTGTTCCACTGTAAATGGTACCAGGTAGGTTGCTGAAATCAGCTTGCATTGGAGTATTCCGTGGCACTGAGCACTCTACATGCAATATCTATACGGTTCCAAACCACCCAGAGTAGTTATGTACAAAACCTTACCACAGGATGCTTTGAATAGAAAGTAATGCATTCAACTCAATGGAGTGTACAGTTCAATTTTGCTGATAACTACTATGTGCTAACATGATGTAAACATTGTTAGTGCACTAATCATATGATTTAGATTTGTCTGCAATCAATTTTATCAGTGTGCTACCTATGCTACAGAAGTTACTTTCAGTAACATTACCTTCTCTACACAGTGGAACTTTAGCCTTTGCAGAAGTAAACCAAGTCAATGGCTGTTCCACTGTAAATGGTACCAGGTAGGTTACTGAATCAGCTTGCATTGGAGTATTCCATGGCACTGAGCACTCTACATGCAACATCTATACAGTTCCAAATTACCCAGAGTAGTTATGTACACAACCTTACCACAGAATGCATTGAATAGAATGTAATGCATTCAACTCAATGGAGTTCAATTTTGCTGATAACTTCTATGTGCTAACATGATGTAACCAATGTTAGCACACTAACCATATGATTTAGAGTTGTCTGCAACCAATTTTATCAGTGTGCTACCTATGCTACAGAAGTTACTTTTAGTAACAATACCTTCGCTACACAGCGGAACTTTAGACTTTGCAGATGTATACCAAGTCAATGGCTGTTCCACTGTAAATGGTACCAGGTAGGTTACTGAAATCAGCCTGCATTGGAGTATTCCATGGCACTGAGCACTCTACATGCAAAATCTATACAGTTCCAAACCACCCAGTTATGTACAAAACCTTACCACAGAATGCTTTGAATAGAAAGTCATGCATTCAACTCAATGGAGTGTACAGTTCAATTTTGCTGATAACTTGTATGTGCTAACATGAGGTAAACGTTGTTAGTATACTAACCATATGATTTAGAGTTATCTGCAACCAATTTTACCAGTGTGCTACCTATGCTCCAGAAGTTATTTTCAGTAACAATACCTTCGCTACACAGCGGAACTTTAGACTTTGCAGAATTAAACCAAGTCAATGGCTGTTCCACTGTAAATGGAACCAGGTAGGTTACTGAAATCAGCTTGCATTGGAGTATTCCGTGGCACTGTGCACTCTACATGCAAAATCTATACACTTCCAAACCACGCAGAGTAGTTATGTACAAAACCTTACCACAGGATGCTTTGAATAGAAAGTAATGCATTCAAATCAATGGAGTGTACAGTTCAATTTTGCTGATAACTACTATGTGCTAACATGATGTAAACATTGTTAGTGCACTAATCATATGATTTAGATTTGTCTGCAATCAATTTTATCAGTGTGCTACCTATGCTCCAGAAGTTCCTTTCAGTAACATTACCTTCTCTACACAGTGGAACTTTAGCCTTTGCAGAAGTAAACCAAGTCAATGGCTGTTCCCCTGTAAATGGTACCAGGTAGGTTACTGAAATCAGCTTGCATTGGAGTATTCCATGGCACTGAGCACTCTACATGCAACATCTATACAGTTCCGAAATACCCAGAGTAGTTATGTACACAACCTTACCACAGAATGCATTGAATAGCATGTAATTCATTCAACTCAATGGTTCAATTTTGCTGATAACTACTATGTGCTAACATGATATAAACATTGTTAGTACACTAGCCATAAGATTTAGAGTTGTCTGCAACCAATTTTATCAGTGTGCTACCTAAGCTCCAGAAGTTACTTTCAGTAACATTACCTTCTCTACATAGTGGAACATTAGCCTTTGCAGAAGTATACCAAGTCAATGGCTGTTCGACTGTAAATGGTAACAGGTAGGTTACTGTAATCAGCCTGCATTGGAGTATTCCATGGCACTGAGCACTCTACATGCAAACTCTATACAGTTACAAACCACCCAGAGTAGTTATGTACTCAATCTTACCACAGAATGCATTGAGTCGAAAGTAATGCATT
Source organism: Hypanus sabinus (assembly GCF_030144855.1). NCBI lineage: Eukaryota > Metazoa > Chordata > Chondrichthyes > Myliobatiformes > Dasyatidae > Hypanus > Hypanus sabinus. Next base: position 68,159,972 of record NC_082718.1, on the reverse strand, counting down.
CAACTCAATGGAGTGTACAGTTCAATTTTGCTGATAACTACTATGCGCTAACATGATGTAAACAATGTTAGCACACTGACCATATGATTTAGAGTTGTCTGCAACCAATTTCATGAGTGTGCTACCTATGCTACAGAAGTTACTTTTAGTAACAGTACCTTCGCTACACAGCAGAACTTTAGACTTTGCAGAATTAATCCAAGTAAATGGCAGTTCCACTGTAAATGGTACCAGGTAGGTTACTGAAATCAGCCTACATTGGAGTATTCCATGGCACTGAGCACTCTACATGCAAAATCTATACCGTTCCAAACCACCCAGTTATGAACAAAACCTTAGCACAGAATGCTTTGAATAGAAAGTAATGCATTCAACTCAATGGAGTGTACAGTTCAATTTTGCTGATAACTACTATGTGCTAACATGATGTAAACAATGTTAGCACACTAACCATATGATTTAGAGTTGTCTGCAACCAATTTTATGAGTGTGCTACCTATGCTACAGAAGTTACTTTCAGTAACAATACCTTCGCTACACAGCGGAACTTTAGACTTTGCAGAATTAAACCAAGTCAATGGCTGTTCCACTGTAAATGGTACCAGGTAGGTTGCTGAAATCAGCTTGCATTGGAGTATTCCGTGGCACTGAGCACTCTACATGCAATATCTATACGGTTCCAAACCACCCAGAGTAGTTATGTACAAAACCTTACCACAGGATGCTTTGAATAGAAAGTAATGCATTCAACTCAATGGAGTGTACAGTTCAATTTTGCTGATAACTACTATGTGCTAACATGATGTAAACATTGTTAGTGCACTAATCATATGATTTAGATTTGTCTGCAATCAATTTTATCAGTGTGCTACCTATGCTACAGAAGTTACTTTCAGTAACATTACCTTCTCTACACAGTGGAACTTTAGCCTTTGCAGAAGTAAACCAAGTCAATGGCTGTTCCACTGTAAATGGTACTAGGTAGGTTACTGAATCAGCTTGCATTGGAGTATTCCATGGCACTGAGCACTCTACATGCAACATCTATACAGTTCCAAATTACCCAGAGTAGTTATGTACACAACCTTACCACAGAATGCATTGAATAGAATGTAATGCATTCAACTCAATGGAGTTCAATTTTGCTGATAACTTCTATGTGCTAACATGATGTAACCAATGTTAGCACACTAACCATATGATTTAGAGTTGTCTGCAACCAATTTTATCAGTGTGCTACCTATGCTACAGAAGTTACTTTTAGTAACAATACCTTCGCTACACAGCGGAACTTTAGACTTTGCAGATGTATACCAAGTCAATGGCTGTTCCACTGTAAATGGTACCAGGTAGGTTACTGAAATCAGCCTGCATTGGAGTATTCCATGGCACTGAGCACTCTACATGCAAAATCTATACAGTTCCAAACCACCCAGTTATGTACAAAACCTTACCACAGAATGCTTTGAATAGAAAGTCATGCATTCAACTCAATGGAGTGTACAGTTCAATTTTGCTGATAACTAGTATGTGCTAACATGAGGTAAACGTTGTTAGTATACTAACCATATGATTTAGAGTTATCTGCAACCAATTTTACCAGTGTGCTACCTATGCTCCAGAAGTTATTTTCAGTAACAATACCTTCGCTACACAGCGGAACTTTAGACTTTGCAGAATTAAACCAAGTCAATGGCTGTTCCACTGTAAATGGAACCAGGTAGGTTACTGAAATCAGCTTGCATTGGAGTATTCCGTGGCACTGTGCACTCTACATGCAAAGTCTATACACTTCCAAACCACGCAGAGTAGTTATGCACAAAACCTTACCACAGGATGCTTTGAATAGAAAGTAATGCATTCAAATCAATGGAGTGTACAGTTCAATTTTGCTGATAGCTACTATGTGCTAACATGATGTAAATATTGTTAGTACACTAATCATCTGATTTAGATTTGTCTACAACCAATTTTATCAGTGTGCTACCTATGCTCCAGAAGTTACTTTCAGTAACATTACCTTCTCTACACAGTGGAACTTTAGCCTTTGCAGAAGTAAACCAAGTCAATGGCTGTTCCACTGTAAATGGTACCAGGTAGGTTACTGAAATCAGCTTGCATTGGAGTATTCCATGGCACTGAGCACTCTACATGCAACATCTATACAGTTCCAAATTACCCAGAGTAGTTATGTACACAACCTTACCACAGAATGCATTGAATAGAATGTTCTGCATTCAACTCAAAGGAGTTCAATTTTGCTGATAACTACTATGTGCTAACATGATGTAAACAATGTTAGCACACTAGCCATATGATTTAGAGTTGTTTGCAACCAATTTTATCAGTGTGCTACCTAAGCTCCAGAAGTTACTTTTAGTAACAATACCTTCGCTACACAGCGGAACTTTAGACTTTGCAGAATTAAACCAAGTCAATGGCTGTTTTACTGTAAATGGTACCAGGTAGGTTACTGAAGTCAGCTTGCATTGGAGTATTCCGTGGCACTGAGCACTCTACGTGCAAAATCTATGCAGTTCCAAACCACGCAGAGTAGTTATGTACAAAACCTTACCACAGAATGCTTTGAATAGAAAGTAATGCATTCAACTCAATGGAGTGTACAGTTCAATTTTGCTGATAACTACTATGTGCTAACATGATATAAACATTGTTAGTACACTAGCCATATGATTTAGAGTTGTTTGCAACCAATTTTATCAGTGTGCTACCTAAGCTCCAGAAGTTACTTTCAGTAACATTACCTTCTCTACATAGTGGAACATTAGCCTTTGCAGAAGTATACCAAGTCAATGGCGGTTCGACTGTAAATTGTAACAGGTAGGTTACTGAAATCAGCCTGCATTGGAGTATTCCATGGCACTGAGCACTCTACATGCAAAATCTATACAGTTCCAAACCACCCAGTTATGTACAAAACCTTACCACAGAATGCTTTGAATAGAAAGTAATGCATTCAAATCAATGGAGTGTACAGTTCAATTTTGCTGATAACTACTATGTGCTAACATGACGTAAACATTGTTAGTGCACTAATCATATGATTTAGATTTGTCTGCAACCAATTTTATCAGTGTGCTACCTATGCTCCAGAAGTTACTTTCAGTAACATTACCTTCTCTACACAGTGGAACTTTAGCCTTTGCAGAAGTAAACCAAGTCAATGGCTGTTCCACTGTAAATGGTACCAGGTAGGTTACTGAAATCAGCTTGCATTGGAGTATTCCATGGCACTGAGCACTCTACATGCAAACTCTATACAGTTCCAAACCACCCAGAGTAGTTATGTACTCCAGCTTACCACAGAATGCATTGAATAGAAAGTAATGCATTCAACTCAATGGAGTGTACTGTTCAATATTGCTGATAACTACTATGTGCTACATGATGTAAACATTGTTAGTACACTACCCATATGATTTAGAGTTGTCTGCAACCAATTTTATGAGTGTGCTACCTATGCTACAGAAGTTACTTTCAGTAACAATACCTTTGCTACACAACGGAACTTTAGACTTTGCAGAATTAAACCAAGTCAATGGCTGTTCCACTGTAAATGGTACCAGGTAGGTTGCTGAAATCAGCTTGCATTGGAGTATTCCGTGGCACTGTGCACTCTACATGCAAAATCTATACACTTCCAAACCACGCAGAGTAGTTATGTACAAAACCTTACCACAGGATGCTTTGAATAGAAAGTAATGCATTCAAATCAATGGAGTGTACAGTTCAATTTTGCTGATAACTACTATGTGCTAACATGATGTAAACATTGTTAGTGCACTAATCATATGATTTAGATTTGTCTGCAATCAATTTTATCAGTGTGCTACCTATGCTCCAGAAGTTCCTTTCAGTAACATTACCCTCTCTACACAGTGGAACTTTAGCCTTTGCAGAAGTAAACCAAGTCAATGGCTGTTCCACTGTAAATGGTACCAGGTAGGTTACTGAGATCAGCTTGCATTGGAGTATTCCATGGCACTGAGCACTCTACATGCAACATCTATACAGTTCCGAAATACCCAGAGTAGTTATGTACACAACCTTACCACAGAATGCATTGAATAGCATGTAATTCATTCAACTCAATGGAGTTCAATTTTGCTGATAACTACTATGTGCTAACATGATATAAACATTGTTAGCACACTAGCCATATGATTTAGAGTTGTCTGCAACCAATTTTATCAGTGTGCTACCTAAGCTCCAGAAGTTACTTTCAGTAACATTACCTTCTCTACATAGTGGAACATTAGCCTTTGCAGAAGTATACCAAGTCAATGGCTGTTCGACTGTAAATGGTAACAGGTAGCTTACTGTAATCAGCCTGCATTGGAGTATTCCATGGCACTGAGCACTCTACATGCAAACTCTATACAGTTACAAACCACCCAGAGTAGTTATGTACTCAATCTTACCACAGAATGCATTGAGTCGAAAGTAATGCATTCAACTCAATGGAGTGTACAGTTCAATTTTGCTGATAACTACTATGCGCTAACATGATGTAAACAATGTTAGCACACTGACCATATGATTTAGAGTTGTCTGCAACCAATTTCATGAGTGTGCTACCTATGCTACAGAAGTTACTTTTAGTAACAGTACCTTCGCTACACAGCAGAACTTTAGACTTTGCAGAATTAAACCAAGTAAATGGCAGTTCCACTGTAAATGGTACCAGGTAGGTTACTGAAATCAGCCTGCATTGGAGTATTCCGTGGCACTGAGCACTCTACATGCAATATCTATACAGTTCCAAACCACCCAGAGTAGTTATGTACAAAACCTTACCACAGGATGCTTTGAATAGAAAGTAATGCATTCAACTCAATGGAGTCTACAGTTCAATTTTGCTGATAACTACTATGTGCTAACATGATGTAAACATTGTTAGTGCACTAATCATATGATTTAGATTTGTCTGCAATCAATTTTATCAGTGTGCTACCTATGCTACAGAAGTTACTTTCAGTAACATTACCTTCTCTACACAGTGGAACTTTAGCCTTTGCAGAAGTAAACCAAGTCAATGGCTGTTCCACTGTAAATGCTACCAGGTAGGTTACTGAAATCAGCTTGCATTGGAGTATTCCATGGCACTGAGCACTCTACATGCAACATCTATACAGTTCCAAATTACCCAGAGTAGTTATGTACACAACCTTACCACAGAATGCATTGAATAGAATGTAATGCATTCAACTCAATGGAGTTCAATTTTGCTGATAACTTCTATGTGCTAACATGATGTAACAAATGTTAGCACACTAACCATATGATTTAGAGTTGTCTGCAACCAATTTTACCAGTGTGCTACCTATGCTCCAGAAGTTATTTTCAGTAACAATACCTTCGCTACACAGCGGAACTTTAGACTTTGCAGAATTAAACCAAGTCAATGGCTGTTCCACTGTAAATGGAACCAGGTAGGTTACTGAAATCAGCTTGCATTGGAGTATTCCGTGGCACTGTGCACTCTACATGCAAAGTCTATACACTTCCAAACCACGCAGAGTAGTTATGCACAAAACCTGACCACAGGATGCTTTGAATAGAAAGTAATGCATTCAAATCAATGGAGTGTACAGTTCAATTTTGCTGATAGCTACTATGTGCTAACATGATGTAAATATTGTTAGTACAGTAATCATATGATTTAGATTTGTCTACAACCAATTTTATCAGTGTGCTACCTATGCTCCAGAAGTTACTTTCAGTAACATTACCTTCTCTACACAGTGGAACTTTAGCCTTTGCAGAAGTAAACCAAGTCAATGGCTGTTCCACTGTAAATGGTACCAGGTAGGTTACTGAAATCAGCTTGCATTGGAGTATTCCATGGCACTGAGCACTCTACATGCAACATCTATACAGTTCCAAATTACCCAGAGTAGTTATGTACACAACCTTACCACAGAATGCATTGAATAGAATGTTCTGCATTCAACTCAAAGGAGTTCAATTTTGCTGATAACTACTATGTGCAAACATGATGTAAACAATGTTAGCACACTAGCCATATGATTTAGAGTTGTTTGCAACCAATTTTATCAGTGTGCTACCTAAGCTCCAGAAGTTACTTTTAGTAACAATACCTTCGCTACACAGCGGAACTTTAGACTTTGCAGAATTAAACCAAGTCAATGGCTGTTCCACTGTAAATGGTACCAGGTAGGTTACTGAACTCAGCTTGCATTGGAGTATTCCGTGGCACTGAGCACTCTACGTGCAACATCTATGCAGTTCCAAACCACGCAGAGTAGTTATGTACAAAACCTTACCACAGAATGCTTTGAATAGAAAGTAATGCATTCAACTCAATGGAGTGTACAGTTCAATTTTGCTGATAACTACTATGTGCTAACATGATATAAACATTGTTAGTACACTAGCCATATGATTTAGACTTGTTTGCAACCAATTTTATCAGTGTGCTACCTAAGCTCCAGAAGATACTTTCAGTAACATTACCTTCTCTACATAGTGGAACATTAGCCTTTGCAGAAGTATACCAAGTCAATGGCGGTTCGACTGTAAATTGTAACAGGTAGGTTACTGAAATCAGCCTGCATTGGAGTATTCCATGGCACTGAGCACTCTACATGCAAAATCTATACAGTTCCAAACCACCCAGTTATGTACAAAACCTTACCACAGAATGCTTTGAATAAAAGTAATGCATTCAACTCAATGGAGTGTACAGTTCAATTTTGCTGATAACTAGTATGTGCTAACATGATGTAAACATTGTTAGTATACTAACCATATGATTTAGAGTTGTCTTCAACCAATTTTATCAGTGTGCTACCTATGCTCCAGAAGTTATTTTCAGTAACAATACCTTCGCGACACAGCGGAACTTTAGACTTTGCAGAATTAAACCAAGTCAATGGCTGATCCACTGTAAATGGTACCAGGTAGGTTACTGAAATCAGCTTGCATTGGAGTATTCCGTGGCACTGTGCACTCTACATGCAAAATCTATACTCTTCCAAACCACGCAGAGTAGTTATGTACAAAACCTTACCACACGATGCTTTGAATAGAAAGTAATGCATTCAAATCAATGGAATGTACAGTTCAATTTTGCTGATAACTACTATGTGCTAACATGACGTAAACATTGTTAGTGCACTAATCATATGATTTAGATTTGTCTGCAACCAATTTTATCAGTGTGCTACCTATGCTCCAGAAGTTACTTTCAGTAACATTACCTTCTCTACACAGTGGAACTTTAGCCTTTGCAGAAGTAAACCAAGTCAATGGCTGTTCCACTGTAAATGGTAACAGTTTAGGTTACTGAATTCAGCTTGCATTGGAGTATTCCATGGCACTGAGCATTCTACATGCAAACTCTATACAGTTCCAAACCACCCAGAGTAGTTATGTACTCAAACTTACCACAGAATGCTTTGAATAGAAAGTAATGCATTCAACTCAAAGGAGTGTACAGTTCAATTTTGCTGATAACTACTGTGTGCTAACATGATGTAAATATTGTTAGTACACTAACCATATGATTTAGAGTTGTCTGCAACCAATTTTATCAGTGTGCTACCTATGCTCCAGAAGTTACTTTCAGTAACATTCCCTTCTCTACATAGTGGAACATTAGCCTTTGCAGAAGTATACCAAGTCAATGGCTGTTCCACTGTAAATGGTAACAGGTAGGTTACTGAAATCAGCTTGCATTGGAGTATTCCATGGCACTGAGCACTCTAGATGCAATATCTATACAGTTCTAAATTACCCAGAGTAGTTATGTACACAACCTTACCACAGAATGCATTGAATAGAAAGTAATGCATTCAACTCAATGGAGTGTACAGTTCAATTTTGCTGATAACTACTATGTGCTAACATGATGTAACCAATGTTAGCACACTAACCATATGATTTAGAGTTGTCTGCAACCAATTTTATGAGTGTGCTACCGTTGCTACAGAAGTTACTTTCAGTAACATTACCTTCACTACACAGCGGACCTTTAGACTTTGCTGAAATAAAACAAGTCAATGGCAGTTCCACTGTGAATGGTACCAGGTAGGTTACTGAAATCAGCTTGCATTGGAGTATTCCATGACACTGAGCACTCTACATGCAATATCTATACAGTTCCAAACTACCCAGAGTAGTTATGTACACAACCTTACCACAGAATGCATTGAAAGGAAAGTAATGCATTCAACTCAATGGAGTGTACAGTTCAATTTTGCTGATAACTACTATGTGCTAACATGATGTGAACAATGTTAGCACACTAACCATATGATTTAGAGTTGTCTGCAACCAATTTTATGAGTGTGCTACCTCTGCTACAGAAGTTACTTTCCGTAACAATACCTTCTCTACAAAGCGGAACTTTAGACTTTGCAGAATTAAACCAAGACAATGGCTGTTCGACTGTAAATGGTAACAGGTAGGTTACTGAGTTCAGCTTGCATTGGAGTATTCCATGGCACTGAGCACTCTACATGCAACCTCTATACAGTTCCAAACCACCCAGACCAGTTATGCACTCAAATTTACCACAGAATTCATTGAATAGAAAGTAATGCATTCAACTCAATGGAGTGTACAGTTCAATTTTGCTGATAACTACTATGTGCTAACATGATGTAAACATTGTTAGTACACTAACCATATGATTTAGAGTTGTCTGCAACCAATTTTATCAGTGTGCTACCTATGCTCCAGAAGTTACTTTCAGTAACATTACCTTCTCTACATAGTTGAACATTAGCCTTTGCAGAAGTATACCAAGTCAATGGCTGCTCCACTGTAAATGGTAACAGGTAGGTTACTGAAATCAGCTTGCATTGGAGTATTCCATGGCACTGAACACTCTACATGCATTATCTATACAGTTCCAAATTACCCAGAGTAGTTATGTACACAACCTTACGACAGAATGCATTGAATAGAAAGTAATGCATTCAATTCAATGGAGTGTACAGTTCAATTTTGCTGATACCTACTATGTGCTAACTTGATGTAAACAATTTTAGCACACTAACCATATGATTTAGAGTTGTCTGCAACCATTTTTATGAGTGTGCTACCTATGCTACAGAAGTTACTTTCAGTAACAATACCTTCGCTACACAGCGGAACTTTAGACTTTGCAGAATTATACCAAGTCAATGGCTGTTCCACTGTAAATGGTACCAGGTAGGTTACTGAAATCAGCCTGCATTTGAGTATTCCATGGCACTGAGCACTCTACATGCAAAATCTATACAGTTCCAAACCACCCAGTTTTGTACAAAACCTTACCACAGAATGCTTTGAATAGAAAGTAATGCATTCAACTCAATGGAGTGTACAGTTCAATTTTGCTGATAACTACTATCTGCTAACATGATGTAAACAATGTTAGCACACTAACCATATGATTTAGAGTTCTCTGCAACCAATTTTATGAGTGTGCTACCTATACAACAGAAGTTACTTTCCGTAACAATACCTTCTCTACAAAGCGGAACTTTAGATTTGCAGAATTAAACCAAGACAATGGCTGTTCCACTGTAAATGGTACCAGGTAGGTTACAGAAATCACCTTGCATGGGAGTATTCCATGGCACTGAGCACTCTGCGTGCAAAATCTATGCAGTTCCAAACCATGCAGAGTAGTTATGTACAAAACCTTACCACAGAATGCTTTGAATAGAAAGTAATGCATTCAACTCAATGGAGTGTACAGTTCAATTTTGCTGATAACTACTATGTGCTAACATGATGTAAACATTGTTAGTACACTAAACAGATGATTTAGAGTTGTCTGCAACCAATTTTATCAGTGTGCTACCTATGCTCCAGAAGTTACTTTCAGTAACATTACCTTCACTACATAGTGGAACATTACCCTTTGCAGAAGTATACCAAGTCAATGGCTGTTCGACTGTAAATGGTAACAGGTAGGTTACTGAGTTCAGCTTGCATTGGAGTATTCCATGGCACTGAGCACTCTACATGCAACCTCTATACAGTTCCAAACCACCCAGACTAGTTATGTACTCAAATTTACCACAGCATTCATTGAATAGAAAGTAATGCATTCAACTCAATGGAGTGTACAGTTCAATTTTGCTGATAACTACTATGCGCTAACATGATGTAAACAATGTTAGCACACTGACCATATGATTTAGAGTTGTCTGCAACCAATTTTATGAGTGTTCTACCTATGCTACAGAGGTTACTTTCAGTAACAATACCTTCGCTACACAGCGGAACTTTAGACTTTGCAGAATTAAACCAAGTCAATGGCTGTTCCACTGTAAATGGTACCAGGTAGGTTACTGAAATCAGCCTGCATTGGGGTATTCCACGGCACTGAGCACTCTACATGCAAAATCTATACAGTTCCAAACCACCCAGTTATGTCCAAAACCTTACCACAGAATGCTTTGAATATAAAGTAATGCATTCAACTCAATGGAGTGTACAGTTCAATTTTGCTGATAACTACTATGTGCTAACATGATGTAAACATTGTTAGTGCACTAACCATATGATTTAGAGTTGTCTGCAACCAATTTTATCAGTGTGCTACCTATGCTCCAGAAGTTACTTTCAGTAACATTACCTTCTCTACATAGTTGAACATTAGCCTTTGCAGAAGTATACCAAGTCAATGGCTGCTCCACTGTAAATGGTAACAGGTAGGTTACTGAAATCAGCTTGCATTGGAGTATTCCATGGCACTGAGCACTCTACATGCATTATCTATACAGTTCCAAATTACCCAGAGTAGTTATGTACACAACCTTACGACAGAATGCATTGAATAGAAAGTAATGCATTCAATTCAATGGAGTGTACAGTTCAATTTTGCTGATACCTACTATGTGCTAACTTGATGTAAACAATTTTAGCACAGTAACCATATGATTTAGAGTTGTCTGCAACCATTTTTATGAGTGTGCTACCCATGCTACAGAAGTTACTTTCAGTAACAATACCTTCGCTACACAGCGGAACTTTAGACTTTGCAGAATTATACCAAGTCAATGGCTGTTCCACTGTAAATGGTACCAGGTAGGTTACTGAAATCAGCCTGCATTTGAGTATTCCATGGCACTGAGCACTCTACATGCAAAATCTATACAGTTCCAAACCACCCAGTTATGTACAAAACCTTACCACAGAATGCTTTGAATAGAAAGTAATGCATTCAACTCAATGGAGTGTACAGTTCAATTTTGCTGATAACTACTATGTGCTAACATAATGTAAACATTGTTAGTACACTAACCATATGATTTAGAGTTGTCTGCAACCAATTTTATCAGTGTGCTACCTATGCTCCAGAAGTTTCTTTCAGTAACATTACCTTCTCTACATAGTGGAACATTAGCCTTTGCAGAAGTATACCAAGTCAATGGCTGTTCGACTGTAAATGGTAACAGGTAGGTTACTGAATTCAGCTTGCATTGGAGTATTCCATGGCACTGAGCACTCTACATGCAAACTCTATACAGTTCCAAACCACCCAGAGTAGTTATGTACTCAAACTTACCACAGAATGCATTGAATAGAAAGTAATGCATTCTACTCAATGGAGTGTACAGTTCAATTTTGCTGATAACTACTATGTGCTAACATGATGTAAACATTGTTAGTACCCTAACCGTATGATTTAGAGTTGTCTGCAACCATTTTTATGAGTGTGCTACCTATGCTACAGAAGTTACTTTCAGTAACAATACCTTCGCTACACAGCGGAACTTTAGACTTTGAAGAATTAAACCAAGTCAATGGCTGTTCCACTGTAAATGGTACCAGGTAGGTTACTGAAATCAGCCTGCATTTGAGTATGCCATGGCACTGAGCACTCTACATGCAAAATCTATACAGTTCCAAACCACCCAGTTATGTACAAAACCTTACCACAGAATGCTTTGAATAGAAAGTAATGCATTCAACTCAATGGAGTGTACAGTTCAATTTTGCTGATAACTACTATGTGCTAACATGATGTAAACATTGTTAGTACCCTAACCATATAATTTAGAGTTGTCTGCAACCAATTTTATCAGTGTGCTACCTATGCTCCAGAAGTTACTTTCAGTAACATTACCTTCTCTACATAGTTGAACATTAGCCTTTGCAGAAGTAAACCAAGTCGATGGCTGTTCCACTGTAAATAGTAACAGGTAGGTTACTGAATTCAGCTTGCATTGGAGTATTCCATGGCACTGAGCACTCTACATGCAATATCTATACAGTTCCAAATTACCCTGAGTAGTTATGTACACTACCTTACGACAGAATGCATTGAATAGAAAGTAATGCATTCAATTCAATGGAGTGTACAGTTCAATTTTGCTGATACCTACTATGTGCTAACTTGATATAAACAATGTTAGCACACTAACCATATGATTTAGAGTTGTCTGCAACCAATTTTATGAGTGTGCTACCTATGCTACAGAAGTTACTTTCAGTCACAATACCTTCGCTACACAGTGGAACTTTAGACTTTGCAGAATTAAACCAAGTCAATGGCTGTTCCACTGTAAATGGTACCAGGTAGGTTACTGAAATCAGCCTGCATTGGAGTATTCCATGGCACTGAGCACTCTACATGCAAAATCTATACTGTTCCAAACCACCCAGTTTTGTACAAAACCTTACCACAGAATGCTTTGAATAGAAAGTAATGCATTCAACTCAATGGAGTGTACAGTTTAATTTTGCTGATAACTACTATCTGCTAACATGATGTAAACAATGTTAGCACACGAACCATATGATTTAGAGTTCTCTGCAACCAATTTTATGAGTGTGCTACCTATGCAACAGAAATTACTTTCCGTAACAATACCTTCTCTACAAAGCGGAACTTTAGATTTGCAGAATTAAACCAAGACAATGGCTGTTCCACTGTAAATGGTACCAGGTAGGTTACAGAAATCACCTTGCATGGGAGTATTCCATGGCACTGAGCACTCTACGTGCAAAATCTATGCAGTTCCAAACCATGCAGAGTAGTTATGTACAAAACCTTACCACAGAATGCTTTGAATAGAAAGTAATGCATTCAACTCAATGGAGTGTACAGTTCAATTTTGCTGATAACTACTATGTGCTAACATGATGTAAACATTGTTAGTACACTAACCAGATGATTTAGAGTTGTCTGCAACCAATTTTATCAGTGTGCTACCTATGCTCCAGAAGTTACTTTCAGTAACATTACCTTCACTACATAGTGGAACATTAGCCTTTGCAGAAGTATACCAAGTCAATGGCTGTTCGACTGTAAATGGTAACAGGTAGGTTACTGAGTTCAGCTTGCATTGGAGTATTCCATGGCACTGAGCACTCTACATGCAACCTCTATACAGTTCCAAACCACCCAGACTAGTTATGTACTCAAATTTACCACAGAATTCATTGAATAGAAAGTAATACATTCAACTCAATGGAGTGTACAGTTCAATTTTGCTGATAACTACTATGTGCTAACATGATGTAAACATTCTAAGTACACTAACCATATGATTTAGAGTTGTCTGCAACCAATTTTATCAGTGTGCTACCTATGCTCCAGAAGTTACTTTCAGTAACATTACCTTCTCTACATAGTTGAACATTAGCCTTTGCAGAAGTATACCAAGTCAATGGCTGCTCCACTGTAAATGGTAACAGGTAGGTTACTGAAATCAGCTTGCATTGGAGTATTCCATGGCACTGAGCACTCTACATGCATTATCTATACAGTTCCAAATTACCCAGAGTAGTTATGTACACAACCTTACGACAGAATGCATTGAATAGAAAGTAATGCATTCAATTCAATGGAGTGTACAGTTCAATTTTGCTGATACCTACTATGTGCTAACTTGATGTAAACAATTTTAGCACACTAACCATATGATTTAGAGTTGTCTGCAACCATTTTTATGAGTGTGCTACCTATGCTACAGAAGTTACTTTCAGTAACAATACCTTCGCTACACAGCGGAACTTTAGACTTTGCAGAATTATACCAAGTCAATGGCTGTTCCACTGTAAATGGTACCAGGTAGGTTACTGAAATCAGCCTGCATTTGAGTATTCCATGGCACTGAGCACTCTACATGCAAAATCTATACAGTTCCAAACCACCCAGTTATGTACAAAACCTTACCACAGAATGCTTTGAATACAAAGTAATGCATTCAACTCAAAGGAGTGTACAGTTCAATTTTGCTGATAACTACTATGTGCTAACATGATGTAAACATTGTTAGTACACTAACCATATGATTTAGAGTTGTCTGCAACCAATTTTATCAGTGTGCTACCTATGCTCCAGAAGTTACTTTCAGTAACATTACCTTCTCTACATAGTGGAACATTAGCCTTTGCAGAAGTATACCAAGTCAATGGCTGTTCGACTGTAAATGGTACCAGGTAGGTTACAGAAATCAGCTTGCATTGGAGTATTCCGTGGCACTGAGCACTCTACGTGCAAAATCTATGCAGTTCCAAACCACGCAGAGTAGTTATGTACAAAACCTTACCACAGAATGCTTTGAATAGAAAGTAATGCATTCAACTCAATGGAGTGTACAGTTCAATTTTGCTGATAACTACTATGTGCTAACATGATGTAAACATTGTTAGTACACTAACCATATGATTTAGAGTTGTCTGCAACCAATTTTATCAGTGTGCTACCTATGCTCCAGAACTTATTTTCAGTAACATTACCTTCTCTATATAGTTGAACATTAGCCTTTGCAGAATTATACCAAGTCAATGGCTGTTCCACTGTAAATGGTACCAGGTAGGTTACTGAAATCAGCTTGCATTGCAGTATTCCATGGCACTGAGCACTCTACATGCAATATCTATACAGTTCCAAATTACCCAGAGTAGTTATGTACACAACGTTACCACAGAATGCATTCAATAGAAAGTAATGCATTCAACTCAAAGGAGTGTACAGTTCAATTTTGCTGATAACTACTATGTGCTAACATGATGTAAACATTGTCAGTACACTAAACAGATGATTCAGAGTTGTCTGCAACCAATTTTATCAGTGTGCTACCTATGCTCCAGAAGTTACTTTCAGTAACATTACCTTCACTACATAGTGGAACATTAGCCTTTGCAGAAGTATACCAAGTCAATGGCTGTTCGACTGTAAATGGTAACAGGTAGGTTACTGAATTCAGCTTGCATTGGAGTATTCCATGGCACTGAGCACTCTACATGCAACCTCTGTACAGTTCCAAACCACCCACAGTAGTTATGTACTCAAACTTACCACAGAATGCATTGAATAGAAAGTAATGCATTCAACTCAATGGAGTGTACAGTTCAATTTTGCTGATAACTACTATGTGCTAACATGATGTAAACATTGTTAGTACCCTAACCATATGATTTAGAGTTGTCTGCAACCATTTTTATCAGTGTGCTACCTACGCTCCAGAAGTTACTTTCAGTAACATTACCTTCTCTACATAGTAGAACATTAGCCTTTGCAGAAGTATACCAAGTCAATGGCTGTTCGACTGTAAATGGTAACAGGTAGGTTACTGAACTCAGCTTGCATTGGAGTATTCCATGGCACTGAGCACTCTACATGCAAACTCTATACAGTTCCAAACCACCCAGACTAGTTATGTACTCAAATTTACCACAGAATGCATTGAATAGAAAGTAATGCATTCAACTCAATGGAGTGTACAGTTCAATTTTGCTGATAACTACTATGCGCTAACATGATGTAAACAATGTTAGCACACTGACCATATAATTTAGAGTTGTCTTCAACCAATTTTATCAGTGTGCTACCTATGCTCCAGAAGTTACTTTCAGTAACATTACCTTCTCTACATAGTTGAACAATAGCCTTTGCAGAAGTAAACCAAGTCAATGGCTGTTCCACTGTAAATAGTAACAGGTAGGTTACTGAATTCAGCTTGCATTGGAGTATTCCATGGCACTGAGCACTCTACATGCAAAATCTATACAGTTCCAAACCACCCAGACTAGTTATGTACAAACCCTTACCACAGAATGCATTGAATAGAAAGTAATGCATTCAACTCAATGGAGTGAACAGTTCTATTTTGCTGATAACTACTATGTGCTAACATGATGTAAACATTGTTAGTACGCTACCCGTATGATTTAGAGTTGTCTGCAACCATTTTTATGAGTGTGCTACCTATGCTACAGTAGTTACTTTCAGTAACAATACCTTCGCTACACAGCGGACCTTTAGACTTTGAAGAATTAAACCAAGTCAATGGCTGTTCCACTGTAAATGGTACCAGGTAGGTTACTGAAATCAGCCTGCATTTGGGTATGCCATGGCACTGAGCACTCTACATGCAAAATCTATACAGTTCCAAACCACCCAGTTATGTACAAAACCTTACCACAGAATGCTTTGAATAGAAAGTAATGCATTCAACTCAATGGAGTGTACAGTTCAATTTTGCTGATAACTACTATGTGTTAACATGATGTAAACATTGTTAGTACACTAACCATATGATTTAGAGTTGTCTGCAACCAATTTTATGAGTGTGCTACCTATGCAACAGAAGTTACTTTCCGTAACAATACCTTCTCTACAAAGCGGAACTTTAGATTTGCAGAATTAAACCAAGTCAATGGCTGTTCCACTGTAAATGGTACCAGGTAGGTTACAGAAATCACCTTGCATGGGAGTATTCCATGGCACTGAGCACTCTACGTGCAAAATCTATGCAGTTCCAAACCATGCAGAGTAGTTATGTACAAAACCTTACCACAGAATGCTTTGAATACAAAGTAATGCATTCAACTCAATGGAGTGTACAGTTCAATTTTGCTGATAACTACTATGTGCTAACATGATGTAAACATTGTTAGTACACTAACCATATGATTTAGAGTTGTCTGCAACCAATTTTATCAGTGTGCTACCTATGCTCCAGAAGTTACTTTCAGTAACATTACCTTCTCTACGTAGTGGAACATTAGCCTTAGCAGAAGTATACCAAGTCAATGGCTGTTCGACTGTAAATGGTAACAGGTAGGTTACTGAATTCAGCTTGCATTGGCGTATTCCATGGCACTGAGCACTCTACATGCAAACTCTATACAGTTCCAAACCACCCAGAGTAGTTATGTACTCAAACTTACTACAGAATGCATTGAATAGAAAGTAATGCATTCAACTCAATGGACTGTACAGTTCAATTTTGCTGATAACTACTATGCGCTAACATAATGTAAACAATGTTAGCACACTGACCATATGATTTAGAGTTGTCTGCAACCATTTTTATCAGTGTGCTGCCTATGCTCCAGAAGTTTCTTTCAGTAACATTACCTTCTCTACATAGTGGAACATCAGCCTTTGCAGAAGTATACCAAGTCAATGGCTGTTCGACTGTAAATGGTAACAGGGAGGTTACTGAATTCAGCTTGCATTGTAGTATTCCATGGCACTGAGCACTCTACATACAAAATCTATACAGTTCCAAACCACCCAGTTATGTACAAAACCTTACCACAGAATGCTTTGAATAGAAAGTAATGCATTCAACTCAATGGAGTGTACAGTTCAATTTTGCTGATAACTACTATGTGCTAACATGATGTAAACATTGTTAGTACACTAACCATATGATTTAGAGTTGTCTGCAACCAATTTTATCAGTGTGCTACCTATGCTCCAGAAGTTACTTTCATTAACATTACCTTCTCTACATAGTTGAACATTAGCCTTTGCAGAAGTATACCAAGTCAATGGCTGTTCCACTGTAAATGGTACCAGGTAGGTTACTGAAATCAGCTTGCATTGGAGTATTCCATGGCACTGAGCACTCTACATGCAATATCTATACAGTTCCAAATTACCCAGAGTAGTTATGTACACAACGTTACCACAGAATGCATTGAATAAAAAGTAATGCATTCAACTCAATGGAGTGTACAGTTCAATTTTGCTGATAACTACTATGTGCTAACATGATGTAAACAATGTTAGCACACTAACCATTTGACTTTGAGTTCTCTGCAACCAATTTTATGAGTGTGCTACCTATGCAACAGAAGTTACTTTCCGTAACAATACCTTCTCTACAAAGCGGAACTTTAGATTTGCAGAATTAAACCAAGTCAATGGCTGTTCCACTGTAAATGGTACCAGGTAGGTTACTGAAATCAGCTTGCATTGGAGTATTCCGTGGCACTGTGCACTCTACATGCAAAATCTATACACTTCCAAACCACGCAGAGTAGTTATGCACAAAACCTTACCACAAAATGCTTTGAATAGAAAGTAATGCATTCAAATCAATGGAGTGTACAGTTCAATTTTGCTGATAACTACTATGTGCTAACATGATGTAAACATTGTTAGTACACTAACCATATGATTTAGAGTTGTCTGCAACCAATTTTATCAGTGTGCTACCTATGCTCCAGAAGTTACTTTCAGTAACATTACCTTCTCTACATAGTGGAACATTAGCCTTTGCAGAAGTATACCAAGTCAATGGCTGTTCGACTGTAAATGGTAACAGGTAGGTTACTGAATTCAGCTTGCATTGGAGTATTCCATGGCACTGAGCACTCTACATGCAAACTCTATACAGTTCCAAACCACCCAGAGTAGTTATGTACTCAAACTTACCACAGACTGCATTGAATACAAAGTAATGCATTCAACTCAATGGAGTGTACAGTTCAATTTTGCTGATAACTACTATGTGCTAACATGATGTAAACATTGTTAGTACCCTAACCGTATGATTTAGAGTTGTCTGCAACCATTTTTATGAGTGTGCTACCTATGCTACAGAAGTTACTTTCAGTAACAATACCTTCGCTACACAGCGGAACTTTAGACTTTGAAGAATTAAACCAAGTCAATGGCTGTTCCACTGTAAATGGTACCAGGTAGGTTACTGAAATCAGCCTGCATTTGAGTATGCCATGGCACTGAGCACTCTACATGCAAAATCTATACAGTTCCAAACCACCCAGTTATGCACAAAACCTTACCACAGAATGCTTTGAATAGAAAGTAATGCATTCAACTCAATGGAGTGTACAGTTCAATTTTGCTGATAACTACTATGTGCTAACATGATGTAAACATTGTTAGTACACTAACCATATGATTTAGAGTTGTCTGCAACCAATTTTATCAGTGTGCTACCTATGCTCCAGAACTTATTTTCAGTAACATTACCTTCTCTATATAGTTGAACATTAGCCTTTGCAGAATTATACCAAGTCAATGGCTGTTCCACTGTAAATGGTACCAGGTAGGTTACTGAAATCAGCTTGCATTGGAGTATTCCATGGCACTGAGCACTCTACATGCAATATCTATACAGTTCCAAATTACCCAGAGTAGTTATGTACACAACGTTACCACAGAATGCATTCAATAGAAAGTAATGCATTCAACTCAATGGAGTGTACAGTTCAATTTTGCTGATAACTACTATGTGCTAACATGATGTAAACATTGTTAGTACACTAACCAGATGATTTAGAGTTCTCTGCAACCAATTTTATGAGTGTGCTACCTATGCAACAGAAATTACTTTCCGTAACAATACCTTCTCTACAAAGCGGAACTTTAGATTTGCAGAATTAAACCAAGACAATGGCTGTTCCACTGTAAATGGTACCAGGTAGGTTACAGAAATCACCTTGCATGGGAGTATTCCATGGCACTGAGCACTCTACGTGCAAAATCTATGCAGTTCCAAACCATGCAGAGTAGTTATGTACAAAACCTTACCACAGAATGCTTTGAATAGAAAGTAATGCATTCAACTCAATGGAGTGTACAGTTCAATTTTGCTGATAACTACTATGTGCTAACATGATGTAAACATTGTTAGTACACTAACCATATGATTTAGAGTTGTCTGCAACCAATTTTATCAGTGTGCTACCTATGCTCCAGAAGTTACTTTCAGTAACATTACCTTCACTACATAGTGGAACATTAGCCTTTGCAGAAGTATACCAAGTCAATGGCTGTTCGACTGTAAATGGTAACAGGTAGGTTACTGAGTTCAGCTTGCATTGGAGTATTCCATGGCACTGAGCACTCTACATGCAACCTCTATACAGTTCCAAACCACCCAGACTAGTTATGTACTCAAATTTACCACAGAATTCATTGAATAGAAAGTAATACATTCAACTCAATGGAGTGTACAGTTCAATTTTGCTGATAACTACTATGTGCTAACATGATGTAAACATTCTAAGTACACTAACCATATGATTTAGAGTTGTCTGCAACCAATTTTATCAGTGTGCTACCTATGCTCCAGAAGTTACTTTCAGTAACATTACCTTCTCTACATAGTTGAACATTAGCCTTTGCAGAAGTATACCAAGTCAATGGCTGCTCCACTGTAAATGGTAACAGGTAGGTTACTGAAATCAGCTTGCATTGGAGTATTCCATGGCACTGAGCACTCTACATGCATTATCTATACAGTTCCAAATTACCCAGAGTAGTTATGTACACAACCTTACGACAGAATGCATTGAATAGAAAGTAATGCATTCAATTCAATGGAGTGTACAGTTCAATTTTGCTGATACCTACTATGTGCTAACTTGATGTAAACAATTTTAGCACACTAACCATATGATTTAGAGTTGTCTGCAACCATT
The DNA here is from genome assembly GCF_030144855.1 of Hypanus sabinus. Taxonomy (NCBI): domain Eukaryota; kingdom Metazoa; phylum Chordata; class Chondrichthyes; order Myliobatiformes; family Dasyatidae; genus Hypanus; species Hypanus sabinus. The sequence continues at coordinate 68,139,290 of NC_082718.1, read as the reverse complement.
TTTATGAGTGTGCTACCTATGCTACAGAAGTTACTTTCAGTAACAATACCTTCGCTACACAGCGGAACTTTAGACTTTGCAGAATTATACCAAGTCAATGGCTGTTCCACTGTAAATGGTACCAGGTAGGTTACTGAAATCAGCCTGCATTTGAGTATTCCATGGCACTGAGCACTCTACATGCAAAATCTATACAGTTCCAAACCACCCAGTTATGTACAAAACCTTACCACAGAATGCTTTGAATACAAAGTAATGCATTCAACTCAAAGGAGTGTACAGTTCAATTTTGCTGATAACTACTATGTGCTAACATGATGTAAACATTGTTAGTACACTAACCATATGATTTAGAGTTGTCTGCAACCAATTTTATCAGTGTGCTACCTATGCTCCAGAAGTTACTTTCAGTAACATTACCTTCTCTACATAGTGGAACATTAGCCTTTGCAGAAGTATACCAAGTCAATGGCTGTTCGACTGTAAATGGTACCAGGTAGGTTACAGAAATCAGCTTGCATTGGAGTATTCCGTGGCACTGAGCACTCTACGTGCAAAATCTATGCAGTTCCAAACCACGCAGAGTAGTTATGTACAAAACCTTACCACAGAATGCTTTGAATAGAAAGTAATGCATTCAACTCAATGGAGTGTACAGTTCAATTTTGCTGATAACTACTATGTGCTAACATGATGTAAACATTGTTAGTACACTAACCATATGATTTAGAGTTGTCTGCAACCAATTTTATCAGTGTGCTACCTATGCTCCAGAACTTATTTTCAGTAACATTACCTTCTCTATATAGTTGAACATTAGCCTTTGCAGAATTATACCAAGTCAATGGCTGTTCCACTGTAAATGGTACCAGGTAGGTTACTGAAATCAGCTTGCATTGCAGTATTCCATGGCACTGAGCACTCTACATGCAATATCTATACAGTTCCAAATTACCCAGAGTAGTTATGTACACAACGTTACCACAGAATGCATTCAATAGAAAGTAATGCATTCAACTCAAAGGAGTGTACAGTTCAATTTTGCTGATAACTACTATGTGCTAACATGATGTAAACATTGTCAGTACACTAAACAGATGATTCAGAGTTGTCTGCAACCAATTTTATCAGTGTGCTACCTATGCTCCAGAAGTTACTTTCAGTAACATTACCTTCACTACATAGTGGAACATTAGCCTTTGCAGAAGTATACCAAGTCAATGGCTGTTCGACTGTAAATGGTAACAGGTAGGTTACTGAATTCAGCTTGCATTGGAGTATTCCATGGCACTGAGCACTCTACATGCAACCTCTGTACAGTTCCAAACCACCCACAGTAGTTATGTACTCAAACTTACCACAGAATGCATTGAATAGAAAGTAATGCATTCAACTCAATGGAGTGTACAGTTCAATTTTGCTGATAACTACTATGTGCTAACATGATGTAAACATTGTTAGTACCCTAACCATATGATTTAGAGTTGTCTGCAACCATTTTTATCAGTGTGCTACCTACGCTCCAGAAGTTACTTTCAGTAACATTACCTTCTCTACATAGTAGAACATTAGCCTTTGCAGAAGTATACCAAGTCAATGGCTGTTCGACTGTAAATGGTAACAGGTAGGTTACTGAACTCAGCTTGCATTGGAGTATTCCATGGCACTGAGCACTCTACATGCAAAATCTATACAGTTCCAAACCACCCAGACTAGTTATGTACAAACCCTTACCACAGAATGCATTGAATAGAAAGTAATGCATTCAACTCAATGGAGTGAACAGTTCTATTTTGCTGATAACTACTATGTGCTAACATGATGTAAACATTGTTAGTACCCTACCCGTATGATTTAGAGTTGTCTGCAACCATTTTTATGAGTGTGCTACCTATGCTACAGTAGTTACTTTCAGTAACAATACCTTCGCTACACAGCGGACCTTTAGACTTTGAAGAATTAAACCAAGTCAATGGCTGTTCCACTGTAAATGGTACCAGGTAGGTTACTGAAATCAGCCTGCATTTGGGTATGCCATGGCACTGAGCACTCTACATGCAAAATCTATACAGTTCCAAACCACCCAGTTATGTACAAAACCTTACCACAGAATGCTTTGAATAGAAAGTAATGCATTCAACTCAATGGAGTGTACAGTTCAATTTTGCTGATAACTACTATGTGTTAACATGATGTAAACATTGTTAGTACACTAACCATATGATTTAGAGTTGTCTGCAACCAATTTTATGAGTGTGCTACCTATGCAACAGAAGTTACTTTCCGTAACAATACCTTCTCTACAAAGCGGAACTTTAGATTTGCAGAATTAAACCAAGTCAATGGCTGTTCCACTGTAAATGGTACCAGGTAGGTTACAGAAATCACCTTGCATGGGAGTATTCCATGGCACTGAGCACTCTACGTGCAAAATCTATGCAGTTCCAAACCATGCAGAGTAGTTATGTACAAAACCTTACCACAGAATGCTTTGAATACAAAGTAATGCATTCAACTCAATGGAGTGTACAGTTCAATTTTGCTGATAACTACTATGTGCTAACATGATGTAAACATTGTTAGTACACTAACCATATGATTTAGAGTTGTCTGCAACCAATTTTATCAGTGTGCTACCTATGCTCCAGAAGTTACTTTCAGTAACATTACCTTCTCTACGTAGTGGAACATTAGCCTTAGCAGAAGTATACCAAGTCAATGGCTGTTCGACTGTAAATGGTAACAGGTAGGTTACTGAATTCAGCTTGCATTGGCGTATTCCATGGCACTGAGCACTCTACATGCAAACTCTATACAGTTCCAAACCACCCAGAGTAGTTATGTACTCAAACTTACTACAGAATGCATTGAATAGAAAGTAATGCATTCAACTCAATGGACTGTACAGTTCAATTTTGCTGATAACTACTATGCGCTAACATAATGTAAACAATGTTAGCACACTGACCATATGATTTAGAGTTGTCTGCAACCATTTTTATCAGTGTGCTGCCTATGCTCCAGAAGTTTCTTTCAGTAACATTACCTTCTCTACATAGTGGAACATCAGCCTTTGCAGAAGTATACCAAGTCAATGGCTGTTCGACTGTAAATGGTAACAGGTAGGTTACTGAATTCAGCTTGCATTGTAGTATTCCATGGCACTGAGCACTCTACATACAAAATCTATACAGTTCCAAACCACCCAGTTATGTACAAAACCTTACCACAGAATGCTTTGAATAGAAAGTAATGCATTCAACTCAATGGAGTGTACAGTTCAATTTTGCTGATAACTACTATGTGCTAACATGATGTAAACATTGTTAGTACACTAACCATATGATTTAGAGTTGTCTGCAACCAATTTTATCAGTGTGCTACCTATGCTCCAGAAGTTACTTTCATTAACATTACCTTCTCTACATAGTTGAACATTAGCCTTTGCAGAAGTATACCAAGTCAATGGCTGTTCCACTGTAAATGGTACCAGGTAGGTTACTGAAATCAGCTTGCATTGGAGTATTCCATGGCACTGAGCACTCTACATGCAATATCTATACAGTTCCAAATTACCCAGAGTAGTTATGTACACAACGTTACCACAGAATGCATTGAATAAAAAGTAATGCATTCAACTCAATGGAGTGTACAGTTCAATTTTGCTGATAACTACTATGTGCTAACATGATGTAAACAATGTTAGCACACTAACCATTTGACTTTGAGTTCTCTGCAACCAATTTTATGAGTGTGCTACCTATGCAACAGAAGTTACTTTCCGTAACAATACCTTCTCTACAAAGCGGAACTTTAGATTTGCAGAATTAAACCAAGTCAATGGCTGTTCCACTGTAAATGGTACCAGGTAGGTTACTGAAATCAGCTTGCATTGGAGTATTCCGTGGCACTGTGCACTCTACATGCAAAATCTATACAGTTCCAAACCACCCAGAGTAGTTATGTACTCAAACTTACCACAGACTGCATTGAATACAAAGTAATGCATTCAACTCAATGGAGTGTACAGTTCAATTTTGCTGATAACTACTATGTGCTAACATGATGTAAACATTGTTAGTACCCTAACCGTATGATTTAGAGTTGTCTGCAACCATTTTTATGAGTGTGCTACCTATGCTACAGAAGTTACTTTCAGTAACAATACCTTCGCTACACAGCGGAACTTTAGACTTTGAAGAATTAAACCAAGTCAATGGCTGTTCCACTGTAAATGGTACCAGGTAGGTTACTGAAATCAGCCTGCATTTGAGTATGCCATGGCACTGAGCACTCTACATGCAAAATCTATACAGTTCCAAACCACCCAGTTATGCACAAAACCTTACCACAGAATGCTTTGAATAGAAAGTAATGCATTCAACTCAATGGAGTGTACAGTTCAATTTTGCTGATAACTACTATGTGCTAACATGATGTAAACATTGTTAGTACACTAACCATATGATTTAGAGTTGTCTGCAACCAATTTTATCAGTGTGCTACCTATGCTCCAGAACTTATTTTCAGTAACATTACCTTCTCTATATAGTTGAACATTAGCCTTTGCAGAATTATACCAAGTCAATGGCTGTTCCACTGTAAATGGTACCAGGTAGGTTACTGAAATCAGCTTGCATTGGAGTATTCCATGGCACTGAGCACTCTACATGCAATATCTATACAGTTCCAAATTACCCAGAGTAGTTATGTACACAACGTTACCACAGAATGCATTCAATAGAAAGTAATGCATTCAACTCAATGGAGTGTACAGTTCAATTTTGCTGATAACTACTATGTGCTAACATGATGTAAACATTGTCAGTACACTAAACAGATGATTCAGAGTTGTCTGCAACCAATTTTATCAGTGTGCTACCTAGGCTCCAGAAGTTACTTTCAGTAACATTACCTTCACTACATAGTGGAACATTAGCCTTTGCAGAAGTATACCAAGTCAATGGCTGTTCGACTGTAAATGGCAACAGGTAGGTTACTGAATTCAGCTTGCATTGGAGTATTCCATGGCACTGAGCACTCTACATGCAACCTCTGTACAGTTCCAAACCACCCACAGTAGTTATGTACTCAAACTTACCACAGAATGCATTGAATAGAAAGTAATGCGTTCAACTCAATGGAGTGTACAGTTCAATTTTGCTGATAACTACTATGTGCTAACATGATGTAAACATTGTTAGTACCCTAACCATATGATTTAGAGTTGTCTGCAACCATTTTTATCAGTGTGCTACCTACGCTCCAGAAGTTACTTTCAGTAACATTACCTTCTCTACATAGTAGAACATTAGCCTTTGCAGAAGTATACCAAGTCAATGGCTGTTCGACTGTAAATGGTAACAGGTAGGTTACTGAACTCAGCTTGCATTGGAGTATTCCATGGCACTGAGCACTCTACATGCAAACTCTATACAGTTCCAAACCACCCAGACTAGTTATGTACTCAAATTTACCACAGAATGCATTGAATAGAAAGTAATGCATTCAACTCAATGGACTGTACAGTTCAATTTTGCTGATAACTACTATGCGCTAACATAATGTAAACAATGTTAGCACACTGACCATATGATTTAGAGTTGTCTGCAACCATTTTTATCAGTGTGCTGCCTATGCTCCAGAAGTTTCTTTCAGTAACATTACCTTCTCTACATAGTGGAACATCAGCCTTTGCAGAAGTATACCAAGTCAATGGCTGTTCGACTGTAAATGGTAACAGGTAGGTTACTGAATTCAGCTTGCATTGTAGTATTCCATGGCACTGAGCACTCTACATACAAAATCTATACAGTTCCAAACCACCCAGTTATGTACAAAACCTTACCACAGAATGCTTTGAATAGAAAGTAATGCATTCAACTCAATGGAGTGTACAGTTCAATTTTGCTGATAACTACTATGTGCTAACATGATGTAAACATTGTTAGTACACTAACCATATGATTTAGAGTTGTCTGCAACCAATTTTATCAGTGTGCTACCTATGCTCCAGAAGTTACTTTCATTAACATTACCTTCTCTACATAGTTGAACATTAGCCTTTGCAGAAGTATACCAAGTCAATGGCTGTTCCACTGTAAATGGTACCAGGTAGGTTACTGAAATCAGCTTGCATTGGAGTATTCCATGGCACTGAGCACTCTACATGCAATATCTATACAGTTCCAAATTACCCAGAGTAGTTATGTACACAACGTTACCACAGAATGCATTGAATAAAAAGTAATGCATTCAACTCAATGGAGTGTACAGTTCAATTTTGCTGATAACTACTATGTGCTAACATGATGTAAACAATGTTAGCACACTAACCATTTGACTTTGAGTTCTCTGCAACCAATTTTATGAGTGTGCTACCTATGCAACAGAAGTTACTTTCCGTAACAATACCTTCTCTACAAAGCGGAACTTTAGATTTGCAGAATTAAACCAAGTCAATGGCTGTTCCACTGTAAATGGTACCAGGTAGGTTACTGAAATCAGCTTGCATTGGAGTATTCCGTGGCACTGTGCACTCTACATGCAATATCTATACACTTCCAAACCACGCAGAGTAGTTATGCACAAAACCTTACCACAAAATGCTTTGAATAGAAAGTAATGCATTCAAATCAATGGAGTGTACAGTTCAATTTTGCTGATAACTACTATGTGCTAACATGATGTAAACATTGTTAGTACACTAACCATATGATTTAGAGTTGTCTGCAACCAATTTTATCAGTGTGCTACCTATGCTCCAGAAGTTACTTTCAGTAACATTACCTTCTCTACATAGTGGAACATTAGCCTTTGCAGAAGTATACCAAGTCAATGGCTGTTCGACTGTAAATGGTAACAGGTAGGTTACTGAATTCAGCTTGCATTGGAGTATTCCATGGCACTGAGCACTCTACATGCAAACTCTATACAGTTCCAAACCACCCAGAGTAGTTATGTACTCAAACTTACCACAGACTGCATTGAATACAAAGTAATGCATTCAACTCAATGGAGTGTACAGTTCAATTTTGCTGATAACTACTATGTGCTAACATGATGTAAACATTGTTAGTACCCTAACCGTATGATTTAGAGTTGTCTGCAACCATTTTTATGAGTGTGCTACCTATGCTACAGAAGTTACTTTCAGTAACAATACCTTCGCTACACAGCGGAACTTTAGACTTTGAAGAATTAAACCAAGTCAATGGCTGTTCCACTGTAAATGGTACCAGGTAGGTTACTGAAATCAGCCTGCATTTGAGTATGCCATGGCACTGAGCACTCTACATGCAAAATCTATACAGTTCCAAACCACCCAGTTATGCACAAAACCTTACCACAGAATGCTTTGAATAGAAAGTAATGCATTCAACTCAATGGAGTGTACAGTTCAATTTTGCTGATAACTACTATGTGCTAACATGATGTAAACATTGTTAGTACACTAACCATATGATTTAGAGTTGTCTGCAACCAATTTTATCAGTGTGCTACCTATGCTCCAGAACTTATTTTCAGTAACATTACCTTCTCTATATAGTTGAACATTAGCCTTTGCAGAATTATACCAAGTCAATGGCTGTTCCACTGTAAATGGTACCAGGTAGGTTACTGAAATCAGCTTGCATTGGAGTATTCCATGGCACTGAGCACTCTACATGCAATATCTATACAGTTCCAAATTACCCAGAGTAGTTATGTACACAACGTTACCACAGAATGCATTCAATAGAAAGTAATGCATTCAACTCAATGGAGTGTACAGTTCAATTTTGCTGATAACTACTATGTGCTAACATGATGTAAACATTGTCAGTACACTAAACAGATGATTCAGAGTTGTCTGCAACCAATTTTATCAGTGTGCTACCTAGGCTCCAGAAGTTACTTTCAGTAACATTACCTTCACTACATAGTGGAACATTAGCCTTTGCAGAAGTATACCAAGTCAATGGCTGTTCGACTGTAAATGGCAACAGGTAGGTTACTGAATTCAGCTTGCATTGGAGTATTCCATGGCACTGAGCACTCTACATGCAACCTCTGTACAGTTCCAAACCACCCACAGTAGTTATGTACTCAAACTTACCACAGAATGCATTGAATAGAAAGTAATGCGTTCAACTCAATGGAGTGTACAGTTCAATTTTGCTGATAACTACTATGTGCTAACATGATGTAAACATTGTTAGTACCCTAACCATATGATTTAGAGTTGTCTGCAACCATTTTTATCAGTGTGCTACCTACGCTCCAGAAGTTACTTTCAGTAACATTACCTTCTCTACATAGTAGAACATTAGCCTTTGCAGAAGTATACCAAGTCAATGGCTGTTCGACTGTAAATGGTAACAGGTAGGTTACTGAACTCAGCTTGCATTGGAGTATTCCATGGCACTGAGCACTCTACATGCAAACTCTATACAGTTCCAAACCACCCAGACTAGTTATGTACTCAAATTTACCACAGAATGCATTGAATAGAAAGTAATGCATTCAACTCAATGGAGTGTACAGTTCAATTTTGCTGATAACTACTATGCACTAACATGATGTAATCATTGTTATTATACTACACATATGATTTAGAGTTGTCTGCACCCAAATCTATGAGTATGCTGCCTATACTCCAGAAGTTATTTTCAGTAACATTACCTTCTCTATACAGTGGAACGTTAGCCTTTGCAGAATTAAACCAAGTGAATGGCTGTTCCACTGTAAATGGTAACAGGCAGGTTACTGAATTCAGCTTGCATTGGTGTGTTCCATCCTACTGAGCACTCTATATGCAATATCTATACAGTTCCAAATCACCCTGAGTAGTTATGAACACAACATTACCACAGAATGCATTGAATAGAAAGTAATGCATTCAACTCAATGGAGTGTACAGTTCAATTTAGCTGATAACTACAATGTGCTAACATGATGGAAATGCTGTTAGGACACTAACCATATGATTTAGAGTTGTCTGCTACCAATTTTATGTGTGTGTTACCTATGCTCCAGAAGTTACTTTCAGTAACATTACCTTCTCTACACTGTTGAACTTTAGCCTGTGCAGAATTAAACCAAGTCAATGGCTGTTCCACTGTAAATGGTACCAACTAGGTTACTGAATTCAGCTTGCATTGGAGTATTCCATGGCACTGAGCATTCTACATGCAATATCTATACAGTTCCAAACCCCCCAGAGTAGTTATGTACATAACCTTACCACAGAATGCATTGAATAGAAAGTAATGCATTCAACTCAATGGACTGTAGAGTTCAATTTTGCTGATAACTACTATGTGCTAACATGATGTAAACATTGTTAGTGCACTAACCATTTGATTTAGAGTTGTCCGCAACCAATTTTATCAGTGTGCTACCTATGCTCCAGAAGTTACTTTCAGTAACATTACCTTCACTACAGAGTGGAACTTTAGCCTTTGCAGAATTAAAACAAGTCAATGGCTGTTCCACTGTCAATGGTACAAGGTAGGCTACTGAAATCAGCTTGCATTGGAGTATTCCATGGCACTGAGCACTCTAGATGCAATATCTATACGGTTCCAAATCACCCAGAGTAGTTATGTTCACAGCCTTACCACAGAATGCATTGAATAGAAAGTAATGCTTTCAACTCAATGGAGTGTACAATTCAATTTAGGTGAGAACTACTATCTGCTAACATGATGTAAACATTGTTAGTACACTAACCATATGATTTAGAGTTGTCTGCAACCAATTTTATCAGTGTGCTACCTATGCTCCAGAAGTTACTTTCAGTAACATTACCTTCTGTACACAGTGGAACTTTAGCCTTTGCAGCAGTAAACCAATTCAATGGCTGTTCCACTGTAAATGGTAACAGGTAGGGTACTGAATTCAGCTTGCATTGGAGTATTCCATGGCACTGAGCACTCTACATGCAAACTCTATACAGTTCCAAACCACCCAGACTAGTTATGTACAAACCCTTACCACAGAATGCATTGAATAGAAAGTAATGTATTCAACTCAAGGACTGTACTGTTCAATTTTGCTGATAACTACCATGTGCTAACATGATGTAATCATTGTTATTATACTACACATATGATTTAGAGTTGTCTGCACCCAAATCTATGAGTATGCAACCTATACTCCAGAAGTTATTTTCAGTAACATTACCTTCTGTACACAGTGGAACGTTAGCCTTTGCAGAATTAAACCAAGTCAATGGCTGTTCCACTGTAAATGGTAACAGGCAGGTTACTGAATTCAGCTTGCATTGGTGTATTCCATCCTACTGAGCACTCTACATGCAATATCTATACAGTTCCAAATCACCCTGTGTAGTTATGTGCACAACGTTACCACAGAATGCATTGAATAGAAAGTAATGCATACAACTCAATGGAGTGTACAGTTCAATTTTGCTGATAACTACTATGTCCTAACATGATGTACATTATGTCAGCACACTAACTGGATGATTTAGAGTTGTCTGCAACCAATTTTATGAGTGTGTTACCTATGCTCCAGAAGTTACTTTCAGTAACATTACCTTCTCTACACAGTGGAAATTTAGCCTTTGCAGAATTAAACCAAGTCACTGGCTGTTCCACTGTAGATGGTACCAGGTAGGTTACTGAATTCAGCTTGCATTGGAGTATTCCATGGCACTGAGCACTCTACATGCAAAATCTATACAGTTCCAAACCAGCCAGAGTATTTATGTACACAACCTTACCACAGAATACATTGAATAGAAAGTAATGTATTCAACTCAATGGAGGGTACAGTTCACTTTTGCTGATAACTTCTATGTGCTAACATGATGTAAACATTGTTAGTACACTAACCATTTGAGTTAGAGTTGTCCGCAACCAATTTTATCAGTGTGCTACCTATGCTCCAGAAGTTACTTTCAGTAACATTACCTTCTGTATACAGTGGAACTTTAGCCTTTGCAGCAGTAAACCAATTCAATGGCTGTTCCACTGTAAATGGTAACAGGTAGGGTACTGAATTCAGCCTGCATTGGAGTATTCCATGGCACTGAGCATTCTACATGCAAAATCTATACAGTTCCAAACCACCCAGACTAGTTATGTACAAACCCTTACCACAGAATGCATTGAATAGAAAGTAATGCATTCAACTCAATGGAGTGTAGAGTTGAATTTTGCTGATAACCACTATGTGCTAACATGACGTAGACATTGTTAGTACACTAACCATATGATTTGGAGTTGTCTGCAACCAATTTTATCAGTGTGCTACCTATGCTCCAGAAGTTACTTTCAGTAACATTACCTTCTGTACACAGTGGATCTTTAGCCTTTGCAGCAGTAAACCAAGTCAATGGCTGTTCCACTGTAAATGGTAACAGGTAGATTACTGAATTCAGCTTGCATTGGAGTATTCCATCGCACTGAGCACTCTACATGCAAAATCTATACAGTTCCAAATCACCCTGAGTAGTTATGTACACAACGTTACCACAGAATGCATTGAATAGAAAGTAATGCATTCAACTCAATGGAGTGTACAGTTCAATTTAGCTGATAACTACTATGTGCTAACATGATGGAAATGATGTTAGCACACTAACCATATGATTTAGATTTGTCTGCAACCAATTTTATGAGTGTGTTACCTATGCTCCAGATGTTACTTTCAGTAACATTACCTTGTCTACACAGTGGAACTTTAGCCTTTGCAGAATTACACCAAGTCAATGGCTGTTCCACTGTAAGTGGTACCAGGGAGGTTACTGAATTCAGCTTGCATTGGAATATTCCATGTTACTGAGCACTCTACATGCAAAATCTATACAGTTCCAAACCACCCTGAGTAGTTATGTACTCAACCTTACCACAGAATGCATTGAATAGAAAGTACTGCATTCAACTCAATGGAGTGTAGAGATCAATTTAGCTGATAACTACTATGTGCTATCATGATGTAAACATTGTTATTATAATACCATTATGATTTAGCGTTGTCTGCACCCAATTCTATGAGTGTGCTACCTATACTCCAGAAGTTACTTTCAGTAACATAACCTTCTCTATACAGTGGAACGTAAGCCTTTGCAGAATTAAACCAAGTCAATGGCTGTTCCACTGTAAATGGTAACAGGCAGGTTACTGAATTCAGCTTGCATTGGTGTATTCCATCCTACTGAGCACACTACATGCAATAGCTATACAGTTCCAAATCACCCTGAGTAGTTATGTACACAACGTTACCACAGAATGCATTGAATAGAAAGTAATGCATTCAACTCAATGGAGTGTACAGTTCAATTTTGCTGATAACTACTATCTGCTAACATGATGTAAACATTGTTAGTACACTAACCATATGATTTAGCATTGTCTGCAAGCAATTTTATGAGTGTTCCCCCTATGCTCCCGAAGTTACTCTCAGTAAAATTACCTTCTCTGCACAGTGGAACTTTAGCCTTTGCAGAATTAAACCAAGTCAATGGCTGTTCCACTGTAAATGGTAACAGGTAGGTTACTGAATTCAGCTTGCATTGGAGTATTCAATGGCACTGAGCACTCTACATGCAATATCCATACAGTTCCAAATCACACTGAGTAGTTATGTACACAACATTACCACAGAATGCATTGAATAGAAAGTAATGCATTCAACTCAATGGAGTGTGCAGTTCAATTTAGCTGATAACTACTATGTGCTAACATGATGTAAATTATGTTAGCACACTAACCATATGATTTAGAGTTGTCTGCAACCAATTTTATGAGTGTGTTACCTATGCTCCAGAAGTTACTTTCAGTAACATTACCTTCTCTACACTGTGGAAATTTAGCCTTTGCAGAATTAAACCAAGTCAATGGCTGTTCCACTTTAAATGGTACCAGGTAGGTTACTGAATTCAGCTTGCATTGGAGTATTCCATGGTACTGAGCACTCTACATGCAATATCTATACAGTTCCAAATCACACTGAGTAGTTCTGTACACAACATTACCACAGAATGCATAGAATAGATAGTAATGCATTCAACTCAATGGAGTGCACAGTTCAATTCAGCTGATAACTACTATGTGCTACAATGATGTAAACATTGTTATTATAATACCCATATGATTTAGAGTTGTCTGCACCCAATTCTATGAGTGTGCTACCTATACTCCAGAAGTTACTTTCAGTAACATTACCTTCTCTATACAGTGCAACGTAAGCCTTTGCAGAATTAAACCAAGTCAATGGCTGTTCCACTGTAAATGGTAACAGGCAGGTTACTGAATTCAGCTTGCATTGGTGTATTCCATCCTACTGAGCACACTACATGCAATAGCTATACAGTTCCAAATCACCCTGAGTAGTTATGTACACAACGTTACCACAGAATGCATTGAATAGAAAGTAATGCATTCAACTCAATGGAGTGTACAGTTCAATTTAGCTGATAACTACTATGTGCTAACATGATGTAAATTATGTTAGCACACTAACCATATGATTTAGAGTTGTCTGCAACCAATTTTATGAGTGTGTTACCTATGCTCCAGAAGTTACTTTCAGTAACATTACCTTCTTTACACAGTGGAAATTTAGCCTTTGCAGAATTAAACCAAGTCCATGGCTGTTCCACTGTAAATGGTACCAGGTAGGTTACTGAATTCAGCTTGCATTGGAGTATTCCATGTTACTGAGCACTCTGCATGCAATATCTATACAGTTCCAAACCACCCAGAGTAGTTCTGTACACAACATTATTACAGAATGCATAGAATAGAAAGTAATGCATTCAACTCAATGGAGTGCACAGTTCAATTCAGCTGATAACTACTATGTGCTACAATGATGTAAACATTGTTATTATAATACCCATATGATTTAGAGTTGTCTGCACCCAATTCTATGAGTGTGCTACCTATACTCCAGAAGTTACTTTCAGTAACATTACCTTCTCTATACAGTGCAACGTAAGCCTTTGCAGAATTAAAGCAAGTCAATGGCTGTTCCACTGTAAATGTAACAGGCAGGTTAGTGAATTCAGCTTGCATTGGTGTATTCCATCCTACTGAGCACACTACATGCAATAGCTATACAGTTCCAAATCACCCTGAGTAGTTATGTACACAACGTTACCACAGAATGCATTGAATAGAAAGTAATGCATTCAACTCAATGGAGTGTACTGTTCAATTTAGCTGATAACTACTATGTGCTAACATGATGTAAATTATGTTAGTACACTAACCATATGATTTAGCATTGTCTGCAAGCAATTTTATGAGTGTTCCCCCTATGCTCCCGAAGTTACTCTCAGTAAAATTACCTTCTCTGCACAGTGGAACTTTAGCCTTTGCAGAATTAAACCAAGTCAATGGCTGTTCCACTGTAAATGGTAACAGGTAGGTTACTGAATTCAGCTTGCATTGGAGTATTCAATGGCACTGAGCACTCTACATGCAATATCCATACAGTTCCAAATCACACTGAGTAGTTATGTACACAACATTACCACAGAATGCATTGAATAGAAAGTAATGCATTCAACTCAATGGAGTGTGCAGTTCAATTTAGCTGATAACTACTATGTGCTAACATGATGTAAATTATGTTAGCACACTAACCATATGATTTAGAGTTGTCTGCAACCAATTTTATGAGTGTGTTACCTATGCTCCAGAAGTTACTTTCAGTAACATTACCTTCTCTACACTGCGGAAATTTAGCCTTTGCAGAATTAAACCAAGTCAATGGCTGTTCCACTTTAAATGGTACCAGGTAGGTTACTGAATTCAGCTTGCATTGGAGTATTCCATGGTACTGAGCACTCTACATGCAATATCTATACAGTTCCAAATCACACTGAGTAGTTCTGTACACAACATTACCACAGAATGCATAGAATAGATAGTAATGCATTCAACTCAATGGAGTGCACAGTTCAATTCAGCTGATAACTACTATGTGCTACAATGATGTAAACATTGTTATTATAATACCCATATGATTTAGAGTTGTCTGCACCCAATTCTATGAGTGTGCTACCTATACTCCAGAAGTTACTTTCAGTAACATTACCTTCTCTATACAGTGCAACGTAAGCCTTTGCAGAATTAAACCAAGTCAATGGCTGTTCCACTGTAAATGGTAACAGGCAGGTTACTGAATTCAGCTTGCATTGGTGTATTCCATCCTACTGAGCACACTACATGCAATAGCTATACAGTTCCAAATCACCCTGAGTAGTTATGTACACAACGTTACCACAGAATGCATTGAATAGAAAGTAATGCATTCAACTCAATGGAGTGTACAGTTCAATTTAGCTGATAACTACTATGTGCTAACATGATGTAAATTATGTTAGCACACTAACCATATGATTTAGAGTTGTCTGCAACCAATTTTATGAGTGTGTTACCTATGCTCCAGAAGTTACTTTCAGTAACATTACCTTCTTTACACAGTGGAAATTTAGCCTTTGCAGAATTAAACCAAGTCCATGGCTGTTCCACTGTAAATGGTACCAGGTAGGTTACTGAATTCAGCTTGCATTGGAGTATTCCATGTTACTGAGCACTCTGCATGCAATATCTATACAGTTCCAAACCACCCAGAGTAGTTCTGTACACAACATTATTACAGAATGCATAGAATAGAAAGTAATGCATTCAACTCAATGGAGTGCACAGTTCAATTCAGCTGATAACTACTATGTGCTACAATGATGTAAACATTGTTATTATAATACCCATATGATTTAGAGTTGTCTGCACCCAATTCTATGAGTGTGCTACCTATACTCCAGAAGTTACTTTCAGTAACATTACCTTCTCTATACAGTGCAACGTAAGCCTTTGCAGAATTAAAGCAAGTCAATGGCTGTTCCACTGTAAATGTAACAGGCAGGTTAGTGAATTCAGCTTGCATTGGTGTATTCCATCCTACTGAGCACACTACATGCAATAGCTATACAGTTCCAAATCACCCTGAGTAGTTATGTACACAACGTTACCACAGAATGCATTGAATAGAAAGTAATGCATTCAACTCAATGGAGTGTACTGTTCAATTTAGCTGATAACTACTATGTGCTAACATGATGTAAATTATGTTAGCACACTAACCATATGATTTAGAGTTGTCTGCAACCAATTTTATGAGTGTGTTACCTATGCTCCAGAAGTTACTTTGAGTAACATTACCTTCTTTACACATTGGAAATTTAGCCTTTGCAGAATTAAACCAAGTCCATGGCTGTTCCACTGTAAATGGTACCAGGTAGGTTACTGAATTCAGCTTGCATTGGAGTATTCCATGTTACTGAGCACTCTGCATGCAATATCTATACAGTTCCAAACCACCCAGAGTAGTTATGTACACAACCTTACCACAGAATGCATTGAATAGAAAGTAATGCATTCAACTCAATGGAGTTTACAGTACAATTTTGCTGATAACTACTATGTGCTATCATCATGTAATCATTGTTATTAAACTACCCATATGATTTAGAGTTGTCTGCACCCAATTCTATGAGTGTGCTACCTATACTCCAGAAGTTACTTTCAGTAACATTACCTTCTCTATACAGTGGAACGTTAGCCTTTGCAGAATTAAACCAAGTCAATGGCTGTTCCATTGTAAATGGTAACAGGTAGGTTACTGAATTCAGCTTGCATTGGAGTCTTCCACGGCACTGAGCACACTACATGCAATATCTATACAGTTCCAAACCACCCAGAGTAGTTATGTGCACAGCTTAACCACAGAATGCATTGAATAGAAAGTAATGCATTCAACTCAATGGAGTGTACAGTTCAATTTTGCTGATAACTACTATGTGTAAACATGATGTAAACATTGTTATTATACTACCCATATGATTTAGAGTTGTCTGCACCCAATTCTATGAGTGTGCTACCTATACTCCAGAAATTACTTTCAGTAACATTACCTTCTCTATACAGTGGAACGTTACCCTTTGCAGAATTAAACCAAGTCAATGGCTGTTCCATTGTAAATGGTAACAGGTAGGTTACTGAATTCAGCTTGCATTGGAGTATTCCATCGCACTGAGCACTCTACATGCAAAATCTATACAGTTCCAAACCCCCCAGAGTAGTTATGTACACAACCTTACCACAGAATGAATTGAATAGAAAGTAATGCATTCAACTCAATGGAGTGTACAGTTCAATTTTGCTGAAGACTACTATGTGCTATCATGATGTAATCATTGTTATTATGCTACCCATATGATTTAGAGTTGTTTGCACCCAATTCTATGAGTGTGCTACCTATACTCCAGAAGTTACTTTCAGTAACATTACCTTCTCTATACAGTGGAACGTTAGCCTTTGCAGAATTAAACCAAGTCAATGGCTGTTCCACTGTAAATGGTAACAGGTAGGTTACTGAATTCTGCTTGCATTGGAGTATTCCATTGTACTGAGCACTGTACATGCAAAATCTATACAGTTCCAAATCACCCTGAGTAGTTATGTACACAACGTTACCACAGAATGCATTGAATAGAAAGTAATGCATTCAACTCAATGGAGTGTACAGTTCAATTTAGCTGATAACTACTATGTGCTAACATGATGGAAATGATGTTAGCACACTAACCATATGATTTAGATTTGTCTGCAACCAATTTTATGAGTGTGTTACCTATGCTCCAGATGTTACTTTCAGTAACATTACCTTGTCTACACAGTGGAACTTTAGCCTTTGCAGAATTACAGCAAGTCAATGGCTGTTCCACTGTAAGTGGTACCAGGGAGGTAACTGAATTCAGCTTGCATTGGAATATTCCATGTTACTGAGCACTCTACATGCAAAATCTATACACTTCCAAACCACCCTGAGTAGTTATGTACTCAACCTTACCACAGAATGCATTGAATAGAAAGTACTGCATTCAACTCAATGGAGTGTAGAGATCAATTTAGCTGATAACTACTATGTGCTATCATGATGTAAACATTGTTATTATAATACCCATATGATTTAGCGTTGTCTGCACCCAATTCTATGAGTGTGCTACCTATACTCCAGAAGTTACTTTCAGTAACATAACCTTCTCTATACAGTGGAACGTAAGCCTTTGCAGAATTAAACCAAGTCAATGGCTGTTCCACTGTAAATGGTAACAGGCAGATTACTGAATTCAGCTTGCATTGGTGTATTCCATCCTACTGAGCACACTACATGCAATAGCTATACAGTTCCAAATCACCCTGAGTAGTTATGTACACAACGTTACCACAGAATGCATTGAATAGAAAGTAATGCATTCAACTCAATGGAGTGTACAGTTCAATTTAGCTGATAACTACTATCTGCTAACATGATGTAAACATTGTTAGTACACTAACCATATGATTTAGAGTTGTCTGCAACCAATTTTATGAGTGTGTTACCTATACTCCAGAAGTTACTTTCAGTAACATTACCTTCTTTACACAGTGGAAATTTAGCCTTTGCGGAATTAAACCAAGTCCATGGCTGTTCCACTGTAAATGGTACCAGGTAGGTTACTGAATTCAGCTTGCATTGGAGTATTCCATGTTACTGAGCACTCTGCATGCAATATCTATACAGTTCCAAACCACCCAGAGTAGTTATGTACACAACCTTACCACAGAATGCATTGAATAGAAAGTAATGCATTCAACTCAATGGAGTATACAGTTCAATTTTGCTGATAACTACTATCTGCTAACATGATGTAAACATTGTTAGTACACTAACCATATGATTTAGCATTGTCTGCAAGCAATTTTATGAGTGTTCCCCCTATGCTCCCGAAGTTACTCTCAGTAAAATTACCTTCTCTGCACAGTGGAACTTCAGCCTTTGCAGAATTAAACCAAGTCAATGGCTGTTCCACTGTAAATGGTAACAGGTAGGTTACTGAATTCAGCTTGCATTGGAGTATTCAATGGCACTGAGCACTCTGCATGCAATATCCATACAGTTCCAAACCACCCTGAGTAGTTATGTACTCAACCTTACCACAGAATGCATTGAATAGAAAGTACTGCATTCAACTCAATGGAGTGTAGAGATCAATTTAGCTGATAACTACTATGTGCTATCATGATGTAAACATTGTTATTATAATACCCATATGATTTAGCGTTGTCTGCACCCAATTCTATGAGTGTGCTACCTATACTCCAGAAGTTACTTTCAGTAACATAACCTTCTCTATACAGTGGAACGTAAGCCTTTGCAGAATTAAACCAAGTCAATGGCTGTTCCACTGTAAATGGTAACAGGCAGATTACTGAATTCAGCTTGCATTGGTGTATTCCATCCTACTGAGCACACTACATGCAATAGCTATACAGTTCCAAATCACCCTGAGTAGTTATGTACACAACGTTACCACAGAATGCATTGAATAGAAAGTAATGCATTCAACTCAATGGAGTGTACAGTTCAATTTAGCTGATAACTACTATCTGCTAACATGATGTAAACATTGTTAGTACACTAACCATATGATTTAGAGTTGTCTGCAACCAATTTTATGAGTGTGTTACCTATACTCCAGAAGTTACTTTCAGTAACATTACCTTCTTTACACAGTGGAAATTTAGCCTTTGCGGAATTAAACCAAGTCCATGGCTGTTCCACTGTAAATGGTACCAGGTAGGTTACTGAATTCAGCTTGCATTGGAGTATTCCATGTTACTGAGCACTCTGCATGCAATATCTATACAGTTCCAAACCACCCAGAGTAGTTATGTACACAACCTTACCACAGAATGCATTGAATAGAAAGTAATGCATTCAACTCAATGGAGTATACAGTTCAATTTTGCTGATAACTACTATCTGCTAACATGATGTAAACATTGTTAGTACACTAACCATATGATTTAGCATTGTCTGCAAGCAATTTTATGAGTGTTCCCCCTATGCTCCCGAAGTTACTCTCAGTAAAATTACCTTCTCTGCACAGTGGAACTTCAGCCTTTGCAGAATTAAACCAAGTCAATGGCTGTTCCACTGTAAATGGTAACAGGTAGGTTACTGAATTCAGCTTGCATTGGAGTATTCAATGGCACTGAGCACTCTGCATGCAATATCCATACAGTTCCAAATCACACTGAGTAGTTATGTACACAACATTACCACAGAATGCATTGAATAGAAAGTAATGCATTCAACTCAATGGAGTGTGCAGTTCAATTTAGCTGATAACTACTATGTGCTAACATGATGTAAATTATGTTAGCACATTAACCATATGATTTAGAGTTGTCTGCAACCAATTTTATGAGTTTGTTACCTATGCTCCAGAAGTTACTTTCAGTAACATTACCTTCTCTACACTGTGGAAATTTAGCCTTTGCAGAATTAAACCAAGTCAATGGCTGTTCCACTTTAAATGGTACCAGGTAGGTTACTGAATTCAGCTTGCATTGGAGTATTCCATGGTACTGAGCACTCTACATGCAATATCTATACAGTTCCAAATCACACTGAGTAGTTCTGTACACAACATTACCACAGAATGCATAGAATAGATAGTAATGCATTCAACTCAATGGAGTGCACAGTTCAATTCAGCTGATAACTACTATGTGCTACAATGTTGTAAACATTGTTATTATAATACCCATATGATTTAGAGTTGTCTGCACCCAATTCTATGAGTGTGCTACCTATACTCCAGAAGTTACTTTCAGTAACATTACCTTCTCTATACAGTGCAACGTAAGCCTTTGCAGAATTAAACCAAGTCAATGGCTGTTCCACTGTAAATGGTAACAGGCAGTTTACTGAATTCAGCTTGCATTGGTGTATTCCATCCTACTGAGCACACTACATGCAATAGCTATACAGTTCCAAATCACCCTGAGTAGTTATGTACACAACGTTACCACAGAATGCATTGAATAGAAAGTAATGCATTCAACTCAATGGAGTGTACAGTTCAATTTAGCTGATAACTACTATGTGCTAACATGATGTAAATTATGTTAGCACACTAACCATATGATTTAGAGTTGTCTGCAACCAATTTTATGAGTGTGTTACCTATGCTCCAGAAGTTACTTTCAGTAACATTACCTTCTCTATACAGTGCAATGTAAGCCTTTGCAGAATTAAACCAAGTCAATGGCTGTTCCACTGTAAATGTAACAGGTAGGTTACTGAATTCAGCTTGCATTGGAGTCTTCCACGGCACTGAGCACACTACATGCAATATCTATACAGTTCCAAACCACCCAGAGTAGTTATGTGCACAACTTAACCACAGAATGCATTGAATAGAAAGTAATGCATTCAACTCAAAGGAGTGTACAGTTCAATTTTGCTGATAACTACTATGTGTAAACATGATGTAAACATTGTTATTATACTACCCATATGATTTAGAGTTGTCTGCACCCAATTCTATGAGTGTGCTACCTATACTCCAGAAATTACTTTCAGTAACATTACCTTCTCTATACAGTGGAACGTTACCCTTTGCAGAATTAAACCAAGTCAATGGCTGTTCCATTGTAAATGGTAACAGGTAGGTTACTGAAAACAGCTTGCACTGAAGTATTCCATGGCACTGAGCACTCTACATGCAATATCTATACAGTTCCAAATCACCCAGAGTAGTTATGTACACAACCTTTCCACAGAATGCATTGAATATAAAGTAATGCATTCAACTCAATGGAGTGTACAGTTGAATTTTGCTGATAACTACTATGTGCTAACATGATGAAAATTATGTTAGCACACTAACCATATGATTTAGAGTTGTCTGCAACCAATTTTATGAGTGTGCTACCTGTGCTCCAGAAGTTACTTTCAGTAACAATACCTTCTCTACACAGTGGAACTTTAGCCTTTGCAGAAGTAAACCAAGTCAATGGCTGTTCCACTGTAAATGGTAACAGGTAGGTTACTGAAAACAGCTTGCATTGGAGTATTCCATGTTACTGAGCACTCTGCATGCAATATCTATACAGTTCCAAACCACCCAGAGTAGTTATGTACACAACCTTACCACAGAATGCATTGAATAGAAAGTAATGCATTCAACACAATGGAGTTTACAGTACAATTTTGCTGATGACTACTATGTGCTATCATCATGTAATCATTGTTATTAAACTACCCATATGATTTAGAGTTGTCTGCACCCAATTCTATGAGTGTGCTACCTATACTCCAGAAGTTACTTTCAGTAACATTACCTTCTCTATACAGTGGAACGTTAGCCTTTGCAGAATTAAACCAAGTCAATGGCTGTTCCATTGTAAATGGTAACAGGTAGGTTACTGAATTCAGCTTGCATTGGAGTCTTCCACGGCACTGAGCACACTACATGCAATATCTATACAGTTCCAAACCACCCAGAGTAGTTATGTGCACAACTTAACCACAGAATGCATTGAATAGAAAGTAATCCATTCAACTCAATGGAGTGTACAGTTCAATTTTGCTGATAACTACTATGTGTAAACATGATGTAAACATTGTTATTATACTACCCATATGATTTAGAGTTGTCTGCACCCAATTCTATGAGTGTGCTACCTATACTCCAGAAGTTACTTTCAGTAACATTACCTTCTCTATACAGTGGAACGTTAGCCTTTGCAGAATTAAACCAAGTCAATGGCTGTTCCACTGTAAATGGTAACAGGTAGGTTACTGAATTCAGCTTGCACTGAAGTATTCCAAGGCACTGAGCACTCTACATGCAATATCTATACAGTTCCAAATCACCCAGAGTAGTTATGTACACAACCTTTCCACAGAATGCATTGAATATAAAGTAATGCATTCAACTCAATGGAGTGTACAGTTCAATTTAGCTGATAACTACTATGTGCTAACATGATGTAAATTATGTTAGTGCACTAAACATATGATATAGAGTTGTCTGCAACCAATTTTATGAGTGTGTTACCTATGCTCCAGAAGTTACTTTCAGTAACATTACCTTCTCTACACTGTGGAAATTTAGCCTTTGCAGAATTAAACCAAGTCAATGGCTGTTCCACTTTAAATGGTACCAGGTAGGTTACTGAATTCAGCTTGCATTGGAGTATTCCATGGTACTGAGCACTCTACATGCAATATCTATACAGTTCCAAACCACCTAGACTAGTTATGTAGAAACCCTTACCACAGAATGCATTGAATAGAAAGTAATGCATTCAACTCAATGGAGTGTAGAGTTGAATTTTGCTGATAACCACTATGTGCTAACATGACGTAAACATTGTTAGTACACTAACCATATGATTTGGAGTTGTCTGCAACCAATTTTATCAGTGTGCTACCTATGCTCCAGAAGTTACTTTCAGTAACATTACCTTCTGTACACAGTGGATCTTTAGCCTTTGCAGCAGTAAACCAAGTCAATGGCTGTTCCACTGTAAATGGTAACAGGTAGATTACTGAATTCAGCTTGCATTGCAGTATTCCATCGCACTGAGCACTCTACATGCAAAATCTATACAGTTCCAAACCCCCCAGAGTAGTTATGTACACAACCTTACCACAGAATGAATTGAATAGAAAGTAATGCATTCAACTCAATGGAGTGTACAGTTCAATTTTGCTGAAGACTACTATGTGCTATCATGATGTAATCATTGTCATTATGCTACCCATATGATTTAGAGTTGTCTGCACCCAATTCTATGAGTGTGCTACCTATACTCCAGAAGTTACTTTCAGTAACATTACCTTCTCTATACAGTGGAACGTTAGCCTTTGCAGAATTAAACCAAGTCAATGGCTGTTCCACTGTAAATGGTAACAGGTAGGTTACTGAATTCTGCTTGCATTGGAGTATTCCATTGTACTGAGCACTGTACATGCAAAATCTATACAGTTCCAAATCACCCTGAGTAGTTATGTACACAACGTTACCACAGAATGCATTGAATAGAAAGTAATGCATTCAACTTAATGGAGTGTACAGTTCAATTTAGCTGATAACTACTATGTGCTAACATGATGGAAATGATGTTAGCACACTAACCATATGATTTAGATTTGTCTGCAACCAATTTTATGAGTGTGTTACCTATGCTCCACATGTTACTTTCAGTAACATTACCTTGTCTACACAGTGGAACTTTAGCCTTTGCAGAATTACACCAAGTCAATGGCTGTTCCACTGTAAGTGGTACCAGGGAGGTTACTGAATTCAGCTTGCATTGGAATATTCCATGTTACTGAGCACTCTACATGCAATATCTATACAGTTCCAAATCACCCAGAGTAGTTATGTACACAACCTTTCCACAGAATGCATTGAATATAAAGTAATGCATTCAACTCAATGGAGTGTACAGTTCAATTTAGCTGATAACTACTATGTGCTAACATGATGTAAATTATGTTAGTGCACTAAACATATGATTTAGAGTTGTCTGCAACCAATTTTATGAGTGTGTTACCTATGCTCCAGAAGTTACTTTCAGTAACATTACCTTCTCTACACTGTGGAAATTTAGCCTTTGCAGAATTAAACCAAGTCAATGGCTGTTCCACTTTAAATGGTACCAGGTAGGTTACTGAATTCAGCTTGCATTGGAGTATTCCATGGTACTGAGCACTCTACATGCAATATCTATACAGTTCCAAACCACCTAGACTAGTTATGTACAAACCCTTACCACAGAATGCATTGAATAGAAAGTAATGCATTCAACTCAATGGAGTGTAGAGTTGAATTTTGCTGATAACCACTATGTGCTAACATGACGTAAACATTGTTAGTACACTAACCATATGATTTGGAGTTGTCTGCAACCAATTTTATCAGTGTGCTACCTATGCTCCAGAAGTTACTTTCAGTAACATTACCTTCTGTACACAGTGGATCTTTAGCCTTTGCAGCAGTAAACCAAGTCAATGGCTGTTCCACTGTAAATGGTAACAGGTAGATTACTGAATTCAGCTTGCATTGGAGTATTCCATTGCACTGAGCACTCTACATGCAAAATCTATACAGTTCCAAACCCCCCAGAGTAGTTATGTACACAACCTTACCACAGAATGAATTGAATAGAAAGTAATGCATTCAACTCAATGGAGTGTACAGTTCAATTTTGCTGAAGACTACTATGTGCTATCATGATGTAATCATTGTCATTATGCTACCCATATGATTTAGAGTTGTCTGCACCCAATTCTATGAGTGTGCTACCTATACTCCAGAAGTTACTTTCAGTAACATTACCTTCTCTATACAGTGGAACGTTAGCCTTTGCAGAATTAAACCAAGTCAATGGCTGTTCCACTGTAAATGGTAACAGGTAGGATACTGAATTCTGCTTGCATTGGAGTATTCCATTGTACTGAGCACTGTACATGCAAAATCTATACAGTTCCAAATCACCCTGAGTAGTTATGTACACAACGTTACCACAGAATGCATTGAATAGAAAGTAATGCATTCAACTCAATGGAGTGTACAGTTCAATTTAGCTGATAACTACTATGTGCTAACATGATGGAAATGATGTTAGCACACTAACCATATGATTTAGATTTGTCTGCAACCAATTTTATGAGTGTGTTACCTATGCTCCAGATGTTACTTTCAGTAACATTACCTTGTCTACACAGTGGAACTTTAGCCTTTGCAGAATTACAGCAAGTCAATGGCTGTTCCACTGTAAGTGGTACCAGGGAGGTTACTGAATTCAGCTTGCATTGGAATATTCCATGTTACTGAGCACACTACATGCAATATCTATACAGTTCCAAACCACCCAGAGTAGTTATGTGCACAACTTAACCACAGAATGCATTGAATAGAAAGTAATGCATTCAACTCAATGGAGTGTACAGTTCAATTTTGCTGATAACTACTATGTGTAAACATGATGTAAACATTGTTATTATACTACCCATATGATTTAGAGTTGTCTGCACCCAATTCTATGAGTGTGCTACCTATACTCCAGAAGTTACTTTCAGTAACATTACCTTCTCTATACAGTGGAACGTTACCCTTTGCAGAATTAAACCAAGTCAATGGCTGTTCCATTGTAAATGGTAACAGGTAGGATACTGAAAACAGCTTGCACTGAAGTATTCCAAGGCACTGAGCACTCTACATGCAATATCTATACAGTTCCAAATCACCCAGAGTAGTTATGTACACAACCTTTCCACAGAATGCATTGAATATAAAGTAATGCATTCAACTCAATGGAGTGTACAGTTCAATTTAGCTGATAACTACTATGTGCTAACATGATGTAAATTATGTTAGTGCACTAGACATATGATTTAGAGTTGTCTGCAACCAATTTTATGAGTGTGTTACCTATGCTCCAGAAGTTACTTTCAGTAACATTACCTTCTCTACACTGTGGAAATTTAGCCTTTGCAGAATTAAACCAAGTCAATGGCTGTTCCACTTTAAATGGTACCAGGTAGGTTACTGAATTCAGCTTGCATTGGAGTATTCCATGGTACTGAGCACTCTACATGCAATATCTATACAGTTCCAAACCACCTAGACTAGTTATGTACAAACCCTTACCACAGAATGCATTGAATAGAAAGTAATGCATTCAACTCAATGGAGTGTAGAGTTGAATTTTGCTGATAACCACTATGTGCTAACATGACGTAAACATTGTTAGTACACTAACCATATGATTTGGAGTTGTCTGCAACCAATTTTATCAGTGTGCTACCTATGCTCCAGAAGTTACTTTCAGTAACATTACCTTCTGTACACAGTGGATCTTTAGCCTTTGCAGCAGTAAACCAAGTCAATGGCTGTTCCACTGTAAATGGTAACAGGTAGATTACTGAATTCAGCTTGCATTGGAGTATTCCATCGCACTGAGCACTCTACATGCAAAATCTATACAGTTCCAAACCCCCCAGAGTAGTTATGTACACAACCTTACCACAGAATGAATTGAATAGAAAGTAATGCATTCAACTCAATGGAGTGTACAGTTCAATTTTGCTGAAGACTACTATGTGCTATCATGATGTAATCATTGTCATTATGCTACCCATATGATTTAGAGTTGTCTGCACCCAATTCTATGAGTGTGCTACCTATACTCCAGAAGTTACTTTCAGTAACATTACCTTCTCTATACAGTGGAACGTTAGCCTTTGCAGAATTAAACCAAGTCAATGGCTGTTCCACTGTAAATGGTAACAGGTAGGTTACTGAATTCTGCTTGCATTGGAGTATTCCATTGTACTGAGCACTGTACATGCAAAATCTATACAGTTCCAAATCACCCTGAGTAGTTATGTACACAACGTTACCACAGAATGCATTGAATAGAAAGTAATGCATTCAACTCAATGGAGTGTACAGTTCAATTTAGCTGATAACTACTATGTGCTAACATGATGGAAATGATGTTAGCACACTAACCATATGATTTAGATTTGTCTGCAACCAATTTTATGAGTGTGTTACCTATGCTCCAGATGTTACTTTCAGTAACATTACCTTGTCTACACAGTGGAACTTTAGCCTTTGCAGAATTACACCAAGTCAATGGCTGTTCCACTGTAAGTGGTACCAGGGAGGTTACTGAATTCAGCTTGCATTGGAATATTCCATGTTACTGAGCACTCTACATGCAAAATCTATACAGTTCCAAACCACCCTGAGTAGTTATGTACTCAACCTTACCACAGAATGCATTGAATAGAAAGTACTGCATTCAACTCAATGGAGTGTAGAGATCAATTTAGCTCATAACTACTATGTGCTATCATGATGTAAACATTGTTATTATAATACCCTTATGATTTAGAGTTGTCTGCACCCAATTCTATGAGTGTGCTACCTATACTCCAGAAGTTACTTTCAGTAACATAACCTTCTCTATACAGTGGAACGTAAGCCTTTGCAGAATTAAACCAAGTCAATGTCTGTTCCACTGTAAATGGTAACAGGCAGGTTACTGAATTCAGCTTGCATTGGTGTATTCCATCCTACTGAGCACACTACATGCAATAGCTATACAGTTCCAAATCACCCTGAGTAGTTATGTACACAACGTTACCACAGAATGCATTGAATAGAAAGTAATGCAATCAACTCAATGGAGTGTACAGTTCAATTTAGCTGATAACTACTATCTGCTAACATGATGTAAACATTGTTAGTACACTAACCATATGATTTAGAGTTGTCTGCAACCAATTTTATGAGTGTGTTACCTATACTCCAGAAGTTACTTTCAGTAACATCACCTTCTTTACACAGTGGAAATTTAGCCTTTGCGGAATTAAACCAAGTCCATGGCTGTTCCACTGTAAATGGTACGAGGTAGGTTACTGAATTCAGCTTGCATTGGAGTATTCCATCGCACTGAGCACTCTACATGCAAAATCTATACAGTTCCAAACCCCCCAGAGTAGTTATGTACACAACCTTACCACAGAATGAATTGAATAGAAAGTAATGCATTCAACTCAATGGAGTGTACAGTTCAATTTTGCTGAAGACTACTATGTGCTATCATGATGTAATCATTGTCATTATGCTACCCATATGATTTAGAGTTGTCTGCACCCAATTCTATGAGTGTGCTACCTATACTCCAGAAGTTACTTTCAGTAACATTACCTTCTCTATACAGTGGAACGTTAGCCTTTGCAGAATTAAACCAAGTCAATGGCTGTTCCACTGTAAATGGTAACAGGTAGGTTACTGAATTCTGCTTGCATTGGAGTATTCCATTGTACTGAGCACTGTACATGCAAAATCTATACAGTTCCAAATCACCCTGAGTAGTTATGTACACAACGTTACCACAGAATGCATTGAATAGAAAGTAATGCATTCAACTCAATGGAGTGTACAGTTCAATTTAGCTGATAACTACTATGTGCTAACATGATGGAAATGATGTTAGCACACTAACCATATGATTTAGATTTGTCTGCAACCAATTTTATGAGTGTGTTACCTATGCTCCAGATGTTACTTTCAGTAACATTACCTTGTCTACACAGTGGAACTTTAGCCTTTGCAGAATTACACCAAGTCAATGGCTGTTCCACTGTAAGTGGTACCAGGGAGGTTACTGAATTCAGCTTGCATTGGAATATTCCATGTTACTGAGCACTCTACATGCAAAATCTATACAGTTCCAAACCACCCTGAGTAGTTATGTACTCAACCTTACCACAGAATGCATTGAATAGAAAGTACTGCATTCAACTCAATGGAGTGTAGAGATCAATTTAGCTCATAACTACTATGTGCTATCATGATGTAAACATTGTTATTATAATACCCTTATGATTTAGAGTTGTCTGCACCCAATTCTATGAGTGTGCTACCTATACTCCAGAAGTTACTTTCAGTAACATAACCTTCTCTATACAGTGGAACGTAAGCCTTTGCAGAATTAAACCAAGTCAATGTCTGTTCCACTGTAAATGGTAACAGGCAGGTTACTGAATTCAGCTTGCATTGGTGTATTCCATCCTACTGAGCACACTACATGCAATAGCTATACAGTTCCAAATCACCCTGAGTAGTTATGTACACAACGTTACCACAGAATGCATTGAATAGAAAGTAATGCAATCAACTCAATGGAGTGTACAGTTCAATTTAGCTGATAACTACTATCTGCTAACATGATGTAAACATTGTTAGTACACTAACCATATGATTTAGAGTTGTCTGCAACCAATTTTATGAGTGTGTTACCTATACTCCAGAAGTTACTTTCAGTAACATCACCTTCTTTACACAGTGGAAATTTAGCCTTTGCGGAATTAAACCAAGTCCATGGCTGTTCCACTGTAAATGGTACGAGGTAGGTTACTGAATTCAGCTTGCATTGGAGTATTCCATCGCACTGAGCACTCTACATGCAAAATCTATACAGTTCCAAACCCCCCAGAGTAGTTATGTACACAACCTTACCACAGAATGAATTGAATAGAAAGTAATGCATTCAACTCAATGGAGTGTACAGTTCAATTTTGCTGAAGACTACTATGTGCTATCATGATGTAATCATTGTCATTATGCTACCCATATGATTTAGAGTTGTCTGCACCCAATTCTATGAGTGTGCTACCTATACTCCAGAAGTTACTTTCAGTAACATTACCTTCTCTATACAGTGGAACGTTAGCCTTTGCAGAATTAAACCAAGTCAATGGCTGTTCCACTGTAAATGGTAACAGGTAGGTTACTGAATTCTGCTTGCATTGGAGTATTCCATTGTACTGAGCACTGTACATGCAAAATCTATACAGTTCCAAATCACCCTGAGTAGTTATGTACACAACGTTACCACAGAATGCATTGAATAGAAAGTAATGCATTCAACTCAATGGAGTGTACAGTTCAATTTAGCTGATAACTACTATGTGCTAACATGATGGAAATGATGTTAGCACACTAACCATATGATTTAGATTTGTCTGCAACCAATTTTATGAGTGTGTTACCTATGCTCCAGATGTTACTTTCAGTAACATTACCTTGTCTACACAGTGGAACTTTAGCCTTTGCAGAATTACACCAAGTCAATGGCTGTTCCACTGTAAGTGGTACCAGGGAGGTTACTGAATTCAGCTTGCATTGGAATATTCCATGTTACTGAGCACTCTACATGCAAAATCTATACAGTTCCAAACCACCCTGAGTAGTTATGTACTCAACCTTACCACAGAATGCATTGAATAGAAAGTACTGCATTCAACTCAATGGAGTGTAGAGATCAATTTAGCTCATAACTACTATGTGCTATCATGATGTAAACATTGTTATTATAATACCCTTATGATTTAGAGTTGTCTGCAGCCAATTCTATGAGTGTGCTACCTATACTCCAGAAGTTACTTTCAGTAACATAACCTTCTCTATACAGTGGAACGTAAGCCTTTGCAGAATTAAACCAAGTCAATGTCTGTTCCACTGTAAATGGTAACAGGCAGGTTACTGAATTCAGCTTGCATTGGTGTATTCCATCCTACTGAGCACACTACATGCAATAGCTATACAGTTCCAAATCACCCTGAGTAGTTATGTACACAACGTTACCACAGAATGCATTGAATAGAAAGTAATGCAATCAACTCAATGGAGTGTACAGTTCAATTTAGCTGATAACTACTATCTGCTAACATGATGTAAACATTGTTAGTACACTAACCATATGATTTAGAGTTGTCTGCAACCAATTTTATGAGTGTGTTACCTATACTCCAGAAGTTACTTTCAGTAACATCACCTTCTTTACACAGTGGAAATTTAGCCTTTGCGGAATTAAACCAAGTCCATGGCTGTTCCACTGTAAATGGTACGAGGTAGGTTACTGAATTCAGCTTGCATTGGAGTATTCCATGGTACTGAGCACTCTACATGCAATATCTATACAGTTCCAAATCACACTGAGTAGTTCTGTACACAACATTACCACAGAATGCATAGAATAGATAGTAATGCATTCAACTCAATGGAGTGCACAGTTCAATTCAGCTGATAACTACTATGTGCTACAATGATGTAAACATTGTTATTATAATACCCATATGATTTAGAGTTGTCTGCACCCAATTCTATGAGTGTGCTACCTATACTCCAGAAGTTACTTTCAGTAACATTACCTTCTCTATACAGTGCAACGTAAGCCTTTGCAGAATTAAACCAAGTCAATGGCTGTTCCACTGTAAATGGTAACAGGCAGGTTACTGAATTCAGCTTGCATTGGTGTATTCCATCCTACTGAGCACACTACATGCAATAGCTATACAGTTCCAAATCACCCTGAGTAGTTATGTACACAACGTTACCACAGAATGCATTGAATAGAAAGTAATGCATTCAACTCAATGGAGTGTACAGTTCAATTTAGCTGATAACTACTATGTGCTAACATGATGTAAATTATGTTAGCACACTAACCATATGATTTAGAGTTGTCTGCAACCAATTTTATGAGTGTGTTACCTATGCTCCAGAAGTTACTTTCAGTAACATTACCTTCTTTACACAGTGGAAATTTAGCCTTTGCAGAAGTAAACCAAGTCAATGGCTGTTCCACTGTAAATGGTAACAGGTAGGTTACTGAAAACAGCTTGCATTGGAGTATTCCATGTTACTGAGCACTCTGCATGCAATATCTATACAGTTCCAAATCACCCTGAGTAGTTATGTACACAACGTTACCACAGAATGCATTGAATAGAAAGTAATGCAATCAACTCAATGGAGTGTACAGTTCAATTTAGCTGATAACTACTATCTGCTAACATGATGTAAACATTGTTAGTACACTAACCATATGATTTAGAGTTGTCTGCAACCAATTTTATGAGTGTGTTACCTATACTCCAGAAGTTACTTTCAGTAACATCACCTTCTTTACACAGTGGAAATTTAGCCTTTGCGGAATTAAACCAAGTCCATGGCTGTTCCACTGTAAATGGTACGAGGTAGGTTACTGAATTCAGCTTGCATTGGAGTATTCCATCGCACTGAGCACTCTACATGCAAAATCTATACAGTTCCAAACCCCCCAGAGTAGTTATGTACACAACCTTACCACAGAATGAATTGAATAGAAAGTAATGCATTCAACTCAATGGAGTGTACAGTTCAATTTTGCTGAAGACTACTATGTGCTATCATGATGTAATCATTGTCATTATGCTACCCATATGATTTAGAGTTGTCTGCACCCAATTCTATGAGTGTGCTACCTATACTCCAGAAGTTACTTTCAGTAACATTACCTTCTCTATACAGTGGAACGTTAGCCTTTGCAGAATTAAACCAAGTCAATGGCTGTTCCACTGTAAATGGTAACAGGTAGGTTACTGAATTCTGCTTGCATTGGAGTATTCCATTGTACTGAGCACTGTACATGCAAAATCTATACAGTTCCAAATCACCCTGAGTAGTTATGTACACAACGTTACCACAGAATGCATTGAATAGAAAGTAATGCATTCAACTCAATGGAGTGTACAGTTCAATTTAGCTGATAACTACTATGTGCTAACATGATGGAAATGATGTTAGCACACTAACCATATGATTTAGATTTGTCTGCAACCAATTTTATGAGTGTGTTACCTATGCTCCAGATGTTACTTTCAGTAACATTACCTTGTCTACACAGTGGAACTTTAGCCTTTGCAGAATTACACCAAGTCAATGGCTGTTCCACTGTAAGTGGTACCAGGGAGGTTACTGAATTCAGCTTGCATTGGAATATTCCATGTTACTGAGCACTCTACATGCAAAATCTATACAGTTCCAAACCACCCTGAGTAGTTATGTACTCAACCTTACCACAGAATGCATTGAATAGAAAGTACTGCATTCAACTCAATGGAGTGTAGAAATCAATTTAGCTCATAACTACTATGTGCTATCATGATGTAAACATTGTTATTATAATACCCTTATGATTTAGAGTTGTCTGCAGCCAATTCTATGAGTGTGCTACCTATACTCCAGAAGTTACTTTCAGTAACATAACCTTCTCTATACAGTGGAACGTAAGCCTTTGCAGAATTAAACCAAGTCAATGTCTGTTCCACTGTAAATGGTAACAGGCAGGTTACTGAATTCAGCTTGCATTGGTGTATTCCATCCTACTGAGCACACTACATGCAATAGCTATACAGTTCCAAATCACCCTGAGTAGTTATGTACACAACGTTACCACAGAATGCATTGAATAGAAAGTAATGCAATCAACTCAATGGAGTGTACAGTTCAATTTAGCTGATAACTACTATCTGCTAACATGATGTAAACATTGTTAGTACACTAACCATATGATTTAGAGTTGTCTGCAACCAATTTTATGAGTGTGTTACCTATACTCCAGAAGTTACTTTCAGTAACATCACCTTCTTTACACAGTGGAAATTTAGCCTTTGCGGAATTAAACCAAGTCCATGGCTGTTCCACTGTAAATGGTACCAGGTAGGTTACTGAATTCAGCTTGCATTGGAGTATTCCATGGTACTGAGCACTCTACATGCAATATCTATACAGTTCCAAATCACACTGAGTAGTTCTGTACACAACATTACCACAGAATGCATAGAATAGATAGTAATGCATTCAACTCAATGGAGTGCACAGTTCAATTCAGCTGATAACTACTATGTGCTACAATGATGTAAACATTGTTATTATAATACCCATATGATTTAGAGTTGTCTGCACCCAATTCTATGAGTGTGCTACCTATACTCCAGAAGTTACTTTCAGTAACATTACCTTCTCTATACAGTGCAACGTAAGCCTTTGCAGAATTAAACCAAGTCAATGGCTGTTCCACTGTAAATGGTAACAGGCAGGTTACTGAATTCAGCTTGCATTGGTGTATTCCATCCTACTGAGCACACTACATGCAATAGCTATACAGTTCCAAATCACCCTGAGTAGTTATGTACACAACGTTACCACAGAATGCATTGAATAGAAAGTAATGCATTCAACTCAATGGAGTGTACAGTTCAATTTAGCTGATAACTACTATGTGCTAACATGATGTAAATTATGTTAGCACACTAACCATATGATTTAGAGTTGTCTGCAACCAATTTTATGAGTGTGTTACCTATGCTCCAGAAGTTACTTTCAGTAACATTACCTTCTTTACACAGTGGAAATTTAGCCTTTGCAGAAGTAAACCAAGTCAATGGCTGTTCCACTGTAAATGGTAACAGGTAGGTTACTGAAAACAGCTTGCATTGGAGTATTCCATGTTACTGAGCACTCTGCATGCAATATCTATACAGTTCCAAACCACCCAGAGTAGTTATGTACACAACCTTACCACAGAATGCTTTGAATAGAAAGTAATGCATTCAACACAATGGAGTTTACAGTACAATTTTGCTGATGACTACTATGTGCTATCATCATGTAATCATTGTTATTAAACTACCCATATGATTTAGAGTTGTCTGCACCCAATTCTATGAGTGTGCTACCTATACTCCAGAAGTTACTTTCAGTAACATTACCTTCTCTATACAGTGGAACGTTAGCCTTTGCAGAATTAAACCAAGTAAATGGCTGTTCCATTGTAAATGGTAACAGGTAGGTTACTGAATTCAGCTTGCATTGGAGTCTTCCACGGCACTGAGCACACTACATGCAATATCTATACAGTTCCAAACCACCCAGAGTAGTTATGTGCACAACTTAACCACAGAATGCATTGAATAGAAAGTAATGCATTCAACTCAATGGAGTGTACAGTTCAATTTTGCTGATAACTACTATGTGTAAACATGATGTAAACATTGTTATTATACTACCCATATGATTTAGAGTTGTCTGCACCCAATTCTATGAGTGTGCTACCTATACTCCAGAAGTTACTTTCAGTAACATTACCTTCTCTATACAGTGGAACGTTACCCTTTGCAGAATTAAACCAAGTCAATGGCTGTTCCATTGTAAATGGTAACAGGTAGGATACTGAAAACAGCTTGCACTGAAGTATTCCAAGGCACTGAGCACTCTACATGCAATATCTATACAGTTCCAAATCACCCAGAGTAGTTATGTACACAACCTTTCCACAGAATGCATTGAATATAAAGTAATGCATTCAACTCAATGGAGTGTACAGTTCAATTTAGCTGATAACTACTATGTGCTAACATGATGTAAATTATGTTAGCACACTAACCATATGATTTAGAGTTGTCTGCAACCAATTTTATGAGTGTGTTACCTATGCTCCAGAAGTTACTTTCAGTAACATTACCTTCTTTACACAGTGGAAATTTAGCCTTTGCAGAATTAAACCAAGTCCATGGCTGTTCCACTGTAAATGGTACCAGGTAGGTTACTGAATTCAGCTTGCATTGGAGTATTCCATGTTACTGAGCACTCTGCATGCAATATCTATACAGTTCCAAACCACCCAGAGTAGTTATGTACACAACCTTACCACAGAATGCATTGAATAGAAAGTAATGCATTCAACTCAATGGAGTTTACAGTACAATTTTGCTGATGACTACTATGTGCTATCATCATGTAATCATTGTTATTAAACTACCCATATGATTTAGAGTTGTCTGCACCCAATTCTATGAGTGTGCTACCTATACTCCAGAAGTTACTTTCAGTAACATTACCTTCTCTATACAGTGGAACGTTAGCCTTTGCAGAATTAAACCAAGTCAATGGCTGTTCCATTGTAAATGGTAACAGGTAGGTTACTGAATTCAGCTTGCATTGGAGTCTTCCACGGCACTGAGCACACTACATGCAATATCTATACAGTTCCAAACCACCCAGAGTAGTTATGTGCACAACTTAACCACAGAATGCATTGAATAGAAAGTAATGCATTCAACTCAATGGAGTGTACAGTTCAATTTAGCTGATAACTACTATGTGCTAACATGATGGAAATGATGTTAGCACACTAACCATATGATTTAGATTTGTCTGCAACCAATTTTATGAGTGTGTTACCTATGCTCCAGATGTTACTTTCAGTAACATTACCTTGTCTACACAGTGGAACTTTAGCCTTTGCAGAATTACACCAAGTCAATGGCTGTTCCACTGTAAGTGGTACCAGGGAGGTTACTGAATTCAGCTTGCATTGGAATATTCCATGTTACTGAGCACTCTACATGCAAAATCTATACAGTTCCAAACCACCCTGAGTAGTTATGTACTCAACCTTACCACAGAATGCATTGAATAGAAAGTACTGCATTCAACTCAATGGAGTGTAGAGATCAATTTAGCTGATAACTACTATGTGCTATCATGATGTAAACATTGTTATTATAATACCCTTATGATTTAGAGTTGTCTGCACCCAATCCTATGAGTGTGCTACCTATACTCCAGAAGTTACTTTCAGTAACATAACCTTCTCTATACAGTGGAACGTAAGCCTTTGCAGAATTAAACCAAGTCAATGGCTGTTCCACTGTAAATGGTAACAGGCAGGTTACTGAATTCAGCTTGCATTGGTGTATTCCATCCTACTGAGCACACTACATGCAATAGCTATACAGTTCCAAATCACCCTGAGTAGTTATGTACACAACGTTACCACAGAATGCATTGAATAGAAAGTAATGCATTCAACTCAATGGAGTGTACAGTTCAATTTAGCTGATAACTACTATCTGCTAACATGATGTAAACATTGTTAGTACAGTAACCATATGATTTAGCATTGTCTGCAAGCAATTTTATGAGTGTTCCCCCTATGCTCCCGAAGTTACTCTCAGTAAAATTACCTTCTCTGCACAGTGGAACTTTAGCCTTTGCAGAATTAAACCAAGTCAATGGCTGTTCCACTGTAAATGGTAACAGGTAGGTTACTGAATTCAGCTTGCATTGGAGTATTCAATGGCACTGAGCACTCTACATGCAATATCCATACAGTTCCAAATCACACTGAGTAGTTATGTACACAACATTACCACAGAATGCATTGAATAGAAAGTAATGCATTCAACTCAATGGAGTGTGCAGTTCAATTTAGCTGATAACTACTATGTGCTAACATGATGTAAATTATGTTAGCACACTAACCATATGATTTAGAGTTGTCTGCAACCAATTTTATGAGTGTGTTACCTATGCCCCAGAAGTTACTTTCAGTAACATTACCTTCTCTACACTGTGGAAATTTAGCCTTTGCAGCATTAAACCAAGTCAATGGCTGTTCCACTTTAAATGGTACCAGGTAGGTTACTGAATTCAGCTTGCATTGGAGTATTCCATGGTACTGAGCACTCTACATGCAATATCTATACAGTTCCAAATCACACTGAGTAGTTCTGTACACAACATTACCACAGAATGCATAGAATAGATAGTAATGCATTCAACTCAATAGAGTGCACAGTTCAATTCAGCTGATAACTACTATGTGCTACAATGATGTAAACATGGTTATTATAATACCCATATGATTTAGAGTTGTCTGCACCCAATTCTATGAGTGTGCTACCTATACTCCAGAAGTTACTTTCAGTAACATTACCTTCTCTATACAGTGCAACGTAAGCCTTTGCAGAATTAAACCAAGTCAATGGCTGTTCCACTGTAAAT
Source organism: Hypanus sabinus (assembly GCF_030144855.1). Taxonomy (NCBI): domain Eukaryota; kingdom Metazoa; phylum Chordata; class Chondrichthyes; order Myliobatiformes; family Dasyatidae; genus Hypanus; species Hypanus sabinus. The sequence continues at coordinate 68,101,234 of NC_082718.1, read as the reverse complement.
GGTAACAGGCAGGTTACTGAATTCAGCTTGCATTGGTGTATTCCATCCTACTGAGCACACTACATGCAATAGCTATACAGTTCCAAATCACCCTGAGTAGTTATGTACACAACGTTACCACAGAATGCATTGAATAGAAAGTAATGCATTCAACTCAATGGAGTGTACAGTTCAATTTAGCTGATAACTACTATGTGCTAACATGATGTAAATTATGTTAGCACACTAACCATATGATTTAGAGTTGTCTGCAACCAATTTTATGAGTGTGTTACCTATGCTCCAGAAGTTACTTTCAGTAACATTACCTTCTTTACACAGTGGAAATTTAGCCTTTGCAGAAGTAAACCAAGTCAATGGCTGTTCCACTGTAAATGGTAACAGGTAGGTTACTGAAAACAGCTTGCATTGGAGTATTCCATGTTACTGAGCACTCTGCATGCAATATCTATACAGTTCCAAACCACCCAGAGTAGTTATGTACACAACCTTACCACAGAATGCATTGAATAGAAAGTAATGCATTCAACACAATGGAGTTTACAGTACAATTTTGCTGATGACTACTATGTGCTATCATCATGTAATCATTGTTATTAAACTACCCATATGATTTAGAGTTGTCTGCACCCAATTCTATGAGTGTGCTACCTATACTCCAGAAGTTACTTTCAGTAACATTACCTTCTCTATACAGTGGAACGTTAGCCTTTGCAGAATTAAACCAAGTCAATGGCTGTTCCATTGTAAATGGTAACAGGTAGGTTACTGAATTCAGCTTGCATTGGAGTCTTCCACTGCACTGAGCACACTACATGCAATATCTATACAGTTCCAAACCACCCAGAGTAGTTATGTGCACAACTTAACCACAGAATGCATTGAATAGAAAGTAATGCATTCAACTCAATGGAGTGTACAGTTCAATTTTGCTGATAACTACTATGTGTAAACATGATGTAAACATTGTTATTATACTACCCATATGATTTAGAGTTGTCTGCACCCAATTCTATGAGTGTGCTACCTATACTCCAGAAGTTACTTTCAGTAACATTACCTTCTCTATACAGTGGAACGTTACCCTTTGCAGAATTAAACCAAGTCAATGGCTGTTCCATTGTAAATGGTAACAGGTAGGATACTGAAAACAGCTTGCACTGAAGTATTCCAAGGCACTGAGCACTCTACATGCAATATCTATACAGTTCCAAATCACCCAGAGTAGTTATGTACACAACCTTTCCACAGAATGCATTGAATATAAAGTAATGCATTCAACTCAATGGAGTGTACAGTTCAATTTAGCTGATAACTACTATGTGCTAACATGATGTAAATTATGTTAGCACACTAACCATATGATTTAGAGTTGTCTGCAACCAATTTTATGAGTGTGTTACCTATGCTCCAGAAGTTACTTTCAGTAACATTACCTTCTTTACACAGTGGAAATTTAGCCTTTGCAGAATTAAACCAAGTCCATGGCTGTTCCACTGTAAATGGTACCAGGTAGGTTACTGAATTCAGCTTGCATTGGAGTATTCCATGTTACTGAGCACTCTGCATGCAATATCTATACAGTTCCAAACCACCCAGAGTAGTTATGTACACAACCTTACCACAGAATGCATTGAATAGAAAGTAATGCATTCAACTCAATGGAGTTTACAGTACAATTTTGCTGATGACTATTATGTGCTATCATCATGTAATCATTGTTATTAAACTACCCATATGATTTAGAGTTGTCTGCACCCAATTCTATGAGTGTGCTACCTATACTCCAGAAGTTACTTTCAGTAACATTACCTTCTCTATACAGTGGAACGTTAGCCTTTGCAGAATTAAACCAAGTCAATGGCTGTTCCATTGTAAATGGTAACAGGTAGGTTACTGAATTCAGCTTGCATTGGAGTCTTCCACGGCACTGAGCACACTACATGCAATATCTATACAGTTCCAAACCACCCAGAGTAGTTATGTGCACAACTTAACCACAGAATGCATTGAATAGAAAGTAATGCATTCAACTCAATGGAGTGTACAGTTCAATTTTGCTGATAACTACTATGTGTAAACATGATGTAAACATTGTTATTATACTACCCATATGATTTAGAGTTGTCTGCACCCAATTCTATGAGTGTGCTACCTATACTCCCGAAATTACTTTCAGTAACATTACCTTCTCTATACAGTGGAACGTTACCCTTTGCAGAATTAAACCAAGTCAATGGCTGTTCCATTGTAAATGGTAACAGGTAGGTTACTGAAAACAGCTTGCACTGAAGTATTCCATGGCACTGAGCACTCTACATGCAATATCTATACAGTTCCAAATCACCCAGAGTAGTTATGTACACAACCTTTCCACAGAATGCATTGAATATAAAGTAATGCATTCAACTCAATGGAGTGTACAGTTGAATTTTGCTGATAACTACTATGTGCTAACATGATGAAAATTATGTTAGCACACTAACCATATGATTTAGAGTTGTCTGCAACCAATTTTATGAGTGTGCTACCTGTGCTCCAGAAGTTACTTTCAGTAACAATACCTTCTCTACACAGTGGAACTTTAGCCTTTGCAGAAGTAAACCAAGTCAATGGCTGTTCCACTGTAAATGGTAACAGGTAGGTTACTGAAAACAGCTTGCATTGGAGTATACCATTGTACTGAGTACTCTACATGCAATATCTATACAGTTCCAAATCACCCAGATTAGTTATGTACACAACCTTTCCACAGAATGCATTGAATAGAAAGTAATGCATTCAACTCAATGGAGTGTAGAGTTGAATTTTGCTGATAACCACTATGTGCTAACATGATGTAATCATTGTTATTATACTACCCATATGATTTAGAGTTGTCTGCACCCAATTCTATGAGGTTGCTACCTATACTCCAGAAGTTACTTTCAGTAACATTACCTTCTCTACACAGTGGAACTTTAGCCTTTACAGAATTAAACCAAGTCAATGGCTTTTCCACTGTAAATGGTACCAGGTAGGTTACTGAATTCAGCTTGCATTGGAGTATTCAATGGCACTGAGCACTCTACATGCAATATCTATACAGTTCCAAATCACACTGAGTAGTTATGTACACAACATTACCACAGAATGCATTGAATAGAAAGTAATGCATTCAACTCAATGGAGTGCACAGTTCAATTCAGCTGATAACTACAATGTGCTAACATGATGTAATCATTGTTATTATACTACCCATATGATTTAGAGTTGTGTGCACCCAATTCTATGAGTGTGCTACCTATACTCCAGAATTTACTTTCAGTAACATTACCTTCTCTATACAGTGGAACGATAGCCTTTGCAGAATTAAACCAAGTCAATGGCTGTTCCACTGTAAATGGTAACAGGTAGGTTACTGAATTCAACTTGCATTGGAGTATTCCATGCTACTGAGCACTCTACATGCAATATCTATACAGTTCCAAATCACCCTGAGTAGTTATGTACACAAAGTTACCACAGAATGCATTCAATAGAAAGTAATGCATTCAACTCAATGGAGTGTTCAGATCAATTTAGCTGATAACTACTATGTGCTAACATGATGAAAATTATGTTAGCACACTAACCATATGATTTAGAGTTGTCTGCAACCACTTTTATGAGTGTGCTACCTGTGCTCCAGAAGTTACTTTCAGTAACAATACCTTCTCTACACAGTGGAACTTTAGCCTTTGCAGAAGTAAACCAAGTCAATGGCTGTTCCACTGTAAATGGTAACAGGTAGGTTACTGAAAACAGCTTGCATTGGAGTATACCATTGTACTGAGTACTCTACATGCAATATCTATACAGTTCCAAATCACCCAGATTAGTTATGTACGCAACCTTTCCACAGAATGCATTGAATAGAAAGTAATGCATTCAACTCAATGGAGTGTACAGTTCAATTTTGCTGATAACTACTATGTGCTAACATGAAGTAAATTATGTTAGCACACTAACCATATGATTTAGAGTTGTCTGCACCCAATTCTATGAGTGTGCTACCTATACTCCAGAATTTACTTTCAGGAACATTATCTTCTCTACACAGTGGAACTTTAGCCTTTGCAGAAGTAAACCAAGTCAATGCCTGTTCCACTCTAAATGGTAACAGGTAGGTTACTGAATTCAGCTTGCATTGGAGTATTCCACGGCACTGAGCACACTACATGCAATATCCATGCAGTTCCACACCACCCAGAGTAGTTATGTACACAACTTAACCACAGAATGCATTGTATAGAAAGTAATGCATTCAACTCAATGGAGTGTACAGTTCAATTTTGCTGATAACTACTATGTATAAACATGATGTAAACATTGTTATTATACTACCCATATGATTTAGAGTTGTCTGCACCCAATTCTATGAGTGTGCTACCTATACTCCAGAAGTTACTTTCAGTAACATTACCTTCTCTACACAGTGGAACTTTAGCCTTTACAGAATTAAACCAAGTCAATGGCTTTTCCACTGTAAATGGTACCAGGTAGGTTACTGAATTCAGCTTGCATTGGAGTATTCAATGGCACTGAGCACTCTACATGCAATATCTATACAGTTCCAAATCACACTGAGTAGTTATGTACACAACATTACCACAGAATGCATTGAATAGAAAGTAATGCATTCAACTCAATGGAGTGCACAGTTCAATTCAGCTGATAACTACAATGTGCTAACATGATGTAATCATTGTTATTATACTACCCATATGATTTAGAGTTGTGTGCACCCAATTCTATGAGTGTGCTACCTATACTCCAGAATTTACTTTCAGTAACATTTCCTTCTCTATACAGTGGAACGATAGCCTTTGCAGAATTAAACCAAGTCAATGGCTGTTCCACTGTAAATGGTAACAGGTAGGTTACTGAATTCAACTTGCATTGGAGTATTCCATGCTACTGAGCACTCTACATGCAATATCTATACAGTTCCAAATCACCCTGAGTAGTTATGTACACAAAGTTACCACAGAATGCATTCAATAGAAAGTAATGCATTCAACTCAATGGAGTGTTCAGATCAATTTAGCTGATAACTACAATCTGCTAACATGATGGAAATTATGTTGGCACACTAACCATATGATTTAGAGTTGTCTGCAACCAATTTTATGAATGTGTTACCTGTGCTCCAGAAGTTACTTTCAGTAACATTACCTTCTCTATACAGTGGAACGTTAGCCTTTGCAGAATTAAACCAAGTCAATGGCTGTTCCATTGTAAATGGTAACAGGTAGGTTACTGAATTCAGCTTGCATTGGAGTCTTCCACGGCACTGAGCACACTACATGCAATATCTATACAGTTCCAAACCACCCAGAGTAGTTATGTGCACAACTTAACCAGAGAATGCATTGAATAGAAAGTAATGCATTCAACTCAATGGAGTGTACAGTTCAATTTTGCTGATAACTACTATGTGTAAACATGATGTAAACATTGTTATTATACTACCCATATGATTTAGAGTTGTCTGCACCCAATTCTATGAGTGTGCTACCTATACTCCCGAAATTACTTTCAGTAACATTACCTTCTCTATACAGTGGAACGTTACCCTTTGCAGAATTAAACCAAGTCAATGGCTGTTCCATTGTAAATGGTAACAGGTAGGTTACTGAAAACAGCTTGCACTGAAGTATTCCATGGCACTGAGCACTCTACATGCAATATCTATACAGTTCCAAATCACCCAGAGTAGTTATGTACACAACCTTTCCACAGAATGCATTGAATATAAAGTAATGCATTCAACTCAATGGAGTGTACAGTTGAATTTTTCTGATAACTACTATGTGCTAACATGATGAAAATTATGTTAGCACACTAACCATATGATTTAGAGTTGTCTGCAACCACTTTTATGAGTGTGCTACCTGTGCTCCAGAAGTTACTTTCAGTAACAATACTTTCTCTACACAGTGGAACTTTAGCCTTTGCAGAAGTAAACCAAGTCAATGGCTGTTCCACTGTAAATGGTAACAGGTAGGTTACTGAAAACAGCTTGCATTGGAGTATACCATTGTACTGAGTACTCTACATGCAATATCTATACAGTTCCAAATCACCCAGATTAGTTATGTACACAACCTTTCCACAGAATGCATTGAATAGAAAGTAATGCATTCAACTCAATGGAGTGTACAGTTCAATTTTGCTGATAACTACTATGTGCTAACATGAAGTAAATTATGTTAGCACACTAACCATATGATTTAGAGTTGTCTGCAACCAATTTTATGAGTGTGTTACCTATGCTCCAGAAGTTTCTTTCAGGAACATTATCTTCTCTACACAGTGGAACTTTAGCCTTTGCAGAAGTAAACCAAGTCAATGCCTGTTCCACTCTAAATGGTAACAGGTAGGTTACTGAATTCAGCTTGCATTGGAGTATTCCACGGCACTGAGCACACTACATGCAATATCCATGCAGTTCCACACCACCCAGAGTAGTTATGTACACAACTTAACCACAGAATGCATTGTATAGAAAGTAATGCATTCAACTCAATGGAGTGTACAGTTCAATTTTGCTGATAACTACTATGTATAAACATGATGTAAACATTGTTATTATACTACCCATATGATTTAGAGTTGACTGCACCCAATTCTATGAGTGTGCTACCTATACTCTAGAAGTTACTTTCAGTAACATTACCTTCTCTATGCAGTGGAACGTTAGCCTTTGCAGAATTAAACCATGTCAATGGCTGTTCCACTGTAAATGGTACCAGGTAGGTTACTGAATTCAGCTTGCACTGAAGTATTCCATGGCACTGAGCACTCTACATGCAATATCTATACAGTTCCAAATCACCCAGAGTAGTTATGTACACAACCTTTCCACAGAATGCATTGAATATAAAGTAATGCATTCGACTCAATGGAGTGTACAGTTGAATTTTGCTGATAACTACTATGTGCTAACATGATGAAAATTATGTTAGCACACTAACCATATGATTTAGAGTTGTCTGCAACCACTTTTATGAGTGTGCTACCTGTGCTCCAGAAGTTACTTTCAGTAACAATACCTTCTCTACACAGTGGAACTTTAGCCTTTGCAGAAGTAAACCAAGTCAATGGCTGTTCCACTGTAAATGGTAACAGGTAGGTTACTGAAAACAGCTTGCATTGGAGTATACCATTGTACTGAGTACTCTACATGCAATATCTATACAGTTCCAAATCACCCAGATTAGTTATGTACACAACCTTTCCACAGAATGCATTGAATAGAAAGTAATGCATTCAACTCAATGGAGTGTACAGTTCAATTTTGCTGATAACTACTATGTGTAAACATGATGTAATCATTGTTATTATACTACCCATTTGATTTAGAGTTGTCTGCACCTAATTCTATGAGTGTGCTACTTATACTCCAGAAGTTACTTTCAGTAACATTACCTTCTCTACACAGTGGAACTTTAGCCTTTGCAGAAGTAAACCAAGTCAATGGCTGTTCCACTGTAAATGGTAACAGGTAGGTTACCGAATTCAGCTTGCATTGGAGTATTCCATTGCACTGAGCACTCTACATGCAAAATCTATACAGTTCCAAACCCCCCAGAGTAGTTATGTACACAACCTTACCACAGAATGAATTGAATAGAAAGTAATGCATTCAACTCAATGGAGTGTACAGTTCAATTTTGCTGAAGACTACTATGTGCTATCATGATGTAATCATTGTCATTATGCTACCCATATGATTTAGAGTTGTCTGCACCCAATTCTATGAGTGTGCTACCTATACTCCAGAAGTTACTTTCAGTAACATTACCTTCTCTATACAGTGGAACGTTAGCCTTTGCAGAATTAAACCAAGTCAATGGCTGTTCCACTGTAAATGGTACCAGGTAGGTTACTGAATTCAGCTTGCATTGGAGTATTCAATGGCACTGAGCACTCTACATGCAATATCTATACAGTTCCAAATCACACTGAGTAGTTATGTACACAACATTACCACAGAATGCATTGAATAGAAAGTAATGCATTCAACTCAATGGAGTGCACAGTTCAATTCAGCTGATAACTACAATGTGCTAACATGATGTAATCATTGTTATTATACTACCCATATGATTTAGAGTTGTCTGCACCCAATTCTATGAGTGTGCTACCTATACTCCAGAATTTACTTTCAGTAACATTACCTTCTCTATACAGTGGAACGATAGCCTTTGCAGAATTAAACCAAGTCAATGGCTGTTCCACTGTAAATGGTAACAGGTAGGTTACTGAATTCAACTTGCATTGGAGTATTCCATGCTACTGAGCACTCTACATGCAATATCTATACAGTTCCAAATTACCCTGAGTAGTTATGTACACAAAGTTACCACAGAATGCATTCAATAGAAAGTAATGCATTCAACTCAATGGATTGTACAGATCAATTTAGCTGATAACTACAATCTGCTAACATGATGGAAATTATGTTGGCACACTAACCATATGATTTAGAGTTGTCTGCAACCAATTTCATGAATGTGTTACCTGTGCTCCAGAAGTTACTTTCAGTAACATTACCTTCTCTACACAGTGGAAATTTAGCCTTTGCAGAATTAAACCAAGTCAATGGCTGTTCCACTTTAAATGGTACAAGGTAGGTTACTGAATTCAGCTTGCATTGGAGTATTCCATGGCACTGAGCACACTACATGCAATATCTATACAGTTCCAAACCACCCATAGTAGTTATGTGCACATCTTAACCACAGAATGCATTGAATAAAAGTAATGCATTCAACTCAATGGAGTGTACAGTTCAAATTTGCTGATAACTACTATGTGTAAACATGATGTAAACTTTGTTATTATACTACCCATATGATTTGGAGTTGTCTGCACCCAATTCTATGAGTGTGCTACCTATACTCCAGAAGTTACTTTCAGTAACATTACCTTCTCTATGCAGTGGAACGTTAGCCTTTGCAGAATTAAACCATGTCAATGGCTATTCCACTGTAAATGGTACCAGGTAGGTTACTGAAACCAGCTGGCATTGGGGTATTCCATGGCACTGAGCACTCTACATGCAATATCTATACAGTTCCAAATCACCCTGAGTAGTTATGTACATCAAGTTACCACAGAATGCATTCAATAGAAAGTAATGCATTCAACTCAATGGAGTGTACAGATCAATTTAGCTGATAACTACTATGTGCTAACATGATGGAAATGATGTTAGCACACTAACCATTTGATTTAGGGTTGTCTGCAACCAATTTTATGAGTGTGTTACCTATGCTCCAGAAGTTACCTTCAGTAACATTACCTTCTCTACACAGTGGAACTTTAGCCTTTGCAGAATTAAACCAAGTCAATGGATGTTCCACTCTAAATGGTAACAGGTAGGTTACTGAAAACAGCTTGCATTGGAGTATTCCATGGCACTGAGCACTCTACATGCAATATCTATACAGTTCCAAATCACCCAGAGTAGTTATGTACACAACCTTTCCACAGAATGCATTGAATAGAAAGTAATGCATTCAACTCAATGGAGTGTACAGTTCAATTTTGCTGATAACTACTGTGTGCTAACATGATGTAAATTATGTTAGCACACTAACCATATGATTTTGAGTTTTCTGCAACCAATTTTATGAGTGTGTTAGCTACGCTCCAGAAGTTACCTTCAGTAACATTACCTTCTCTACACAGTGGAACTTTAGCCTTTGCAGAAGTAAACCAAGTCAATGGCTGTTCCACTCTAAATGGTAACAGGTAGGTTACTGAACTCAGCTTGCATTGGAGTATTCCATGGCACTGAGCAATCTACATGCAATATCTATACAGTTCCAAATCACCCAGAGTAGTTATGTACACAACATTTCCACAGAATGCATTGAATATAAAGTAATGCATTCAACTCAATGGAGTGTACAGTACAATTTTGCTGATAACTACTATGCGCTAACATGATGTAATCATTGTTATTATACTACCCATATGATTTAGAGTTGTCTGCACCCAATTCTATGAGTGTGCTACCTATACTACAGAAGTTATTTTCAGTAACATTACCTTCTCTACACAGTGGAACGTAAGCCTTTGCAGAATTAAACCAAGTCAATGGCTGTTCCACTGTAAATGGTACCAGGTAGGTTACTGAATTCAGCTTGCATTGGAATATTCCATGGCACTGAGGACTCTACATGCAATATCTATACAGTTCCAAATCACCCAGAGTAGTTATGTACACAACATTTCCACAGAACGCAGTGAATAGAAAGTAATGCATTCAACTCAATGGAGTGTACTGTTCAATTTAGCTGATAACTACTATGTGCTAACATGATGCAAATTATGTTAGCACACTAACCATATGATTTAGAGTTGTCTGCAACCAATTTTATGAGTGTGTTACCTATGCTCCAGAAGTTACCTTCAGTAACATTACCTTCTCTACACAGTGGAACTTTAGCCTTTGCAGAAGTAAACCAAGTCAATGGCTGTTCCACTCTAAATGGTAACAGGTAGGTTACTGAAAACAGCTTGCATCGGAGTATTCCATGGCACTGAGCACTCTACATGCAATATCTATACAGTTCCAATTCACCCAGAGTAGTTATGTACATAACCTTTCCACAGAATGCATTGAATAGAAAGTAATGCATTCAACTCAATGGAGTGTACAGTTCAATTTTGCTGATAACTACTATGTGCTAACATGAAGTAAATTATGTTAGCACACTAACCATATGATTTAGAGTTGTCTGCAACCAATTTTATGAGTGTGTTACCTATGCTCCAGAAGTTTCTTTCAGGAACATTATCTTCTCTACACAGTGGAACTTTAGCCTTTGCAGAAGTAAACCAAGTCAATGCCTGTTCCACTCTAAATGGTAACAGGTAGGTTACTGAATTCAGCTTGCATTGGAGTATTCCATGGCAGCGAGCACACTACATGCAATATCCATGCAGTTCCACACCACCCAGAGTAGTTATGTACACAACTTAACCACAGAATGCATTGTATAGAAAGTAATGCATTCAACTCAATGGAGTGTACAGTTCAATTTTGCTGATAACTACTATGTGTAAACATGATGTAAACATTGTTATTATACTACCCATATGATTTAGAGTTGACTGCACCCAATTCTATGAGTGTGCTACCTATACTCCAGAAGTTACTTTCAGTAACATTACCTTCTCTATGCAGTGGAACTTTAGCCTTTGCAGAAGTAAACCAAGTCAATGGCTGTTCCACTCTAAATGGTAACAGGTAGGTTACTGAACTCAGCTTGCATTGGAGTATTCCATGGCACTGAGCAATCTACATGCAATATCTATACAGTTCCAAATCACCCAGAGTAGTTATGTACACAACATTTCCACAGAATGCATTGAATATAAAGTAATGCATTCAACTCAATGGAGTGTACAGTACAATTTTGCTGATAACTACTATGCGCTAACATGATGTAATCATTGTTATTATACTACCCATATGATTTAGAGTTGTCTGCACCCAATTCTATGAGTGTGCTACCTATACTACAGAAGTTATTTTCAGTAACATTACCTTCTCTACACAGTGGAACGTAAGCCTTTGCAGAATTAAACCAAGTCAATGGCTGTTCCACTGTAAATGGTACCAGGTAGGTTACTGAATTCAGCTTGCATTGGAATATTCCATGGCACTGAGGACTCTACATGCAATATCTATACAGTTCCAAATCACCCAGAGTAGTTATGTACACAACATTTCCACAGAACGCAGTGAATAGAAAGTAATGCATTCAACTCAATGGAGTGTACTGTTCAATTTAGCTGATAACTACTATGTGCTAACATGATGCAAATTATGTTAGCACACTAACCATATGATTTAGAGTTGTCTGCAACCAATTTTATGAGTGTGTTACCTATGCTCCAGAAGTTACCTTCAGTAACATTACCTTCTCTACACAGTGGAACTTTAGCCTTTGCAGAAGTAAACCAAGTCAATGGCTGTTCCACTCTAAATGGTAACAGGTAGGTTACTGAAAACAGCTTGCATCGGAGTATTCCATGGCACTGAGCACTCTACATGCAATATCTATACAGTTCCAATTCACCCAGAGTAGTTATGTACATAACCTTTCCACAGAATGCATTGAATAGAAAGTAATGCATTCAACTCAATGGAGTGTACAGTTCAATTTTGCTGATAACTACTATGTGCTAACATGAAGTAAATTATGTTAGCACACTAACCATATGATTTAGAGTTGTCTGCAACCAATTTTATGAGTGTGTTACCTATGCTCCAGAAGTTTCTTTCAGGAACATTATCTTCTCTACACAGTGGAACTTTAGCCTTTGCAGAAGTAAACCAAGTCAATGCCTGTTCCACTCTAAATGGTAACAGGTAGGTTACTGAATTCAGCTTGCATTGGAGTATTCCATGGCAGCGAGCACACTACATGCAATATCCATGCAGTTCCACACCACCCAGAGTAGTTATGTACACAACTTAACCACAGAATGCATTGTATAGAAAGTAATGCATTCAACTCAATGGAGTGTACAGTTCAATTTTGCTGATAACTACTATGTGTAAACATGATGTAAACATTGTTATTATACTACCCATATGATTTAGAGTTGACTGCACCCAATTCTATGAGTGTGCTACCTATACTCCAGAAGTTACTTTCAGTAACATTACCTTCTCTATGCAGTGGAACGTTAGCCTTTGCAGAATTAAACCATGTCAATGGCTGTTCCACTATAAATGGTACCAGGTAGGTTACTGAAATCAGCTGGCATTGGGGTATTCCATGGCACTGAGCACTCTACATGCAATATCTATACAGTTCCAAATCACCCTGAGTAGTTAGGAAAACAACGTTACCACAGAAGGCATTCAATAGAAAGTAATGCATTCAACTCAATGGAGTGTACAGTTCAATTTTGCTGATTACTACTATGTGTAAACAGGATGTAAACATTGTTATTATACTACCCATATGATTTAGAGTTGACTGCACCCAATTCTATGAGTGTGCTACCTATACTCCAGAAGTTACTTTCAGTAACATTACCTTCTCTATACAGTGGAAATTTAGCCTTTGCAGAATTAAACCAAGTCAATGGATGTTCCACTGTAAATGGTAACAGGTAGGTTACTGAAAACAGCTTGCATTGGAGTATTCCATGGCACTGAGCACTCTACATGCAATATCTATACAGTTCCAAATCACCCAGAGTAGTTATGTACACAACCTTTCCACAGAATGCATTGAATAGAAAGTAATACATTCAACTCAATGGAGTGTACAGTTCAATTTTGCTGATAACTACTGTGTGCTAACATGATGTAAAATTATGTTAGCACACTAACCATATGATTTAGAGTTTTCTGCAACCAATTTTATGAGTGTGTTAGCTACGCTCCAGAAGTTACCTTCAGTAACATTACCTTCTCTACACAGTGCAACTTTAGCCTTTGCAGAATTAAACCATGTCAATGGCTGTTCCACTGTAAAAGGTACCAGGTAGGTTACTGAAATCAGCTTGCATTGGAGTATTCCATGGCACTGAGCACTCTACATGCAATATCTATACAGTTCCAAATCACCCAGCGTAGTTATGTACACAACATTTCCACAGAACGCAGTGAATAGAAAGTAATGCATTCAACTCAATGGAGTGTACTGTTCAATTTAGCTGATAACTACTATGTGCTAACATGATGCAAATTATGTTAGCACACTAACCATATGATTTAGAGTTGTCTGCAACCAATTTTATGAGTGTGTTAGCTACGCTCCAGAAGTTACCTTCAGTAACATTACCTTCTCCACACAGTGGAACTTTAGCCTTTGCAGAAGTAAACCAAGTCAATGGCTGTTCCACTCTAAATGGTAACAGGTAGGTTACTGAATTCAGCTAGCATTGGAGTATTCCATGGCACTGAGCACACTACATGCAAAATCTATACAGTTCCAAACCACCCAGAGTAGTTATGTGCACAACTTAACCACAGAATGCTTTGAATAGAAAGTAATGCATTCAACTCAATGGAACGTACAGTTCAATTTTGCTGATAACTACTGTGTGCTAACATGATGTAAATTATGTTAGCACACTAACCATATGATTTAGAGTTTTCTGCAACCAATTTTATGAGAGTGTTAGCTACGCTCCAGAAGTTACCTTCAGTAACATTACCTTCTCTATGCAGTGGAACGTTAGCCTTTGCAGAATTAAACCATGTCAATGGCTGTTCCACTATAAATAGTACCAGGTAGGTTACTGAAATCAGCTGGCATTGGGGTATTCCATGGCACTGAGCACTCTACATGCAATATCTATACAGTTCCAAATCACCCTGAGTAGTTAGGTACACAACGTTACCACAGAAGGCATTCAATAGAAAGTAATGCATTCAACTCAATGGAGTGTACAGTTCAATTTTGCTGATAACTACTATGTGTAAACAGGATGTAAACATTGTTATTATACTACCCATATGATTTAGAGTTGACTGCACCCAATTCTATGAGTGTGCTACCTATACTCCAGAAGTTACTTTCAGTAACATTACCTTCTCTATACAGTGGAAATTTAGCCTTTGCAGAATTAAACCAAGTCAATGGATGTTCCACTGTAAATGGTAACAGGTAGGTTACTGAAAACAGCTTGCATTGGAGTATTCCATGGCACTGAGCACTCTACATGCAATATCTATACAGTTCCAAATCACCCAGAGTAGTTATGTACACAACCTTTCCACAGAATGCATTGAATAGAAAGTAATACATTCAACTCAATGGAGTGTACAGTTCAATTTTGCTGATAACTACTGTGTGCTAACATGATGTAAAATTATGTTAGCACACTAACCATATGATTTAGAGTTTTCTGCAACCAATTTTATGAGTGTGTTAGCTACGCTCCAGAAGTTACCTTCAGTAACATTACCTTCTCTACACAGTGCAACTTTAGCCTTTGCAGAATTAAACCATGTCAATGGCTGTTCCACTGTAAAAGGTACCAGGTAGTTTACTGAAATCAGCTTGCATTGGAGTATTCCATGGCACTGAGCACTCTACATGCAATATCTATACAGTTCCAAATCACCCAGAGTAGTTATGTACACAACATTTCCACAGAACGCAGTGAATAGAAAGTAATGCATTCAACTCAATGGAGTGTACTGTTCAATTTAGCTGATAACTACTATGTGCTAACATGATGCAAATTATGTTAGCACACTAACCATATGATTTAGAGTTGTCTGCAACCAATGTTATGAGTGTGTTAGCTACGCTCCAGAAGTTACCTTCAGTAACATTACCTTCTCTACACAGTGGAACTTTAGCCTTTGCAGAAGTAAACCAAGTCAATGGCTGTTCCACTCTAAATGGTAACAGGTAGGTTACTGAATTCAGCTTGCATTGGAGTATTCCATGGCACTGAGCACACTACATGCAAAATCTATACAGTTCCAAACCACCCAGAGTAGTTATGTGCACAACTTAACCACAGAATGCTTTGAATAGAAAGTAATGCATTCAACTCAATGGAACGTACAGTTCAATTTTGCTGATAACTACTGTGTGCTAACATGATGTAAATTATGTTAGCACACTAACCATATGATTTAGAGTTTTCTGCAACCAATTTTATGAGAGTGTTAGCTACGCTCCAGAAGTTACCTTCAGTAACATTACCTTCTCTACACAGTGGAACTTTAGCCTTTGCAGAATTAAACCATGTCAATGGCTGTTCCACTGTAAAAGGTACGAGGTAGGTTACTGAAATCAGCTTGCATTGGAGTATTCCATGGCACTGAGCAATCTACATGCAATATCTATACAGTTCCAAATCACCCAGAGTAGTTATGTACACAACATTTCCACAGAATGCATTGAATATAAAGTAATGCATTCAACTCAATGGAGTGTACAGTACAATTTTGCTGATAACTACTATGCGCTAACATGATGTAATCATTGTTATTATACTACCCATATGACTTAGAGTTGTCTGCACCCAATTCTATGAGTGTGCTACCTATACTACAGAAGTTATTTTCAGTAACATTACCTTCTCTATACAGTGGAACGTAAGCCTTTGCAGAATTAAACCAAGTCAATGGCTGTTCCACTGTAAATGGTACCAGGTAGGTTACTGAATTCAGCTTGCATTCGAATATTCCATGGCACTGAGCACTCTACATGCAATATCTATACAGTTCCAAACCACCCAGAGTAGTTATGTACACAACATTTCCACAGAACGCAGTGAATAGAAAGTAATGCATTCAACTCAATGGAGTGTACTGTTCAATTTAGCTGATAACTACTATGTGCTAACATGATGCAAATTATGTTAGCACACTAACCATATGATTTAGAGTTGTCTGCAACCAATTTTATGAGTGTGTTACCTATGCTCCAGAAGTTACCTTCAGTAACATTACCTTCTCTACACAGTGGAACTTTAGCCTTTGCAGAAGTAAACCAAGTCAATGGCTGTTCCACTCTAAATGGTAACAGGTAGGTTACTGAAAACAGCTTGCATCGGAGTATTCCATGGCACTGAGCACTCTACATGCAATATCTATACAGTTCCAATTCACCCAGAGTAGTTATGTACATAACCTTTCCACAGAATGCATTGAATAGAAAGTAATGCATTCAACTCAATGGAGTGTACAGTTCAATTTTGCTGATAACTACTATGTGTAAACATGATGTAAACATTGTTATTATACTACCCATATGATTTAGAGTTGACTGCTCCCAATTCTATGAGTGTGCTACCTATAATCTAGAAGTTACTTTCAGTAACATTACCTTCTCTATGCAGTGGAACGTTAGCCTTTGCAGAATTAAACCATGTCAATGGCTGTTCCACTGTAAATGGTACCAGGTAGGTTACTGAAAACAGCTTGCATTGGAGTATTCCATGGCACTGAGCACTCTACATACAATATCTATACAGTTCCAAATCACCCAGAGTAGTTATGTACACAACCTTTCCACAGAATGCATTGAATAGAAAGTAATGCATTCAACTCAATGGAGTGTACAGTTCAATTTTGCTGATAACTACTGTGTGCTAACATGATGTAAATTATGTTAGCACACGAACCATATGATTTAGAGTTTTCTGCAACCAATTTTATGAGCGTGTTAGCTACGCTCCAGAAGTTACCTTCAGTAACATTACCTTCTCTACACAGTGGAACTTTAGCCTTTGCAGAATTAAACCATGTCAATGGCTGTTCCACTGTAAAAGGTACCAGGTAGGTTACTGAAATCAGCTTGCATTGGAGTATTCCATGGCACTGAGCACTCTACATGCAATATCTATACAGTTCCAAATCACCCAGAGTAGTTATGTACACAACATTTCCACAGAACGCAGTGAATAGAAAGTAATGCATTCAACTCAATGGAGTGTACTGTTCAATTTAGCTGATAACTACTGTGTGCTAACATGATGTAAATTATGTTAGCACACTAACCATATGATTTAGAGTTGTCTGCACCCAATTCTATGAGTGTGTTACCTATACTGCAGAAGTTATTTTCAGTAACATTACCTTCTCTACACAGTGGAACGTAAGCCTTTGCAGAATTAAACCAAGTCAATGGCTGTTCCACTGTAAATGGTACCAGGTAGGTTACTGAATTCAGCTTGCATTGGAATATTCCATGGCACTGAGCACTCTACATGCAATATCTATACAGTTCCAAATCACCCAGAGTAGTTATGTACACAACATTTCCACAGAACGCAGTGAATAGAAAGTAATGCATTCAACTCAATGGAGTGTACTGTTCAATTTAGCTGATAACTACTATGTGCTAACATGATGCAAATTATGTTAGCACACTAACCATATGATTTAGAGTTGTCTGCAACCAATTTTATGAGTGTGTTACCTATGCTCCAGAAGTTACCTTCAGTAACATTACCTTCTCTACACAGTGGAACTTTAGCCTTTGCAGAAGTAAACCAAGTCAATGGCTGTTCCACTCTAAATGGTAACAGGTAGGTTACTGAATTCAGCTTGCATTGGAGTATTCCATGGCACTGAGCACACTACATGCAAAATCTATACAGTTCCAAACCACCCAGAGTAGTTATATGCACAACTTAACCACAGAATGCATTGAATAGAAAGTAATGCATTCAACTCAATGGAATGTACAGTTCAATTTTGCTGATAACTACTATGTGTAAACATGATGTAAACATTGTTATTATACTACCCATATGATTTAGCGTTGTCTGCACCCAATTCTATGAGTGTGCTACCTATACTCCAGAAGTTACTTTCAGTAACATTACCTTCTCTATACAGTGGAACGTTAGCCTTTGCAGAATTAAACCAAGTCAATGGTTGTTCCACTGTAAATGGTACCAGGTAGGTTACTGAATTCAGATTGCATTGGAGTATTCCAGGGTACTGAGCACACTACATGTAATATCTATACAGTTCCAAAT
This sequence comes from Hypanus sabinus, assembly GCF_030144855.1. Taxonomy (NCBI): domain Eukaryota; kingdom Metazoa; phylum Chordata; class Chondrichthyes; order Myliobatiformes; family Dasyatidae; genus Hypanus; species Hypanus sabinus. Next base: position 68,082,721 of record NC_082718.1, on the reverse strand, counting down.
CACCCTGAGTAGTTATGTACACAAAGTTATCACAGAATGCATTCAATAGAAAGTAATGCATTCAACTCAATGGAGTGTACAGATCAATTTAGCTGATAACTACTATGTGCTAACAAGATGGAAATCATGTTAGCACACTAACCATATGATTTAGAGTTGTCTGCAACCAATTTTATGAGTGTGCTACCTATGCTCCAGAAGTTACCTTCAGTAACATTACCTTCTCTACACAGTGGAACTTTAGCCTTTGCAGAAGTAAACCAAGTCAATGGCTGTTCCACTCTAAATGGTAACAGGTAGGTTACTGAATTCAGCTTGCATTGGAGTATTCCATGGCACTGAGCACACTACATGCAATATCTATACAGTTCCAAACCACCCAGAGTAGTTATGTGCACAACTTAACCACAGAATGCATTGAATAGAAAGTAATGCATTCAACTCAATGGAGTGTACAGTTCAATTTTGCTGATAACTACTATGTGTAAACATGATGTAATCATTGTTATTATACTACCCATTTGATTTAGAGTTGTCTGCACCTAATTCTATGAGTGTGCTACTTATACTCCAGAAGTTACTTTCAGTAACATTACCTTCTCTACACAGTGGAACTTTAGTCTTTGCAGAAGTAAACCAAGTCAATGGCTGTTCCAATGTAAATGGTAACAGGTAGGTTACTGAATTCAGCTTGCATTGGAGTATTCAATGGCACTGAGCACTCTACATGCAAAATCTATACAGATCCAAACCTCCCAGAGTAGTTATGTACACAACTTAACCACAGAATGCATTGAATAGAAAGTAATGCATTCAACTCAATGGAGTGTACAGTTCAATTTTGCTGATAACTACTATGTGTAAACATGATGTAATCATTGCTATTATACTACCCATATGATTTAGAGTTGTCTGCACCGAATTCTATGAGTGTGCTACCTATACTCCAGAAGTTACTTTCAGTAACATTACCTTCTCTATACAGTGGAACGATAGCCTATGCAGAAGTAAACGAAGTCAATGGCTGTTCCACTCTAAATGGTAACAGGTAGGCTACTGAATTCAGCTTGCATTGGACTATTCCATGGTACTGAGCACTCTACATGCAATATCTATACAGTTCCAAATCACACTGAGTAGTTATGTACACGACCTTACCACAGAATGCATTGAACAGAAAGTAATGCATTCAACTCAATGGAGTGGACAGTTCAATTTAGCTGATAACAACTATGTGCTAACATGATGTAAATTATGTTAGCACACTAACCATATGATTTAGAGTTGTCTGCACCCAATTCTATGAGTGTGCTACATATACTCCAGAAGTTATTTTCAGTAACATTACCTTCTCTATACAGTGGAACGATAGCCTTTGCAGAATTAAACCAATGGTTGTTCCACTGTAAATGGTAACAGGTAGGTTACTGAATTCAGCTTGCATTGCAGTATTCCATGGTACTGAGCACTCTACATGCAATATCTATACAGTTCCAAATCACACTGAGTAGTTATGTACACAACATTACCACAGAATGCATTGAATAGAAAGTAATACATTCAACTCAATGGAGTGTGCAGTTCAATTTAGCTGATAACTACTATGTGCTAACATGATGTAAATTATGTTAGCACACTAACCATATGATTTAGAGTTGTCTGCAACCAATTTTATGAGTGTGTTACCTATGCTCCAGAACTTACTTTCAGTAACATTACCTTCTCTACACTGTGGAAATTTAGACTTTGCAGAATTAAACCAAGTCAATGACTGTTCCACTGTAAATGGTACCAGGTAGGTTACTGAATTCAGCTTGCATTGGAGTATTCCATGGCACTGAGCACTCAACATGCAATATTTATACAGTTCCAAACAACCCAGAGTAGTTATGTACACAACCTTACCACAGAATGCATTGAATAGAAAGTAATGCATTCAACTCAATGGAGTGGACAGTTCAATTTTGCTGATAACTACTATGTGCTAACATGATGTAATCATTGTTACTATACTACCCTTATGATTTAGAGTTGTCTGCACCCAATTCTATGAGTGTGCTACCTATACAGCAGAAGTTATTTTCAGTAACATTACCTTCTCTACACAGTGGAACGTAAGCCTTTGCAGAATTAAACCAAGTCAATGGCTGTTCCACTGTAAATGGTACCAGGTAGGTTACTGAATTCAGCTTGCATTGGAATATTCCATGGCACTGAGCACTCTACATGCAATATCTATACAGTTCCAAATCACCCAGAGTAGTTATGTACACAACATTTCCACAGAACGCAGTGAATAGAAAGTAATGCATTCAACTCAATGGAGTGTACTGTTCAATTTAGCTGATACCTACTATGTGCTAACATGATGCAAATTATGTTAGCACACTAACCATATGATTTAGAGTTGTCTGCAACCAATTTTATGAGTGTGTTACCTATGCTCCAGAAGTTACCTTCAGTAACATTACCTTCTCTACACAGTGGAACTTTAGCCTTTGCATAAGTAAACCAAGTCAATGGCTGTTCCACTCTAAATGGTAACAGGTAGGTTACTGAATTCAGTTTGCATTGGAGTATTCCATGGCACTGAGCACACTACATGCAAAATCTATACAGTTCCAAACCACCCAGAGTAGTTATGTGCACAACTTAACCACAGAATGCATTGAATAGAAAGTAATGCATTCAACTCAATGGAATGTACAGTTCAATTTTGCTGATAACTACTATGTGTAAACATGATGTAAACATTGTTATTATACTACCCATATGATTTAGCGTTGTCTGCACCCAATTCTATGAGTGTGCTACCTATACTCCAGAAGTTACTTTCAGTAACATTACCTTCTCTATACAGTGGAACGTTAGCCTTTGCAGAATTAAACCAAGTCAATGGTTGTTCCACTGTAAATGGTACCAGGTAGGTTACTGAAATCAGCTTGCATTGGAGTATTCCATGGCACTGAGCACTCTACATGCAATATCTATACAGTTCCAAATCACCCTGATTAGTTATATACGCAAAGTTACCACAGAATGCATTCAATAGAAAGTAATGCATTCAACTCAATGGAGTGTACAGATCAATTTAGCTGATAACTACAATCTGCTAACATGATGGAAATTATGTTGGCACACTAACCATATGATTTAGAGTTGTCTGCCACCAATTGTATGAGTGTGTTACCTATGCTCCAGAAGTTACCTTCAGTGACATTACCTTCTCTACACAGTGGAACTTTAGCCTTTGCAGAATTAAACCAAGTCAATGGCTGTTCCACTGTAAAAGGTACCAGGTAGGTTACTGAAATCAGCTTGCATTGGAGTATTCCATGGCACTGAGCAATCTACATGCAATATCTATACAGTTCCAAACCACCCAGAGTAGTTATGTGCACAACCTTACCACAGAATGCATTGAATAGAAAGTAATGCATTCAACTCCATGGAGTATACAGTTCAATTTTACTGATAACTACAATGTGCTAACATGATGTAATCATTGTTATTATACTACCCATATGATTTAGCGTTGTGTGCACCCAATTCTATGAGTGTGCTACCTATACTCCAGAAGTTACTTTCAGCAACATTACCGTCTCTATACAGTGGAACGTTAGTCTTTGCAGAATTAAACCAAGTCAATGGTTGTTCCACTGTAAATGGTACCAGGTAGGTTACTGAACTCAGCTTGCATTGGAGTATTCCATGGCACTGAGCACTCTACATGCAATATCTATACAGTTCCAAATCACCCAGAGTAGTTATGTACACAACATTTCCACAGAACGCATTGAATAGAAAGTAATGTATTCAACTCAATGGAGTGTACAGTTGAATTTTGCTGATAACTACTATGTGCTAACATGATGTAAATTATGTTAGCACACTAGCCATAAGATTTAGAGTTGTCTGCAACCAATTTTATGAGTGTGTTACCTATGCTCCAGAAGATACTTTCAGTAACGTTACCTTCTCTACACCGTGGAAATTTAGCCTTTGCAGAATTAAACAGAGTCAATGGCTGTTCCACTGTAAATGGTAACAGGTAGGTTACTGAATTCAGCTTGCATTGGAGTATTCCATGGTACTGAGCACTCTACATGCAATATCTATACAGTTCCAAATCACACTGAGTAGTTATGTACACAACCTTACCACAGAATGCATTGAACAGAAAGTAATGCATTCAACTCAATGGAGTGTACAGTTCAATTTTGCTGATAACTACTATGTGTAAACATGATGTAATCATTGTTATTATACTACCCATTTGATTTAGAGTTGTCTGCACCTAATTCTATGAGTGTGCTACTTATACTCCAGAAGTTACTTTCCGTAACATTACCTTCTCTTCACAGTGGAACTTTAGCCTTTGCAGAAGTAAACCAAGTCAATGGCTGTTCCACTGTAAATGGTAACAGGTAGGTTACTGAATTCAGCTTGCATTGGAGTATTCAATGGCACTGAGCACTCTACATGCAAAATCTATACAGTTCCAAACCTCCCAGAGTAGTTATGTACACAACTTAACCACAGAATGCATTGAATAGAAAGTAATGCATTCAACTCAATGGAGTGTACAGTTCAATTTTGCTGATAACTACTATGTGTAAACATGATGTAATCATTGTTATTATACTACCCATATGATTTAGAGTTGTCTGCACCGAATTCTATGACTGTGCTACCTATACTCCAGAAGTTACTTTCAGTAACATTACCTTCTCTATACAGTGGAACGATAGCCTATGCAGAAGTAAACGAAGTCAATGGCTGTTCCACTCTAAATGGTAACAGGTAGGTTACTGAATTCAGCTTGCATTGGACTATTCCATGGTTCTGAGCACTCTACATGCAATATCTATAGAGTTCCAAATTACCCAGAGTAGTTATGTACACAACCTTACCACAGAATGCATTGAACAGAAAGTAATGCATTCAACTCAATGGAGTGGACAGTTCAATTTAGCTGATAACAACTATGTGCTAACATTATGTAAATTATGTTAGCACACTAACCATATGATTTAGAGTTGTCTGCACCCAATTCTATGAGTGTGCTACATATACTCCAGAAGTTATTTTCAGTAACATTACCTTCTCTATACAGTGGAACGATAGCCTTTGCAGAATTAAACCAATGGTTGTTCCACTGTAAATGGTAACAGGTAGGTTACTGAATTCAGCTTGCATTGCAGTATTCCATGGCAGTGAGCACTCTACATGCAATATCTATACAGTTCCAAACAACCCAGAGTAGTTATGTGCACAACCTTACCACAGAATGCATCGAATAGAAAGTAATGCATTCAACTCAAAGGAGTGTGCAGTTCAATTTTGCTGATAACTACTATGTGCTAACATGATGTAAACATTGTTAGTATACTAACCATATGATTTAGAGTTGTCTGCAACCAATTTTATCAGTGTGCTACCTATGCTCCAGAAGTTATTTTCAGTAACATTACCTTCTATACATAGTGGAACTTTAGCCTTTGCAGAAGTATAACAAGTCAATGGCTGTTCCACTGTAAATAGTAACAGGTAGGTTACTGAATTCAGCTTGCATTGGAGTATTCCATGGCACTGAGCACTCTACATGCAAAATCTACACAGTTCCAATTCACCCAGAGTAGTTATGCACACAACCTTACCACAGTATGCATTGTATAGAAAGTAATGCATTCAAATCAATAGAGTGTACGGTTCAATTTAGCTGATAACTACTATGTGCTATCATGATGTAAATAATGATAGCACACTACCCATATGATTTCGAGTTGTCTACACCCAGTTCTATGAGTGTGCTACCTATGCTCCAGAAGTTACTTTCCGTAACATTACCTTCTCTACACAGTGGAACTTTAGCCTTTGCAGAAGTAAACCAAGTGAATGGCTGTTCCACTGTAAATGGTAACAGGTAGGTTACAGAATTCAGCTTGCATTGGAGTATTCCATGTCACTGAGCACTCTACATGCAAACTCTATACAGTTCCAAACCACCCAGAGTAGTTATGTACACAACCTTACCAGAGAATGCATTGAATAGAAAGTAATATATTCAACTCAATGGACTGTACAGTTCAATTTTGCTGATAACTACTATGTGCTAACATGATGTAATCATTCTTATTATACTACCCATATGATTTAGAGTTGTCTGCACCCATTTCTATGAGTGTGCGACCTATACTCCAGAAGTTACTTTCAGTAACATTACCTTCTCTATACAGTGGAACGATAGCCTTTGCAGAATTAAACCAAGTCAATGGATATTCCTCTGTAAATGGTACCAGGTAGGTTACAGAATTCAGCTTGAATTGGAGTCTTCCACGGCACTGAGCACACTACATGCAATATCTATACAGTTCCAAACGACCCAGAGTAGTTATGTGCACAACTTAACCACAGAATGCATTGAATAGAAAGTAATGCATTCAACTCAATGGAGTGTACAGTTCAATTTTGCTGATAACTACTATGTGTAAACATGATGTAAACATTGTTATTATACTACCCATATGATTTAGAGTTGTCTGCACCCAATTCTATGAGTGTGCTACCTATACTCCAGAAGTTACTTTCAGTAACATTACCTTCTCTATACAGTGGAACGTTACCCTTTGCAGAATTAAACCAAGTCAATGGCTGTTCCATTGTAAATGGTAACAGGTAGGTTACTGAAAACAGCTTGCACTGAAGTATTCCATGGCACTGAGCACTCTACATGCAAACTCTATACAGTTCCAAACCACCCAGAGTAGTTATGTACACAACCTTACCACAGAATGCATTGAATAGAAAGTAATGTATTCAACTCAATGGAGTTTACAGTACAATTTTGCTGATAACTACTATGTGCTAACATGATGTAATCATTCTTATTATACTACCCATATGATTTAGAGTTGTCTGCACCCAATTCTATGAGTGTGCGACCTATACTCCAGAAGTTACTTTCAGTAACATTACCTTCTCTATACAGTGGAACGATAGCCTTTGCAGAAATAAACCAAGTCAATGGCTGTTCCACTGTAAATGGTAACATGTAGGTTACTGAATTCAGCTTGCATTGGAGTATTCCACGGTACTGAGCACTGTACATGCAATATGTATATAGTTGCAAATCACCCTGTGTAGTTATGTACACAACGTTACCACAGAATGCATCGAATAGAAAGCAATGCATTCAACTCAATGGAGTGTACAGTTCAATTTAGCTGATAACTACTATGTGCTAACATGATGTAAACATTGTTAGTACACTAACCATATGACTTAGAGTTGTCTGCAACCAATTTTATCAGTGTGCTACCTATGCTCCTGAAGTTACTTTCAGTAACATGACCTTCTGTACACAGTGGAACTTTAGCCTTTGCTGCAGTAAACCAATTCAATGGCTGTTCCACTGTAAATGGTACCAGGTAGGTTACTGAAATCAGCTTGCATTGGAGTATTCCATGGCACTGAGCACTGTACATGGAATATCTATACAGTTCCAAATCACCCAGAGTAGTTATGTACACAGCCTTACCACAGAATGCATTGAATAGAAAGTAATGCATTCAACTCAATGGAGTGTACAGTTCAATTTTGCTGATAACTACTATGTGCTAACATGATGTAAACATTGTTAGTATACTAACCATATGATTTAGCGTTGTCTGCAAGCAATTTTATGAGTGTGCCCCCTATGCTCCAGAAGTTACTTTCAGTAAAATTACCTTCTCTGCACAGTTGAACGTTAGCCTTTGCAGAATTAAACCAAGTCAATGGCTGTTCCACTGTAAATGGTACCAGGTAGGTTACTGAATTCAGCTTGCATTGGAGTATTCCATGGCACTGAGCACTCTACATGCAATAACTATCTGAATTCAGGAACCTACCTCATAATGTTCAGAGTGGGACAGCCAAGGACTTTGTTTTGATCTATAAAGGCTAATGTTCCACAGTGTACAAAAGATGAAGCTACTGAAAGTACCTTCTGTAGCATTGGTAGTGCACTCATATAATTGCTTTCAGACTACTCTAATTCATATAGGAAGCAGAATAATAAGGTTTACACCAAGTTCGCACATTGTAGTTTTCAGCAAAATTGTACTATACACTCCAATGAACTGAATGCTGTACTTTCTTTTCAATGCATTTTGTGTTAAGGCTGTGTGCATAAATACTCAAGGTTAATTAAAACTGTATAGATATTGCATGTAGAGTGCTCAGTACCATGGAATACTCAAATCCAAGCTAAATTCGGGAACCTACCTCATAACGTTTACAGTGAAACAACGTGACTTGCTTTAGTTCAGTAAGCGCGATAGATCCACAGTGTAAGAAAGGTGATTCTACTGAAAGTAACTTCTGGAGCTTTGGTAGTACATTCATAAAGTTGGTGGCAGACTACTCTAAATCATATGGTGAGTAGAATAATAAGGTTTACATGTAGTTAGCACTTAGTAGTTTTCATTAAAATTGAACTGTACACTCCATTGTACTGAATGCATCACTTTCTATTCAATGCACTTTGTGTTAAGGCTGTGTACATAAATCCTCAGGGTGAATTGGATCTGTATAGATATAGCATGTAGAGTGCTCACTCCCATGGAATACTCAAATCCAAGCTGAATTCAGGAACCTACCTCATAAAGTTTAGAGTGAAACAACCAGTGACTTGCTTTAGTTCAGTAAACGCAATAGATCCACTAAGAAATGTGATTCTACTGAAAGTAACTTATGGAGCTTTGTTAGTACACCCATAAAATTGGTGGCAGACTACTCTAAATCATATGGTGAGTAACGTAACTACGTTTACATGTAGTTAGCACTTAGAAGTTTTCAGCAAAGTTGAACTGTACACTCCATTGAGCTGAAAGCATTACTTTCTAATCAATGCATTTTGTGTGAAGGCTGTGTACATAACTACTCTGTCTGATTTGGAACTGTATAGATATTGCATGTAGAGTACTCAGTGCCATGGAATACTGAAATGCAAGATGAATTCAGGAACCTACCTCATAATGTTCAGAGTGGAACAGCCAAGGACTTTGTTTAGATCTGTAAATGCTAATGTTCCACAGTTTACAAAAGATGAAGCTACTGAAAGTACCTTCTGGACCTTTGGTAGTACACTCATAAAATTGGTGGCAGACTGCTCTAAATCATATGGTGAGTAGACTAGTAAGGTTTACATGTAGTTAGCACTTAGTAGTTTTCAGCAAAATTGAACTGTACACTCCACTGAGCTGAAAACATTACTTTCTATTCAATGCATTTTGTGTTAAGACTGTGTACATAAATACTCAGGGTGCATTGGAACGGTATGGATATTGCATGTAGAGTGCTCAGTCCCATGGAATATTGAAATGCAAGCTGAATTCAGGAACCTACCTGATAATGTTCAGAGGTGAACAGCCAAGGACTTTGTTTAGATCTGTAAATGCTAATGTTCCACAGTTTACAAAAGATGAAGCTACTGAAAGTACCTTCTGGAGCTTTGGTAGTACACTCATAAATTTTCTTTCAGACTACTCTAAGTCATATAGGAAGCAGAATAATAAGGTTTACACCAGGTTCGCACATAGTAGTTTTCAGCAAAATTGAACTGTACACTCCAATGACCTGAATGCAGTACTTTCTATTCAATGCATTTTGTGTTAAGGCTGTGTGCATAAATACTCAAGGTTAATTAAAACTGTATAGATATTGCATGTAGAGTGCTCAGTCCCATGGGATACTCAAATCCAACCTGAATTCTGGAACCTACCTCATAAAGATTTCACTGCAACAAACAGTGACTTGCTTTAGTTCAGTAAACGCTGTAGTTCCACTGTGTAAGAAAGCTGATTCTACTGAAAGTAACTTCTGGACCTTTGGTAGTACACTCATAAAATTGGTGGCAGACTGCTCTAAATCATATGGTGAGTAGACTAGTAAGGTTTACATGTAGTTAGCACTTAGTAGTTTTCAGCAAAATTGAACTGTACACTCCACTGAGCTGAAAACATTACTTTCTATTCAATGCATTTTGTGTTAAGACTGTGTACATAAATACTCAGGGTGCATTGGAACGGTATGGATATTGCATGTAGAGTGCTCAGTCCCATGGAATATTGAAATGCAAGCTGAATTCAGGAACCTACCTGATAATGTTCAGAGGTGAACAGCCAAGGACTTTGTTTAGATCTGTAAATGCTAATGTTCCACAGTTTACAAAAGATGAAGCTACTGAAAGTACCTTCTGGAGCTTTGGTAGTACACTCATAAATTTTCTTTCAGACTACTCTAAGTCATATAGGAAGCAGAATAATAAGGTTTACACCAGGTTCGCACATAGTAGTTTTCAGCAAAATTGAACTGTACACTCCAATGACCTGAATGCAGTACTTTCTATTCAATGCATTTTGTGTTAAGGCTGTGTGCATAAATACTCAAGGTTAATTAAAACTGTATAGATATTGCATGTAGAGTGCTCAGTCCCATGGGATACTCAAATCCAACCTGAATTCTGGAACCTACCTCATAAAGATTTCACTGCAACAAACAGTGACTTGCTTTAGTTCAGTAAACGCTGTAGTTCCACTGTGTAAGAAAGCTGATTCTACTGAAAGTAACTTCTGGACCTTTGGTAGTACACTCATAAAATTGGTGGCAGACTGCTCTAAATCATATGGTGAGTAGACTAGTAAGGTTTACATGTAGTTAGCACTTAGTAGTTTTCAGCAAAATTGAACTGTACACTCCACTGAGCTGAAAACATTACTTTCTATTCAATGCATTTTGTGTTAAGACTGTGTACATAAATACTCAGGGTGCATTGGAACGGTATGGATATTGCATGTAGAGTGCTCAGTCCCATGGAATATTGAAATGCAAGCTGAATTCAGGAACCTACCTGATAATGTTCAGAGGTGAACAGCCAAGGACTTTGTTTAGATCTGTAAATGCTAATGTTCCACAGTTTACAAAAGATGAAGCTACTGAAAGTACCTTCTGGAGCTTTGGTAGTACACTCATAAATTTTCTTTCAGACTACTCTAAGTCATATAGGAAGCAGAATAATAAGGTTTACACCAGGTTCGCACATAGTAGTTTTCAGCAAAATTGAACTGTACACTCCAATGACCTGAATGCAGTACTTTCTATTCAATGCATTTTGTGTTAAGGCTGTGTGCATAAATACTCAGGGTGAATTGGAACTGTATTGATATTGCATGTAGAGTGCTCAGTCCCATGGGATACTCAAATCCAACCTGAATTCTGGAACCTACCTCATAAAGATTTCACTGCAACAAACAGTGACTTGCTTTAGTTCAGTAAACGCTGTAGTTCCACTGTGTAAGAAAGCTGATTCTACTGAAAGTAACTTCTGGACCTTTGGTAGTACACTCGTAAAATTGGTGGCAGACTGCTCTAAATCATATGGTGAGTAGACTAGTAAGGTTTACATGTAGTTAGCACTTAGTAGTTTTCAGCAAAATTGAACTGTACACTCCACTGAGCTGAAAACATTACTTTCTCTTCAATGCATTTTGTGTTAAGACTGTGTACATAAATACTCAGGGTGCATTGGAACGGTATGGATATTGCATGTAGAGTGCTCAGTCCCATGGAATACTGAAATGCAAGCTGAATTCAGGAACCTACCTGATAATGTTCAGAGGTGAACAGCCAAGGACTTTGTTTAGTTCTGTAAACGCTAATGTTCCACAGTGTACAAAGGAAGAAGCTACTGAAAGAACCTTCTGGAGCTTTGCTCGTGCACTCATAAATTTGCTTTCAGACTGCTCTAATTCATATAGGAAGCAGAATAATAAGGTTTACACCAAGTACGAACATAGTAGTTTTCAGCAAAATTGAACTGTACACTCCAATGACCTGAATGCAGTACTTTCTATTCAATGCATTTTGTGTTAAGGCTGTGTGCATAAATACTCAAGGTTAATTAAAACTGTATAGATATTGCATGTAGAGTGCTCAGTACCATGGAATACTAAAATCCAAGCTGAATTCGGGAACCTACCTCATAAAGTTTAGAGTGAAAGAACCAGTGACTTGCTTTAGTTCAGTAAACGCGATAGATCCACTTGTAAGAAAGGTGATTCTACTGAAAGTAACTTCTGGAGGTTTGGTAGTACACTCATAAAATTGTTGGCAAACTACTCTAAATCATATGGTGAGTAACGTAATAAGGTTTACATCTAGTTATCACTTAGTAGTTTTCCGCAAAATTGAACTGTACACACCATTGTACTGAATGCATCACTTTCTAATCAATGCATTTTGTGTTAAGGCTGTGTACATAAATACTCAGGGTGAATTGGAACTGTATTGATATTGCATGCAGAGTGCTCAGTCCCATGGAATACTCAAATCCAAGCTGAATTCGGGAACCTACCTCATAATATTCAGAGGTGAACAGCCAAGGACTTTGTTTAGATCTGTAAACTCTAATGTTCCACAGTGTACAAAAGATGAAGCTACTGAAAGTACCTTCTGGAGCTTTTGTAGTGCACTCATAAAATTGCTTTCAGACTACTCTAATTCATATAGGAAGCAGAATAATAAGGTTTACACCAAGTTCGCACATAGTAGTTTTCAGCAAAATTCAACTGTACACTCCAATGACCTGAATTCAGTACTTTCTATTCAAAGCATTTTGTGTTAAGTCTGTGTACATAAATACTCAGGGTGACTTGATATTGCATGTAGAGTAAATGCAAGATGAATTCAGGAACCTACCTACCTCATAATGTACAGAGTGGAACAGCCAAGGACTTTGTTTAGATCTGTAAAGGCTAATGTTCCACAGTGTACAAAAGGATGCCACTATAAGTAACTTCTGGACCTTTGAAAGTGCACTCATATAATTGGTGGCAGACTACTTTAAATCATACAGGAAGCAGAATAATAAGGTTTACATCAAGTTAGCACATGATAGTTTTCAACAATATTGAACTATACACTGCATTCAGCTGAATGCACTACTTTCTATTCAAAGCATTTTAGTTTAAGGCTGTGTACATGAATTATCAGGGGGAATTGGAACTGTATAGATATTGCACGTAGAGTACTCAGTCCCATGGAATACTCAAACCCAAGCTGAATTTTGAAAACTACCTCATGACGTTCAGAGTGTAACAGCCAATGTCTTGGTTTAGTTCTGTAAATGCTAATATTCCACAGTGTAGAAAGGATGATGTTTCTGAAAGTAACTTCTGGAGGTTTGGTTGTACACTCATAAAGCTGGTGGCCGAGTACTCTAAATCAAATGCTGAATGAAATAATAAAGTTTACATCCAGTTAGCACTTATTTAGTTTTCATTAAAATTGAACTGTACACTCCATTGTACTGAATGCATCACTTTCTATTCAAAGCATTTTGTGTTAAGGCTGTGTACATAAATACTCAGGGTGAATTGGAACTGTATATGCCATGGAATACTGAAATTGGTGGCAGACTGCTCTAAATCATATGGTGAGTAGAATAATAAGGCTTACATGTAGTTAGCACTTAGTAGTTTTCAGCAAAATTGAACTGTATACTCCACTGAGCTGAAAGCATTACTTTCTATTCAATGCTGTGTATATAAATACTCAGGGTGAATTGGAACTGTATAGATATTGCATGTAGAGTGCTCAGTCCCATGGAATACTCAAATCCAAGCTGAATTCGGGAACCTACCTCATAATGTTTCGAGTGAAACAATCAGTGACTTGCTTTAGTTCAGTAAACGCTGTAGTTCCACTGTGTAAGAAAGGTGATTCTACTGAAAGTAACTTCTGGAGCTTTGGTAGTACACTCATCAAATTGGTGGCAGACTACTCTAAATCATATGGTGAGTTACGTAATGAGGTTTACATCTAGTTATCACTTAGTAGTTTTCAGCAAAATTGAACTGTACGCTCCATTGAGCTGAAAGCAATAATTTCTAATCAATGCATTTTGTGTTAAGGCTGTGTACATAACTACTCAATGTGAATTGGAACTGTATAGATATTGCATGTAGAGTACTCAGTGCCATGGAATACTGAAATGCAAGCTGAATTCAGGAACCTACCTCATAATGTTCAGAGTGGAACAGCCAAGGAGTTTGTTTAGATCTGTAAACGCTAATGTTCCTCAGTGTACAAAAGATGAAGCTACTGGAAGTACCTTCTGGCGCTTTAGCAGTGCTCTCATAAAATTGCTTTCAGACCACTCTTATTCATATAGGAAGCAGAACAATAAGGTTTACACCAAGTTCGCACATAGTAGTTTTCAGCAAAATTGAACTGTACACTCCAATGACCTGAATGCAGTATTTTCTGTTCAAAGCATTTTGTGTTAAGGAGGTGTACATAAATAATCAGGGTGAATTCGAACTGTATTGATATTGCATGTAGAGTGCTCAGTCCCATGGAATACTCAAATCCAAGGTGATTTCGGGAACCTACCTCATAAAGTTTAGAGTGAAACAATCAGTGACTTGCTTTACTTCAGTAAACGTGATAGATCCAATGTGTAAGAAAGGTGATTGTACTGAAAGTAACTTCTGGAGCTTTGGTAGTACACTCATAAAATTGGTGGCAGACTACTCTAAATCATATGCTGAATAAAATAATAAAGTTTACACCAAGTTCGCACATAGTAGTTTTCATCAAAATTCAACTGTACACTCCAATGACCTGAATGCATCACTTTCTATTCAATGCATTTTGTGTTAAGGCTGTGTACATAACTACTCAGGGTGATTTGGAACTGTATAGATATTGCATGTAGAGTGCTCAGTCCCATGGAATGCTCAAATCCAAGCTGAATTCGGGAACCTAACTCATAACGTTTAGAGTGAAACAATCAGTGACATACTTTAGTTCAGTAAACGCTACAGTTCCTCTGTGGAAGAAAGGTGATTCTACTGAAAGTAACTTCTGGAGTTTTGGTAGTACACTCATCAAATTGGTGGCAGACTACTCTAAATCATATAGGAAGCAGAATAATAAGGTTTACATCAAGTTAGCACATGGTAGTTTTCAACAAAATTGATCTATACACTGCCTTCAGCTGAATGCACTACTTTGTATTCAAAGCATTTTATTTTAAGGCTGTGTACATGAATTATCAGGGGGAATTGGAACTGTATAGATAATGCATGTAGAGTGCTCAGTCCCATGGAATACTCAAATCCAAGCTGAATTCTGAAACCTACCTCATAATGTTCAGAGTGGAACAGCCAAGCACTTTGTTTAGATCTGTAAACGCAAATGTTCCACAGTGTACAAAAGATGAAGCTACTGAAAGTACCTACTGGAGCTTTGGTAGTGCACTCATAAAATTGCTTTCAGACTACTCTAATTCATATAGGAAGCAGAATAATAAGGTTTACACCAAGTTCGCACATAGTAGTTTTCATCAAAATTCAACTGTACACTCCAATGACCTGAATGCAGTAATTTCTATTCAAAGCATTTTGTGTTAAGACTGTGTACATAAATACTCAGGGTGAATTGGAACTGTATAGATATTGCATGTAGAGTGCTCAGTCCCATGGAATGCTCAAATCCAAGCTGAATTCGGGAACCTAACTCATAACGTTTAGAGTGAAACAATCAGTGACATACTTTAGTTCAGTAAACGCTACAGTTCCTCTGTGGAAGAAAGGTGATTCTACTGAAAGTAACTTCTGGAGTTTTGGTAGTACACTCATCAAATTGGTGGCAGACTACTCTAAATCATATGGTGAGTAATGTAATGAGGTTTACATCTAGTTATCACTTAGTAGTTTTCAGCAAAATTGAACAGTACACTCCATTGAGCTGAAAGCATTACTTTCCAATCAATGCATTTTGTGTTAAGGCTGTGTACATAACTACTCAGTCTGATTTGGAACTGTATTGATATTGCATGTAGAGTACTCAGTGCCATGGAATACTGAAATGCAAGCTGAATTCAGGAGCCTACCTGATAATGTTCAGAGGTGAACAGCCAAGGGCTTTGTTTAGATCTGTAAACGCTAATGTTCCACAGAGTACAAAAGATGAAGCTACTGAAAGTAACTTCTGGAGCTTCAGTAGTGCACTCATAAAATTGCTTTCAGATTACTCTAATTCATATAGGAAGCAGAATAATAAGGTTTACACCAAGTTCGCACATAGTAGTTTTCATCAAAATTCAACTGTACACTCCAATGACCTGAATGCAGTACTTTCTATTCAAGCATTTTGTGTTAAGGCTGTGTACATAAGTACTCAGGGTGAATTGGAACTGTATTGATATTGCATGTAGAGTGCTCAGTCCCATGGAATACTCAAATCCAAGCTGAATTCGGGAACCTACCTCATAAAGTTTTGAGTGCAACAAACAGTGACTTGTTTTAGTTCAGTAAATGCTGTAGTTCCACTCTGTAAGAAAGGTGATTGTACTGAAAGTAACTTCTGGAGCTTTGGTAGTACACTCATAAAATTGGTGGCAGACTACTCTAAATCATATGCTGAATAAAATAATAAAGTTTACATCTAGTTAGCACTTAGTAGTTTTCATTAAATTGAACTGTACACTCCATTGTACTGAATGCATCACTTTCTAATCAATGCATTTTGTGTTAAGGCTGTGTACATAACTACTCAGGGTGAATTGGAACTGTATAGATATTGCATGTAGAGTGATCAGTCCCATGGAATACTCAAATCCAAGCTGAATTCGGGAACCTACCTCATAAGGTTTAGAGTGAAACAACCAGTGACTTGCTATAGATCAGTAAACGCGATAGATCCACTGTGTAAGAAAGGTGATTCTACTGAAAATAACTTCTGGAGCTTTGGTAGTACACTCATAAAATTGGTGGCAGACTGCTCTAAATCATATGGTGAGTAGAATAATAAGGTTTACATGTAGTTAGCACTTAGTAGTTTTCAGCAAAATTGAACTGTACACTCCACTGAGCTGAAAGCATTACTTTCTATTGAATGCTTTTTGTGTTAAGGCTGTGTACATAACTACTCAGGGTGATTTGGAACTGTACAGATATTGCATGTAGAGTGCTCAGTGCCATGGAATACTGAAATGCAAGCTGAATTCAGGAACCTACCTGATAATGTTCTGAGGTGAACAGCCAAGGACTTTGTTTAGATCTGTAAACGCTAATGTTCCACAGTGTACAAAAGGATGCCACTATAAGTAACTTCTGGACCTTTGAAAGTACACTCATATAATTGGTGGCAGGCTACCTTAAATTATATAGGAAGCAGAATAATAAGGGTTACATCAAGTTAGCACATGGTAGTTTTCAACAATATTGAACTATACACTGCATTCAGCTGAATGCACTACTTTCTATTCAAAGCATTTTAGTTTAAGGCTGTGTACGTGAATTATCAGGGGGAATTGGAACTGTATAGATATTGCATGTAGAGTACTCAGTCCCATGGAATACTCAAATCCAAGCTAAATTCGGGAACATACCTCATAAAGTTTTGAGTGCAACAAACAGTGACTTCCTTTAGTTCAGTAAACGCTGTAGTTCCACTGTGTAAGAAAGGTGATTCTACAGAAAGTAACTTCTGGAGCTTTGGTAGTACACTCATAAAATTGGTGGCAGACTACTCTAAATCATATGGTGAGTAACGTAATAAGGTTTGCATCTAGTTATCACTTAGTAGTTTTCAGCAAAATTGAACTGTACACTCCATTGAGCTGAAAGCATTACTTTCTAATCAATGCATTTTGTGTTAATGCTGTGTACATAACTACTCAATGTGAATTGGAACTGTATAGATATTGCATGTAGAGTGCTCAGTCCCATGGAATACTCAAATCCCAGCTGAATTCGGGAACCTACCTCATAATGTTCAGAGCGGAACAGCCAAGGACTTTGTTTAGATCTGTAAACGCTCATGTTCCACAGTGTACAAAAGATGAAGCTACTGAAACTACCTTCTGGAGCTTTGCTAGTGCACTCATAAAATTGCTTTCAGACTACTCTAAATCATATGGTGAGTAGAATAATAAGGTTTACATGTAGTTAGCACTTAGTAGTTTTCAGCAAAATTGAACTGTACACTCCACTGAGCTGAAAGCATTACTTTCTATTCAATGCATTTTGTATTAAGGCTGTGTACATAACTACTCAGGGTGATTTGGAACTGTGTAGATATTGCATGTAGAGTGCTCAGTGCCACGGAATACTGAAATGTAAGCTGAATTCAAGAACCTACCTGATAATGTTCAGAGGTGAACAGCCAAGGACTTTGTTTAGAACTGTAAACGCTAATGTTCCAAAGTGTACAAAAGATGAAGCTGCTGAAAGTACCTTCTGGCGCTTTAGCAGTGCACTCATAAAATTGCTTTCAGACTACTCTAATTCATATGGGAAGCAGAACAATAAGGTTTACACCACGTTCGCACATAGTAGTTTTCAGCAAAATTGAACTGTATACTCCAATGACCTGAATGCAGTATTTTCTGTTCAATGCATTTTGTGTTAAGGCTGTGTACATAAATAATCAGGGTGAATTAAAACTGTTTTGATATTGCATGTAGAGTGCTCAGTCCCATGGAATACTCAAATCCAAGCTGATTTCGGGAACCTACCTCATAAAATTTAGAGTGAAACAATCAGTGACTTGCTTTACTTCAGTGAACGTGATAGATCCAATGTGTAAGAAAGGTGATTCTACTGAAAGTAACTTCTGGAGCTTTGGTAGTACACTCATAAAATTGGTGGCAGACTGCTCTAAATCATATGGTGAGTAACGTAATAAGGTTTGCATCTAGTTATCACTTAGTAGTTTTCAGCAAAATTGAACTGTACACTCCATTGAGCTGAAAGCATTACTTTCTAATCAATGCATTTTGTGTTAAGGCTGTGTACATAACTACTCAGGGTGAATTGGAACTGCATAGATATTGCATGTAGAGTGCTCAGTCCCATGGAATACTCAAATCCAAGCTGATTTCGGGAACCTACCTCATAATGTTCAGAGTGGAACAGCCAAGGACTTTGTTTAGATCGGTAAACGTTAATGCACCACAGTGTACAAAAGATGAAGCTACTGAAAGTACCTACTGGAGCTTTGGTAGTGCACTCATAAAATTGCTTTCAGACTACCCTAATTCATATAGGAAGCAGAATAATAAGGTTTACACCAAGTTCGCACATAGTAGTTTTCAGCAAAATTCAAGTGTACACTCCAATGACCTGAATGCAGTACTTTCTATTCAATGCATTTTGTGTTAAGGCTGTGTACATAAATACTCAGGGTGAATTGGAACTGTATTGATATTGCATGTAGAGTGCTCAGTCCCATGGGATACTCAAATCCAACCTGAATTCTGGAACCTACCTCATAAAGATTTCACTGCAACAAACAGTGACTTGCTTTAGTTCAGTAAACGCTGTAGTTCCACTGTGTAAGAAAGCTGATTCTACTGAAAGTAACTTCTGGACCTTTGGTAGTACACTCATAAAATTGGTGGCAGACTACTCTAAATCATATGCTGAATAAAATAATAAAGTTTACATCTAGTTAGCACTTACTAGTTTTCATTAAATTGAACTGTACACTCCATTGTACTGAATGCATCACTTTCTAATCAATGCATTTTGTGTTAAGGCTGTGTACATAACTACTCAGGGTGAATTGGAACTGTATAGATATTGCATGTAGAGTGATCAGTCCCATGGAATACTCAAATCCAAGCTGAATTCGGGAACCTACCTCATAAGGTTTAGAGTGAAACAACCAGTGACTTGCTATAGATCAGTAAACGCGATAGATCCACTGTGTAAGAAAGGTGATTCTACTGAAAATAACTTCTGGAGCTTTGGTAGTACACTCATAAAATTGGTGGCAGACTGCTCTAAATCATATGGTGAGTAGAATAATAAGGTTTACATGTAGTTAGCACTTAGTAGTTTTCAGCAAAATTGAACTGTACACTCCACTGAGCTGAAAGCATTACTTTCTATTGAATGCTTTTTGTGTTAAGGCTGTGTACATAACTACTCAGGGTGATTTGGAACTGTATAGATATTGCATGTACAGTGCTCAGTGCCATGGAATACTGAAATGCAAGCTGAATTCAGGAACCTACCTGATAATGTTCTGAGGTGAACAGCCAAGGACTTTGTTTAGATCTGTAAACGCTAATGTTCCACAGTGTACAAAAGGATGCCACTATAAGTAACTTCTGGACCTTTGAAAGTACACTCATATAATTGGTGGCAGGCTACCTTAAATCATATAGGAAGCAGAATAATAAGGGTTACATCAAGTTAGCACATGGTAGTTTTCAACAATATTGAACTATACACTGCATTCAGCTGAATGCACTACTTTCTATTCAAAGCATTTTAGTTTAAGGCTGTGTACATGAATTATCAGGGGGAATTGGAACTGTATAGATATTGCATGTAGAGTACTCAGTCCCATGGAATACTCAAATCCAAGCTAAATTCGGGAACATACCTCATAAAGTTTTGAGTGCAACAAACAGTGACTTCCTTTAGTTCAGTAAACGCTGTAGTTCCACTGTGTAAGAAAGGTGATTCTACAGAAAGTAACTTCTGGAGCTTTGGTAGTACACTCATAAAATTGGTGGCAGACTACTCTAAATCATATGGTGAGTAACGTAATAAGGTTTGCATCTAGTTATCACTTAGTAGTTTTCAGCAAAATTGAACTGTACACTCCATTGAGCTGAAAGCATTACTTTCTAATCAATGCATTTTGTGTTAATGCTGTGTACATAACTACTCAATGTGAATTGGAACTGTATAGATATTGCATGTAGAGTGCTCAGTCCCATGGAATACTCAAATCCCAGCTGAATTCGGGAACCTACCTCATAATGTTCAGAGCGGAACAGCCAAGGACTTTGTTTAGATCTGTAAACGCTCATGTTCCACAGTGTACAAAAGATGAAGCTACTGAAACTACCTTCTGGAGCTTTGCTAGTGCACTCATAAAATTGCTTTCAGACTACTCTAAATCATATGGTGAGTAGAATAATAAGGTTTACATGTAGTTAGCACTTAGTAGTTTTCAGCAAAATTGAACTGTACACTCCACTGAGCTGAAAGCATTACTTTCTATTCAATGCATTTTGTATTAAGGCTGTGTACATAACTACTCAGGGTGATTTGGAACTGTGTAGATATTGCATGTAGAGTGCTCAGTGCCACGGAATACTGAAATGTAAGCTGAATTCAAGAACCTACCTGATAATGTTCAGAGGTGAACAGCCAAGGACTTTGTTTAGAACTGTAAACGCTAATGTTCCAAAGTGTACAAAAGATGAAGCTGCTGAAAGTACCTTCTGGCGCTTTAGCAGTGCACTCATAAAATTGCTTTCAGACTACTCTAATTCATATGGGAAGCAGAACAATAAGGTTTACACCACGTTCGCACATAGTAGTTTTCAGCAAAATTGAACTGTATACTCCAATGACCTGAATGCAGTATTTTCTGTTCAATGCATTTTGTGTTAAGGCTGTGTACATAAATAATCAGGGTGAATTAAAACTGTTTTGATATTGCATGTAGAGTGCTCAGTCCCATGGAATACTCAAATCCAAGCTGATTTCGGGAACCTACCTCATAAAATTTAGAGTGAAACAATCAGTGACTTGCTTTACTTCAGTGAACGTGATAGATCCAATGTGTAAGAAAGGTGATTCTACTGAAAGTAACTTCTGGAGCTTTGGTAGTACACTCATAAAATTGGTGGCAGACTGCTCTAAATCATATGGTGAGTAACGTAATAAGGTTTGCATCTAGTTATCACTTAGTAGTTTTCAGCAAAATTGAACTGTACACTCCATTGAGCTGAAAGCATTACTTTCTAATCAATGCATTTTGTGTTAAGGCTGTGTACATAACTACTCAGGGTGAATTGGAACTGTATAGATATTGCATGTAGAGTGCTCAGTCCCATGGAATACTCAAATCCAAGCTGAATTCGGGAACCTACCTCATAAAGTTTAGAGTGAAACAACCAGTGACTTGCTTTAGTTCAGTAAACGCGATAGATCCACTGTGTAAGAAAGGTGATTCTACTGAAAGTAACATCTGGAGCTTTGGTAGTACACTCATAAAATTGGTGGCAGACTGCTCTAAATCATATGGTGAGTAGAATAATAAGGTTTACATGTAGTTAGCACAGTAGTTTTCATTAAAATTGAACTGTGCACTCCATTGTACTGGAAGCATCACTTTCTATTCAATACATTTTGTGTTAAGGCTGTGTACATAAATTCTCAGGGTGAATTGGAACTGTACTGATATTGCAAGTAGAGCACTCAGTCCCATGGAATACTCAAATCCAAGCAGAATTCGGGAACCTACCTCATAATGCTCAGAGTGGAACAGCCAAGGACTTTGTTTAGATCTGTAAACGCTAATGTTTCACAGTATACAAAAGATGATGCCACTATTAAGTAACTTCTGGACCTTTGGTAGTGCACTCATATAATTGGTGGCAGACTACTCTAAATTATACAGGAAGCAGAATAATAAGGTTTACATCAAGTTAGCACATGGTAGTTTTCAACAAAATGGAACTATACAGTGCATTCAGCTGAATGCACTACTTTCTATTCAAAGCATTTTAGTTTAAGGCTGTGTACATGAATTATCAGGGGGAATTGGAACTGTATAGATATTGCATGTAGAGTACTCAGTCCCATGGAATACTCAAATCCAAGCTGAATTCAGGAACCTACCTCATAAAGTTTAGAGTGCAACAAACAGTGACTTGCTTTAGTTCAGTAAACGCTATAGTTCCACAGTGTAAGAAAGGTGATTCTACTGAAAGTATCTTCTGGAGGTTTGGTAGTACACTCATCACATTGGTGGCAGACTACTCTAAATCATATGGTGAGTAACGTAATAAGGTTTACATCTAGTTATCACTTAGTAGTTTTCAGCAATATTGAACTGTACACTCCATTCAGCTGAAAGCATTACTTTCTAATCAATGCTTTTTGTGTTAAGGCTGTGTACATAACTACTCAGGGTGATTTGGAACTGTATAGATATTGCATGTACAGTGCTCAGTGCCATGGAATACTGAAATGCAAGCTGAATTCAGGAACCTACCTGATAATGTTCTGAGGTGAACAGCCAAGGACTTTGTTTAGATCTGTAAACGCTAATGTTCCACAGTGTACAAAAGGATGCCACTATAAGTAACTTCTGGACCTTTGAAAGTACACTCATATAATTGGTGGCAGGCTACCTTAAATCATATAGGAAGCAGAATAATAAGGGTTACATCAAGTTAGCACATGGTAGTTTTCAACAATATTGAACTATACACTGCATTCAGCTGAATGCACTACTTTCTATTCAAAGCATTTTAGTTTAAGGCTGTGTACATGAATTATCAGGGGGAATTGGAACTGTATAGATATTGCATGTAGAGTACTCAGTCCCATGGAATACTCAAATCCAAGCTAAATTCGGGAACATACCTCATAAAGTTTTGAGTGCAACAAACAGTGACTTCCTTTAGTTCAGTAAACGCTGTAGTTCCACTGTGTAAGAAAGGTGATTCTACAGAAAGTAACTTCTGGAGCTTTGGTAGTACACTCATAAAATTGGTGGCAGACTACTCTAAATCATATGGTGAGTAACGTAATAAGGTTTGCATCTAGTTATCACTTAGTAGTTTTCAGCAAAATTGAACTGTACACTCCATTGAGCTGAAAGCATTACTTTCTAATCAATGCATTTTGTGTTAATGCTGTGTACATAACTACTCAATGTGAATTGGAACTGTATAGATATTGCATGTAGAGTGCTCAGTCCCATGGAATACTCAAATCCCAGCTGAATTCGGGAACCTACCTCATAATGTTCAGAGCGGAACAGCCAAGGACTTTGTTTAGATCTGTAAACGCTCATGTTCCACAGTGTACAAAAGATGAAGCTACTGAAACTACCTTCTGGAGCTTTGCTAGTGCACTCATAAAATTGCTTTCAGACTACTCTAAATCATATGGTGAGTAGAATAATAAGGTTTACATGTAGTTAGCACTTAGTAGTTTTCAGCAAAATTGAACTGTACACTCCACTGAGCTGAAAGCATTACTTTCTATTCAATGCATTTTGTATTAAGGCTGTGTACATAACTACTCAGGGTGATTTGGAACTGTGTAGATATTGCATGTAGAGTGCTCAGTGCCACGGAATACTGAAATGTAAGCTGAATTCAAGAACCTACCTGATAATGTTCAGAGGTGAACAGCCAAGGACTTTGTTTAGAACTGTAAACGCTAATGTTCCAAAGTGTACAAAAGATGAAGCTGCTGAAAGTACCTTCTGGCGCTTTAGCAGTGCACTCATAAAATTGCTTTCAGACTACTCTAATTCATATGGGAAGCAGAACAATAAGGTTTACACCACGTTCGCACATAGTAGTTTTCAGCAAAATTGAACTGTATACTCCAATGACCTGAATGCAGTATTTTCTGTTCAATGCATTTTGTGTTAAGGCTGTGTACATAAATAATCAGGGTGAATTAAAACTGTTTTGATATTGCATGTAGAGTGCTCAGTCCCATGGAATACTCAAATCCAAGCTGATTTCGGGAACCTACCTCATAAAATTTAGAGTGAAACAATCAGTGACTTGCTTTACTTCAGTGAACGTGATAGATCCAATGTGTAAGAAAGGTGATTCTACTGAAAGTAACTTCTGGAGCTTTGGTAGTACACTCATAAAATTGGTGGCAGACTGCTCTAAATCATATGGTGAGTAACGTAATAAGGTTTGCATCTAGTTATCACTTAGTAGTTTTCAGCAAAATTGAACTGTACACTCCATTGAGCTGAAAGCATTACTTTCTAATCAATGCATTTTGTGTTAAGGCTGTGTACATAACTACTCAGGGTGAATTGGAACTGTATAGATATTGCATGTAGAGTGCTCAGTCCCATGGAATACTCAAATCCAAGCTGAATTCGGGAACCTACCTCATAAAGTTTAGAGTGAAACAACCAGTGACTTGCTTTAGTTCAGTAAACGCGATAGATCCACTGTGTAAGAAAGGTGATTCTACTGAAAGTAACATCTGGAGCTTTGGTAGTACACTCATAAAATTGGTGGCAGACTGCTCTAAATCATATGGTGAGTAGAATAATAAGGTTTACATGTAGTTAGCACAGTAGTTTTCATTAAAATTGAACTGTGCACTCCATTGTACTGGAAGCATCACTTTCTATTCAATACATTTTGTGTTAAGGCTGTGTACATAAATTCTCAGGGTGAATTGGAACTGTACTGATATTGCAAGTAGAGCACTCAGTCCCATGGAATACTCAAATCCAAGCAGAATTCGGGAACCTACCTCATAATGCTCAGAGTGGAACAGCCAAGGACTTTGTTTAGATCTGTAAACGCTAATGTTTCACAGTATACAAAAGATGATGCCACTATTAAGTAACTTCTGGACCTTTGGTAGTGCACTCATATAATTGGTGGCAGACTACTCTAAATTATACAGGAAGCAGAATAATAAGGTTTACATCAAGTTAGCACATGGTAGTTTTCAACAAAATGGAACTATACAGTGCATTCAGCTGAATGCACTACTTTCTATTCAAAGCATTTTAGTTTAAGGCTGTGTACATGAATTATCAGGGGGAATTGGAACTGTATAGATATTGCATGTAGAGTACTCAGTCCCATGGAATACTCAAATCCAAGCTGAATTCAGGAACCTACCTCATAAAGTTTAGAGTGCAACAAACAGTGACTTGCTTTAGTTCAGTAAACGCTATAGTTCCACAGTGTAAGAAAGGTGATTCTACTGAAAGTATCTTCTGGAGGTTTGGTAGTACACTCATCACATTGGTGGCAGACTACTCTAAATCATATGGTGAGTAACGTAATAAGGTTTACATCTAGTTATCACTTAGTAGTTTTCAGCAATATTGAACTGTACACTCCATTCAGCTGAAAGCATTACTTTCTAATCAATGCTTTTTGTGTTAAGGCTGTGTACATAACTACTCAGGGTGATTTGGAACTGTATAGATATTGCATGTACAGTGCTCAGTGCCATGGAATACTGAAATGCAAGCTGAATTCAGGAACCTACCTGATAATGTTCTGAGGTGAACAGCCAAGGACTTTGTTTAGATCTGTAAACGCTAATGTTCCACAGTGTACAAAAGGATGCCACTATAAGTAACTTCTGGACCTTTGAAAGTACACTCATATAATTGGTGGCAGGCTACCTTAAATCATATAGGAAGCAGAATAATAAGGGTTACATCAAGTTAGCACATGGTAGTTTTCAACAATATTGAACTATACACTGCATTCAGCTGAATGCACTACTTTCTATTCAAAGCATTTTAGTTTAAGGCTGTGTACATGAATTATCAGGGGGAATTGGAACTATATAGATATTGCATGTAGAGTACTCAGTCCCATGGAATACTCAAATCCAAGCTAAATTCGGGAACATACCTCATAAAGTTTTGAGTGCAACAAACAGTGACTTCCTTTAGTTCAGTAAACGCTGTAGTTCCACTGTGTAAGAAAGGTGATTCTACAGAAAGTAACTTCTGGAGCTTTGGTAGTACACTCATAAAATTGGTGGCAGACTACTCTAAATCATATGGTGAGTAACGTAATAAGGTTTGCATCTAGTTATCACTTAGTAGTTTTCAGCAAAATTGAACTGTACACTCCATTGAGCTGAAAGCATTACTTTCTAATCAATGCATTTTGTGTTAATGCTGTGTACATAACTACTCAATGTGAATTGGAACTGTATAGATATTGCATGTAGAGTGCTCAGTCCCATGGAATACTCAAATCCCAGCTGAATTCGGGAACCTACCTCATAATGTTCAGAGCGGAACAGCCAAGGACTTTGTTTAGATCTGTAAACGCTCATGTTCCACAGTGTACAAAAGATGAAGCTACTGAAACTACCTTCTGGAGCTTTGCTAGTGCACTCATAAAATTGCTTTCAGACTACTCTAAATCATATGGTGAGTAGAATAATAAGGTTTACATGTAGTTAGCACTTAGTAGTTTTCAGCAAAATTGAACTGTACACTCCACTGAGCTGAAAGCATTACTTTCTATTCAATGCATTTTGTATTAAGGCTGTGTACATAACTACTCAGGGTGATTTGGAACTGTGTAGATATTGCATGTAGAGTGCTCAGTGCCACGGAATACTGAAATGTAAGCTGAATTCAAGAACCTACCTGATAATGTTCAGAGGTGAACAGCCAAGGACTTTGTTTAGAACTGTAAACGCTAATGTTCCAAAGTGTACAAAAGATGAAGCTGCTGAAAGTACCTTCTGGCGCTTTAGCAGTGCACTCATAAAATTGCTTTCAGACTACTCTAATTCATATGGGAAGCAGAACAATAAGGTTTACACCACGTTCGCACATAGTAGTTTTCAGCAAAATTGAACTGTATACTCCAATGACCTGAATGCAGTATTTTCTGTTCAATGCATTTTGTGTTAAGGCTGTGTACATAAATAATCAGGGTGAATTAAAACTGTTTTGATATTGCATGTAGAGTGCTCAGTCCCATGGAATACTCAAATCCAAGCTGATTTCGGGAACCTACCTCATAAAATTTAGAGTGAAACAATCAGTGACTTGCTTTACTTCAGTGAACGTGATAGATCCAATGTGTAAGAAAGGTGATTCTACTGAAAGTAACTTCTGGAGCTTTGGTAGTACACTCATAAAATTGGTGGCAGACTGCTCTAAATCATATGGTGAGTAACGTAATAAGGTTTGCATCTAGTTATCACTTAGTAGTTTTCAGCAAAATTGAACTGTACACTCCATTGAGCTGAAAGCATTACTTTCTAATCAATGCATTTTGTGTTAAGGCTGTGTACATAACTACTCAGGGTGAATTGGAACTGTATAGATATTGCATGTAGAGTGCTCAGTCCCATGGAATACTCAAATCCAAGCTGAATTCGGGAACCTACCTCATAAAGTTTAGAGTGAAACAACCAGTGACTTGCTTTAGTTCAGTAAACGCGATAGATCCACTGTGTAAGAAAGGTGATTCTACTGAAAGTAACATCTGGAGCTTTGGTAGTACACTCATAAAATTGGTGGCAGACTGCTCTAAATCATATGGTGAGTAGAATAATAAGGTTTACATGTAGTTAGCACAGTAGTTTTCATTAAAATTGAACTGTGCACTCCATTGTACTGGAAGCATCACTTTCTATTCAATACATTTTGTGTTAAGGCTGTGTACATAAATTCTCAGGGTGAATTGGAACTGTACTGATATTGCAAGTAGAGCACTCAGTCCCATGGAATACTCAAATCCAAGCAGAATTCGGGAACCTACCTCATAATGCTCAGAGTGGAACAGCCAAGGACTTTGTTTAGATCTGTAAACGCTAATGTTTCACAGTATACAAAAGATGATGCCACTATTAAGTAACTTCTGGACCTTTGGTAGTGCACTCATATAATTGGTGGCAGACTACTCTAAATTATACAGGAAGCAGAATAATAAGGTTTACATCAAGTTAGCACATGGTAGTTTTCAACAAAATGGAACTATACAGTGCATTCAGCTGAATGCACTACTTTCTATTCAAAGCATTTTAGTTTAAGGCTGTGTACATGAATTATCAGGGGGAATTGGAACTGTATAGATATTGCATGTAGAGTACTCAGTCCCATGGAATACTCAAATCCAAGCTGAATTCAGGAACCTACCTCATAAAGTTTAGAGTGCAACAAACAGTGACTTGCTTTAGTTCAGTAAACGCTATAGTTCCACAGTGTAAGAAAGGTGATTCTACTGAAAGTATCTTCTGGAGGTTTGGTAGTACACTCATCACA
Organism: Hypanus sabinus; assembly: GCF_030144855.1. Classification (NCBI taxonomy): domain Eukaryota; kingdom Metazoa; phylum Chordata; class Chondrichthyes; order Myliobatiformes; family Dasyatidae; genus Hypanus; species Hypanus sabinus. The sequence continues at coordinate 68,053,885 of NC_082718.1, read as the reverse complement.
TTGGTGGCAGACTACTCTAAATCATATGGTGAGTAACGTAATAAGGTTTACATCTAGTTATCACTTAGTAGTTTTCAGCAATATTGAACTGTACACTCCATTCAGCTGAAAGCATTACTTTCTAATCAATGCATTTTGTGTGAAGGCTGTGTACATAGCTACTCAGGGTGATGTGGAACTGTATAGATACTGCATGTAGAGTACTCAGTGCCATGGAATACTGAAATGCAAGCTGAATTCAGGAATTTACCTGATAATGTTCAGAGGTGAACAGCCAAAGACTTTCTTTAGATCTGTAAACGCTAATGTTCCTCAGTGTAGAAAAGATGATGCCACTATAAGTAACTTCTGGAACTTTGGTAGTGCTCTCATATAATTGGTGGCGGACTACTCTAAATCATATAGGAAGCAGAATAATAAGGTTTACATCAAGTTAGCACATGGTAGTTTTCAACAAAATGGAACTATACAGTGCATTCAGCTGAATGCACTACTTTGTATTCAAAGCATTTTATTTTAAGGCTGTGTACATGAATTATCAGGGGGAATTGGAACTGTATAGATATTGCATGTAGAGTACTCAGTCCCATGGAATACTCAAATCCAAGCTGAATTCTGAAACCTACCTCATGACGTTCAGAGTGCGACAGCCAATGACTTGGTTTAGTTCTGTAAACGCTAATATTCCACAGTGTAGAAAGGATGATGTTTCTGAAAGTAACTTCTGGAGGTTTGGTTGTACACTCACAAAGCTGGTGGCAGAATACTCTAAATCATATGCTGAATAAAATAATAATGTTTACATTTAGTTAGCACTTATTAGTTTTCATTAAAATTGAACTGTACACTCCATTGTACTGAATGCATCACTTTCTATTCAATGCATTTTGTGTAAAGGCTGTGTACATAAATTCTCAGGGTGAATTGGAACTGTAATGATACTGCATGTAGAGTGCTCAGTCCCACGGAATACTCAAATCCAAGCTGAATTCGGGAACCTACCTCATAAAGTTTAGAGTGCAACAAACAGTGACTTGCTTTAGTTAAGTAAACGCTATAGTTCCACTGTGTAAGAAAGGTGATTCTACTGAAAGTAACTTCTGGAGCTTTGGTAGTACACTCATAAAATTGGTGGCAGACTGCTCTTAATCATATGGTGAGTTGAATAATAAGGTTTACATGTAGTTAACACTTAGTAGTTTTCAGCAAAATTGAACTGTACACTCCACTGAGCTGAAAGCATTACTTTCTATTCAGTGCATTTTGTGTTAAGGCTGTGTACATAAATTCTCAGGGTGAATTGGAACTGTATAGATATTGCATGTAGAGTGCTCAGTCCCATGGAATACTCAACTCCAAGCTGAATTCGGGAACCTACCTCATAAAGTTTAGAGTGTACTAGATGTAAACCTTATTACTTTACTCTCCATATGATTTAGTGTAGTCTGCCACCAGCTTTATGAGTGTACTACCAAAGCTCCAGAAGTTACTTTCAGTAACATCATTCTGTATACACTGTGGAACATTAGCCTTTACAGAACTAAACCAAGTCATTGGCTGTTTCACTCTGAACATCATGAGGTAGGTTCCAGAAATCAGTTTGGATTTGAGTATTCCATGGGACTGAGTACTCTCCATGCAATATCAATACAGTTCGAATTCACCCTGATTATTTATGTACACAGCCTTAACACAAAATGCATTGAATAGAAAGTACTGCTTTCAGCTGAATGCAGTGTGTAGTTCAATTTTGCTGAAACGTACTCTGTGCTATCTTGATGTAAACCTTATTATTCTGCTTCCTATATGATTTAGAGTAGACTGCCAGCAATTTTATGAGTGCACTACCAAAGCTCCAGAAGGTACTTTCAGTAGCATCATCTTTTGTACACTGTGGAACATTAGCGTTTACAGATCTAAACAAAGACCTTGGCTGTTCCACTCTGAACATGATGAGGTAGGATACTGAATTCAGCTTGCAATTCACTATTCCATGGCACTGAGTACTCTACATGCAATATCTATACAGTTCCAAATCACCTTCAGCAATTATGTACACAGCGTTAACACAAAATGCATTGAATAGAAAGTAATGCTTTCAGCTCATCGGAGTGCACAGCTGAATTTTGCTGAAAACTACTAAGTGTTAACTAAATGTAAACCTTATTATTTTACTCATCATATGATTTAGAGTAGTCTGCCATCAATTTTATGAGTGTACTACCAAAGCTCCAGAAGTTACTTTCAGTAGAATCAGCTTTCTTACACAGTGGAACTATAGCGTTTACTGAAGTAAAGCAAGTCATTGGGTGTTCCACTCTGAACTTTATAAGGTGGGTTCCAGAATTCAGCTTGGATTTCAGTAATCCATCACACTGAGAACTCTACATGCAATATCTATATTGTTCCGATTCACCCTCAGTTGCTTTGTAGCCAGCCTTAACACAAAATGCATTGAAAAGAAAGTACTGCATTCAACGCAATGGAGTGTACAGGTCAATTTTGTTGAAAACTGTTATGTGCTAACTTGTTGAAAACCTTATTATTCAGCTTCCAATATGATTTGGAGTAGTCTGCCGCCAATTTTATGATTGTACTACCAAAGCTCCAGACGTTACTTTCAGTAGCATCATCTTTTGTATTCTGTGGAACATTAGCGCTTGCAGATCTAAACAAAGTCCTTGGCTGTTCCACTCTGAAAATTATGAGGTAGGTTCCTGAATTCAGCTTGCATTTCAGTATTCCATCGCACTGACTACTCTACATGCAATATCTATACAGTTCCAAATCAGACTGAGCAGTTATGTACACAGCCTTAACACAAAATGCATTGATTAGAAAGTAATGCTTTCAGCTCAATGGAGTGTACAGTTCAATTTTGCTGAAAACTACTATGTGCTAACTTGATGTAAACCTTATTATTCTGCTTCCTATACAATTCAGAGTAGCTTGCCCCAAATTTTATGAAAGTACTACCAAAGCTCCAGAAGTTACTTTCAGTAGCATCATCTTTTGTACAATATGGAACATTATCACTTACAGATGTAAACAAAGTCCTTGGCTGTTCCAGTCGGAACATTATGATGTAGGTTCCTGAATTCAGCTTGCATTTCAGTATTCCATGACACTGAGTACTCTACATGCAATATCTATACAGATGCAATTCACCATGAGTAGCTATGTACACAGCCTTAACACAAAATGCATTGACAGCAAGAACTGCATTCAGCTCTATGGAGTGCACAGCTGAATTTTGCTGAAAACTACTAAGTGTTAACTAAATGTAAAACTTATTATTTTACTCATCATATGATTTAGAGTAGTCTGCCACCAATTTTATGAGTATACTACCAAAGCTCCAGAAGTTACTTTCTGTAGAATCAGCTTTCTTACATACAGGAACAATAGCGTTTACTGAACTAAAGCAAGTCACTGGTTTTTGCACTCTGAACATTATGAGGTACCTTCCAGAATTTAGCTTGGATTTGAGTATTCCATGGGACTGAGTACTCTACATGCAATATCTATACAGTTCCAATTCACCCTGAGTAGTTATGTACACAGGCTTCACAAAAAATGCATTGAATAGAAAGTACAGCTTTCAGCTCAATGGAGTGTACAGTTCAATTTTGATGAAAACTACTATGTGCTAACTTGATCTAAACCTTATTAGTCAGCCGCCTATATGATATAGAGCAGTCTGCCACCAATTTTATGATTGTACCACCAAAGCTCCAGAAGTTACTTTCAGTAACATTACCTTCTCTACACAGTGGAACTTTAGCCTTTACAGAAGTAAACGAAGTCAATGGTTGTTCCACTCTAAATGGTAACAGGTAGGTTACTGAATTCAGCTTGCATTGGAGTATTCCACGGCACTGAGCACTCTACATGCAATATCTATACAGTTGCAATACACCTTGAGTAGTTATGTACAGCCTTAACACAAAATCCTTAGAATAGAAAGTACTGCATTCAGCTCAATGGAGGTACAGTTCAATTTTGCTGAGAACTACTAAGTGCTAACAAGATGTAAACTGCATTGTTTTACTCAGCAGATGATTTAGAGTCATCTGCCACCAATTTTATGAGTGTCCTACCAAAGCTGCAGAAGTTACTTTCATTAACATCATCTTTTATACAATGTGGAACATTAGCGTTTACTGATCAAAGCAAAGTCATTGGCTGTTCCACTCTGAACATTATGAGGTAGGCTCCTGAATTCAGCTTGCATTTCAGTATTCCTTTCCACTGCGTACTCTACATGCAATATCCATCCAGTTGCAATTCACCCAGAGTAGTTATGTACACAGCCTTAACAGAACGTGCATTGAACAGAAAGTAATGCATTCAGCTCAATGGAGTGTACTGATCAAATTTGCTGAAAACTACTAAGTGATAACTAGATTTAAACTTTATTACTTTACTCAGCATATGATTTAGAGTAATCTGCCACCAATTTTATGAGTGTACTACCAAAGCTCCAGAAGTTACTTTCAGTAAAATCAACTTTCTTAAACAGTGGAACTATAGCGTTTACTGAACTAAAGCAATCACTGGTTGTTGCACTCTGAAAGTTACGAGGTAGGTTCCAGAATTCAGCGTGGATTTGAGTATTCCAATGCACTGAGTACTCTACATGCAATATCTACATAGTTCCGATTCATCCTGAGTAGTTATGTACACAGCCTTAACAGAAAGTGCATTGAATTGATAGTACTGCATTCAGCTCAATGGAGTGTACAGGTCAATTTTGCTGAAAACTATGTACAAACTTGATGCAAACCTTATTATTTTGCTTCCTATATGATTTAGAGTAGTCTGCCACCAATTTAATGAGTGCACTGCCAAAGCTCCAGAAGTTAATTTCAGTGACATCATCTTTTGTACAATGTGGAACAGTAGCGTTTAGAGATCTAAGCAAAGTCATTGGCTGTTCCACTCTGAACATTATGAGGTAGTTTCCAGAATTCAGCTTGCATTTCGGGTAATCCATGCCACTGAATACTGAATATGCAATATCTATACAGTTCCAATTCACCCTGAGTAGTTACGTACACAGTCTTAACACAAAATGCATTCAATTGAAAGTAATGCATTCAGCTCAATGGAGTGTACAGTCCAATTTTGCTGAAAAGTACTATGCGCTTACTTGATATAAACCTTATTACTCTGCTTCCTTTATGATTTAGAGTAGTCTGCCACTAATTTTATGACTGCACTACCAAAGCTCCAGGAGTTACTTCCAGTAGAATCAATTTTCTTACACAGTGGAACTATAGTGTTTACTGATCTAAAGCAAGTCACTGGTTGTGGCACTCTGAACCTTATGAGGTATGTTCCAGAATTCAGCTTGGATTTTTGTATTCCATAGCACTGAGTACTCTACATGCAATATCTATACAGTTCCATTTCACCCTGAGTAGTTATGAACAGAGCCTGAACAGAAAGTGCACTGAATAGAAAGTACTGCTTTCAGCTCAATTGAGTGTGCAGGTCAATATTGCCGAAAACTGCTATGGCTAACTTGATGTAAATCTTATTATTCTGCTTCCTATATGATTTAGAGTAGTCTGCTACCAACTTTATGAGTGTGCTACCAAAGCTCCAGAAGTTACTTTCAGTAGAATCACCTTTCTTCCGCACTGGAACTATAGCGTTTACTGAACTAAAGCAAGTCACTGGTTGTTGCACTCTGAACATTATGAGGTTGGTTCCAGAATTCAGCTTGCATTTCAGTATTCCATGGCATTGAGCACTCTGCATGCAATATCTATACAGTTCCAATTCACCCTGAGTAGTTATGTACACCTCCTTAACACAACCTGCATTGAATAGAAAGTACTGCGTTCAGCTCAATGGAATTTACAGATCAATTTTGATGAAAACTACTAAGTGCTAACTAGATTTAAACTTTATTATTTTACTCAGCTTATGATTTAGAGTAGTCTGCCACCAATTTTATGAGGGTGCTACCGATGCTCGAGAAATTACTTTCAGTAGAATTAACTTTCTTACACAGTGGAACTATAGTGTTTACTGATCTAAAGCAAGTCACTGGTTGTGGCACTCTGAACGTTATGAGGTATGTTCCAGAATTCAGCTTGGATTTGTGTATTGCATGGCACTGAGTACTCTACATGCAATATCTATACAGTTCCAATTCACCCTGAGTAGTTATGTACAGAGCCTTAACTTAAAGAGCATTGAATAGAAAGTACTGCATTCAGCTCAATGGAGTTTAGAGGTCAATATTTATGAAAACTACTATGGATAACTTGATGTAAAACTTATTATTCTGCTTCCTATATGATTTAGAGTAGTCTGCAACCATCGTTATGAGTGTGCTACCAAAGCTACAGAAGTTACTTTCAGCAGAATCACCTTTCTTCCACACTGGAACTATAGCATTTACTGAACAAAAGCAAGTCACTGGTTGTTGCACTCTGAACTTTATGAGGAAGGTTCCAGAATTCAGCTTGGAATTCAGTATTCCAATGCACTGAGTACTCTACATGCAATAGCTATACAGTTCCAATTCACCCTGAGTAGTTATGTACACGCCTTAGCACAAAATGCATTGAATAGAAAGTAATGCTTTCAGCTGAATGGAGTGTACATATCAGTACAGATCAATTTTGCTGAAAAGTACTAAGTGCTAACAAGATTTAAACATTATTATTTTACTTGGCATATGATTTAGAGTAGTCTGCCACCAATTTTATGAGTGTCCTACCAAAGCTCCAGAAGTTACTTTCAGTAGAATCAACTTTCTTACACAGTGGAACTATAGCGTTTACTAAAGTAAAACAAGTCACTGGTTGTTGCACTCTCAACGTTATAAGGTATGCTCCAGAATTCAGCATGGATTTGAATATTCCAATGCACTGAGTACTCTACAAGCAATATCTATACAGTTCCAATTCACCGTGATTAGTTATGTATACCGCCTTAAAGCAAAATGCTTTGATTAGAAAGTAATGCTTTCAGCTCAATGTACAGATCAATTTTGATGAAAACTACTACGTGCTAACTAGATTTAATCTTTATTATTTTACACAGCTTATGATTTAGAGTAGTCTGCCACCAATTTTATGAGGGCGCTACCGAAGCTCCAGAAGTTACTTTCGGTAGAATCAACTTTCTTACACAGTGGAACTATAGAGTTTATTAAAGTAAAACAAGTCATTGGTTGTTGCACTCTGAACATTATGAGGTAGGCTCCAGAATTCAGCTTGCATTTCGGGTATTCGTAGGCACTGAGTACTCTACATACAATATCGATACAGTTCCCATTCACCCTGAGTAGTTATGTACACAGCCTTAAGACAAAATGCATTGAATAGAATGTAATGCATTCAGCTCAATGGAGTGTACAGTCCAATTTTGCTGAAAACTACTATGTGCTTACTTGATGTAAACCTTATTATTCTACTTCCTATATGATTTAGAGTAGTCTGCCACCAATTTTATGAGTGTACTACCAAAGCTCCAGAAGTTACTTTCAGTAGAATCAACTTTCTTACACAGTGGAACTATAGCGTTTACTGATCTAAAGCAAGTCACTGGTTGTGGCACTCTGAACGTTATGAGGTATGTTCCAGAATTCAGCTTGGATTTGTGTATTCCATAGCACTGAGTACTCTACATGAAATATCTATACAGTTGCAATTCACCCTGAGTAGTTATGTACAGAGCCTTAACAGAAAGTGCATTGAATAGAAAGTACTGCATTCAGCTCAATGGAGTGTTAAGGTCAATATTGCTGAAAACGGCTATGGCTAACTTGATGTAAACCTTATTATTCTGCTTCCTATATGATTTAGAGTAGTCTGCCACCAACTTTATGAGTGTGCTACCAAAGCTCCAGAAGTTACTTTCAGTAGAATCTCCTTTCTTCCACACATAGAAAGTAATACTTTCAGCTCAATGGAGTGTACAGATCAAATTTGCTGAAAACTACTAAGTGCTAACTAGATTTAAACTTAAATATTTTACTCAGCATATTACTTAGAGTAGTCTGCCACCAATTTGATGAGGGTGCTACCAAAGCTCCAGAAGTTACTTTCAGTAGAATCAACTTTCTTACACAGTGGAAATATAGAGTTTACTAAAGTAAAACAAGTCACTGGATGTTGCATTTGTGTATTCCATGGCACTGAGTACTCGACATGCAATATCTATACAGTTCAAATTCACCCTGAGTAGTTATGTACAGAGCCTTAAAAGAAAGTGCATTGAATAGAAAGTACTGCATTCAGCTCAATGGAGTTTACTGGTCAATATTGCTGAAAACTACTATGGCTAACTTGATTTAAACTTTATTATTTTACGCAGCATATGATTTAGAGTAGTCTGCCACCAATTTTATGAGTGTGCTACCGAAGCTCCAGAAGTTACTTTCAGTAGAATCACCTTTCTGACACAGTGGAACAATAGCGTTTAATGAAGTAAAGCAAGTCATTGGTTGTTGCACTCTGAACATTATGAGGTTGGTTCCAGAATTCAGCTTGCATTTCCGTATTCTATGGCATTGAATACTCTGCATGCAATATATATACAGTTCCAATTCACCCTGAGTAGTTATGTACACCGCCTTAACACAAAATGCATTGAATAGAAAATAATGCTTTCAGCTCAATGGAGTGTACAGATCAATTTTGCTTTTAACTACTAAGTGCTAACTAGATTTAAGCTTTATTATTTTACTCAGCATAAGATTTAGAGTAGTCTGCCACCAATTTTAGGAGGGAGCTACCAAAGCTCCAGAAGTTACTTTCAGTAGAATCAACTTTCTTACACAGTGGAACTATAGAGTTTACTAAAGTAAAACAAGTCACTGGTTGTTGCACTCTGAACGTTATGAGGTATGTTCAAGAATTCAGCTTGGATTTGTGTATTCCATGGCTCTGAGTACTCTACATACAATATCTATACAGTTCCAATTCACCCTGAGTAGTTATGTACACAGCCTTAACACAAAATGCATTGAATAGAAAGTAATGCATTCAGCTCAATGGAGTGTACAGTCCAATTTTGCTGAAAAATACTATGTGCTTACTTGATGTAAACCTTATTATTCTGCTTCCTATATGATTTGGAGTAGTCTGACACCAATTTTATGAGTGTACTACCAAAGCTCCAGAAGTTACTTTCAGTAGAATCACCTTTCTGACACAGTGGAACAATAGCGTTTTCTGAAGTGAAGCAAGTCATTGGTTGTTGCACTCTGAACATTATGAGGTAGGTTCCAGAATTCAGCTTGCATTTCAGTATTCCATGGCATTGAGTACTCTACATGCAATATCAATACTGTTCTAATGCACCCTGAGTAGTTATGTACACAGTTTTAACAGAAAGTGCATTCAATAGAAAGTACTGCGTTCAGCTCAATGGAGTGTACAGATCAATTTTGATGAAAACTACTACGTGCTAACTAGATTTAAACTTTATTATTTTACTCAGCGTATGATTTAGAGTAGTCTGCCACCAATTTTATGAGTGTACTACCAAAGCTCCAGAAGTTAGTTTCAGTAGAATCAACTTTCTTACACAGTGGAACTATAGCGTTTACTGATCTAAAGCAAGTCACTGGTTGTGGCACTCTGAACGTTATGAGGTAGGTTCCAGAATTCAGCTTGGATTTGTGTATTCCATGGCACTGAGTACTCTACATGCAATATCTATACAGTTCCAATTCACCCTGAGTAGTTATGTACAGAGCCTTAACAGAAAGAACTGCATTCAGCTCAATGGAGTTTACAGGTCAATATTGCTGATAACTACTATGGCTAACTTGAAGTAAACCTTATTGTTCTACTTCCTATATGATTTAGAGTAGTCTGCCACCAACATTATGAGTGTGCTACCAATGCTCCAGAAGTTACTTTCAGTAGAATCACCTTTCTTCCACACTGGAACAATAGCGTTTACTGATCTAAAGCAAGTCATTGGTTATTGCACTCTGAACGTTTTGAGGTAGGTTCCAGAATTCAGCTTGCATTTCAGTATTCCATGGCATTGAGAACTCTGCATGCAATATCTATACCGTTCCAATTCACCCTGAGTAGTTATGTTCACACCTTAGCACAAAATGCATTGAATAGAAAAAAGTGCTTTCAGCTCAATGGAGTGTACAGATCAATTTTGATGAAAACTACTACGTGCTAACTAGATTTAAACTTTATTATTTTACTCAGCTTATGATTTAGAGTAGTCTGCCACCAATTTTATGAGTGTACTACCAAAGCCCCAGAAGTTACTTTCAGTAGAATCAACTTTCTTACACAGTGGAACTAAAGTGTTTACTTATCTAAAGCAAGTCACTGGTTGTGGCACTCTGAACATTATGAGGTGGGTTCCAGAATTCAGCTTGCATTTCGGGTATTCCATGGCACTGAGTACTCTACATACAATATCTATACGGTTCCACCCTGAGCAGTTATGTACAGAGCCTTAACAGAAAGTGCATTGAATAGAAAGTACTGCATTCAGCTCAATGGAGTGTACAGATCAATTTTGCTGAAAACTACTAAGTGCTAACTAGATTTAAACTTTATTATTTTACTTGGCATATGATTGAGAGTAGTCTGCCACCAATTTTATAAGTGTGCTATCGAAGCTCCAGAAGTTACTTTCAGTAGAATCACCTATCTGACACATTGGAACAATAGCGTTTACTGAAGTAAAGCAAGTCATTGGTTATTCCACTCTGAACGTTATGAGGTAGGTTCCAGAATTCAGCTTGCATTTCAGTATTCCATGGCATTGAGTACTCTGTATGCAATATCTATACCGTTCCAATTCACCCTGAGTAGTTATGTACACAGTTTTAACAGAAAGTGCATTCAATAGAAAGTACTGCGTTCAGCTCAATGGAGTGTACAGATCAATTTTAATGAAAACTACTACGTGCTAACTAGATTTAAACTTTATTATCTTACTCAGCTTATGATTTAGAGTAGTCTGCCACCAATTTTATCAGTGCACTACCAAAGCTCCAGAAGTTACTTTCAGTAACATCAGCTTTTGTATTCTGTGGAACATTAGCACTTACAGATCTAAACAAAGTCATTGGCTGTTCCACTCTGAACGTTATGATGTAGGTTCCTGAATTCAGCTTGCATTTGAGTGTTCCATGGCACTGAGTACTCTACTTGCAATATCTATACAGTTCCAAATCAGACTGAGTAGTTATGTACACAGCCTTAACACAAAATGCTTTGAATAGAATGTACTGCATTCAGGTCATTGGAGTGTACAGTTCAATTTTGCTGAAAACTACTATGTGCGAATTTGGTGTAAACCTTATTATTCTGTTTCCAATATGAATGAGAGTAGTCTGAAAGCAATTTTATGAGTGCAATACCAAAGCTCCAGAAGGTACTTTCAGTAGCTTCGTCTTTTGTACACTGTGGAACATTAGCGTTTACAGATCAAAACAAAGTCCTTGGCTGTTCACCTCTGAACATTATCAGGTAGGTTCCTGAATTCAGCTTGCATTTCAGTATTCCATGGCACTGAGTACTCTACATGCAATATCTATACAGTTCCAATTCACCCTGAGTAGTTATGTACACAGCCTTAACACAAAATGCATTGAATAGAAAGTAATGCATTCAGCTCAATGGAGTGTGCAGTTCAATTTTGCTGTAAACTACTATGTGCTACCTTGATATAAACCTTATTATTTTACTCACCATGTGATTTAGAGTAGTCTGCCACCAATTTTATGGGTGTACTACCAAACTCCAGAAGTTACTTTCAGTAACATCATCTTTTGTACACTGTGGGACATTAGCGTTTACAGAACTAATCCAAGTCATTGGCTGTTGCGCTCTGAACGTAATGAGGTTGGTTCCAGAATTCAGCTTGCATTTGAGTATTCCATGGCACTGAGTACTCTACTTGCAATATCTATACAGTTCCAAATCACCTTCAGTAGTTATGTACACAGCCTTAACACAAAATTCATTGAATATAAAGTAATCCATTCAGCTCAATGGAGTGTACAGGTCCATTTTGCTGAAAACTACTTTGTGTTACCTTGATGTAAACCTTATTATTTTACTCACCATATGATTTAGAGTAGTCTGCCACCAATTTTATGAGTGTACTACCAAAGCTCCAGAAGTTACTTTTCAGCAAACAAAACCTAAAGAGTTGTAATCTTAGCTTACATGTATACTACAAAAGTTCATGCAAATACTAATCTTTATGTTACTTTCAAACTTAACAGTCAAGCTTCCATGGGGGTTGTCTTTCTTATTCACATGCTTGGCCGAAATCCCTTAAAACCGGCTTCTGCTATTTAAAAATGGCGTCCCATTAACCCTCGAACTTTTTTCCAGTTAACTCCCATGTGGTGAGCTTGTGCCCCATGGTGAAATAGTCTTTCGCCCGCTACTTTCATAGGGGTTATTTTATCAGCAATGTGTTCCAAACTTAGACCATTTTCCAAATTTCCACCCAATTCTTTAAGTTTAAGGAAGTTGCTAGTTTTCTCTTCAGGCTATTAGTTCTCAATGCCAGCAATCCCTCTTTGTTCAAACAGCATTTCGAATTATGCGGTTTCACACCACACTCTGGAATAACAATAGTGTGTGGGGTACCTTTACCTTCCAACTCAACCTGTAATTGATTCACAGCCACCGCGGTACCAAGCCATTGTCTCTGTAGCCTGGTTGCTGCTTCTGACATCAGTCCAGACTTTAAATTTTCTTCATTCACTTTGGGAACTACGCTTTTCCCTTTTCCTTCAATAATAATATTCACCTCACCACCTTTTATCTCCTCACTAACTTTTAACGCACCTTTGACCATAAACAACTGGGAATTCTCACTTTCCACTATTACCAAAGTTAACCCTTTCTTCACTGAACCAAGTCCATCTGACCCACTAGGACTGCATTCCTTTTCAACTGAATCAAATACCTCAGACTTTTTCTGAGCTCCATTACTAGGTTCAGTACCACGTGCATCCACATCTTGGACACACTCAAACGGGACATCTGCCTCTTCCAGGCTTTCAATACCTGTACCCTTTTCAAATTCTAAATTCCCCTGATCCTCCCAGCTACTCTCTGGGCTACTCCCTTCCAGAGTAAACTCAACCCCGCGGGCTGAAACAACCTCATCTGCCAACCCTGCAGACTTCTTCAAGGTAATGGTATCCTTTTCATCTAGGACTGCACTCATTTCATTATCGGGAACACCTTTAGAATTTTCAACTTCTTCAAATAGTTCTGCCAAACCAGACAGATCATCCATGTCCAACTCTGGACCTTTCAACAGCTTTATCTGTTTCTCATCTTTATTTCGTGCTTCTAAAACTTCTCTCCTCGCTAAGGGCAGGTCTACTTCCCCTCCCTTACTCTCTTTCACTTTACTACTCTTCGTTTTACCACCCTCTAAACCCTCGAGGTACAGGGTCAGTAAAAATGTCTCAGCCAAATCGATACTGGCTGGATTTAAACTGCTCTCATTCTCAGCGAGTGATCGCGCATGTGGGATAGATCTTGGAATCTAGGGGCGGGACCGCAACACTCACCAGCTGTCTCGTCAGCTTCATTGCTGACCAAACCTTACCACCGGCTAAATCATTACTCAGAAGGACGTCCGCGTCAGTTCTCTGGAATTCTGATCGCACCCCCATTTCAACCGGTCCAGATACCAGCTCATAATTTATAATGATCCTATGCAAGAAAACCATTTCTGTCCCTTTTCCTATTCCTTTCAAAGCTGCCATTCCCATCTTGCGACTGAAATCCAGTACCTTACTGCTAATCAAGGACAGTCATCTCCCGTGTCTGGTACTGGAACTGGGGTGTCTCCCTCCCTCACAGACATGGTTCCATGTGACAGACAAGTCTCAGACCCTTCTCGTACTCTGTCTACCCAGGGCTCTCTTGTTGATTTACTGATCACCACGGCACATCCTATAGGGACTGCAGCTTTCCATTTTCCTGTCTCCTTCCTCGGAGTAAAGCACCTAGATGCAATATGTCCCACCTTTCCACAATTAAAACAGGTCAAGCCAGGAACTCTCCTGCCGTCTTGCCTCTCCTCCTCAATCTTACCGCTAGCTCCCGGCGGGACCTCTGCCTCAGCCGGCGGGTTTTCTCTGTCATTCCCACGGTCTCTCTGGTAACTTTCATTCGAGGAAAACTTTGTCTTGTGGGTTAAGACATAGTCATCTGCGAACCTAGCAAATTCAGAGATGGACTGATTCGGCTTCTCATTCAAATACATCCAGATATCCTCTGAAACACCACCTTTAAATTCCTCAATCAGAATTAACTCCCTGATATGCCAAAAATCCTCTTCCACTATTTCTGCTGTACACCAATGATCCAAGAGCAAACCCTTATCATAGGCAAACTCGGTATACGTCTGATTCCACCCTATCTTTAAATTTCTGAACTTTTGTCTATACGCTTCAGGTACCAATTCGTAGGTCTGGAGAATGGCCTCCTTTCCATAATTCTCCACCTCTTCCTCCTCCATGGACAACGCCGCATATGTCCTTTTAACACTCTTTGTAACAACACCTCCCACTGTTCTTTGGGCCACTTCTGATTCACTGCCACCTTTTCAAAAAGCAAGAAATAACTATCAACATCTGTCTCCTCGAACAGAGGTACTAACCTCAACTCCCAACTAATATTAAACCGCTCTTCTCGGTTTGACCTTTGAGCTCTTTGCTCTTGCCTTAACTTCTCCATATCCAAGTCACGTTGCCTCTGTTTCTCTGCCTCCCTCTCCTTTTCGGCTCTTTCCTTTTCTTTCTCAGCTCTCTCCCTTTCTTTTTCAGCTGCTTCCAACTGTTTTAACTGAATTTCATGCTCTCTTTGTTTCTCAGCTCTTTCCTGCTCCCTTTTCACCTCTAACTCCTTTAGCTGGAGCTCATGCTCCCGTTGCTTCTTGGCCCTTTCTTTCTCTTTCTTGGCTCTTTCTTTCTCCTTCTCAGCTGTTTCCAGCTGCTTTAATTTAATTTCATGTTCCAACCTTAATTTCTCCAACTCTAACCGAGCTGTCCCACTAGCTGGTACCTTTTCAGGGATATTTTCCAATACCTCAGCTGAAAACACATTCTTCACAATATGGCCCTCCACACCTCCCACTTTTTCATCGATAACCTCACCTCTGCGAAGCTTAGTCCTTTTGTAATATTTATTAATTCTGACTTGGTGGCCACCTCTAGCGCCTCCAGAGCCGGGTTTTCTATAAATTCATCCATGTCCATCTTTACTTGTTTCCCGTCTGGCTACCTGCATAACCGGATCCAAGTTTGGACTTACAAGCCTGATTCACTGGCCCCCCAATTTGGTATCAAATCCCGAGAGGAGAACCGCAAGTTGTTACGTACCCCGTAACTGGGTAACTTACCAGCAAAGATAGAGAGGTCCATTGAAGTCTGATGGTACTATTTTAACAGTATTTATTGATAAAAATACACAAAAATAATATCAATGCAAACATACAGATACTTTACGTCGTCAATACTAGATCAAAAGGTGTGGGTATAATAATAATCAATAAGAAATTGCTCTATCATTGTCTAGGGGTTAATGTATTGTCCGATGGAAATATAAAAGTCACTTTAGTTCATTCAGGCTGCAGCCTTTGGTTGGAGTCAACAGAGAGAGATTTTGGAACTTGCCAGAGTTTCCTTTTTTATGATGTCGATCCTTCGAAATGTCGTCTGTGCCCTTTTCCTTTTAGCTAAGCCGTTCTTCCATGGTCAGTCCCACCAATCCCAGGCAAAGGGAAAGGACGCACGCGGGCCCCACCAGCTGTCACTATTAAACGCTGTCACGGGATTTCTAGCGTTTCTCCTGGTGCGTCTGAAGGGGTCTCAGATGTCAATCAGGTTGGGATGATGCAATCCCTCAACCAGCCCCCTCTGATCATTCCCTGAGGACTTCCATGAATAGTACAGTACTCAATACACAATTCCGCCTCCAAGAGACAATGGCCGTTATCCGTGGCTTTGTATCGCGGAGGCCGGAACACAGTCCAAACGTCTCTCTCTCTCATTTCCTGGGTCTCCTGACCTGAATTAATAGTGATCTTGTGATTCTTAAAAAGGAGGGGGCTACTTTGTACCCTTCGGCCCCTCAGAGTTGGGGCACAGTCGTAACACTTTGGATGTAAATGTACTGCCCTGATCCGACTGTATTTCCTTAGGTAGCCCCACTGTGGTAAAAATTTAATGAGTTCCTTCACCACCACAGGGGTCCTAATATTCCCCAGAGGCACAGCCTCTGGAAATCTTGTAGCGGCACACATCATGGTCATGACGTACTGTCGCCCACTCGCAGTTTTTGGTAAAGAACCCATAAAATCCACAATGACTCGGGAGAAAGGCTCCTCACAAGCGGGTATTGATCAGAGAGGTGCCTTAGGGATAACTTGGTTTGGCTTTCCTACCACCTGACATGTATGGCACCTTTTACAATAATCAGCAATATCTTTTCTCATGTTTGGCCAATAGAAATCTTTCATAACCCTATCCACTGTCTTCCTTACTCCCAAATGTCCACCTAAAGGTCCCTTATGAGCTAAGTTCAAAATTTCATCCCGATACACCTTCGGAACTACCACCTGATGTACCACCACCCAATCCTCATCGACCGGCACCGTGGTGGGCCTCCACTTCCTCATCAACACACCCTCCTTCAGATCATAACCCTCTGGCTCTTTCTCAATCTCTGTCTCAGAAAGAACTGACTTTCTCGATGCTACCAGCAACTCGTAACGTTCCTGCTCTTTTATAAATTCTCTTCTTGCTAAGGGTAGGTCTACCCCCTCTCCTTTACTCTCTTTCACCTCCTTATTCTCCATTTTACCATCCTCTAACCCCTTTTGGTACAGGGTTGGTAAAAACGTCTCAGCCAAATCGACACTGGACTGATTTAAACTGGTCTCTTTCTCAGCTGCCTTTCTCGACATGCCGCGAGTGATTGCGCATGTGGGATAGATCTTGGAATCTAGGGGCGGGTCAACACTTACAGGCTTGCTCGTCAGCCTCACTGCTGAACACACCTCACCACCTGCTGAATCATTACCCAGAAGGACGTCCACGCCGTCTCTCGGTAATTCTGACCGCACCCCTATTTCAACTGGTCCAGATACCAGATCACAATTTATAATGCAAAGGTACAGCTTCTGTCCCTTTTCCTATGCCTCTCAAAACTACCTCTCCAGTCTCAGGACTAAAATCTAGTACCTTACTTAGAATCAATGATTGATCAGCTCCAGTATCTCTCCAGATTCTCACTGGAACTGGGGTTTCTCCCTCTTTCACAGACACGGTCCCTTCTGAAATAAATTTCTCACGCCCCTCTCGTATTTTATCTACCTTGGCCTTTCTCGCCGATTTGCTGATTGACTCAATGCACCCTGTAGGGACTGCTGCTTTCCCTTTTCCTGTCTCCTTCCTCAGAGCAAAGCACTTAGATGCAATATGACCAACCTTTCCACAATTAAAACAGGTCAAGCCAGGAACCCTCCTGCCAGCCTGCCTTTCTTCCTCCTTACCTTTACCACTAGCTCCTGGCTTATTTTCTACCTTAGCTGGCGGGCTTTCTCTACCGTCCCTACGGTCTTTCTGGTAACTCTTATTCGAGGAAAACTTTGTCTTGTGGGTTAGGGCATATTCTTCTGCAAACCTGGCAAATTCTGATATAGACTTATTCAGCTTCTCGTTCAAATACATCCAGGTATCATCCGAAACACAAACTTTAAATTCCTCAATCAGAATTAACTCTCTGAAATGCCAGAAATCCTCCTCCACCTTTTCTGCTGCACACCAACAATCCAAGAGCACACCCTTCTCATAGGCAAACTCTGCATATGTCTGATTCCACACTTGCTTTAAATCTCTGAACTTTTGTCTATATGCTTCAGGGATTAATTCATAGGTCCGAACGATGGCCCGATTTCCTCATAATCCGCAGACGCGTCCATGGACAATGCCGCATATGCCCGTTGAGCCTTCTCTTTTAACACACTTTGTAACAACGCCACCCACTGATCTCTGGGCCACTTCTGATTCACTGCCACCTTTTCAAAATGCAAGAAATAACTATCAACATCTGTCTCCTTGAACGCAGGTACTAACCTAAACTCCCTACTAACATTAAACTTCTCCTCTCGGTCTGCCCCTTGGACTCTTCCCTCTTGCCTTAACTTCTCCATGTCCAGCTTATGATGCCCCTGTTTCTCCTTTTCCCTTTCCTCCATCTCCCTTAGATGGAGCTCATGTTCCCTTTTCTTCTGTTCCACAGCCAACCTTAATTTTTCCATCTCTAACTGGACCATCCCAACAACTGGTACCTTTTCAGGGATAAGTTCCAATACCTCAGCCGGAAACACATCCTTATCAATATAATACTGAGCTATGGCCCTCTGCATCTCCCACTTTTTCATTGACGACTTCACCTCTGTGAGATTTAATCCTTCCACAATATTTACCAAGTCCGTCTTTGTGGCAATCTCTTGCGCCTTCAAAGTCGGGTTTTGTGTAAATTTGTCTACTTCCATCTTTGCTGGTTTCCTGTCTGGTTACCCATGCAACGAGATCCAAGTCTGGATTTACAGCCCGATTCACTGGCCCCTCAATTTGGTATCAAATCTCGAGACGAGGCCCCAAATTTGTTACGTACCCCTTAACTGGGTATCTTACCAGCAAAGATAGAAGTGTCTGTTGGAGTCTGGTGATGCCATTTTCAACAGTATTTATTTGTAAAAATATACAAAACAATATCAATGCAAATATACAGATAATATACGTTAGCAATACTAAATCTAAAAGTGCAGGTATAATAATAATCAATAATAAAACAAGCTCTATCGTTGTCTAGGGGATAATGAATTGTCAGATGGAAATATAAAGTTCAGTTCAGTTCATGCAGGCTGCGGTAGTTGTCGGTCGACGTGTTGCAATTGTTGGAGAGAGAGAGAGACGAGAGAAAGAGAGCGCGCAAACAGTAACAGCTATGGTCTTTGCCAACCTTCCTTTACGATTTTGATCCATTGATGTGTCGTTGTTGTGGCCATTCAAGTGTGACCCCTCTGTCCTTTAGCTAGACCATTCTTCCGTGGTGGACTCGTCACCCAGGCAAGGGTGGACACACACACAAGCCCCCACCGGTCTCGCTATAAACACTGTGAGTTAAAATTTACCGACCCTTCATTCGGTCTCCAATGTCCCAGACTGTCTTGTGGGTTTCTGCTGCTCACTAGCATTTCTCCTGGTGTGTCTGAGGGGAGTCACCCCAGACCTCAATTTTACCTTCAGGGAACTATGCACCATTATTACTAGATCACTCTGTTCAACTGCATACCTCAATGCCTTACCATTTACCATTTCTATTTGGATTATTCCTACCAAAATGTAGCACCTCACACTTTTCAGCATTAAACTCCATCTGCCATCTTTCAGCCCACCCTTCTAACTGGCCTAAATCTCTCCGGAGCTTTGAAAACCTACTTCATTATCCACAATGCCATCTATCTTAGTATCATCTGCATACTTCCTAATCCAATTTATCACCCCATCATCCAGATCATTAATGTATATGACAAACAACATTGGACCCAGTACAGATCCCTGAGGCACACCACTAGTCACCGGCCTCCAACCTGACAAACAGTTATCCACCATTACTCTCTGGCATCTCCCAAACAGCCACTGTTGAATCCATTTTGCTACTTCAATATTAATACCTAACGATTGAACCTTCCTAACTAACTTTCCGTGCAGAACCTTGTCAAAGGCTTTACTTAAGTCCATGTAGACAACATCCACTGCTTTACCATTGTCAACTTTCCTCATAACCTCTTCAAAAAAATCAATAAGATTTGTCAAACATGTCCTTCCATGCACAAATCCATGTTGACTGTTCCTAATCAGACCGTGTCTATCCAGATAATTATATATATCATCTCTAAGAATACTTTCCATTAATTTACCCAGCACTGATATCAAACTTACAGGCCTATAATTGCTAAGTTTACTCTTAGAACGCTTTTTAAACAATGGAACAACATGAGAAATATGCCAATCCTCCAGCACCATCCCCGTTTCTAATGACATTTGAAATATTTCTGTCAGAGCCCCAGCTATTTCTACAGTAACTTCCCTCAAGGTGCTAAGGAATATCCTGTCAGGATCCGGAGATTGATCCACTTTCATATTCCTTAAAAGCGCCAGTACTTCCTCCTCTTTAATGGTCATAGTTTCCATAATTTCCCTACTTGTTTCCCTTACCTTACACAATTCAATATCCTTCTCCTTAGTGAATACCGAAGAAAAGAAATTGTTCAAAATCTCCCCCATCTCTTTTGGCTCCGCTCGTAGTTGTCCACTCTGATTCTCTAAGGGACCAATTTTATCCCTCACTATACTTTTGCTATTAATATAACTGTAGAAACCCTTCAGATTTATTTTCACCTCACTTGCCAAAGCAACTTCGTATCTTCTTTTAGCTTTTCTAATTTCTTTCTTAAGATTCTTTTTACATTCTTTATATTCCTTGAGTACCTCATTTACTCCATGCTGCCTATATTTATTGTAGATCTCTCTCTTTTTCTGAACCAAGTTTCCAATATCCCTTGAAAACCATGACTCTCCTAAACTTTTAACCTTTCCTTTCAACCTAACAAGAACATAAAGATTCTGTACCCTCAAAATTTCACCTTTAAATGACCTCCATTTCTCCTACATCCTTCCCATAAAACAAATTGTCCCAATCCACTCCTTCTAAATCCTTTCACATATCCTCAAAGTTATCACTTCTCCAATCAAAAATCTTAACCCTGGGGCCAGTCCTATCCTTCTCCATTGAAAACAAGTGGCATTGTGATCACTGGATCCGAAGTGCTCCCCAACACATACCTTCTTCGACTGACCTATCTCATTCCCTAACAGGAGATCCAACACTGCTCCTTCTCTAGTCAGTACCTCTATGCACTGCTGCAAAAAAAAATCCTGCATACATTTTACAAACTCCAAACCATCCAGCCCTTTTACAGTATGGGCTTCCCAGTCTATGTGTGGAAAATTAAAATCTCCCACAATCACAACCCTGTGCTTACTACAAATATCTGCTATCTCCTTACAAATTTGCTCCTCCAATTCTCACTCCCCATTAGGTGGTCTATAATACACCCCTATAAGTATTACTACACCTTTCCCATTCCTCAATTCCACCCAAATAGTCTCCTTAGATGAGCCCTCTAATCTATCCTGTCAGAGGACCGCTGTAATATTTTTTCTGACAAGCAATGCAACACCTCTCCCTTTTGTCCTTCTGATTGTATCACACCTGAAGCAACGAAATCCAGGAATATTTAGTTGCCAATAACACCCCTCCAACAACCATGTTTCACTAATAGCTACAACATCATATTTCCAGGTATCAATCCATGCTCTAAGCTCATCTGCCTTTCTTACAATGCTCCTAACATTAAAATAAATGCATTTAAGAAATTCTCCACCTTTTCCTCTCCATTTATCTCTAATGGTGCAAACAACTTTACTATCTTCTTTTTCTTCCTTCTCCCATACATCTGTTCCTACACTCTGGTTTCCCTCCCCCCTTGTTTCTAGTTTAAATCCACTGAAGCCTCTCCAGCAAACCTACCTGCAAGAATATTTGTCCCCCTCCAGTTCAGATGTAAACCATCCCACCAGAACAGATCCCACCTGCCTCGGAAAACTGCCTAATTATCTATAAATCTGAAGCCCTCCCTCCTGCTCCATGCCTTCAGCCACATGTTGATCTGCGCTATCTTACTATTTCTAAACCCACCTGCACGTGGCACTGGTAGCAATCCTGAGAGTGCCATCCTGGAGATCCTGTCCTTTAACTTGGCATCTAACTCCCTAAACTCACCTTTCAGGACATCCTCATTCTTCCTACCCATGTCATTGGTCTCTACATGGACCATGACATCCAGCTGCTCACCCTCCCTCTTGAGAATACTGAGAACTTGATCCGAGATATCGCAGACCCTGGCACCAGAGAAGCAACAGACTATCAGGGATTCTTGATCTCTTCCACAGAATCTCTTATCTGTCCCCATAACTATCGAATCCCCTATCATTACTGCTCTCCTCTTTTCCCTCCTTCCATTCTGAGCTGAGCATCCAGTCTCGATGCCAGAGACGCAACCACTGCAACTTGTCCCTGGTAGGTCATCCCCACCAACAGTGTCTAAAACAATATACTTATTATTGATGGGAACGGCCACAAGGGTGCTCTGCTCATTCTATCTAATCACCTTCCCTCTTCTGACAGTCACCCTGTCAGCTGACAGGGAGCAGTCACACTGTCTCCTGACCCATAGGCGTGACTATCTCCCTGTAACTCCTGTTTATTTCTGCCTCTGCCTCCCGAATGATCAGAAGTTCATCCAGCTCCAGCTCCAGTTCCCTAACACTGCAGAAGGAAAAGGGAGTACATTCAGATTGGAGGGTTGTGACTAGTGGTGTCCCACAAGGATCTGTTCTGGGACCTCTACTTTTCGTGATTTTTATTAACAACCTGGATGAGGGGGTAGAAGGGTGGGTTGGCAAGTTTGCAGATAACACAAAGGTTGGTGGTGTTGTAGATAGTGTAGAGGATTGTTGAAGATTGCAGAGAGTCATTGATAGGATGCAGAAGTGGGCTGAGAAGTGGCAGATGGAGTTCAACCCGGAGAAGTGTGAGGTGGTACACTTTGGAAGGACAAGCTCCAAGGCAGAGTACAAAGTAAATGGCAGGATACTTGGTAGTGTGGAGGAGCAGAGGGGTACATGTCCACAGATCCCTGAAAGTTGCCTCACAGGTAGATAGAGTAGTTAAGAAAGCTTATGGGGTGTTAGCTTTCATAAGTTGAGGGTTAGAGTTTAAGAGTCATGACGTAATGATGCAGCTCTATAAAACTCTGGTTAGGCCACACTTGGAGTACTGTGTCCCCAGAGTCAATGAGGTCAGTGATAGTGCAGGAGACAATGGCCTGATGCTCCTTTGTGGGGTCCTGTTCAGTGGTAAGTAAGAGGAGTTGTTTGAGAGTTGCTGCCTGGCCTTAGCAACTCTAGGACAGTCCACCAAGTTACTACAGCACCCACCTTATTTGGAGGTTTGATTGTAAGGTTGGGATTAGTGCAGAGAGTGAGAGAGAAGTTTGAGTTGGAGAGTGGAGTGTTAAGTCAAGATGGTTGATATCACATCAGCAGTTAGCAATAAAAAGAGCAGAGCAGGTAGAAGACCAGAGTGGGGTTTCCAAAAAGAGACAGCTCAAGATGGGAAAAGGGGTAATCAGTGCAGGCTGGAGAGTCCTTGCAAAGAAGTGGACTCGGCCTATAATTTATTTTCTTCTGCCTCCCTCTGTCCTCTGGAACCATTCCAGAATCTAGTGATTCTTGAAAGATCATTACTAATGCCTCCACAATCTCTCCAGCTATCTCTTTCAGAACCCTGGGGTGTAGTTCATCTGGTCCAGGTGACTTGTCTATCTTCAGCCCTCTCAGCTTCCCAAGCACCTTCTCCTTAGTATTATCAACTGTACTCACTCCTGCTTCCTGACACTTACAAATTTCTGGCATACTGCTAGTTACTTCCACAGATTGATTTATTATTCATCTACCATTTGTTTTGACCCCCATTACTACCTCTCCAGCAGCCTAATATCCACTCTCACCTCTCTTTTACTCCAAAAAAAATTCTAGTATCTTCTTTACTATTATTGACTAGTTTACCTTCATATTTCATCTTTTCTCTCAAGTTTTTTCAGTTTTTGAAAGCATCTCACACCTCTAACTTCTCACTAATTTTTGCTGTTATATGCCCTATCTTTTGCTTTTATGATGTCTCTAACTTCATTTACCAGGCATGGTTTCTTCATCCTCCCTTTAGAATACATCTTCAACTTTTGGATAAATCAATCTTGTGTGTTCCATATTTCACCCGTGTACTCGAGCCATTGTTGTTCTGGTGTCATCCCTGCTAATGTACCCTTCCAGTCAACTTTGGCCACCACTTCTCTCATGCCCCTATAATTCCCTTTATTCCACTGTAGTACTGATATGTCTGACAACCCTCCCATTTTGCTCTAGGAAATGTGCATTCAAGGGTATTGGTCTCCCTTAAGTTTTGGTGTAACCTGTTCTTTTTGTATGGCTTTGTGAGGGGCAAGACATGCTCATGAGCCTGATTGACTTTTTTTCGGCAATGACAAAGCAAATTGATGAAGTTAGAGCAGTGGATTTGGTGTTGATAGATTTTAGTAAGAATTGTGATAAGATTCCCTATAATAGGCTCATTCATAAAGTCAGAAGATATGGAATCCGGGAAAGCCTGTATGTATGGAATAAACAAGCTGACTCATTTGCCAAGGCAGTAACAGCAGATCTTTATGGCTATGTAATGCCCAGTATGATCATGCTGCCAATACTTCCCAATTTCTTTGATGAACTAGTACTAGTCAATGGCTGAAAAGACTTTGTGCACAAGAAGGAGGCGACAATAAGGATCATGGGAATAGTAGAAAGTGAGAGATTCTCAACCATTGCCAGAAAAGTATCAGCAAGCTATATGATTTGCCAGACATAATTCTGAAATACACAAGTATCCACTGCTATTGGGCCCTCCCTCTGGGGGTCATTTGTGCATCTCCAAATGGACTTTATAGTGTTACCTAAATATATAGGCTAATAGAACATAGAATAGTACAGCACATTACCCGCCTCCCATATAACCCCCCACCTTAAATCCCTCCATATACCTGTCTAGTAGTCTCTTAAGCTTCACTAGTGTATCTGCCTCCACCACTGACTCAGGCAGTGCATTCCATGCACCAACCACTCTCTGAGTGAAAAACCTTCCTCTAATATCCCCCTTGAACTTCCCTCCCCTTTCTTTAAAGCCATGTCCTCTTGTACTGAGCAGTGGTGCCCTGGGGAAGAGGCACTGGCTGTCCACTCTGTCTATTCCTCTTAATATCTTGTACACCTCTATCATGTCTCCTCTAATCTTCCTTCTCTCCAAAGAGTAAAGCCCTAGCTTCTTTAATCTCTGGTCATAATACATACTCTCTAAACCAGGCAGCATCCTGGTAAATCTCTTCTGTACCATTTCCAATGCTTCCACATCCTTCCTATAGTGAGGCGACCAGAACTGGACACAGTACTCCAATTGTGGCCTAACTAAAGCTTTATAGAGCTGCATCATTACATCGCATTTCTTAAACTCTATCCCTCTACTTATGAAAGCTAACACCCCATAAGCTCTCTCAACTACCCTATCTACCTGTGAGGCCACTTTCAGGGATCAGTGGACATGTACCCACAGATCCCTCTGCTCCTCCACACTACAAGTATCCTGCTATTTACTTTGTACCCTTCCTTGGAGTTTGTCCTTCCGAAATGTACCACCTCACACTTCTCCGGGTTGAATTCCATCTGCCACTTCTCAGCCTACTTCTGCATCCTATCAATTTCTCTCTGCAATCCTCTGCACTATCTACAATACCACCCAACCTTTGTGTCATCTGCAAACTTGCCAACCCACCCTTCTACCCTCACATCCAGGTCGTTAATAAAAATCACGAAAAGTAGAGGTCCCAGAACAGATCCTTGTGGGACACCACTAGTCACAATCCTCCAATCTGAATGTACTCCCTCCACCACAACCCTCTGCCTTCTGCAGGCAAGCCAATTCTGAAACCACCTTGCCAAACTTCCCTGGATGCTATGCCTTCTGACTTTCTGAATAAGCCTACCATGTGGAACCTTGTCAAATGCCTTACTCAAATCCATGTAGGTCACATCCATTGCACTACTCTCATCTATATGCCTAGTCACCTCCTCAAAGAACTCTATCAGGCTTGCTAGGCACGATCTGCCCTTCACAAAGTCATGCTGACTGTCCCTGATCAGACCATGATTCTCTAAATGCCCATAGATCCTATCTCTAAGAATCTGTTCCAACAGCTTTCCCACCACAGACATAAGGCTGACTGGTCTATAATTACCTGGACTATCTTTACTACCTTTTTTGAACAAGGGGACAACATTTGCCTCCCTCCAATCCTCTGGTATTATTCCCGTGGACGAGGACATAAAAATCCAAGCCAGAGGTTCAGCATTCCCTTCCCTCACCTCGTGGAGCAGCCTGGGGAATATTTCATCAGGCCCCGGGGACTTATCCGTCCTAATGTATTTTAACAACTCCAACACCTCCTCTTCCCTAATATCAACATGCTCTAAAACATCAACCTCACTCATATTGTCCTCACCATCATCAAGTTCCCTCTCAGTGGTGAATACCGAAGAGAAGTATTCATTGAGGACCTCACTCACTTCTGCAGCCTCCAGGCACATCTTCCCACTTTTATTTCGAATCAGTCCTACGTTCACTCCTGTCATCCTTTTGTTCTTCACATAATTGTAGAATCCTTGAGGTTTTCCTTTATCCTACTCGCCAAGGCCTTCTTGCTCTTCTCAGCCCCTTCTTAAGCTCTTTTCTTGCTACCCTATATTCCTCAATAGACCCATCTGATTCTTGCTTCCTAAACCTCATGTATGCTGCCTTCTTCCACCTGACTAGATTTTCCACTTCACTTGTCACCCATGGTTTCTTCACCCTCCCATTCTTTATCTTCCTCACCAGGACAAATTTATCCCTAACATCCTGCAAAAGATCCTTGAACATCGTCCACATGTCCATAGTATATTTCCCTGCAAAAACATCATCCCAATTCACACCCACAAGTTCTAACCTTATAGCCTCATAATTTGCCGTTCCCCAATTAAAAATTTTCCTGTCCTCTCTGATTCTATCCTTTTCTGTGATAATGCTAAAGGCCAGGGAGTGGTGATCACTGTCCCCCAGATGCTAACCCACTGATAGATCTGTGACCTGACCCGGTTTGTTAACTAATACTAGATCTAGTATGGCATTCCCCCTAGTTGGCCTGTCAACATACTATGACAGGAATCCATCATGGACACACTTAAAAAACTCTGCCCCATCTAAACCATTGGAACTAATCAAGTGCCAATCAATATTAGGGAAGTTACAGTCACCCATGATAACAACCCTGTTATTTTTGCACCTTTCCGAAATCTGCCTCCCAATCTGCTCCTCGATATCTCTGCTACTACCAGGGGGTCTATAGAATACACCCAGTAGAGTAAGTGCTCCCTTCCTGTTCCTGACTTCCACCCATACTGACTCAAAAGAGGATCCTGCTGCATTACCCACCCTTTCTGCAGCTGTAATAGTATCCCTGATCAGTAATGCCACCCCTCCTCCCATTCCCCCCCCCCCATCCCTTTTAAAGCACTGAAATCCAGGAATATTGAGAATCCATTCCTGCCCTGGTGCCAACCAAGTCTCCGTAATGGCCACTACATCATAATTCCAAGTATGCACCCAAGCTCTCAGTTCATCACCTTTGTTCCTGATGCTTCTTGCATTGAAGTACGCCCACTTTAGCCCTTCTACCTTACTACCTTTACACCCTTTATTCTGCTTCTCTTTCCTCAAAGCCT
The DNA here is from genome assembly GCF_030144855.1 of Hypanus sabinus. Lineage (NCBI taxonomy): Eukaryota > Metazoa > Chordata > Chondrichthyes > Myliobatiformes > Dasyatidae > Hypanus > Hypanus sabinus. The sequence goes on along the minus strand of NC_082718.1, from coordinate 68,026,341 downwards.
CTCTATATGTTAGATCTGGCTTTACTCCATGCACTTCTTTCACTGCTCTATCGCTCCGGGTCCCATCCCCCTTGCAAATTAGTTTAAACCCTCCCGAACCACACTAGCAAACCTACCTGCAAGGATATTGCTCCCCCTCAAGTTCAGGTGCAACCCATCCAATTTGTACAGGTCCCATCTTCCCCAGAAGAGATCCCAATGATCCAAAAATCTAAAACTCTCAGCCACACATTCAATTGCCATCTCCTCCAGTTCTTACCATCACTATCACGTAGCACTGGCAGCAATCCTAAGAATGCCACCCTTGAGGTCCTGTTCTTCAGCGTTCTGCCTTGTTCCTGAAACTCACACTTCAGGACCTCATCCCTCTTTCTGCCTATGTCATTGGTACCAACATGTATCATGACTTCTGGTTGCTTTCACTGTCATATCAGGATGTTGTGCACCCGGTCAGAGACATCCTGCCACCCAGGAGGCAACAAACCATGCCTTTCTCACATCCACAAAATCTCCTGTCTGCTCCTCTGACTAGAGTCCCCAATAATGACAGCTCTCCTCTTCTCCGTCCCACCCTTCTGCACCATGGGTTTAGACTCAGTGTCGGAGGCCCTGCCACTGTGGCTCCCCCCCACCCCCCCCGTTGGTCATTCCCGCCAACAGTATCCAGGACGGTATACTTATTATTCAGGGGAATGGCTACAGGGGTGCTCTGCACTACCTGTCTACTCACCTTTGCTTTTCCCCCTCTGACTGTCACCCAACAACCTGCTTCCGGCAGCCTAGGTGGACTACCTCCCTGTACCTCTCATCTATGACTGCCTCATTCTCCTTTATGAGTCGAAGGTCATCCAGCTGCTGCTCCAGATTCCTTACACGGTCTTCCATATCGCCCAGCCGCATGCACTTCTGGCAGATGTGACTCTGCGGGAGAGGGGAGCTCCCCCAAGACTGCCACATCTCACATGAGAGGCACATCACCGTCTCAGGAGACATTATAAAGCCTAACTCATTGTAAAGCAAGCTCATCCTCTGCCTCTTTTCATCAAAGCCTCTCAAGTCAAAGCCTCAAAGCTCCACTCTTCCACTGGCCCACTCACTCACTGGCCATTTTAGAAACAGGATGATATGGCAGATAAATGCATGGCTGAGAAGCTGGTGCAGGGGGGCATGATTTCATGTTCTCAGATCATTGGGATCTCTTCTGGGGAGAGGTATGACCTGTACAAAAGTGACGGGTTGCCCCTGAACCCAAGGGGGACCAATGTTCTCTCGGGTAGGTTTGTTAGAGACATTGGGGAAGGTTTAAACTAATTTGGCAAGGGGATGCGAACTGGAGTGAAGGAACTCAGTTTAGGATGGATAATAAAAAAAGCAAAGACACCATGCAGTCACACTGTCCAGAAGAGCAGCCAGCAGGGTGAGTATCAATTCATTAGGGATGCAGAATCAAAAAGGGTAGCAAATCCAGTATCAAAGTGTGATATCCCAATGCATAGAGTCTAAGAAATAAGGTGGATGATCTTGTTGCACTTTTACAGATTGTTCAGTATAATGTTGCGGCTATCATTGAATTGTGGCTGAAGGATGGTTATATTTGGGAGCTGTATGTCCAAGTTTAGAGGTAGGCAGAGGAGGTGCGGAACCTCTACCAGTAAAGAATGGCATCTAACTATTTGAAAAATGTGATATAGGATCAGAAGATGTAGACTCCTTGTGAGTTAAGAAACTAAAAGGTAAAAAGACCCTAATGGAAGTATATAGGCCTCCAAACTGTAGCTGTATTACAACATGAAATAGAAAAGGTGTGTCAAAAGGGAAATGTCATGGGAGATTTTAACATGCTTGGGAAAATCAGGTTGGTAATGGATCTCAAAAGAGTGAATTTGTTGAATGCCAATAGGACAGCTTTTTACAGCAGTTTGTCATTGAGCCTACTTGGGGATTAGTGACACTGGATTAGGTGTTATGTAATGAACCAGACGCAATTAGGGAGCTTAATGTGAAGGAACCCTTAGGAGTCAGTGATCACAATAAGATTGAGTTCAACTTGAAACTTGATAGGGAGAAAGTAAAGTCTGACATAGTGGTATTTCAGTGGGGTAAAGGAAATTACAGTGGTATGACAGAGGAGTTTACCAAAGTAAATTGGAAGAAGATGCTATCAGAGATGTCAGCAGAGCAGCAATGGCTTGAGTTTCTGGGAGAAATGTGGAAGGTGCAGAATAGATGTATTCCAAAAACAAAGAAATACTCAAATAGCAAAATAGTACAATCACGGCTGACAAGGAAATTTAAAGCTAATAAAAAAGTAAAACAGAGGGCATGAAACAAAGCAAAAATTAATGGGAAAATAGAGGATTGGGAAGCTTTGAAAATCCTACAGAAAGCAACTAAAAGAATCATGAGGAAGGAAAAGATGAAAAAGGAAAACAAGCTAGCAAATAATATCAAGGTGCATAGAAAAAGCTTTTTCAAGTGTGTAAAAGTAAGAGAGAGGAAAGTGGATATAGCACCACTAGAAAATGAGGCTGGAGAAATAATAATGGGGAACAAAGAGATGGCAGATGAACCGTGAATATATTGCTTCAGTCTTCACTGTGGAAGACACCAGCAATGTACCAGGTGTTGAGGGGTATGAGGGAAGAGAAGTGAGTACAGTTACTATTGCAAGGGAGAAGGTGCTCAAAAAAGATGAAAGACCTAATGGTACATAAGTCACCTGGACCAGATGAACTGCACCTTAGGATTCTGAAAAAGGAAGCAGGCCTCACTAGTTGGGAAGATGTTGGAGTCAATTGTTAAGGATGAGGTTATGAAGTTCTTGGCGACACAGGATAAGATAGGACAAAGTCAGCAAAGTGGAAAATCTTGTCCAGCAAACCTGTCAGAATCTTTGAGATTACAAGTAGGATAGACAAAGGGGATGCAGTGGATGTTGTGTATTTAGACTTTCAGAAGGCATTTGACAAGGTGTTACACATGAGTCTGCTATGAGTCCAAGTTAAGAGTCCATGGTATTACAGGAAAGTTACTAGCATGGTTGGAGGCACTGAATGGAAATAAAAAGATCCTTTTCCAGTTGGCTGCCAGTGAGTAGTGGTGTTCTGTAGGGGTCGGTGTTGGGACCGCTTCTTTTCATACTGTATATCAATGATTTAGATGATGAAATAGATTGCTTTTTTGCCAAGTTTGCAGATGATATGTAGATTGGTTGAGGGGCAAGTAGGATTTGAAAGAAGGCAGCGGGAGAGCACCTAAGGATTTCCAGCAGGAAGACATTTTGAGTTCTCGGCATAAGAGAGAGGCCAGACTGCGCAGGCACATGACGTCAGCCAGTTGAGCGTGAACAGTTTAAAAAGGCAGCCATACCCAGCGGGTAGAGTTGGGAGCGGGCAGTGGAGTGAGAGGCAGCAGAGTGAAAGGGCTTTGGCTCTACGGGCTTCAGCAGTAACGGGACGAGGTGAGGCAGTTGTTGATTGCTAATGGAGGTAATATGTGTGTGAGGCCAGTTTTCTGTGGTCGGTGTCAGATGTGGGAAGTCCTGGAGTCTCCCGGCATCCCGGACGGCCACATCTGCACCTGGTGCATCAAGATGCAACTCCTGAGGGACCGTGTTAGGGAACTGGAGCTGCAGTTCGATGACCTTTGTCTGGTCAGGAAGAGTGAGGAGGTGATAGAGAGGAGTTAGACAGGTGGTCACTCCGGGGCCATGGGGGACAGAGAAGTGGGTCACAGTCAGGAGAGGGAAGGGGAAGAGTCAGGTACTAGAGAGCACCCCTGTGGCTCTACCCCTTGACAATAAGTACTCCTGTTTGAGTACTGTTGGGGGGGGGGGACAGCCTACTTGGGGGAAGCGACAGTGGCCATGCCTCTGGCACAGAGTCCAGCCTTGTGGCGCAGAAGGGTAGGGAAAGGAAGAGGAAGGTAGTAGTGATAGGGGACTCTATAGTCAGGGGTTCAGACAAGCGATTCTGTGGACACAGGAAAGAAACTCGGATGGTAGTTTGCCTCTCAGGTGCCAGGGTCCGGGATGTTTCTGATCGCGTCCAAGATATCCTGCGGTGGAAGGGAGAACAGCCAGAGGTCATGGTACATATTGGTACCAATGACAGAGGTAGTGAAAGGGAAGAGGTCCTGAAAGAAGACTACAGGGAGTTAGGAAGCAAGTTGAAACGCAGGACCTCAAAGGTAATAATCTCAGGATTACTGCCTGTGCCACGCGACAGTGAAAATAAGAATAGAATGAGGTGGAGGATAAATGCGTGGCTGAGGGATTGGAGCAGGGGGCAGGGATTCAGATTTCTGAATCATTTTGGGGCGGGTGTGACCTGTACAAAAAGGACGGGTTGCAGTCGAATCCCAGGAGGACCAATGTCCTGGCAGGCAGGTTTGATGGAGCTATTGGAGAGGGTTTAAACTAGTTTGGCAGGAAGGTGGGAATCAGAATGTGAGTGCAGGGATTGAGGTAGAAGGACAAGGGCATGTTCTGAGTTGATGAGGAAAGACAGGCAGTTGAAATGTGTCTATTTCAATGCTAGTAGTATTAGGAACAAGGAGGATGAACTTAGAGCATGGATTAGTACGTGGAATTATGATGTTGTGGCCGTTACTGAAACATGGTTGGACGAAGGGCAGGATTGGATGATGCAGGTCCCAGGGTTCAGGTGTTTTAAAAGGAATAGGATGGGGGGTAGAAAAGGAGGGGGGGTGGAGAGGCATTGCTGGTCAGGGATAGTATCATGGCTATAGAAAGGGAGGACGCTGCAGAAGGAGTGTCCACTGAGTCAGTCTGGGTGGAAGTCAGGAATAGGAAGGGATCAATCACTGTGCTGGGAGTAGTCTATAGGCCCCCAAATAGCACTCAGGACGCCGAGGAGCAGATAAGCAGGCAGATTTTAGAATGGTGCAGGAAATACAGGGTGGTAGTTATTTCAACTTCCCTCATATTGACTGGCATCTCCTGAGTGCAAGGGGGATAGATAGATGGGGCTCAATTTGTCAGGTGTGTTCCAGAAGGATACCTGACACAGTATGTGGACTGGTGAACGAGAGGAGAGGCTATACTAGATCTAGTTCTGGGTAATGAACCTGGTCAGGTGACAGACCTTTTGGTGGGGGAGTATTTTGGTGAGAGTGACCACAACTCCCTTAGCTTCAGATTAGGGATAAGATCAGACAAAATGGTAAAGTGCTTAACTGGGCAAGGGCTAACTTTGAAGGGATGAGGCAGGAACTAGTGAGAGTAAATTGGAAACAGATGTTCAAAGGGGAAAGCACAGAAGTAATGTGGGAGAGGTTTAGGGATCATTTGAGCTGGTTTCAGGATAGGTTTGTCCCACTGAGGCAAGGAAAAAATGGTAGGAAAAGGGATCCGTGGCTGACGAAACATGTGAGGCAACTCGTCAAGAGGAAAAGGAAGCATATGTTAGATATAAGAAGCAGGAAGTAGGAGGGGCTTTTGAGAAATCTAGGGTAGCCAGGAAGAAGCTAAAGAAAGGACTTAGGAGAACTTGAAGGGGGCATGAGAAGGCCCTGGCATGGAGAATTAAGGAGAACCCCAAGGTGTTCTATGCTTATGTGAAGAATAGGAGGATGACAAGAACAAAGGTGGGACAGCTAAAGGATAAAGAGGGTAACATGTGCCTGGAGGCGGAGGAGGTAGGAGAGGTCCTAAATGAATACTTTGCTTCAGTATTCACAAGTGAAAAGGATCTTGATCAGGATGAGGTCGAAGTAGAGTGAGCCTGTGTGAAAATTAAGGAAGAAGAAGTACTGGATCTTCTTAAAAACATTAAGATTGATAAATCCCCAGGGCCAGATATGATACACCCCAGGTTGTTGTGGGAATTGAGAGAAGAGATCACAGGAGGATTAGCTATGATCTTTGAATCCTCTTTGGCTGCAGGGGAAGTGCCGGAGGACTGGAGAATGGCAAATGTAGTTCCCTTGTTTAAAAAAGGTAATAGGAACTATACCTGGGAACCTGGGAACTATAGACTGGTGAGTCTTACGTCGGTGGTCTGCAAACCACTGGAAAGGATTCTTAAGGATAGGATCTATGAGCATTTGGAGAAGTACAGTCTCCTCATGGATAGTCAACATGGCTTTGTGAAGGGAAGATCATGGCTCACGAGCCTGATTGAGTTTTTTGAAGAGGTAACAAATGAAATTGATGAGGGTAGGGCAGTGGATGTGGTCTACATGGACTTTAGCAAAACATTTGACAAGGTCCCTCCTAGAGACTCATCCAGAAAGTCATGAGGCATGGGATAAGTGGAACCCTGGCTGTTTGGATAAAAAATTGGCTTAAAGGAAGAACGCAGAGGATGGTTGTGGAAGGAAAGTATTCCGCCTGGAGGTCGGTGACTAGTGGAGTGCCACAGGGATCTGTCCTGGGACCCCTGCTATTTGTGATTTTTATAAATGACCTGGATGTAGAGGTGGAAGGATGGGTGAGTAAGTTTGCGTATGACACCAAGATTGGAGGAGTCGTGGATGGAGCTGTATGTGGTCAAAGGTTACAAGAGGATATAGACAGGCTGCAGAGTTGGGCAGAAAAGTGGCAGATGGAGTTCAATCTGGACAAGTGTGAGGTGATGCATTTTGGAAGGACAAACCAGAAGACTGAGTACAGGATTAATGGTCAGTTACTTAAGAGTGTGGATGAAAAAAGGGACTTTGGGTTTAAATACATACATCCCTCAAGGTCGCTGCACAGGTTAATAGGGTAGTTAAGAAGGCCTATGGGTGGCTAGGTTTCATTAACAGGGGGACTGAGTTCAAGAGTAGAGAGGTCATGTTGCAACTCTACAAATCTCTGGTGAGACCGCACTTAGAGTATTGTGTTCAATTCTGGTCACCTCATTATAGGAAGGATGTGGAAGCTATAGAGAGGGTGCAGAGGAGATTTACCAGGATGTTTCCTGGATTGGAGAACAAGTCATATGAAGCAAGGTTAGCAGAGCTGGGACTTTTCTCTTTGGAGCGTAGAAGAATGAGAGGAGACTTGATCGAGGTCTACAAAATTATGAGAGGCATAGATAGGGTGGATAGTCAGTACCTGTTTCCCAGGGCACCAAAAGCAAACACCAGAGGGCATAGGTACAAAATTAAGGAAGGGAAGCTTAGGGGGGACCTCAAGGGGTTTTACACAAAGGGTTGTGAGTGCCTGGAATGACTTGCCAGGGATGGTGGTGGAGGCTAAAACATTAGGGGTATTTAAGAGCCTCTTGGACAGGCACATGGATGAAAGAAAAATGGAGGGTTATGGGGTAGTGTGGGTTTAGTACTATTTTTAAAGATTATATGGGTCGGCACAACATGGAGGGTTGAAGGGCCTGCACTGTGCCGTAGTCTTCTATAGTGTTGAGGAAACAGGTAGGCTGCAGAAGGGCTTAGACAGATAGGAGAATGCGCAAGAAAGTGGCAAATAAAACAGAATGTTGGAAAATATGTGGTCATGCACTTTGGCAGAAGAAATAATTATGTGGACTATTTTCTAAACGGGGAGAAAATGCAAAAATCTGAGATGAAAAGGAACTGGAGAGTCTTTGTACAGAAGACCCTAAAGATTAACTTGTATGTTGAGCCAGTGATGAGGAACGCAAGTGCAATGTTAGCATCCATTTCAAGAGGTCCAGAATATAAGAGAAGGGATTTGATGCTGAGGCTTTGTAAGGCACTGGTGAGGCCTCACCTTGAGTGTTGTGGACAGGTTTGGGCTCTTTATCATAGAAAATATGTGCTGACATTGGAGAGGGTTCAGAAAAGGTTCACAAAGGTGATTCTGGGAATGAAAGCTTTATATGAGGAACATTTGATGGCTCTGGGTCTGTACTGACTGGAATTTAGACAGATGGGGGGGGGGTATCTGATTGAACCCTTTCAAATGTTGAAAGGCCTAGACAGAGTAACAGAGTAGATGTAGAAAGGATGTTTCCCATGGTGGGAGAGTTTAGCACAAGATGACACAGCCTCAGGATAGAGGGGCATCTATTTAAAAAAGAGATGCAGAGAAATTTCATTAGTCAGAGAGTGGTGATGAATTTGTAGAATTTGTTAGCACAGGCAGCTGTGGAGGCCAGGTCATTGGGTGAACTTAAGGCAGAGATTGACAGGTTCTTGATTGGTCAAGGCATAAAAAGGTTACAGAGAGAAGGCTGGAATATAAAGCTGAGGAGGGGGAAAATGATCAGCTATGATTGAAATTCCTCCTCATTTCTTTTCTTATAGGTCACCACTCTATTCTGAGGCCATGTCTTCTAGTCTTAGACTCTCTAACTATAGGAAACACCCTCTCCACATCCACTTAATCAAGGACTTCTAACATTGGATAGGTTTCAATGAGGTCACCCCTCATTCTTCTGAATTCCAGCAAATACAGAGCCATCAAATGCTCTTCACATGACAAGCCATTCAATCCTGGAATCATTTTGAACCCTCTTCAGTTTCAGAATCAGAATCAGGATTATGATCACTGATTCTGATTGATGTGACTTGAAATTTGTTAACTTAGCAACAGCAGTTCAATGCAATACATAATCCAGCAGAGAGAGAAAATAATAATAATAAATAAAATAAAACATAATAAATAAACAAGTAAACATGAGGAAATCTGCAGATGCTGGAAATTCAAGCAACAACACACACAAAATGCTGGTGGAACACAGCAGGCCAGGCAGCATCTATAAGGAGAAACACTGTCGACGTTTTGGGCCGCCGAGACCCTTCATCAGGACTAACTGAAAGGAAAGATAGTAAGAGATAAACAAGTAAGTCAATTACGTATATTGAATAAAAATGTGCAAAACCAAAAATACTGTATATTTTAAAAAATGAGGTAGTGTCCAAAGCTTCAATGTCCATTTAGGAATCAGATGGCAGAGAGGAAGAGGCTACTTCTGAATTGCTGACAGTATGCCTTCAGGCTTCTGTACCTCCTATCTGATGGTAGCAGTGAGAAAAGGGTCCTTAATAATGGGCATTGTCTTTCTGAGACACCGCTCCCTAAAGATGTCCTAGGTACTTTGTAGGCTAGAGCCCAAGATGGAGCTGACTAGATTTACAACCTTCTGCAGCTTCTTTCAGTCCTGTGCAGTAGCCCCTCCATACCAGACAGTGATGCAGCCTGTCAGAATACAATGTAACATTGTATTTGTCTTCCTCAATACAGACACAACCTGCAAATTAATTTTTAGTGAATCCTGCACAAGGACTCCCAAATCCTTTTGCCTCTCAATTTTTTGTATTTTCTTTCCATTTAAATAATAGTCAACCTTTCATTTCTTCCGCCAAAGTGCATGACCATACACTACCCAACACTGTATTTCATCTATCACTTCTTTGCCCATTCTCTTAATCTTTCTAAGTCCTTCTGTAGTCTATTTCCTCAAAACTACCTACCTTCATATTGTCTGCAAACTTTGCAACAAAGCCATCAATTCCATCATCCAAATGATTGACATAAGAATATTATGTATAACATAAGAATTAGTCCCAACACTGACCCCTGTGGGACACCACAAGTCACTGGCAGCCAGCCAGAAAAGGCTCTCTTTATTCCCACTTTTTTCTTACTGCAAATCAGTAACTGCTTTATCCAAGCTAGAATCTTTTCTGCAATACCACAGGCTCGTAGTTTGTTAAGCAGCCTCCTGTGCGACACCTTGTTAAATTCCTTTTGAAAATCCAAGTGCACACCATCAACTGATTCTCGTTTGTCTATCCTGTTTGTTATTTCAAGCCTATCTCTGCATAAGATAGAACGCAGGTTTCCTATACACTTGACAGTCACTTTTGGTTAAGCAAAAAGGGAAAGGATGGGAGGGTACAAGAACCATGGTACAAAGGCTGTTGTAAATCTAGCCAAGAAGAAAAGCTTATGAAAGGTTCAAAAATCTAGGTAATGATAGAAATTTATAAGATTATAACGCTAGCAGGAAGGAGCCAGAACGGGGCATAAGAAGGACTTGGCGAGCAGGATTAAGGAAATTCTACAAGGATTAAGGCATTCTACAAGTATGTGAAGAGCAAGAGGATAAGACATGACAGAATAGGACCAATCAAGAGTGATAGTGGAAAAGTGTGTATGGAACCAGTGGAGATAGCAGAGGTACTTACTGACCTTGGCGATTGTAGGGATGACTTACAGCAGACTGAAAAGCTTGAGCACATAGATATTAAGAAAGAGGGTGTGCTGGAGCTTTTGGAAAGCAGCAAGTTGGATAAGCCACTGGGACCAGACGAAATTTACCCCAGGCTACAGTAGGAGGCGAGGGAGGAGATTACTTAACCTCTGCCGATGATCTTTGCATCATCATTGGGGACAGGAGAGGTTCTGGAGGATTGGAGGGTTGTGGGTGTTGTTCCCTTATTCAAGAAAGGGAGTAGAGATAGCCCGGGAAATTATAATGACCAGTGAGTCTTACTTCAGTGGACTGCCAGTGATGTGGTGGAGGCAGATATGATAGGGTATGAGAGGTACAATATGATTAGGAATAGTCAGCATGGCTTTGTCAAAGGCAGATCATGCCTTACAAGCCTTATTCAATTTTTGAGGATGTGACTAAACGCATTGATGAAGGTAGAGCAGTAGATGTAGTGTATATGAATTTCAGCAAGGCATTTGATAAGGTACACCATGTAAGGCTTATTGAGAAAGTAAGCAGGCATGGGATCCAAGGGGCTGTTGTGGATCCAGAACTGGCTTGCCTATGGAAGGCAAAGAGTGGTTGTAGACAAGTCATATTCTACATGGAGGTTGGTCACCAGTGGTGTGGCTCAGTGATCTGTTCTGGGACCCCTTCTCTTCTTGATTTTTATAAATGTCCTGGATGGGGAAGTGGAGGGCTGGGTTAGTAAATTTGCTGATGACACAATGGTTGAGGCTGTTGTGGATAGAGAGGATGGCTGTCAGAGGTTACTGCAGGACAGCGATAGGGTGCAGAACTGGGCTGAGAAGTGGAAGATGGAGTTCAACCTAGACATGTGTCAATGGTTCATTTTGGTAGGTCAAATATGATGGCAGAATATAGTGTTAATGGTAAGAACCTTGGCAGTGTGGAAGTTCAGAGGGATCTTGGGGTCCAAGTCCATAGGACACTCAAAGCTGCTGAGCAGGTTGACTCTGTGGTTAAGAAGGCATATGGTGCATTGGCCTTCATCAATCATGGAATTGAGTTTAGGATCCAAGAGGTAATGTTGCTGCTATATAGGACCCTGGTCAGACTCCACTTGGAGTACTGTACTCAGTTCTGGTCACCTCACTACAGGAACGATGTGGAAATCATAGAAAGGGTGCAGAGGAGATTTACAAGGCTGTTGCCTGGATTGCGGAGCATGCCTTATAAGAATAGGTTGAGTGAACCCAGCTTTTTCTCCTTGAAGTGACGGAGGATGAGAGGTGAACTGATAGAGGTGTATAAGATGATGAGAGGCATTGATCGTGTGAATAGTCAAAGGGTTTTTTCCAGAGATGTAATGGCTAGCATAAGAGGGCACAGTTTTAAGGTGCTTGGAAGTAGGTACAGAGGAGATGTCAGGGGTAAGTCTTTTTTACACAGAGAGTGGTGAGTGGCTGGAATGGACTGCCAGTGATGTGGTGGAGGCAGATATGATAGGGTATTTTAAAAGACTCCTGGATAGGTACATGGAGCTTAGAAAAATAGAGGGCTATGGGTAACTCTACGTAATTTTTATGTTAAGGTCATGTTCGGCATAGCTTTGTGGACCGAAGGGCATGCATTAGAAACATAGAAAAGCTACAGCACAACACAGGCCCTTCGGCCCACAATGCTGCGCCAAACACGTCCCTACCTTTTAAATTACTAAGCTTACCTACAGCCTTCTATTTTACTAAGCTCCATGTACCTATCTAAAAGCCTCTTAGAAGACCCTATCGTATCCGCCTCCACCACTGTTGCTGGCAGCCCATTCCACGCACTCACCATTCTCTGTGTAAAAAAAACTTACCCCTGACGTTTCCTCTGTACCTACTCCCCAGCACCTTAAACGTGTGTCCTCTTGTGGCAACCATTTCAGCCCTGAGAAAACAGCTCTGACTATCCACATGATCAATGCCTCTCATCATCTTATACACCTCTATCAGGTCACCTCTCATCCTCCGTTACTCCAAGGAGAAAAGGCCGAGTTCACTCAATCTGTTTTCATAAGGCATGCTCCCCAATTCAGGCAACGTCCCTGTAAATCTCCTCTGCACCCTTTCTATGGCTTCCACATCCTTTCTGTAGTGAGGCAACCAGAACTGCTGAGCACAGTACTCCAAGTGGGGTCTGACCAGGGTCCTATATAGCTGCAACATTACCTCTCAGCTCCTAAATTCAATTCCACGATTGATGAAGGCCAAAAAACAATCGCCTTGAATTGTGCTGTAGGTTTTCTATGTTCTAGATGCACATGCACACCATGAGTGAAATCATGTTGCCGTATTGTATAGCACTAACACAAGTTCTTAAAGGCTTCCATCAACATATACCTGAAGCCCAGAAGATGATGCTGACAAGTGCCATACCTACCAGTCAGGATATCCCACCAATGAAAAAACTGCCTATTTCAGAAACTGTTAACTTCATGTGAAGCTCCAAGGGAAGTCCTGCCAATGCAACTGCTTTGAAGGGTGGTATCAATCTTCCTACTTCAGACTGCTGTGATGTTGCTTCAGTAGGATAAAGGTGAAAGCTGTCATTTCAACCACCAAGCGATAGGACCAGAATCTGAAAATATTACATGCATTTTTGCACCACCTATGACCTTCCAGAATTTCTTAGTGGTACTTATTGTGTGTGTGACTGCTGGAGATCTCCCTTTGGTCTTATTATCTTATGGTCTTATCAGTGGTTGATAGATTCTCAATTGGATAAGATAATGGACAGGCAAGCAGAGTTGTCAGCAAACTTAAATATGGATTGGACTTTAGCCCCACAGTCACAAGTATAAAGTGAATAGACCAGGGAGCTAAGCCTTGTGGTGCACCTAGGCAATGAAGATTGTGGAGATGATTTTGCCGATCCAAACATGACTGGGGTTTGAGAAGTGGATGATCATAACATGATAAGTTTTTATCTACAATTTGAAAGGGATAAGGGCAGATCAGAGGTGTCAGTGTTGCAATTAAATAAAGGAGACTACGGAGCCATGAGGGAAGAGATGGCTAAAGTTAAATGGGCGGATGCCCTGGCAGGAAAGACAGTGGATCAGCAGTGGCAGATATTCTTGGGCATAATACAAAAGATGCAAAAGCAGTTCATTCCAATGAGAAGGAAGGATTCAAAGAGGGGGAAGGGGCCACAGTGGTTGACAAAGAAAGTCAGTGATTGTATAGCATTAAAGAAAAAGAAGTATGACAGGGCTAAGATGAGTGGGAATACAGATGATTGGGAAAGTTTTAAGGAACAGCAGATCTTAACTAAAAAAGCAATACGGAGAGAAAAAAATCAGGTATGAGCTCAGTCTAGCCAAGAATATAAAAGGGGATAGCAAAAGCTTTTTTAGCTATGTGAAGAGAAAGAAGATAGTTAAGAACAATGTTGGCCCCTTGAAGAATGAATTGGGAGAAATTGTTATGGGAAACAGGGAAATGGCAACAGAATTTAATGCGTACTTTAGATCTGTTTTCACCAGGGAGGACACAAGCAATCTCCCAGATGTATGGATGGGCCAGGGTCATAAGATATCAGAGGAATTGAAACAGATTGACATTAGGAAAGAAACTGTGATGAGTAGACTGATAGGACTGAAGGCTAATAAATCCCCGGGTCCAGATGGTCTGCATCCGAGAGTTCTAAAAGAGGTGGCTCAGGAAATTGCGGATGCATTGGTAATCATTTTCCAATGTTCCTTAGATTCAGGATCAGTTCCTGATGATTGGAGAGTGACTAATGTTATCCCACTTTTCAAGAAGGGAGGGAAGGAGGAAACGGAGAACTATCGTTAGCCTAACGTCAGTCATGGGGAAGATGCTTGAGTCCATTATTAAGGACGAAATAGTGGTATATCTTGATGGCAGTAATAGGATTAGGCCGAGCCAGCATGGATTTACCAAGGGCAAATCATGCTTGACTAATCTGTTGGAGTTTTTTGAGGGTGTAACAAGGATGTTAGACGAGGGTAAGCCAGTGGATGTAGTGTACCTAGATTTTCAGAAGGCATTTGATAAGGTGCCACATAGGAGATTGGTGAGTAAAATCAGAGCTCATGGCATTGGGGGCAGGGTTTCAACATGGATAGAAAACTGGTTGGCAGATAGAAAGCAAAGGGTAGCAGTGAATGGGTGTTTCTCGGACTGGCTGGAGGTGACTAGTGGGGTACCACAGGGCTCTGTATTGGGACCACAGCTCTTTACGATTTATATCAACGATTTAGATGAGGGCATTGAAAACTATATCAGCAAGCTTGCTGATGATACTAAACTGGGTGGCAGTGTGACATGCGAAGAGGACGTTAGAAGAATACAGGGAGACTTGGATAGGCTGGGTGAGTGGGCAGATACTTGGCAGATGTCATTCAATGTGAATAAATGTGAAGTTATCCACTTTGGAAGCAGGAACAAGAGGTCAGAGTATTGTCTGAACGGTGTAGAGTTAGGTAAGGGAGAAATGCAAAGAGACCTAGGAGTCCTAGTTCATCAGTCAATGAAGGTGAATGAGCAAGTGCAACAGGCAGTGAAGAGGGCAAATGGAATGTTGGCCTTTATTACAAGGGGAATTGAGTACAAGAGCAAGGATGCCCTTTTGCATTTGTACAGGGCCCTGGTGAGACCACACCTGGAATATTGTGTACAGTTTTGGTCTCCAGGTTTAAGGAAGGACATTCTGGCAATTGAGGAAGTGCAGCGTAGATTCACTAGGTTGATTCCTGGGATGGCAGGGCTGTCTTACGCAGAGAGATTGGAGAGATTGGTCTTGTACACGCCGGAATTAAGGAGATTGAGAGGGGATCTGATTGAAACGTTTAAGATAATTAAAGGATTTGATAGGATTGAGGCAGGAAATATGTTCCAGATGTTGGGAGAGTCCAGTACCAGAGGGCATGGATTGAGAATAAGAGGTCAGTTATTTAAAACAGAGTTGAGGAAAAACTTCTTCTCCCAGAGAGTTGTGGAGGTGTGGAATGCACTGCCTCGGAAGACGGTGGAGGCCAATTCTCTGGATGCTTTCAAGAAGGAGCTAGATATCTGATGGATAGGGGAATCAAGGGATATGGGGACAAGGCAGGGACTGGGTATTAATAGTGAATGATCAGCCATGATCTCAGAATGGCGGTGCAGACTCAAGGGGCCGAATGGTCTACTTCTGCACCTATGTCTGTTGTCTATTGTTTGCAAGTGAGGAAATCGAGGATCCAATTGTATAAGGTGGTATTAAGCCAAGATCTTGAAGCTTATTGATTAGTTTTGAGGGGACGATATTATTTGTTGCTGAGCTGTGGTCGATAAAGAACATCCTGATGAATGCAGCTTTGCTGTCCAGATGTTCCAGAATTGAGTGAAGAGCCAATGAAACGGCATCTGTTGTGCCGGTAGGCAATTTGGAGCAGATCCAAGTAACTTCTCAGGCCGGCTCGTCACTCAAAGGATTTCAGCAAAGTGGATGTAAGTGTTACCAGACATGTCCACGATTTTACCATGAGTATGTCAATAGCTGAACTTGAGTAGCCAACAGAATGCAGAGACTTCAGAGACGCAGGTTAGAAAGCAAATGGTATGATGGCCTTTGTTGGAAAAGGCTTTGAGTAGTTGAATAAGGATGTCTCACTGTAAGTATACAGGATAATGGTTAGACCATAGCTATGGTAATTGTAGTCATAGTGTCCATATACATTGCTGTCCCACAGTGGACATCAAAGGCTTACCAGACCATGTGTTAGATTAGGTTTTTGCCCTTATTGCCTCACTCCTCAAATCTCTCTCAACTCACTATCCCTTCCCTCAGCCCCTATTCCCACCCCTTACTCCCCCACTGTTCCTTTCCTTCATTCTCACATTTCCCCAACCCCTATCACCCTCCCCTCATTCCTCCATACTGCACCCAACTCACAACTATCATCCTCCCTTTACACCACCAACTCACTATCCTCATTCCCACTCTATTCACTACCATACTCTTTTCAAGCCTTACCCCATCATGTCTGCCTATTCACTACCACCCTCCCCTAACTCCACCACTCGCCCAAGAACACATCCCTCCATTCTGAAGCTTGAGGCGCCTGGCCAGGCCAGGCCAGGCTAGGCCCCTCCCCCCCCCGTTGCCCGGTTACGGACTCCACCTCCTCCTTCCCACAATGCTTCATTCAAGATGGAGGAGGGAGGTGAGTATTTGGGGCTTGTCGGCCTGTGGTCTCTGTTCCCATCGCTTACTGGTTTACGGCGTGAAGCAGCCGCTCCCGCACATCACCGCCCTAGGCTCCGCATCGCTCCGTCATTGCCCGCCTGAGCGAAGCGAGGCCGGTGGTGGTAGGATATCTGTCGGCCTTGGCCCTTCTGTGTTCTCACTCACTGACACCCCGCTAAAAGGCCTCTTGTCCTCACGGGAGAAGTCATTCGACGCCGCGCACAGCCCTTGTGGTGTGGTGGCGGGTGAACCGTGCAAAGCGCGGGCACGTATGTACCCTCCCGTGGCACTTCCTCATTGAAACACCGTGACCTTCGCCTCATTCCCTCGTGTTCCCTGCCTTATCGCCCCCCCCCCCGATCCCCACTTCTCCCTGTGCCATTTACTTGATACCCCCACCTAAACTTCCCTTCTTCATCTGTGATCCCTAACCCACACCCCACCGAACTCTGTCTCACCCTTTGTGTCCAGCTGCCGTTCTTTTTAATTGTGATTTGATTCTATTGTTTGTTTCACGTCTGTATTTATATGTTCAATTGCTACTCATTCCAATACAATGTCTTTCTATTTCCAAAGATAAAGATCTGCAAGCCACTGATAATTCTGGATGTCTTGGCGGTGTTGACGTTCGTAGGCGAATCCCCATCAAACTGATTTCCAAACAGTCTAACCGAAATCGAATCTCAGCTCGAAGTCAGAGAAATATGAACAGGAATTCTTCAAAGTCAGTCCCCACGGATGAAGGTATATTGCTCAGATATGATGAAAATAACTCTTTAGTTCAATTGAATATTACAACTCGATTTGGTAACGAATGACCCAGATAGAATTTGCACCAAAGACCAAAGGGTCTCTGCTTTAGATGTAGTCAGTTATCCAACTGCAAATTGGAGTTAATAATTGTTTAATTTTCTGTTACACTGTTGTTAATTTTTTTGTTGTGAGATAATTGTTCATTCACCATCAGTGAGTAACAAACTGAAGAAACAGATCTGGTCTTATTTCTCAAAAATGTTTCCATGGTTTTCTGTTTTCATTCAATAATGTGGTAGATTCTGTAACTTGGTTCTCTGAACACTATTTCCCTTTATTTATGTTGTGTAAACTGCCTCACCTCTTGGGATCGAGCAGTCAGCCCTTGCCCCTCAGATAGTCAGAATGTTTTTTTCATGGTCGGGGTCTCAAAAACAATAGGGTACAGATTTAAGATGACAAGAATGAGATTTAAAGACCACAAGACAGAAAAGCAGAATTAGACCATTCAGCCCTTCGAGTCTCTTCCACAATTGCAGCATGACTGGCTTATTATCCCCCTCAGCCCTAATCTCCCGCTTATCTCCTTAACATTTGATGCCCTGACTAGTCAAGAATCTATCAACCGTAGCTTTAAATATACCCAATGAATTTGTCTCCACTGCCTCTGTGGCAGTGAATTCCACAAATTTACCACCCTCTGGCTAAAGAAATTCCTCCGCATCTCTGTTCTATTCTGGGGTAGTGCTGCTGGTCCTAGACTCCTCCTGTGTAACAAACATCCTCTCTACATTCACTCTATCTAGGCCTTTTAATATTCAATAGGTTTTAATCATACCTCCTCATTCTTCTGAACTCCAGCAAGTACAGGCCCAGAGATATGAAATGCTCCTCATATATTAACTCTTTCATTCCTAGGATTATTCTCATGAACTTCCCCTTAGATAAGGTGCCCACTGCTCCCAATACTCCGTGCAGTCTAGCCAATGCCTTATAAAGAAAGCCGCAGTATTACATCCATGGTTTTATATTTTAGTCCTTAAAATGAATGCTGCTATTGAATTTGCCTTCCTTGCTACCAACTCAACATGTAAGTAAATCTTTAAGGAATTCAATCCAGGGACTCTCAAGTCCCTTTGTACTTCATGAATTTTGAATTTTCTCCCAGCTTAGAAGTCTATGCCTTTATTCCTTCTATCAAAGTACATGACCATGCACTTCCCTACGTTATATTCCATCTGCTACTTCTTTCCCCATTCGTCCCATCTGTTCTGCTGACTCCTTGCTTCCTTAACACTACTTGCCTCTTCATCTTCATACCATCAGCAAACTTGGCCTCAAAGCCATCAACTCCATCATCCAAATCATTAATATATAAAGTGAAAAGGGTCCCAACACTGGCCCCTGTAGGTTGTTTATTGGGGGTGAGTTTATTTTTACAGAGTGATTAATATCTGGAACATGCTGCAAAAGGAGGTGGTGAAATCAGATACATTAATTGTTTGAGGGATTTAGACAACCACTTAAATGCGCAAAATATAGAATAATAGAGATCTAATTTTGGATTAATGGTGGTGAGTAAAAAGGTCAATTAAAACATATTTTGTGTGGCGCAACTCTGATCACATCCAAAACAAGTTGTATCCTTTTAAGTACAGAGATCAAAATTCCAGTGATCCTCATGGTGTAAAGATGCATTGAGTTCACTTGTGAGTAGCCCTGGAATAAACTGTACTTATAAATGTTGTAAATGCACATTCAGTTCCTGGGTCTGAACAGTAGTTTTTAAGCATTTCCAGCTATTTTTAAAAGGAAATTAAGTTCTCTTGTTCTCATCCACTTTGGTATGTTGTCTTACAACTGTCATATGTCCCATTAGTAGTAGTGCTCAAAACACTTCCGTGTCTGGTACCACTTGTAGAAAGGGAAATAGAGTTAATGTTTCATGCAAAATCTCAAGTGGGAAAGGCAATTGTTTTGGGAATGTGAGCAATTAGCAGGTGGTGAAGAACAATGATATATTGTAAATATATGGAGAGAGTTTATAAACACTGAGCCTTTACCAGATACAACTGAAAACAAAAATTGCCAGATTTGACTTGGACAAATAAGGCAAGTTAACGGAAACTGGACCAAAGTGTTTGGCTAAGCTGTCAAAATGGATCCAGAACTGGCTTAGTAATCAGGTGAGTTGTTTTTCTGATTGACACACAGCACACTGACCAGCGGTGTGAGCGTTGGTTCCTGCTGGGAACCTTGATCTCAGTTGCAAGTAAATGTAGAATATGTAAATTAGCTTTCTCATAGGTTATAAGGAGGGTTCTCCAAGATCACAGCAGGATACAAATCAGATAGAAAGTTGGTTGAAACATTGGCAAATGGAATTTAATTCAAGTTAACTACAGGGAAAATCAAATAGGGATATGACATGTATACAAAATGGTGAAATGCTAAGGATTGTTGACAGAGATAGTTTTGGGTTCAAGTGCATAGTTCCCTGAAAATGATGACTCAGGTAGATATGGAAAATAAAATTTCGAACTTTATTATGGGCTTCATTACAAGACCTGTTGCAACTTCATTAATCACATGTCAGACCATACTTGGGGTATTTTATATAGTTCTGTTTGCCACACTATAGGAAGGATTGTGCTGAAGTGAGTGCAGTGAAACTTGTAATTATAGACAATAGGTGCAGAAGTAGACCATTCGGCCCTTCGAGTCTGCACCGGCATTCTGAGATCATGGCTGATCATTCACTATCAATACCCAGTCCCTGCCTTGTCCCCATATCCCTTGATTCCCCTATCCATCAGATATCTATCTAGCTCCTTCTTGAAAGCATCCAGAGAATTGGCCTCCACCGTCTTCCGAGGCAGTGCATTCCACACCTCCACAACTCTGGGA
This sequence comes from Hypanus sabinus, assembly GCF_030144855.1. NCBI lineage: Eukaryota > Metazoa > Chordata > Chondrichthyes > Myliobatiformes > Dasyatidae > Hypanus > Hypanus sabinus. The sequence goes on along the minus strand of NC_082718.1, from coordinate 68,006,335 downwards.
GAAGAAGCTCTTCCTCAACTCTGTTTTAAATAACTTATTCTCAATCCATGCCCTCTGGTACTGGACTCTCCCAACATCTGGAACATATTTCCTGCCTCAATCCTATCAAATCCTTTAATTATCTTAAACGTTTCAATCAGATCCCCTCTCAATCTCCTCAATTCCAGCGTGTACAAGCCCAATCTCTCCAATCTCTCTGCGTAAGACAGCCCTGCCATCCCAGGAATCAACCTAGTGAATCTACGCTGCACTTCCTCAATTGCCAGAATGTCCTTCCTTAAACCTGGAGACCAAAACTGTACACAATATTCCAGGTGTGGTCTCACCAGGGCCCTGTACAAATGCAAAAGGACATCCTTGCTCTTGTACTCAATTCCCCTTGTAATAAAGGCCAACATTCCATTTGCCCTCTTCACTGCCTGTTGCACTTGCTCATTCACCTTCATTGACTGATGAACTAGGACTCCTAGGTCTCTTTGCATTTCTCCCTTACCTAACTCTACACCGTTCAGACAATACTCTGCCCTCTTGTTCCTGCTTCCAAAGTGGATAACTTCACATTTATTCACATTGAATGACATCTGCCAAGTATCTGCCCACTCACCCAGCCTATCCAAGTCTCCCTGTATTCTCCTAACGTCCTCTTCGCATGTCACACTGCCACCCAGTTTAGTATCGTCAGCAAACTTGCTGATATAGTTTTCAATGCCCTCATCTAAATCGTTGACATAAATCGTAAAGAGCTGTGGTCCCAATACAAAGCCCTGTGGTACCCCACTAGTCATCTCCAGCCAGTCCGAGAAACACCTATTCACTGCTACCCTTTGCTTTCTATCTGCCAACCAGTTTTCTATCCATGTTGAAACCCTGCCCCCAATGCCATGAGCTCTGATTTTACTCACCAATCTCCTATGTGGCACCTTATCGAATGCCTTCTGAAAATCTAGGTACACAACATCCACTGGCTTACCCTCGTCTAACATCCTTGTTACACCCTCAAAAAAACTCCAACAGATTAGTCAAGCATGATTTGCCCTTGGTAAACCCATGCTGGCTCGGCCTAATCCTATTACTGCCATCAAGATGTGCCACTATTTCGTCCTTAATAATGGACTCAAGCATCTTCCCCACAACTGACGTTAGGCTAAACGATAGTTCTACGTTTTCTCCTTCCCTCCCTTCTTGAAAAGTGGGATAACATTAGCCACTCTCCAATCTTCAGGAACTGATCCTGAATCTAAGGAACATTGGAAAATGATTACCAATGCATCCGCAATTTCCTGAGCCACCTCTTTTAGAACCCTTGGATGCAGACCATCTGGACCCGGGGATTTATTAGCCTTCAGTCCTACCAGTCTACTCATCACAGTAATAATAAGTACAGCTGAAAAGTACCTTTTTGGCCCACGTCATAACTCCCTATCTACATTGTTTTATATAGGTTTATTATTGTCACGTGTACAATGAAAAGTTTCTCTTGCATACAGGTCAGATCATTACACAATGCAAGTTAGAACAATGACAATACAGAATAAAATGTACAAGCTACAGATAAAGTGTAAGATCACAACACGGTAGATTGTGAGGTTGAAGAGTCAATCTTATATGAAAGGTCCATTCAAGTGTCTCATAACAGTGAGATAGAAACTGTCTTCAAATTTGATGACGTGGTTTCAGGCCTTTATATCTTCTGCAATGGGAGAAGAGTGGGTGGGTGTCTTTGATTATGCTGGGTGCTTTACTGAGGCAGTGATAAGTATAGACAGAATCAATAGAGGGGAACTTGGTTCCCATGATGTGTGCATCAATAAAAATCAGTAAGAGCCGATTGGGACATGCCAAATTTCTGTAGTCTTCTGGATTTCCTATCAAGTATCTGTTCAAATGCCTTTTAAATTATGTAATTGTATCTAGTTTCCCTATCACCTCTGGCAGCTTGTTTCCGGTAACCACTATCTTTTGTGTGGAAAGAGCGACCTTTTGGATTTCCTCACACCCCAGTCCCCTCCACCCCAACCACAAATCTGCCTTATTGTTCTGGATTCTGCTATTATGGGAAAAGAACTACCTTATCTGTGCCCTCCATAATTTTAGAAATCTGTATAAGTTACCTCTCAGTCTTTTAGTGAAAATTAACCCATCCAATCTAATCATTCCATTTAATTACAGCTCTCCATTCCAAGCAATGTTCTAATTAATCTCTCCATTTCATATGGGTGACCAAAGCTGTACACAATAGTGTGGTGTAATGAATATTTTGTACAATTGCAACATGACATGACAACTCTTGTACTCACTGCCGCGGGCTGTGAAGGCAAGAATACTTCATGGCTTTTTCATTATCATATTTAGCATTGCCATTTTCAGGGAGCATTTGACTTGCACACCAATATTCCTCTGTAGGAACTTTTTAGGTCTATATATTCTACCAGAAAGTGACCTCACACATATCTGAATTAAATTTCATCTGCGGCTGCTTTGCCAATTTTTCAGCTGTTATGTGTGCCTGTATCCTTAGACAATCATCTTTGATTGACTCCACCAACTTTCATGTTCCAATCTTGTCTGGATTGGAGGATTATACTGTGGAGAGACTAGATAGGATGTGGGCTTGTTTTCCATCGATTTGAAGGGGCTCAGAGTGACATGATAGAAGTATGTAAGGACAGTTGGATAATTAGAATCCTTTTCCTTTAGTAGGTCTATAGAAAACAGGTTAAGGAGTAGAGGAGGTTTAAAGAGGATTTGGAATGGAAGATGGAAGTGTTTTTTGCACAGAGAATGGTTGATACCTGGTACTTGCTGCCAGAAGGGATAAGAGAGGTACACAGACAGGCACTTCAGTATCATATCCATGCGGCCCATCAGGTCTGCTTCAATATCTGATCATGGTCGATTATCCTTCTCGACCCTCTTCTGCCTTCGGCTCATAATCTTTGACACCTCTGCTTTAAGTATACCCAATGACTTGTCCTCCATAGTCATCTGCGGCAGTGATTCCACAGATTCACCACCCTCTGGCAAAAGTCGTCCCTGCTTATCTCAATTCTGAAGGGATGTCATTTTATTGTGATAAGTTAACTGTGAGCAGGCTTTTTACACGGGGCTTTGGTAAGACCAGAACTAGAGATACACACACAATGCTGGTGGAACTCAGCAGGCCAGGCAACACCTATAGAAATGAATAAACAGTTGACTTTTCAGCCCAAGGCACTTATACAGGACTGGAGAAAAAAAATTATATTTCTTCAGAGTTGGCATCCTTCCAAGAGATTCTTCAGATGCTGTAAATCCAGTGCAACACACACAAAATGCTGGAAAAACAGCAGATCAGGCAGAAATGAATAAACAGTTGATATTTCAGTCCAAGACCCTTCTTCAGGACTGGATCTTTTAGAACTAGAGGTCATGAATTAAAAGTGAACGATTAAATGTATAAGGGGAGCATGAGGGAGAACCTCTTCACTGAGATGATGGTGCAAGTGTTGATCAAGCAGCCAGCGGAAGTGGTAGTAGCAGGCTTAATCTCAGCATTTAAAAGAAATGTGGACAAGTACATGGATATGATAGTTTGGCACAGACTAGATGGACTGAAAGATCTATTTCTGTGCTGCAGTATCCTATGACTAAATAACAGGCAGGATAGCCAAAGGATAGTCAGTGGATGTTCCTTACTTAGATTTTCAGAAGGCCTTTGACAAGGTGCCACACATGACACCACTAAACAAGGTAAAAGCGCATGGGCAGATGATAAGTTGACTGGCAAGTGCAAAGAGAGAAAATAAAGGATCCTTTTCTGGTTGGCTACGGTGACCAGATGTTTCTCAGGGGTTGCTGTTGAGTCCATTGCTTTTCGGCACTTTTGTTTTATGTAATGATTTGTATGACAGAATTGATGGCTTCGTGCCAAGTTTGCGAATGATAGAAAGATGGGTGAAGGGGCAGTGTTGAGGAAGAAGGGAGTTTATAGAAGGAATTGGGCAGATATGAAAATGAGCAAAGAAGTGACATGGAATGCAACATAAGGAAATGTCTATATGGATTTCAGCAAAGTCTCTGATAAGGTACTGCATGGTAAAATGGGATGAAATGTTGGATCACTTGGGATCCAGGGGAAACTAGTTGGTTGGGTTGATTGAGGATGATGTTGGAAGATTGTTTTTCAGACTAGAGCAGTTGCCCAACCACATGCAAATTGGTATAGGGTTAATAAAACCAGACAGCTAAAGGTGTGGCTCAGAGATTAGTGAGGGAGAAGTAGGTTTGAATACTTAGGACATTGGCATCAGTATTGGGGAAGCAACCTGAAATTAGATTCTTATACCTTTCTAAACTTATCTTACTCCTTATTCTTGAGAGAAGCCAAACTGCAGAATAAAGAATAAGACAAAAAAGTTTGTAAAGGTATAAGAATTTAACTTTAGGCAACATGGAGACAAAGTTGAAAGGTTGGTGAAAATGGGACTAAAAGTGCAATATTTGTATTCACATAGTATACAAAATAAGGTAGATGATCTTATAGTGGAGTTAGAAATTGGCTGATATGACATTGCAGTCATCGCTAAGTTGTGGCTGAAAGAAGATCATAGTTGGGATCTTAGTAAAATAGATTCAACAGGGCTGGGTGGGAGATGCCAGAGAGTAGTGGTGGATAACTGTCTGTCAAGTTGCAGGCCGGTGACTAGTGATGTGCCTTAGGGGTCTGTACTGGGTCCAATGGTGTTTGACATATACATTAATGATCTGGATGATGGGGTGGTAAATTGGATTAAAATGTATGCAGATGATACTAAAGATAGGTGGCGTTGTGAATAATGAAGTAGGCTTTCAAAGCTTGCAGAGAGATTTTTAGGCCAGTTAGAAGAGTGGGTTGAAAGATGGCAGATGGAGTTTAATGTGAAGTGCTACACTTTGGTAGGAATAATCCAAATAGGACATACATAGTAAATTGTAGGGCATTGAGGATTACAGTAGAACAGAGTGATCTAGGAATAATGGTGCATAGTTCCCTGAAGGTGGAATCTCACGTGGATAGGGTGGTGAAGAAGGCTTTTGGTATGCTGGCCTTTATAAATCAGAGCATTGAGTATAGGAGTTGGAATGTAATGTTAAAATTGTACAAGGCATTGGTGAGGCCAAATTTGGAGTATTGTGTACAGTTCTGGTCACCAAATTATAGGAAAGATGTCAACAAAATAGAGAGAGTACAGAGGAGATTTACTAGAATGTTACCTGGGTTTCAGCACCTAAGTTACAGAGAAAGGTTGAAGAAGTTAGGTCTTTGAGGGAAGTGCCTGGTGTGAAAAGTGCTAGTCTTTGGTTTGAGAGTCTTCGGCGAGGAGGCTGAGGAAAGAGACTACGCCAGGCACAATTGGAGAGGGTGAAGACATGACCGCTAAGCTGATTCAGTATGCTACGTGCATGATGTGGGGGGTCAGGGACACTGATGGTGCCCCCAGCTGCTACAGCTGTGGAAAGTGTGTCCAGATTCAGCTTCTGAAGGAGCATGTTGCAGCACTGAAGAAAGAACTGGATGACCTCAGGTTTATCTGCGAAAACGAGAGTTTTCTAGACAGGGCCTACAGTGAGGTCGTTACACTGAGGATACCGGAAGAGAGAAAGAGGGTGACGATGAGGAAGGAAAGGATGCTTGAAGTACAGGAGACCCCAGGGGATGTACCTCTCCTCTCGTAAACAGGTTCTCCCTCTTGGAAGCTGTCGGGACAGAAGAATGCCAGTCTGCGAGGCGGACAAGTCTGCGAGCCGAGGAGTCAGACATCAGGAAGAGCCGTGGTAGTAGGGGACTCCATAGTAAGAGGTATGGAAAGGGGTTTCTGTGGCAACAGGTGAAATTTAAGGATGGTGTGTTGCCTCCCTGGTGCAAGGATCCAGGACATCACGGGAATCCTCAAGGGTGAAGGTGAACAGCCGGAAGTGGTAGTGCATGTCGGCACAAATGACATCTGGAAGAAGAGGAAGGACATTCTGCAGCGGGACTTCAAATAACTCGGAAGAAGGCTGAAAAGCAGGACTTCCAGGGTGGTTATCTCTGGTTTGCTTCCAGTTCCTCGTGCTGGAGAGGGCAGGAACAGGGAGATAATCGATCTGAATGTGTGGCTGAGGAACTGGTGCAGGAAGCAAGGATTTACATTCTTGGGGGTAGGGATGAATTGTACAAAAGGGACGGGTTGCACCTTAATAGGCAGGGAACCAGCATTCTGGCAGACAGGTTTGCCACTGCAATACGGATGTGTTTAAACTAAGTAGTGGGGGGGGGAGGGGATGAACTGGAAATATAAGGATGGAGTTAAAGGGAAAGTGAAAATAAGAAAAGTTAAAAAGGACAACAGAATCAATAGAGTAGAAAGCTCAAGAAGAGATCATACAGTATGGCCAAGTGAAATAGGAATTGATATGAAAGGAGGGGGGAGTAACGAATTAAAAGTATTATATATGAATGCAAGAAGTATAAGGAATAAAGTAGATGAGCTTGAGACTCAGTTGGAAATTGGCAAGTACAATGTTGGGGGAATAACAGAGACATGGCTTCAAGCGGACAGGACCTGGGAAGTGAATATTCAAGGATATACATCTTATCAAAAAGACTGACTGACTGGAAGAGGGGGTGGGGTGGCTCTGTTGGTGAGGAATAATATTCAGCCCCTTGCGAGGGGGGACATAGAATCAAGGGATGTAGAGTCAGTATGGATAGAACTTAGAAATTCTAAGGGTAGGAAGACCCTAATGGGAGTTATCTACAGGCCCCCAAACAGCAGTCTGGATGTAGGGTGTAAGTTGAATGAAGAGTTAAAATTGGCATGTCGCAAAGGTAATGATACAGTTGTAATGGGGAATTTCAACATGCAGGTAGACTGGGAGAATCAGAATGGCACTGGACCCCAAGAAAGGGAGTTTGTGGAGTGCCTCTGAGATGGATTCTTAGAATAGCTGGTACTGGAGCCTACCAGGGAGAAGGCAATTCTAGATTTAGTGTTGTGCAATGAACCGGATTTGATCAGGGACTTCGAGGTAAAGGAACCATTAGGAGGTAGTGACCATAATATGATATGGTTTAACCTACAATTTGAGAAGGAGAAGGGAAAATCGGATGTGTCAGTATTACAGTTGAACAAAAGGAACTGTGGAGCTATGAGAGAGGAGCTGGCCAAAGTTCAATGGAACAATACCCTAGCAGGGAAGACAGTGGAACAACAATGGCAGGTATTTCTGGGAATAATGCAGAAGGTGCAGGATCGGTTCATTCCAAAGAGGAAGAAAGATCCTAAGGGGAGTAAGGGGCGGCCTTGGCTGACGAGGGAAGTAAAGGGCATTATAAAAATAAAACAGAAGAAGTACAACATAGCAAAATGAGCGGTAAACCGGAGGACTGGGAAGCTTTTAAAGAGCAACAGAAGATAACAAAAAAGGCAATACGCCAAGAAAAAATGTAGATGAAAAAAGTAGATGAGCTTGAGACTCAGTTGGAAATTGGCAAGTACGATGTTGTGGGAATAACAGAGACATGGCTTCAGGCGGACAGAGCCTGGGAAATGAATATTCAAGGATATACATATACTAAGAAAAATACTAGCCAAGAATATAAAGGAGGATAGTAAAAGCTTCTTTAGGTATGTGAATAGCAAAAAAATAGTTAAGACCAAAATTGGGCCATTGAAGACAGAAACGGGTGAATTTATTATGGGGAACAAGGAAATGGCAGATGAATTGAACAGGTACTTTGGATCTGTCTTCACTAGGGAAGACACAAACAATCTCCCAGATGTAATAGTGGCCAAAGGAACTAGGGTAAAGGATGAACTGAAGGGAATTTATATTAGGCAAGAAACGGTGTTGGATAGACTGTTGTCTGAAGGCTGATAAGTCCCCGGGACCTGATGGTCTGCATCCCAGGGTACTTAAAGAGGTGGCACTAGAAATCGTGGATGCATTGGTAATCATTTTCCAATGTTCTATAGATTCAGGAACAGTTCCTGCTGATTGGAGGGTGGCTAATGTTGTCCCACTTTTCAAGAAAGGAGGGAGAGAGAAAACAAGGAATTATAGACCGGTTAGCCTGACGTCAGTGGTGGGAAAGATGCTGGAGTCAATTATAAAAGAGGAAATTACAACACATTTGGATAGCGGTAGAAGGATCAGTCCGAGTCAGCATGGATTTATGAAGGGAAAATCATGCTTGACTAATCTTCTGGAGTTTTTTGAGGATGTAACTATGAAAATGGACAAGGGAGATCCAGTGGATGTAGTGTACCTGGACTTCCAGAAAGCTTTTGATAAAGTCCCACATAGGAGATTAGTGGGCAAAATTAGGGCACATGGTATTGGGGGCAAAGTACTGACATGGATTGAAAGTTGGCTGGCTGATAGGAAACAGAGTAGCAATTAACGGGTCCCTTTCGGAATGGCAGGCTGTGACCAGTGGGGTACCGCAAGGTTTGGTGCTGGGACCGCAGCAATATACATTAATGATTTAGATGAAGGGATTAAAAATAACATTAGCAAATTTGCTGATGACACAAAGCTGGGTGGTAGTGTGAAATGTCAGGAGGATGTTATGAGAATGCAGGGTGATTTGGACAGGTTGGGTGAGTGGGCAAATGTATGGCAGATGCAGTTTAATGTGGATAAATGTAAGGTTATCCACTTTGGTGGCAAGAACAGGAAGGCAGATTACTATCTAAATGGAGTCAAGTTAGGAAAAGGGGAAGTACAACGAGATCTAGGTGTTCTTGTACAGCAGTCAATGAAAGCAAGCATGTAGGTACAGCAGACAGTGAAGAAAGTTCATAGCATGCTGGCCTTTATAACAAGAGGAATTGAGTATAGGAGTAAAGAGGTCCTTCTGCAGCTGTACAGGGCCCTGGTGAGACTCCACCTGGAGTATTGTGTGCAGTTTTGGCCTCCAAAGTTGAGGAAGGACATTCTTGCTATTGAGGGAGTTAGGTTCACGAGGTTAATTGCCGGAATGGCGGGACTGTCATATGTCATATGTTGAAAGATTGGAGCAACTGGGCTTGTATACACTGGAATTTAGAAGGATGAGAGGGGATCTGATTGAAACTTATAAGATTATTAAGGGATTGGACACACTGGAGGCAGGAAGCATGTTCCCGCTGATGGGTGAGTCCAGAACTAGAGGCCACAGTTTAAGAATAAGGGGTAGAGCATTTAGAACAGAGATGCGGAAAAACTTTTTCACCCAGAGAGTGGTGGATATGTGGAATGCTCTGCCCCAGAAGGCAGTGGAGGCCAAGTCTCTGGATGCACTCAAGAGAGAGTTAGATAGAGCTCTTATAGATAGCGGGGTCAAAGGATTTGGGGAGAGGGCAGGAGCAGGGTACTGATTGTGTATGATCAGCCATGATCACAGTGGTGCTGGCTAGAAGGGCCGAATGGCCCACTCCTGCACCTACTGTCTATTGTCTATTTATTCTTTGGAGTGTCGAATGTTGAGGGGGGACTTGATAGAGGTATTTAAAATCATGAGGGGGATAGATAGACATGGATAGGCTTTTTCCATTGAGAGTAGGGGAGATTCAAACAAGAGGACATTAGTTGAGAGTTAAGGGACAAGAGTTTAGGGGTAATGCGAGGGGGAATTTCTTTACTCAGAGAGTGGTAGCTGTGTGGAACGAGCTTCTAGTAGAAGTGGTAGATTTTGTCATTTTAAAAAAATTGGATAGGTATATGGACAGGAAAGGAATGAAGGGTTATGGGCTGAGTGCAGACCAGTGGGATTAGGTGAGAGTAAGAGTTTGGCACGGACTAGAAGAGTTGAGATGGCCTGTTTCCGTGCTGTAATGGTTATATGGTTATAAGGACACATATTGTATTTCTAGGTGTTCACCTGGCAGAGAATCTCACCTAGTCCCTCAACACCAGCTCCATAGCAAAGAAAGCCCAGCAGTGTCCCTGCTTTCTGTGAAGGCTGAGGAAAGTCCATCTCCCCCCGACCCCCCCCCCATCCTCATCACATTCTACAGGGGTTGTATTGAGAGCATCCTGAGCAACTGAATCACTGCCTGGTTTAGAAATTGCACCATCTCGGATGCAAGACCCTGCAGCGGATAGTGAGGTCAGCTGAGAAGATCATTGGGGTCTCTCTTCCTGTCATCACGGACATTTACACTACACGCTGCATCCGCAAAGCAAACAGCATTATAAAGGACCCCACGCACCACTTGTACAACCTCTTCTCCGTCCTGCTGTCTAGGAAAAGGCACCGAAGCATTTGGGCTCTCACTGCCAGACTATGTAACAGTTTCTTCCCCCAAGCCAGAGGTCGGCAACCCGCGGCTCCGGAGCCGCATGCGGCTCTTTCATCTATGTGATGCGGCTCCCCGTGGTTTGTTAGTTTTTGAAATGTAATTCGAAATTTGAAGATTACGGTGATCTTGTACAATCCCATTTCCTGGCACATCCGAACCGGCTCACAATTAGCCACCGTTCCGGTAAGGGAGATAGCCTACGGGGGTTTGTGAGTACGTGTCTTTTGGAGCATCCGCGCCCACGGGGACGGGTTGAGGGAGGCTTTAAAGCAAGGCTGTTTAGTTCGAATAAAGCTACCTTTGACTGCAGTGTCTTTATTTTAGCACTGCGTGTAGCACACTGCTACAACGTGTTTTTTATCGCTATTAATATACATCACCACTGCCAATGCCTGAAACCCGCCAGTGCGCGCTTTCTTTTAATTCTTCGATCCAAGGTAGGCTAACTATGGAGTAACCTTCAACCCAACGTCTTTTTTTCGGAGTTCAAAATGTTTTTGTTGCATGCAGAAATGTAATTTCGTTTTCTCTGCAGGAGTTCATCAATTTCATAAATGCAACACATTATAGTTTGTTTATACATAGTATAAAGGCAAAAAAAACCATTGTATGCGGTGTTATTTCATTTTAAATGTCAAACGGGTTTTGTGTCTCCCAGTGTTTTCTTTTCTGTGGGAAATGGGTCCATATTGGCTCTTTCAGTGGTAAACGTTGCCGACCCCTGCCCCAAGCTATCAGACTCCTTAATACCCAGAGCCTGGACTGACACCTTACTGCTCTATCGTCCTGTTTATTATTTATTGTAACGCCTGCACTGTTTTGTGCACTTTATGCAGTCCTAGGTAGGTCTATAGTTTAGTGTAGTTTTTTTTTCTCTCTGTTTTTTATGTAGTTCAGTCTAGTTTTTGTACTGCGTCATGTAACACCATAACGTTGTCTCATTTTTACTATGTACTGTACATAGCAGTTATGGTCGAAATGACAACAAAAGTGACTTGACTTGTATCAAAAGGACAAATATGTTGGTAGAGGAGATGGGGTGGCATTGTTTGTGTAAAAAAAATATGAAATCAAATTCTTACAAAGTACAGGTGGCCCCTGCTTTTCGATTTACAACAACTGGCTGTTACGAAAGACTTGCATTAGTACCTGTTTTTGCTGACTAAAGAGGATTTTCGCTTTTACGAAAAAAAAGATGCCCGATTTATATGTGTGTTTACCCCGAGAAAGACTATGAAGCCTTGTGCGGGCAGTTTTTTACGCATGCGTTTACGTGCCAATTTTTTTTCCTCCAAATCGATTTTGGTTCGCTGCCTTCCCGAGTTTGCTAAGTGAAACTACACCGTACCTACAGTATTTCTACTTTATATAGGGTGTAAATTTATTATATCATTTCTGCTTTTACTATATGTTAGTGTTATTTTAGGTTTCATGTGCTATTTGCTTTGATTTGGTAGGTTTTTTTTGGGTGGGAACGCTCAAAAATTTTTCCATATAAATTAATGGTAATTGCTTCTTTGCTTTATGACTATTCAGATTACAAGCAGTTTCATAGGAACGCTCTACCATCGGATTGCGGGGGAAACCTGTAACAGGATCAAAAGATGTAGAATGCTTGTGGGTAGAGTTGAGAAACTGCACGGGTAAAATGATCCTAATAGGAGTTATATACATGCCTCAAACAGTAGCTAGGATTTGGGAGATAGAGGAAGCATGTAAAAAAGGCAATGTTTGGATTTCAGTATGCAGGGTAATTGGGACAATCAGGTTGGTGCTAGATCCCAGGAGAAAGAGTTTGTGAAATGCTTACAAGTTGGCTTTTTAGAGCAGCTTGTAGTTGAACCCATTAGAGAAAAGGCAATTCTCAGCATTCTAAAGAGAGGATAAGGTGACTGGGCAGATAAGGGAAGTCAAATAGAGCAAAAAAGCAGAAGACGGGCATACAACATAGCAAGCTGGAGGATCGAGAAACCTTTGAAAACAAACGGACTTATTAACCATGCCATGTACATTCTTATTCAAATCATTGACATGAATAACAAACAGCAATGGGCTCAGTACCAACCTCTGAGGCACACCACAGTTTACAGCCCTCCAGTCCAATAGACAGCCTTGTATGTCACCCCCTGCTATCTACCATCATTTTGTATTCAGGTAGCCAGCTCTCCTGGACCCAATGCAATCTAACCTCCTTGAACAGCTTAGCATATGGAACTTCATCAAAGCCCTTACTGAACTCCATGTAAGCTGCATTTGCTGCCATGTGCTAATTGACATTTTGGGTAACATCAGCAAGAAACTCAGTTTTAGGTTTTAATACGTGATGTCCCACAGACAAAGCCATGTTGGGTACTGCCTCTCAACCCTGGTGTATAATAGCTGTGCTTTTTTATCTCACTGTGTATCATTCTATACTTCTCCCGAATTTCTTGCTTGTGAACGTATTGACAACAGATTCTCTTGTAAAACTTTTCACTCTGGTATCTTTCAGAAGGCTTTGACTATAATGAAGATGAGATCTATGAATGTAAGGGTGGAGAAGTGTTTGGGAACCAGCGCAGATTCTCTCTGCAGTTTTTCTGGGATTTTAAGGTAACTTTTTGATACAAATAAATATCCTTTTGTATATATAGATTATATATCTATATCAAAAAAAATATATACACACACACACACATACAGGTGTCCCCTGTTTGTTGAACATTCGCTTTACAGCAGCTTGCTGTTACAAAAGACCTACATTAGGACCTGTTTTCGCTAACCAAAGAGAATTTTCGCTTTTATGATAAAAAGACACCCGCTTTATATGTATGTTTACCTCGAGAAATACTGCTGTGACAGTGAAGCCTTGTGCATGCAGTTGTGTGTGCATGCGTGTACGTGCTTACGCATGTACGTATGCGTCTACGTGTGTATGTGTCAATTTTTTTCTCCAAATTGATTTTAGCTCGCAGGCTTCCCGATTGTGATCAGTGAAACTACACCGTACATACAATATTTCTACTTTATATAGGCTGTATATTTATCATATCATTCCTGCTTTTACTATATATTAGTGATATTTTAGCTTTTATGTGTAATTTGGTATAATTTGGTAGGTTTTTTTTGGGTCTGGGAATGCTCAAAAAATTTTCCCATATAAATTAATGGTAATTACTTCTTCACTTTACGACATTTTGGCTTACAGACGGTTTCATAGGAACGCTGTACCTTCAGATAGCAGGGGAAACGTGGAAACGTGTGTGTGTGTATATAAATGTATTGTATTCTTGGGTATGGGAATAATCTGGTCAAATGTGTTTTACAGGTAAATTTGTTGGGTGAAAAAGATGACACCCCAGTTCATTTCTGTGATAAATGTGGATTGCCAATCAAGATATATGGGCGAATGGTGAGTGAGGTGGTTTTAATTTCTTCAGCTGTAATTCTACTGTTTTTTTCTCCAGTGTTCAAAGATGCTTTTCTGTTTCCTGTTCGTTACACAGTTCGAAATACACTATTCATAGAAGATACAAGACTGTAGATACTGTAAACTGAACCCAAAAACAAGTTGTTAGAAAAATTCAGGTTGAGCAGCATCTATGGAGACAACAGGATGATTGACTTCTCTTTGTTCTTTTTACTATATTTTTATTCAGAAGAAAAAACAAGATTTACAAAGTGCAACACATAGATACATCTCAACATAAATTATGTACATTCATATATTGTAATAAAATTGATCAAAATGTTATAGCATATCACAAAAACCAGTCTGTAATCAAAAATTTAAAGATAGGTCATACATCATAAAAGAAATTTTTTATAAAATAAAAAGTCAACCCCCTGCCAGCTACCAAAGAAAAAAGCTGATGGATGATAATGGATAATTAGAAAAAAAACATATTTGCTTAAGAAGAGAAAATAAAAATATACATAAAAGTCTGTGCACTATTAAACTTTATAAATTGGGAAAGTAATTTAGGAAAGGTCCTCAGATATCATAAAAAGATGGTTTTGAATTTAAGACTGAGCAGTGGATCTTTTTCTAAATTTAAGTAAGGCATAATATCACATAGCCATTGAAGATGTGTAGGAGGGGTAGACTCCTTCCATTTAAGCAAGATTGCTCTCCTTGCTAAAAGAGAGGTAAAAACTAAAACTTAAGAATATTTAAAGTTATATCTTCATTTGCAATAATACCAAACAAGGCAGTAAGGGGATTTGGGCAAATTGGACCCTAAAAAGTTGTGAGAAGGTATGGAATACTTCCCGCCAAAACTTTTCAATTTTAGGGCAAAACCAAAACATATGAATTAAAGAGGCATCAGCAGAGTTGCATTTATTACAAAGTGGAGAAACGTTCGGATAAAAACTGGACAGCTTCTGTTTAGAAATGTAAGCTCTATGAACCACTTTAAATTGTAGAAGAGAATGATGATGATATTTTACTTTTTATCTCTTAACACTGAAACTTCTTTACCTTCGGATCTTTCTTTAATTTCCCAGTTTAGTTTTTTTTTCAGGATATAAGCTGAACTTACATAAAAGTGACCTAATGTCATCAAATGCCAAATTTCCATTCCAAGTTGTTAAAAGTCAATTTACATATCTAGGTGTAACAATTACTAAAAACTTCAAGAATTTATTTAAAGAAAACTTAAACCCCTTATTGAATTATGTGAAAAAGACGCTTTCTAAATGGTCTCCTCTTTCTTTATCCCTAATTGGCTGAATTAATTCAATTAAAATGAAGATTCTTCCTAAATTTTTCTATCTTTTTCAGGCTTTACCTATTTTTATTCCTAAGACCTACTTTGATTCTTTAGATTCAATTTTAACATCATATATTTGGAATAATAAACAAGCTTGTTTCAGTAAAGTTTACCTACAAAGAAATAAAGAGATGGGTGGATTAGCCCTACCCAATTTTAGGTTTTACTGTTGGGCTGGCAATATAAAGAATATTACTTTGTGGTCCTATTATATTTATCGTAAAGATTGCCCATCGTGGGTCTCCTTAGAAGTTAATTCTGTAAAAAAAATTTCTCTATTGTCTCTCTTCTTGGATCATACTCTTTTTCAGCAAATAAAACAACAGATAACATAATTGTTAAGCAAACTTTAAGGATCTGGTCTTAATTTAGAAAATTTTTTGGTTTAGCGAATTTTTCATTATCATCTACCATTCTCCTTAATTATTTTTTTTTATCCCTTCCATGACTGACAAAGTCTTTAAGGATTGGGATGAACTAGGTATTATGTGTTTTTGGGACCGGTTTATCTCAGGATCTGTTGCTTCATTTGACCAATTGTCAACTAAATTTGCACTCCTCTAAAAACACATTTTTACAGATATCTTCAAATTAGAGATTTCTTAAGTTTCCAATTAACTACTTTTCCTATAGGTCCTGATAAAAATTTACTGGACGATCTTTTAAATCTAAAACCTTTTGTTAATAGTTCTACTACTGGTATCTATAACTTGTTGATTGATTTTAGACAAGACTTTTTAGATAAAATAAAAAAAGCTTGTGAGGATGACCTAAATTGTCAGATTTCTGATGAAAGATGGAATAAGATTCTTAAACGGGTTAATAAATCATCTTTCTGTGCTCATGATTGACTTCTCAAATCAAGGCATTGCATCAGATCTTGATCCAAAATATCAAGTATTCCTTTGCATCAGTAGATGCTGTCTAATCCACTGTCTTCCTCTAGCAGTTCGCATTTAACTAGCTCTGGAAAGTTTTTTTTTGTTATGAAAGTATAAACCCTTAATTGTTTTTGTTCACTTTCACAAACTCACTGAGATGTCTGAAGGTGGATAAGTCACCTGAACCAGATTGACTACACCCCAGGCTTCTGAAGGAGGTAGTTGAAGGCATTGGTAATGATCTTTCAAGAAAAGCTCTAGATTAAGTTTTTGTTTTCCATCTTTTATATCTGCTCAGCTAGGACAGTAGAGATATTTTAAGACAAGATTTTTGCATAGTAGTGGAAAAGGCAGTCGCTAGAAATGAGTCCATGGTCAGATCAGCCAATGTCTTATTGAATGGAAGAGCAGGCTCGATGGGCCACATGGCCTATTCCTGCTCCTGTTTGTTATGTTCTTATGCCAGGCAGGATGGTGAAATGCTCCTCTTGCAGGGTTGGGAAGGCAGGGAGATCTCCAGTGTCCCTGACGACTGCAACTGTGAGAAGTGCATCCAGCTACAGCATCTGACAATCCACTTTAAGGAATTGGAGCTGGAACTGGATGAACTCTGGATCATTTGGGAGGCTGAGCAGGTGAGAGATAGGACATACAAATGGGTAGTTACACCCAAGGTGCAAGGCACAGGAAACTGGGTGACAGGAAGGGGAAAAGGGGTTAAGGTGCCACTGCAGAGTACTGTAGCAATCCCCCTCAACAACAGGTATATCACTTCAATCTAGCAGAGGAAGGTCACAATGGTTGGGTTTCTGGTGCTGCGTCTGGCTCTGTGACTCAAAAGGAGTGGTGGAGAAGAGGCAATAGGGGAGGAGAATGGACAGGAGGTTCTGTGGGTGAGACTGAGATCCCTGGGTGGTATGTTGCCTCCTGGGTGCCAGAGCCTGGGAAATCTTGGATCTAGTCCTCAGCATTCTGAAGTGGGAGGGTGAACAGCCAGAGGTTGTGGTCCGTGTAGGTACCAATGGCATGGGTAGGACGATTGACAAGGTTTTGCATGGGGAGTTCTGGGAGTTAGGTGCTAAGTTAAAGGGCAACATTCCGGGGTTATGATCTCAGGATTGCTACTTGTGCCATATGCTAGTGAGACCAGAACCAGGAAGATTATATAGTTTAATGTTTGACTAAAGAGTTGGTGGAGGAGAGAGAGCATAAGATTTTTAGATCATTGGGCTCTCTTCCAGGGAAGGCAGGGTGTGTACAGGAGGGATGGTTTGCACCTGAACTGGAAGGGGACTAATATCCTTGTGGGAAGGTTTGTTTAATGCTGCACTGTGAGGTTTAAACTAGAGTTGCAGGTGGATGGGAACCAGAGTGTCAGAACAGTTACTGGCGAGGTTGTGGAGGCAGATGTTTGTAAAAGCTCAGACAAAGTCAGGAATCAAAAGGAATCAAAATGGTGGGACCAGTGTTCTGAGCTGCGTATATTTCAATGCAAGAAGTAACATAGGAAAGGTGTATGAGCTCTGGGCATGGAACAACACCTGGAATTATGACGTTGTAGCCATTAACGAGACTTAGTTGCAGGAGGATCAGGACTGGCAGCTCAATATTTCAGGGTTCCATTGTTTTAGACGTGACAGAGTGGGAAGGATTAAAGGAGGAAAGGAGGCGTCAGGGCTGACTGGAGAACTTGACTAGTGAGGTATTACAGATGGAACTGAGAAATAAGAGGCATGACTATATTTATAGATACATTACAAACCACCCAACAGTCCGAGGGATTTAGAGGAACAAATTTGTAAAGAGACTGCAAACTGTTGGCAAGAAACTTAAAGTTGTTACAGTAGGTGAATTTAACTTTCCACATATTGACTGGGAGTCTTTTACTATGAAAGGACTAGATGGGATAGAGTTTGTCAGATGTGTTCCGCAAAGTTCCCTTCATCAGAATGTAGAAATCTCAATGAGAGAGTGTGTGATACTGGATCCGACATTAGGGAATGAGACAGGGCAGGTGTCAGAAGTTTGTGTAGGGGAACACTTTGCACCCAGTGACCACAGTGCCATTAATTTCAAAGTAAATATGCAAAGAGAAAGGTCTGGTCCACAGGTAGAGATTCTAGATTGAAGAAAGACCAGGTTTGATGGTATCAGAAATGATTTGGCAAGTGTGGATTGAGACAGACTCTTTTCTGACAAAGGTATACTTGGTAAGTGGGAGACCTTCAAAAGCAAAATGTTGAGAACATAAAACTTGTATGTGCCTGTGAGAATAAAAGGTGAAGATAACAAGTGTACAGATCCTTTATTTTCAAGAGTTATTGAGGGTCCTTTTAAGAGAAAAAAGGAGGTACAAAGCAGCTATAGGCCAATAGGAACAAATGAGATGTTTATGGAGTACAAGCAATGCAAGAGAACACTTAAAGAAATCCAGAAGGCTAAAGGAAGGTATGAAGTTACTCTAGCAGACAAGGTGAAGGAGAATCCTAAGGGATTCTACAGGTGTATTATGAGCAAAAGAATTGCTAGGGACAAATTGGTCCTCTGGACCAATCCATGTGTGGAGCTAAAACAGATAGGAGATTTTAGATGTGTCCTTTGCATTTGTATTTACTCAGGAGACAGATAGAGAATCTGTAGAAGTGAGGCAAAATAGCATCAACTTCACAGACCCTGTACAGATTACAGAGGAGGAGGTGTTTGTTACCCTGAGGCAGTTCAGGGTGGATAAATCTCCAGGGGCTGACAAGGTGTTCCATCGAACCCTACAGGAGGCAGGTGCAGAAATTGCCAGGGCCTAGCAGAGATATTTAAAACTTTGTTAGGAACAGGAGATGTACCAGAGGATTGGAGGACAAGACAATATGGTTTCACTGTTTTAAAAAAGGCTCTAAACAGAAGCCAGGAAACTAATGACTCTAACATCAGCTGTGGGGAAAGTTATTGGAAGATATTCTAGGGGATCGGATATGTAAATGTTTGGATAGACATGGACTAAATAAGGATAGTCAGCATGGCTTCATGCATGGTAGGTCTTGTCTAACCAATCTTAATAGAGTTTTTTGAGGAAGTTACCAGGAAAGTGAATGAAGGCAAGGCAGTGGATGGTGTCTACGTGGGCTTTAGTAAGACATTTGACGGGATCCTGCTTGGTCAAGTTGCTCACATTCAGGATGAGGTAGTAAATTGGATTAGACATTGGCTTTGTCAGAGAAGCCAGAGAATGGTAGTAGAGGATTGCCTCTGTGACTGGAGGGCTTGATGCTGGGTCCTCTGATGTTTGTCGTCTATATCAATGATTGGATGATAATGTGGTTAACTGGATCAGCAAATTTGCGGATGACACCCAAGATTGAGGGTGTAGTTGATAGCAAGGAAGGGTATTGTGGCTTGCATTGGGATCTGCACCAGGTGGAAAAATGGGCTGAAATGGCAGATTGAAGTTAATGGAGATAAGTGCAAAGTTTTGCACTTCGGTAGGACCAACCAGTGCGTTTTTGCACCGTGAACAGTAGGGCACTGAGGAGTGTGGTAGAACAAACAGATCTGAGACTGGTCCATAATTTGTTGAAAGTGGTGTGACAGGTAGATATGGTCGTAAAGAAAGCTTTTGGGCACATTGGCCTTCATAAATCAATGTATTGAGTACAGGAGATGAGATGTTATGTTGAAGTTATATAAGATGTTGGTGAGGCCTAGGTTGGAGTATTGTGTTCAGCTTTGGTCACCTACCCACAAGAAAGATGTAAGCAAGGTTGAAAGAGCGCAGAGAAAATTTACACGTATATTGCTGGGTGGATGATGTTCCCTCTAATTTGTAATGACCAATGTGCGCAAAAAAGTCTTGTGCAAATTTTTGCCCAGTGACAAGTATATGTAATTCGATTTAAAAACAACAAAGCCAGGCAGTTTTAAAATCTGCAGGCTCCACGTTATCAACACCGTTCACATCAGAAACCAGAAAAGGAAATGTGATAGTGTACTGTTACAAGCATCACCCCTTGTAATAATGATCAGTGAGGTAGAGAAAACCTGTATTTAGCAACAAGTAACTTTTATTGTTTCAACTAAAACGCACATGAGTTCACACTCTTATCTACCTATGTGCTCCCTGCTAGAATCCCTGACCCTCCATGAACAGTCAATGAAGAGAAAAGTTTATTACCCAGAAAAGGAGTCTACGCTGCCAGGCGTTCCTCATGGTCCCGATCTCCATATGTCCTTGGGGTCCTCCTTATCCGCGACAGTTGGTCTCTGGCTGCTAGAGAGTTATCGCCCCTGCATATTTGAAGCTCCTGAATCTTATATTGTTCCTCATCGATTGAACCATTGGATCTCCATCCCATTGGCTCAAGGTCGCCTGACCTACCTGGGTCATCTTCTTACTAGTTAGTGTACAGGGCTACAGACAACATTGTTTCATGGCTTTGACTGGTCCAAACCCAGACAGTCTAACAAGATTACCTATTGCAGGTCTGGCATTTTACAGAACAAATAGCACTCTCTGAAAATGGTCTCAGGTTTATTGCTCTGATTAGATTGTCCCAGAGCAAGAATCAGTTCAGAGTAGATGGCTACCTGTTTGAGAATGCTCTCAGGTTTAGCAGATCATTACCTGAAGCTTCCTGTGTCCAGATTTAGTTGCTCTGATTAGATTACCCAAGAGCAAGAATCAGTTTAGAGTCAACCAAAAGTTGGAAACAAAGACAACTGCCTTGTCTGCTTCACCTGTCCTTGATTAGATTGAAGTTTCTTCTGGCCACCAATACGGTCATGAAATATACTTAACATGCCAACAAGGCCGAAGACGACAAGCTTTTGTGCACAGTTTAAATTCCTACGTGTGCTATTAGCAAAAGATGTGTGCGTGCACACCTTAGAGGAAACGTTGCGGGTTGACTGTCGCGTTTAGAATGTAGAAGAAATTTGATAGAACTATACAAAATTATGAAGGATATAGATAGGGTAAATGCAAGCAGGCTTTTACCACTGAGGTTGGGTGGGACATAGAAACACAGAAAACCCACAGCACAATACAGGCCCTTCAGCCCACAAAGTTGTGCCGAACATGTCCCTACCTTAGAAATTACTAGGGTTATCCATAGTCCTCTATTTTTCTAAGCTCCATGTACCTATCCAGGAGTCACTTAAAAGACCCTATTGTATGCGCCTCCACCACCGTTGCCAGCAGCCCATTCCACACACTCGCCACTCTCTGCGTGAAAAACTTACCCCTGACGTCTCCTCTGTACCTACCTTCAAGCACCTTAAAACTGTGCCCTCTCGTGGCAGCCATTTCAGCCCTGGGAAAAAGCCTCTTACTATCCACATGATCAGTGCCTCATGGGTTAAAGGTAAAAGGTGAGAAGCTTAAGGGGAGGGGAGACTTCTTCACTCAGAAGGTCGTGAGAGTGTGGAATGAGCTGCTAGCGCAAGTGGTCCATGCAAGCTCGATTTCAATGTTTAAGAGAAGTTTGGATAGGTCCATAGATGGTAGGGATATGGAGGACTATGGTCCTGGTGCAGGTCGGTGGGAGTAGATAGCTTTGGCATGGACTAGATGAGCTGAAGTCCCTACTTCTTTACTTCTCTGTGACTAATAATCACTAGATTCTGGCATTCTGTTGTTGATTTGCTCTTGTTTTTTAGATCACTGTCTTGTTGCATCATCCAACTTCTATTCAGCTTCAGGCGACGGACTGCTGCCCTGACATTCTTCTGTAAAATGTCTTGATATAATTTTTGAATTAATTGTTCCCTCAACAAGTTGCATGCCCTGAGGCAGCAAAGCAGTCCGAAACTATGATACTCCTTCCACCATATTTCGCAGTTGGGATGAAGTTTTGGTTTTGCTTTCTCCGCCAAGCATAGCAATATACAATTTGGCTAAAAAGTTCAACTTTTGTCTCATTTATCCACAAAATATTGTCACAGCAGAGTTGTGTAACATCCAGGTGGTCTTTTGCAAATTTGAGATGTACAGCAACGTTTTGTTTTGGAGAGTAATTATTTCCTCTGTGGTGTCCTTCCATGAGCACCATTCTTGTTCAATTTTTTTTTCTTATGGTAGACATATGAATAGAGACTTATCAAGTTTTAGAGATTTCTGCAGGTCTTTTGCTATTGCCCTTGGGTTCTTTTTCACCTCCATCAACATTTCACGTTATGCTCTTGGTACGATCTTTCCAGAATGCCCACTCCTGTGGAGAGTAGCAACAGTACTGAATTTCTTCCATTTGTAGACAATTTCTCTTACTGTGGACTGATGAACACTCAAGTTTTTAGAAATGCTTTTGTAGCATTTTCCACCTTCATGCATCTCTGCGATTCTTCTAAGGCTCTCTGAAAGTTGTTTTGATCGAGGCATGGTGCACATAAAACAGATTTTTCTTGAGAGGAGCAGGCTCTGTCGGTAACCTGACCTTGCGTGCCTTTTTATAGGGCAGGGCACCTCGACAACCCACACCTCCAATCTCATCTCATTGATTGGGACATCTGACTCCAAATTGCTTTTGCGGAAGGCATTACCCAGAGGTTTCCAATATTTTTTGAGCCTAGATTGTGATTGTTTAAATGATGTACTCTCTGCAACTGTGATGGGATGGATATTTTAATGATGGATGTCTAAGTGGTAAGGGTAATGACCATAGAACATGGAACATGTAATAGCCATTGTAGAGTCTTGGTTGAGAGGGGGGTAGGACTGGATACTTAATGTTCCATGGTTTTAATGTTTAGATAAATATAGAGCATGGTAAAGGTTGAGAGAGCTGCATTATTAATTAATTACTCAGAGGACTCATTCACTAAGTATACATGGACAGAATCAAATATAAGAAAGGTGCAATGATTTTGATGGGGTTCCTTTACAGAACCCAAATGTCAACGGGACATTGAGGAACAGAAATGCAGGCATCTTAGAGAATGCTGCAAAAGCCACATGGTTGTTGTCATGGGGGACATCAACTTCCCCAATTTAGACTTTGACTTCTTTAGAACTAAAATGGTGGATGCATCCAGGAGGGTTTCTTAAATCAGTATGTAGGAAGTCTAGCTAAATGAAAGGACATATTGGACTTGATACTGGAAAATAAACTTGGCCAGGTGACTAACTTTTCAGGAGAGGAACATGTAAGAGATGGTACTCACCAATCCTTGATCTTTAGTATAGTTATAAATAAGGATATAGAGTCACAGAAAAATACTGCACAGAAACAGGTCCTTTGGCCCATCTAGTCTGTGCAGGTCCATTTAAAGTGCCTACTCCCATAGACCTGTACCAGGTCCATTTTCATGCCCCTATCATTCATGTATCGATACAAACTTCTCTTAAATGTTGAAATTGAGCTCGCATGCACCACTCATTTCACACTCTCACAACCCTCAGAATGAAGAAGCTTCCCCTCATTTTCCCCTTTATATCTTTCACCCTATCTATACCCCTCATAATTTTGTATACCTCTATCAAATCATCCCTCATTATTCTATATTCTAAGGAATGAAGTCCTAACCTGCTTAACCTTTCCTTATAACTCAGGACCTCCAGTCCTGGCAACATCTGCACACAACACTCCATATAAGGCCTTACCAACATCTTAAGCAAATTCACCCTAATATTCTTTCTCCTGTAACATGTCAATGTGCCAAAATGACCCTAGCTACTTTCAATTACTTATGGACCTGTATCTGAGACCAGAACCTTTTGCTCTACGGAATTCTTCAGTGTCTTTCTGTTCACTGTGTAAGACCTATTTTGGTTGGTCCTACAAAAGTGACACCTTACATTAGTCTGCATTAAATTCCATCTGCCACTTCTCAGCACATTTTTCCAGCTGATCAAGATTCCACAGCAAACTCTAATAGTCTTTCTCACTGTCCACTACACCCCCAATCTTAGTGTCATCCACAAGTTTGTGAATCCAGTTAACCGCATGATTATCCAGATCATTGATTATAGATGACAAACAACAACGTGTATATATCTTGTAGAAGAGTATTAAATTATGGTAGGGTAAATTACGAGAGTACTCAGCATAAACTAGGGAGAGTTAATTGAGAATAGCTGTTTGGGCAAATCCACATCTAATATTTGGAGGGTGTTTAAAGATCAACTAAACAGAGTACAGGGCAGATATGTCCCAGGAAGAAGGAAAGACAAGGGAAGCAAGATTTTTATTTTTTGTTATCTTTTGGAAGGAAACTATAGCACCTGGGGAAAACCTGTTCCATGGGGAAGATATATAGCAACTCCTTACAGAACATTTCTGGAGTTGAACTCCGAACTCTGGACTGCCTGAGCTGTAGCAGTACTGTGCTAACCACTGCATTACTGTGGCACCCAGATATAGAACCTTGGATGTAAAGCAGAGTTGGTGAATGTGCTCAACAAGAATATAGAAGCATATGTAAAGTTTAGGAAGCTAAAATCAAACAGAGCCTTTGAAGATTATAAACAGGAGGCACCATGAAAAGTCTTTGGTGAGTAGGATTAAAAAGAATATACATACATGCATCAAGAGCAAAGGGATAACTAGGGAGAGGATAAGACCACCCAAGAATGAGGGAGAGAGCATATGTGCTTAGAGGCAGAGTATCTGGTAGAGGTTCTAAATGAGTACTTTGCATTGGTGTTTAGCAAGCAAAAAAGGTACTGATGGATAGTGGGTGTGCTAATATGCTAGGACATTTGAAGATAAAGAGGAGGAAGAATATTAAGGTGGGGAAGTCCCCAGGCCTGATGGAATATACCCTGTATTATTTAGAGAAGCAAGAGATGCAAATGCTGTGGAATTGACGAAGATCTTTGTGTCCTGTCTGGCTGTAGGCAAAGTCCTGGAAGGCTGGCAGATAGCTAATGTTGTTCCTTTGTTAAAGTGAAATAATGGGGATAAAGCCTGGAAATCATATTCTGATGATCCTCACGCGAGTAGCAGGGAAACCTTTGGAGAGAATTCTTGGGGACAGGACGAGAGCATTTGGAAAACTGTGGCCTAATTCGGGGCAGTCAGCATGGTTTTGTGTGGGGCAAGTCACATCTTACAGGCTTGATTGAGTTTTTTGAAGGAGCGTGAAAGTCATTGATAAAAGTAGAGGAGTGGACACTGTGGACTTGGATTTCATTAAGATGTTTGACAAGGGCCCTCATCAAGAAAATTAAGATGCATGGAATTCTTGGTGAATGGTTATTGGATTCAAAATTGGCTTGCCCATAGAAGACTAAAAGGAAGTGTTTAATCGGACTTATCCTGGCATATGAAGTCCATGACTAGTAGTGTTCCTAAGGTATCTACGTTGAGATTTATTGCTGTTTGTGATAGATATAAATAACTGATAAAAATGTGGATGTGTGGGTTAGTATGTGCAGATGGTACAAGGATTAGTGTGGTTAGTGCAGAAGATTGCTAAGGGAAAGAGATCAGTTACAGATATGGGCAGAGATATGGCAGATGGTATTTAATGTGGCCAGAGGTAAGGTGTTGCACATTGTGAGATGAAATTAAAGCAACTGTACATTGTTAATGGCAGGACCCCTAACAGTGTTGATGTACAGAGGGATCTTGGAGGTCCAAATCCATTGGTCCGTGAAAGTAATTATACGAGTTGATTGGCTTGTAAAGAAGGCATATGGTGTGCATGACTTTATTTGTCAAAGCATTAAATTCAAAAGTCTGGAGGTAATGTTCAAAGTAAATTTTTTATCAAAGTATATATTTGTCATCATATACTACTCTGGGATTCATTTTCTTGTGGGTATTCACAGTAGATACAAAGAAACACTATAGAATCAATGAACAATTGCACACAAATTCAGGCAAACAACCAATGTACATTAGAAGACAAAACTGCAGTTGCAATACATAAATAATATCAACAACATGGGTGCAGTGTCCTTGAAAGTAAGTACATAGGGTGTGGAATAGTTCAGTGTTGAAATGAGTGAAGGTTCAGGAGCCTGGTGATTGAGTGGTAATAACTGTTACTGAACTTGGTGGTGTGGGACCAAAGAGAGCATGGCCTGGATAATAAGGGTCCTTATTGATTTCCGGTTTCCCCGTGGCCATCCATTTTATTAGCTATCTTCATTCCTGATACAACATGTTGGCAAATGGCTTCCTCATCTGCTGCGATGCCACTTTCTGGATGAAGGAGCACCTTCTGGTATATCATCCAACCTACCTGATGACATGAACATCAATTTCTCCTTCCAGTATTTTGTTTCTTCACTCCCCTCTCCCCTTATATTTCCCACTCTGGCCTCTTAACTCTTCTCCTTGTGTGTCTATCATCACCCCTGGTGCTCCTCCTTCTTCCCTTCTGCCCAAAGTCCACTCTCTTTTCCTTTCAGATTCTTTCTCTCGCATTTCTTCCACCTTTTCCATCCACCTGGCATCACCTATCACCTTCTAGCCTGTCCTCCTTTCCCTCTGCCCACAATTTTAATCTGGCGTCTTCGCCATTCCTTTCCAGCCTTGATGAGGGTCTTGGACCGAAATGTCAACTATTTATTCATTTTCATAGATGCTACCTGACTCTGCTGAGTTCCTCCAGTATTTTTTGTGTGTTTCCAGTATCTAGCATTGGAAATCAACACTTAATAATTTGGTAAAAATTTGGAACTCTTTACTCCAGATGTCTGTGATACTCTGAGATTTATTTTAGGATCAGTAGGAGTCAAGGGAATTATTCCACAGAAGTGTGGAATAATGGAAGATCATCAGGTTTGATCTTGTTGAAACAGTGCAACTTGAGGGGGCATACAGCCTTGGGACATACATTAGCTTCTGATCTTATCCTTAAGAATGGGAGATGAGTCAAAATCTAATTTTCTCCTTCAAAGCTGTCTTTCCTATCAATTTAACATTTTGTCCCTAGTAAGCACAAAGCCACAATCTCATGTTTTGATGTCTTAATTTCTTTACAGATTCCATGTAAACATGTTTTTTGTTTCAACTGTGCAAGTTTGCAAGAGAGAAAGGGGGACCGGATATGTCCTGGGTAAGATCACATCTACTAACAAGAATCTGTATTTCTCAGATGGTATTCATGGCATTATTTTCTGACTGCTTAGCATGGGTTTTATTCTCTAATTTTATTCAAATGTACAAGATTGTGCAGATTATATGAGAACTGTAATTGGTATATAGCACTATTTGCAGGTGTCGACATCTAGTGTTCAAATCAACCTTGTAATCTACTCCTCAGCATTTTTTCTCTAGTCTTGACCCAAAACATCGACTGTACTCTTTTCATAGATGCTGCCTGCTGAGTTCTTCCAGCATTTTTGTGTTGGCTTGTATTCTGCAGATGGTTAACCATCAAAAGAAAGGTGCCTTTCTTTTTTAGGGCCACTGTATTATAACCACAAGCTGATTTACCACTCAGATTGTTATCCATAGAACTGCTTGGTTTTTCATTATTTTCTAAAGTGTTTTTTTAATCCATTTACTTGGGGAGCTTTAGCTTTATCATAGTAGGTAGGGAACAAGTAGACAGTCCTGATGAAAACTCTTAGCCCAAAGCAATGTCTATTTATTCCTTTCAGTAGATGCTGCCTGACTACCATTTTGTAGATTTCCAGTATTTGTAGACTCTCTTGTGTCTAGGTGAACAAGAACAACTTCTGAGCTTCTGTTTCAGTTCTGAATTATTCTAATATCATGTAATTTCCTTACAACCCTTAATGCTGATCTGCAGAAACTAGAAATTTAAAAAATGCTGGAAAAACTTCGGTCAATTAGTATCTTTAATAGAAATATAAAAAACTTACAGCACAATACAGGCCCTTCAGCCTACAAAGTTGTGCCAAACATGTCCCTACCTTAGAAATTACCAGGCTTACCAGCCCTATATTTTACTAAGCTCCATGTACCTATCCAAAAGTCTCTTAAAGACCCCATCGTATCTGCATCCACCACTGTTGCCCATTCCACGCACTCACCATTCTCTGTGTGTAAAAAAAAAACTTACCCCTGACATTTCCTCTCTACCTACTCCCCAGCACCTTAAACTTATGTCCTTTTGTGGCAACCATTTCAGCCCCGAGAAAACAGCTCTGACTATCCACACGATCAGTGCCTCTCATCATCTTATACACCTCTATCAGGTCACCTCTCATCCTCCGTTTCTCCAAGGAGAAAAGGCCGAGTTCACTCAACCTGTTTTTGTCAGGCATGCTCCCCAATTCAGGCAACGTCCGTGTAAATCTCCTCTGCACCCTTTCTATGGCTTCCACATGCTTCCTGTAGTGAGGCGACCAGAACTGAGCACAGTACTCCAAGTGGGGTCTGACCAAGGTCCTATATAGCTGCAACTTTACCTCTCGGCTCCTAAATTAAATTCCAGGATTAATGAGGGCCAATACACCGTATGGCTTCTTAACCACAGAATCAACCTGCGCGGCTGCTTTGAGCATTCTATGGACTCAGACCCCAAAATCCCTCAGATCCTCCACACTGCCAAGAGTCTTACCATTAATGCTGTATTCTGCCATCATATTTGACCTACCAAAATGAACCACCTCACACTTACCTGGGTTGAACTCCATCTACTACTTCTCAGCCCAGTTTTGCATTCTATCAATATCCCGCTATAACCTCTGACAGCCTTTCACACTATCCACACCTCCAACCTTTGTGTCATCAGCAAACATACTACCCCATCCCTTCACTTCCTCATCCAGGTCATTTATAAAAATCACGAAGAGTTAAGGTCCCAGAACAGAGCCAGTTCTGGATCCAGAAAGCAATGTCCCCTTGGATCCCATGCCTCCTTACTTTCTCAAGAAGCCTTCAGTGGGGTACCTTATCAAATGCCTTGCTGAAATCCATATACACTACATCTACTGATCTTCCTTTATCAATATCCTCAAAAAATTCAATCGGGCTTGTAAGGTAGGTCCTGCCCTTGACAAAGCCATGCTGACTATTCCTAATCATATTATACCCCTCAAAATGTTCATAAATCCTGCCTCTCAGGATCTTCTCCATCAACTTTCCAACCACTGAGGTAAGACTCACTGGTCTATAATTTCCTGGGCTAGCTCTACTCCCTTTCTGGAATTAAGGAGCAACATCCACAACCCTCCAATCTTCCGGAACCTCCCCCGTCCCCATTGATGTTGCAAAGATCATCACCAGAGACTCAGCAATCTCCTCCCTCGCCTCCCACACTAGCCTGGGGTACATCTCATCTTGTCCCGGCGACTTGATGCGTTCCAAAAGCTCCAGCACATCCACTTTCTTAATATCTACATGCTCAAGCTTTTCAGTCTGCTGCAAGTCATCACTACAATCACCAAGATCCTTTTCCTTAGTGAATACTGAAGTAAAGTATTCATTAAATACCTCTGTTATTTCCTCCGGTTCCATACACACTTTCCCACTTGATAGGTCCTACTCTTTCATGTCTTATCCTATTGTTCTTAACATGCTTGTAGAGTGCCTTGAGGATTTCTTTAATTCTGTCCGCCAAAGCCTTCTCATGGCGCCTTTTGGTTCTCCTAATTTCCTTTTTAAGCTCCTTCCTGTTAGTCTTATAATCTTCTAGATCTCTAACATTACCTAGCTCTCTGAATCTTTTGTAAGCTTTTCTTCTTGACTAGATTTATTACAGCCTTTGTACACCACGGTTCCTGTACCCTACCAAAACTTCCCTGTCTCATTGGACGTACCTTGCAGAACTCCACACAAATATCCCCTGAACACTTGCCACGTTTATTCTGTACTTTTCCCTGAGCATATCTGTTCCCAATTTAAGCTTTCAATTCCTGCCCGATAGCCTCATAATTCCTCTTACCCCAATTAAACGCTTTTCTAACTTGTCTGTTCCTATCTCTCTCCAATGCTATTGTAAAAGAGATAGAATTATGATCACTATCTCCAAAATGTAGATTTCTGTAAATTCATAGATTTCAAAGGTTCATTTATCAGTGAGTGAACCTTTGAACCACTGAGAATGAAGAAAAGTCATTGCCCTGAAAGGATGCTTTGGTTTCTCTCAGCAGTTGGTGCCTTACATACAGTACCATGCTGTACAATATATACTTACATATATCCTAAGACTTTTGCAGTGTTTTGTAGTATTTTATTAATTGCATTGTACTACTGCAAAAAAAAATAAATTTCATGACATATGTGAGTGATGATAATAGGCCTGTGTTTTGGACTGAGTGGGAAGGAGCAGGAAGAGGGGGATCATGGTTCGGAAAAGGAGAAGGGAGGAAGTGGGAAGCACCAGAGAGACATTCTGTAATGATCAATAACCCAATTGTTTGCAATGAAATGACCTTAGCAGCTGTCTCACAGCTGAGTGTGTCTGTACCTATGCAACTCCTCCACACCCCTCCCATGCTGCTCCACATTGACAAATAGAGTACTGAGTAAAAGCTTTGTGTACCCAAACTATATATCTGTGCCTACAACTTTTGTACAGTACTGTATATATTTCCTGCACTTCCTGTTGAATTATCAATACACTTTCCTTAACACACACTATCTGTGATTCAGCCATTGCTGGTGCAAAGTTTCATATCAGCAGCTTGTACAAGTGCTTTCTTTTGCTTCTGTTTTCTGGCTTTAGTATTTAGTTTTCAATGGTGCTTATGCAGTCTGAGCTTCACAGAATCTGAATTGGGTTTATTACCGACATAAGTGAAGTGAAATTTGGTGTTTTGCAGCAGCAATACAGTGCAAAGACATAAAATAGCTATAAATTGCAAAAGCAGTGGGGAAAAAAAGGAAAAATAAAGTCTTGTTTATGGACCATTCAGAAATCTGATGGATAGAGGGAAGAAACTGTTTCAGAATCTTAGAGTGTGGGTTTTCAGGCTAGTGTACCTGTTCTCTGATCATAATAATGAGAAGAGGGCATGTCCTGGGTGGTGAGTATACTTGGTGATACTTTCTTGAGGTTCCACCTCTTGGGGGAAGGTTGTGCATGTGACGGAGCTGGCATGTGACGAAGGTCTACAACCTTCTGTGCATTGGAGCCTCCCTTGAGAGAAAACAACATGTTGACACCCCGCACTTCCTGTTTCTACCTCCTACCACACCCTGCACTTCCCGTTTCTACCTCTTACTCAAGATTCACAAACCTGCCTGTCCAGGTAGATCTATTGTCTCAGCTTACTCCAGCCCCACCGAACTCATTTCTGCATACCTTGACACCGTCAATTTCTTGTTCAATCTTTTCCCACCTATGTTCGTGACACTTCTCACGCTTTGAATTTTTTCAATGATTTTAAGTTCCCTGGCCCCCACCGCCTTATTTTCACCATGGACGTCCAGTCCCTATATACCTCCATCCCCCACCCGGACGGTCTCGAAGCTCTTTGCTTCTTTTTGGATTCCAGACCTAACCAATTCCCCTCTATCACCACTCTCCTCCATCTAGCGGAATTAGTTCTTACTCTCAATAATTTCTGCTTTGGCTCCTCCCACTTCCTCCAAACCTAGGGTGTTGCCATGGGCACCCGTATGGGTCCCAGTTCTGCCCGCCTTTTTGTTGGCTTTGTGGAACAGTCCATGTTCCAAGTCTATACGGGTATCTGTCCCCCTCTTTATCTTCACTACATCGATGACTGCATTGGTGCTGCCTCCTGCATGCATGCTGAGTTTGTTGACTTCATTAACTTTGCCTCCAACTTTCACCTTGCCCTCAAGTTTACCTGGTCCATTTCCGACACCTCCCTCCCCTTTCTTGATCTTTCTGTCTCCATCTCTGGAGACGGCTTATCTACTGATATCTACTATAAGCCTACAGACTCTCACAGCTACCTGGACTATTCCTCTTCCCACCCTGTCTCTTGCAAAAATGCTATCCCCTTCTCACAATTCCTCCATCTCCGCCACATCTGCTCTCAGGATGAGGCTTTTCATTCCAGGACGAAGGAGATGTCTTCCTTTTTTAAACAAAGGGGCTTCCCTTCTTCCACCATCAACTCTGCTCTCAAACGCATCTCTCCCATTTCCTGCACATCTGTCCTCACCCCATCCACCCGCCACCCCACCAGCCTCAGGTCCAACATATAATTCTCTGTAACTTCCGCCACCTCCAACTGGATCCCACTACCAAGCACATTTTTCCCTTCCCCCCCCTTCTGCTTTCCGCAGGGATCGCTCCCTACGCGACTCCCTTGTCCACTCGCCCCCCCCCCCATTCCTTCCCACCGATCTCCCTCCTGGCACTTAATCCTTGTAAGTGAAACAAGTGCTACACCTGCTCTTACACCTCCCATCCCATAATCCTTTCCCCTCTCCAGCTCTGTATCACTTTCGCCTATCACCTTTCCAGCTCTTAGCTTAATCCCACCCCCTCCGGTCTTCTATCATTTCTCATTTTCCCCCTCCCCCCACTACTTTCAAATCTCTTACTATCTTTCCTTTCATTTATTCCTGACGAAGGGTCTTGGCCCGAAACGTCGACAGTGCTTCTCCTTATAGATGCTGCCTGGCTTGCTGTGTTCCACTAGCATTTTGTGTGTGTTGTTGACACTAATGACAGTATAGAAAATTTGAGGGCAACCTGCCTACTGAAATTGCTGATCAAAATGTGGCAGCGGACCTTGGTATTTGCAGATACACTGTCACGTACCCACTGAGCTGTATATTATGTTTCCTTACTTTAGAAGAGCACACTGCACAGCCAATTAAGTCTATCATCCATGTGCCCATCCAAAAGATTCTTAAATGTCCCTCTCTGTAAAGAACTTGCCTCTAAATTCCCCTTATGCTTTCCTCCAGCCATCTTAAAATTACGCTCCCTGGTATTGGCCATTTCCACCAAGGGAAGAACTTTCTAGCTATGCACTTGATTTATACTTTTTATCACTTGCACCCTTCTACCAAGTTGCCTCTCACCCTCCTTCACTCCAAAGACAAAAGCCCTAGCTTTTCAATTTATCCCCATAAAACACGCTGTCTAATCCAGGCAGCAAGCATCCTGGTAAATCTCCTCTACAACCTCTCAAAGCTTCTACATCCTTCCTTTAATAAAGTGACCAGAACTGAGCACAATATTCCAAGTGTGATCTAACCAGGATTTTATAAGACCATATGATAGAGGAGCAGAGTAAGGCTATTTGGCCCTTCAAGGCTGCTCCGTCATTTTATCATGACTGATCCAATTTTCCTCTCAACCCCAATCTCCTGCCTTCTCCCTGTATACCTTCAAGCCCTAACCAATCAAGAATCTATCAACTTCTGCTTTAAATGAATTCCACAGATTCACCACTCCTCATCTTGGTTCTAAAAGGATGCCCCTCTATTCTGAGGCTGTATCCTTTGGTCTGATACTCTCCCACCACAGGAAACATCCTCTTCACACCCATCCTACCAAGGCGTTTCGTGGTTCATGGAAGGAGCATGATGGTTTGGGGCTACTTTGCTACCTCAGGGCCTGGACAGCAGTTGTTGAGGGAACAATGAATTCAAAGTTGTATCGACATTTTACAGGAGAACGTCAAGGTAGTGTCTGTCACCTGAAGCTTAATAGAAGTTGGTTAATGCAACAAGATAATGATCCAAAACACAACAGTAAATCAACAACAGAATGGTATAAAAAGAAAATAATTGTGTTTTGGGAAGGCCAAGTCAGATTCCAGACCTTTCCAAATGAGATACTGTGGCATGACCTGAAGAGGACTGTTCAAGCAAGGTACCCCAGAAATATTGATGAACTGAAACAGTTTTCTATGGAGGAATGGTCTAAAATTCTTACTCGCCAATTTGCAAGTCTGATCAGCAGCTACAGAAAGCATTTACAGCAGGTTATTGCTGCTGAAGGAGGCTCCAGTTGTAATTAAATACAGGGGTTCACATCCTTTTTACTGTTATTAGTTTAGGCAACAAGAGCATTTATTTGTTGAATTAAATAATTTTTAAAAATGGACTGGTAAAGTAGCTTGATGAATTCCTGGATTGGTCAACAGAAAAGTGGGACAATGGATGTTCAGGAGTTTTAGATCATGAATTAGTTTGATTGCACAGGCATGGGTTTAAATCATACTCGGAAATTAGAAGAAACGATTTAATGGAAGTTCTGACGATTGGAACGTTATCCATTTTTTTTTAAAAAGGGTATCTTTTCATGGCAAACTGGGAAGTGGATAGTAGCTGCAATGGAACTAAGGGAAGAGAGATAACTCTTCCCTGGGATAAGACTGTTGAACAAAGCTAAGATCTTGACCACACAATCTACCACATCATAGCTTTGCACGTTATTGTCAGCCTGCACCACACATTCACTGTAACTGTAACTGTAACACTTCTGCCTAGTACTATCTCAATGTACTAATGATGAAATGATCGATATGGCTGATATGCAATACCATGCAATACTGTCGCTCAATACATGTGACAATAGTAAATAAATTCACCAAACATAAGCATCAATCAGTTGGACCAAGTGGTCTTTCTTGTTGTACTTCCCATTTAGAATAATAATAATTATAGAGCACTTTTCATACAGACAGTGGGAAAGTAATCAAAGTACTTTACAATGGGATAAAGTGCAAACATGAAAATAAAAGATGTTAGTTAAAAGTTAAGTAGGATTTGAGTTGGCTTTTAAAAGTGTCAACTGAGTCTGTATCACTTGTAGTTTTAGATAATGAATTCCATAATTTAGGAATTACATTTCAAATAAATTACTTCATAATATTTGTAATATTGTAAAGTATCAGGGATTATTTGATAGGACTTAGGAACCCAACTCAAAATCAATAGTGGACAACACAAAGGATATATCTGGCAAATCCCTCAGAAGTTATTTTAGGAGACCAATATAAAAATCAACCATTTTTGATTTCAAAAGAAACCTGACTGGTCTGCAACAAGATTATCAGACAAATCACTATAATTACATTGGTCCATTATCTACATATTAGGCTGATTTGCAGACAAAACTGCCTTCAGAAGCCAAACTAACAATTCCTTTAAAAATTGTTCATTTTAACTAAGTAGAAATAAAAAATGAGCATGTGCCAATGGTCTGTTGAAAAAAGAAATACTTGGAAGTGTCTTACTAAGTTTACAACTTGAGTGAACTGTAAATGGCACTTTGTGTGTCACTGCAGAGTGCAGAAGGGCATGCTGAAAATAGTGCCAAGCACGCCTGAAGATAACATGCCACTGTGCCAACAGGCAAAGTTTATGATCTCTTCACTAAGTTGCAGACCAAGTATCCGGAGTTCTGCAGTATTTATTTCAATGTAAGAAGCATAAGGGTGATAAGCTTAGAGACTGGATCAGTATGTGGAACTATGATGTTGTGTCCACTTTGGAGATCTGAATACAAGAGACAGGACTGGCAACTCAAATATTTTGGTTGCGACAAAGGGTCAAGAAGGTAACTATGGAGAGGGTAGGACCACAAAGGTAAAGGAGGGCGTTTATGCTTGGAGTCAGGGGATGTGGACAAGATATTCACTGAGAAGAGGACAGGAGGGTAGCGAGAGCAGTGTAGGGATTGTTATTGTGACCAGTAGCATTAATTGGAGATCAGGAAAGTAGTGGTGCTGTGTCTTTTGAAGTGCATTAAGGCGGATCAGTCCTCAGAGTCTGATGAAGAGGGGAAGTTGGTTGAAATTTTCACAAGTTTTCATTCCCTCCCTAACAACAAGTGAGGTCCCAGACCAATTAACTAGTGTTGTGCCTTTGTTCAAGAAAGGTAATGGGAAGAATCCAATAAATTACAGGCTGGTGAGTATCATGTCAGTGGTAGGGAATATACTAGAGTGGATTCTTGGGGATCAGGATTTACACACATGGAAGTATCATGGTCTGATTAGGGACAGTCAGCATAGCTTTGTGGGAGGCAGGTTACAAATGTATTGAAGTCTTGAAGAGGTGATGAAGCTGATTAATGAGGGTATAGCAGTGAATGTGTGGATTTTAGTAAGGTATTAAACAAGGTCCCTATTCATAGGCTAATTCATGAGGACACTTGGGATCCACAGTGACTTGGCTGTTTGTATTCACAATTGTCATTGCCATACAAGGCAAGAGGGTTGTGGCGGAAGGGGGTTATTCTGTCTGGAGGTCTGTGACCAGTGAGTTCTACAGTGATCAGTGCTGGGACCTCTGCTGTTTGTTTTGCTTATAAACTAAGAAACAGGTGGGCAGTCAGATGGATTTTGTTTTAATACCTATATTTACTCAGGAGATGGGCACAAAAAAGATGTCAGTCAGGTCACGGACCTTTTATGGATTACAGAGGAGGAGGTGCTTGCTGTCTTGTGGCAAATTGTCAAATTCCTGACAGATTGTCCCCTTGGACCGTGGGAGACTAGTGCCGAAGTTAGAGGGGCCTCAGCAGAGGTATTTAAAACAGCCGATGTGTTTCTGTTGCTGTAAGAATAAGCCAGGAATTTATGGACCAGTGAGCCTGACTTCAGTAGTGGGTAAGTTGTTGGAAAGTATTCTAAGGGACCAGATGTATAAGGACAGTGGATTCTGGTTAATTAGGACCAGTGCATTTTGGCCCAATTAAGCAGCTGCCCCAATTAGCCTACTTTTCATGGAAATACAGTAGTCAAAAAGGTATTTAAAAAGCCATATGTCATTTAATTGACTATTTAAATGAAATGCAGAACAAATTGAAACATTTGTACAGTACCGTAAGTGAGTATTGGTTTCTAATAGTTATCAATGGAGAAATTTGTCCATGTTCCTTTAGATTGTGTTACGTACCCCGTAACTGGGTCACTTACCTGCAAAGATAGAGAGGTCCGTTGAAGTCTGATGGTATTATTTTTAACAGTATTTATTGATTAAAATACCCAAAAATAATATCAATGCAAACATACAGATAATATATGTCGTCAATACTAAATCTAAAAGCACGGGTATAACAATAATCAATAAGAAATAGCTCTATCGTTGTCTAGGGGATAATGTTGTCCGATGGAAATATAAAAGTCACTTTAGTTCATTCAGGCTGCAGCCTTTAGTTGGAGAAAGACAGATTTTTAGAACTTGTCAGCTTTTCCTTTTTATGATGTCGATCCTTCAAAATTTTGTTGGTGGTGATCTCTTCTTTAGCTAAGCCGTCTTCCGTGGTAAGGCCCCAATCCCGGCAATGGGAAAGGACACACGTGGGCCCTCCACCGGCTGTCGCTATTAAACGCTGTCACGGGATTTCTAGCATTTCTCCTGGTACGTCTAAAGGGGTTGTCCCCCAGACCTTCTTTTATCCTTACTCCCGGGGTCTCAGATGTCAATCAGGTTGGAATGATGCCATTCCCCCCCCCCCCCCAACTAGCCCACGTTGCTCATCCCTTGAGGACTTTGAGGAATAGCACAGTGCTCAATACACAATTCCGTCTCCAAGAGACAATGGCCGTTCCCCGTGGCTTTTTATCGCTGAGGGGCCAGGACATTCCAAACCCCTTGTGGATTCTGCGTGTCTTTCTCTCATTTCCTGGGTCTCCTGACCTGAATTAATAGCGATCTTGCGATTCTCAAAAAGGAGGCGGCTACTTTGTACCCTTCGGCCCCTCAGAGTTGGGGCACAGGCGTAACAATTGTAAATGAACAAAGTCAGTGTCAGCACCTGGTACAGATAATAGACTGCCTTTGTAAGATGCTTTTCTCAATTGTACTTTCCAAATCTTCATTTTCATTGTAACATTCAAGATGATTGCCGATACCTTAATTCTTAGTGGTTTCTAACTTCTTCAAATTGTGAAATCATTACATTTTCACTCATGGCCATTTCTGTCATCTACAAACCTGAATCCTTGAAACTGCAATGAACAAAACAGTTCAGCTTATTTCTTTCCAACTATCAGTGACAAAAATTACAGACTTTTTGCTCCACAAAGCCTGCCTGTCCTGGTAGACCCATTGTTTCTGCTTGTTCCAGCCCCACTGAACTTGTATCTACATATCTCAACTCTGTGTTATCCCCCCAGTTCCGTCTCTTCCTACCTACATCTGTGACACTTCACACACTTGTGATCTTTTCAATGACCTCAAGTTCCCTGGCCTGATTATCTCATTGCACCTCCATTTCCCTCATCAGGAGGGCCGTAAAGCTTCTTTCTAGACAAAAGACCCAATCTGTTCCTATCTACCACCATTCTCCTCCATTTGGTGGATCTGGTCCTCACTCTCAGTAACTTTTCCTTCGACTTCTCCCTCTTTCAAACCAATGGGTCAGGCAGGACAGGCAGGCTTTGTGGAGCAAAAAGTCTGTAATTTTTGTCACTGATAGTTGGAAAGGAATAAGCTGAATGACATGGGCACTCACATGGGTGCCTGCCTTTTTGTTGGCTACATGGAGCAGTTTATATACCAAGCCTACACCGGTATCACTCCCTAATGTTTCTTACACTAAGTCTCTTAAATGCTCTTTAAATGCACTAAGGAAGATTTTTGTAGTTGTAAGGAAATCATCTTAGTCCTAGGGTATTACCACAGAAGTACTGTACCTCAGCTAAAGAGATTCTGCAGGTGCTGGAAATCTTGGGCAACGTGGAAAATATTGGGTGTTAACATTCTCCATCGACAGTCTGTATCTGGAGATGGAGACAGAGAGAAGAGCGATATCAGAGAAGGACCAAGTAAATTTGAGAGCAGAGTGGAAGTTGGAGCCAAAGTTGATGAAATTGATGTGCTCAGTCATTAATGTATTAGAGAATTAGTTGGGGAGTATTACCAGAGTGAACTTGGAAAATGAGCAGATCCACATAGCTGTTGAAAAGGCAGGCCTAGCTGAGGCCTGTGGCTATACCTATGATTCTGCAAGATGTCCACAGGTAATCTGCTCCGGTAGCTGGTAACAGATCAATAAAAGGGAGAGGAGTATCAAACATGGAGCAAGTGACAAGATCATGGACAAGCATATTTTGTTTGTTACCATGGGATTGTATCCTAAACCCAACTTGATCTCTTTCTTCCATGACTGGGATGAAAATGGGAATCTTCGCTGATGCTTGAACAACTGGCAGCATGTTAGCAAAGGAGGCAGGCTATGCCTGCACACTTTAAGACCTAGACAACATTCAGGCATGAATCAATCTGGCTGCTACCAGAGACACAGTGCAAGTCTCAGTCCTAAATCCTTAGACAATTAATGATATTACTTGAATGAAAAGACTTGTGTGAAAATGATGTGAGGAGTAAGCAGAGATCTGCTTACTCAAGGCTGAATAAGACAGCAGCAAAGAACACTAAGAAATCGGAAGAATAATAAATGGAATATAGAATGCAGGAAAGAAAGAAAGGTTGATAATTGCAGACTGAGACAGGAAATAACAGAGAAGTTAATATTGTTGTCACACAAGTCCCGGAAAATTTCCTGGCATTAGTGGAAAGCATCAGGTTTGGAATGAAAGGAATTTGTTTTAATTTATCCCAATATGTTTTTCTTAAAAGGAGACTCCAGGACTCTGGCCTAAATCCCATTGTTTCAAAGGAGCATGTGGAGATAACAGTTGCATTGGATGTCTGTTAGAATTCCAACCATTCTAGAATGGTCCCAAACTTAGACAATAGCAAAAGAAACCCCTCTATTTAAGAAAGGAGGAAGTGAAAACCCAGGTAGCTATAAATTAATAAGGAGGGCAATACTCCAATCTGCTCTTAAGGAAGTAGTAATACAAAGCCAGTTACAAAATAATGATAGAACAGAGCAGAGTCACAGAATCAGAATGGGTCCAAAAAAGGATGTTTGACAAATGATTAACTTTTTTGAGATTATAACTAGCACATTAGATGAGGAGGAACCAGTTATGTATTTGGATTTGATCATTAGAAGAGGATTTTGAGCAGTATTGGAGCCTGTGGGTTTGTGGTGTTGGTATATTTTGTGGATTGAGGACTTGTTAAGGAACAGAATATGATGGGAAGAAATGTGCCAGTTCTGGTCTGGTCTCTTCGCCAAAGCCACAATGAACTCATGGCTAGAGAGTCTGCAGCAATTTGTTTTCACTTAGTTGCTAGATTGAAGGGTCTGAATTGTGAAGAGAGATTAAAGCAGACTAGGCCAGAGGCTTGAAGGCTGAGGGTTGATCGCATTGAAATATCAAGTTCTATTGGGTATTTACAGCAGAGATGCTGTTTAGATAGAAATAAACAGGTCAGCATAATGGGTCTGCTTTTCTGAACTGAGATGAAATAAAATTCCTTTGATTGAAAGGTTCTGAACCTTTGGAACTTTTCGGAGTAGCTTTAGACTGGTTGAGATTCATATCCAAAACTCTCTGAGAAGCAGATTGTGGTTTTTGCAGGAAGGTGGGGCTGATGGAGGAGAAAGGTGTAGCAGGTCTGATGTTGCTCCTACTTACATTCAGGAGTTGGGGAGTTGATGCGGTTGTGGAAAATCTTCATTTGGCTGTAAGAATGAATAAATATTTTTAGCAGAGAAATGTGCAGAGCAATTTTGGTGTGCTGCATCATGAAACGTGTCAGAACAGGGAGCAGGAGCCAGATCACAGTTCATAAGCAAGTGCAGGGAACACTTTGCAAGGGAAGTGGTGCATTAGAGTAAGAAGAGTGAGCATACT
Source organism: Hypanus sabinus (assembly GCF_030144855.1). Lineage (NCBI taxonomy): Eukaryota > Metazoa > Chordata > Chondrichthyes > Myliobatiformes > Dasyatidae > Hypanus > Hypanus sabinus. Next base: position 67,965,909 of record NC_082718.1, on the reverse strand, counting down.
GTATGAGGGCACGCTTGATCTATCCTCTAAAGGAGAAAAATGTTAATAATGAATAGGTAAGGTGGATAGAGAAATGGCAGGTGGAATTTAATCCAGATGCGGTTTGGGAGGATTATATGATACGGGCTTTGGAAGTATTGAGTAACAGTCCAAGGATCCCTCGAGTTAGGAGCACAAGAAGAGAAAGTCTCTGTTCATTGAGTTTGACTCTGTTTTAGATCTGTTAGGATCAATATTGTGGAGCAAATGTAAAACTGAAGAATTTCTGTGGGCATCAGAAAGTGAGTGGAGTGTTCTACACTTGTTGATGGAGTCAGAGGTTTTAGTCTGTTCAGAAAATGTTGCACATAGTAGTTGAAGCTCTATTCTACATCTCCTTTTGAGTAAAAATTATATCCTTTGAATGGGCAGTATCAGCACTTTGAAGCACAGTGATCCTTTCTTAGTCACTGGGAGGCTATCAAGAAGGATCCTGGAGACAACTTCCCTGTGCTGTACTGTTCTGTTTCCTAGGTGTGGATGGCCTGCTTATTCAGGAATGTACGAGACTCATCTCTGACTGATTTTCATCAGTTTTTTGAGTTTGCCATGTAACCTACATTTCAAAAGTCTTTTTCAGATTGGAGGTGTCACAAGTGCACAAACATGCAGTTGTGAATATGAATGGTTTTGATACAGCTTTCTGGCCACTTCACAATCATGCTTTGTTGTAGTCCTGTCAGCTCAGTGAAGCAATGGCTGCTCCATCATTGGAGATGAACTGTGAACTCACTGCTAAGCTCATGGTCTGTGTTACTGAATCTTGATTTCTTTATATAACATTTTAGAAGGTGATGTTCACTTGTTCTAATGATCTTGATATCCATAATGAGCAAATATAATGCAGAGTTTAATTGTGGGGTGAAACTTCCATAGCACATTTATCAGTGTTCTTGAACCAAAGCATAATGTTATTGAGGTTGATAAAATCCATTTATTTTATATCTTTTAGGTGTAATGACCCAGTCCAGCGCATTGAGCAGTGCTTAAGGGGGTCACTGTTCATGTGTAGTATTGTCCAAGGCTGCAAACGGACATATCTTTCTCAAAGAGACTTGCAAGCTCACATTAACCATAGACACATGAGAACTAACAAAGCCGTCATTAGGCCCCAGCCAGAGCAGCTGCACAACGCCATGACTCCTGCGGCCGAGATTACAGAACGTTTCCTGATGCCACAAGATAAGCATCACCTGCCTCACCTTCCACCCAAGCAGCATGCCATCATGATGCCACCACCTCCTCTGCAGCACGTGTCACATGATCATTACAGCCAGACGCATGAGGACATCCGCCCACCGCCCTCTGAGATGGCTCTTGCTCCACCACCACGGTCCGTGAACCAGGAGACCTTCCGAATCTCAACAGTGACCACAAGGAAGCACAGCAACCTGATCACCGTTCCTATACAGGATGATTCTTCCAGTTCAGGCAGTCGAGAGCCCCCGCCTGCAACCCCTCACCACCATCCTGAGTACCAGAACAATCCTGTGGTACCTCACCCACACCACATGTTGCCTCCACAGCAGCACTATGCTCCGCCGCCTCCCCCTCCTCCACCCATCAGCCACCCCATGCAGCACCCGGCACAGACAGCCGGCAACCCACACATGGTCTACAATCAGGCACCACCCCCACCACTGTCAGCAGCTCCCCCCCCAATCAACCCCCCACCAGGGCACATCTTGGCTCAAATGCCACCATATATGAACCATCCTCCCCATGGGCCACCTCCACAGCATACGGGACCCCCCGTGAATACTCCTCCTCCCCATCATTACTCTGCTTCCTCAATGCCTCAGTACACAGAAGACCAAGGAACTCTCAGTCCTCCATTCTCCCAACCTGGAGGGCACAGCCCTGGTATTGGTGTTTGGCCTGCTCCCCGAGGTCCACCTCCACCAAGGATTCAAGTTCCACCGCCACAGGCTCCATTACCTGCACCACATCACCCTGACCAGGCGCGGTACAGACCGTACTATCAGTAAGCTCTTCACTGTCCAATGGTCTAACATTGGTTCCATATCTCTTTATATTAGAAGGGAGCATGCAGTAAAGGAGTTACAGTGTAAAGGGTTAAGAAGAGAGGCTCTGCATCTCAACTTGTGTCAAGCCCATGGGGATTCGTGTTTTGCCATCCATGGAGTATTTTTCAGACTATGTACAACTACATTTTCAATCGTGCACAAAGTTGTCCTGTAACAATCAGTACTTGGGTGAAGAAATGAGGAATGAGTAGCTGAAAATTCCGCTTTATTTCATTTTGGAGTGTTGTTTACTTTTCTTAACATCCATTCTTTGACACCACTGTAAAATATACTGTATATACAAATATACTTCTAAGCATTTTATGTTGTTTTAAGATGAACATACACATAAAGCCTTAAGCTGACAATGTGTAGGGTTCAATGCCAGATCATAGAATGGAGATATTTTTATTAATTTCTGTGTATAAATTCACATGCATTTGAATATTAAATCCAAACTAAGTGATTGCCAGCAACTTTTAATGAGTTTGCATTCTCTGTAATATGTTGTTGATTGCTTTGCCTCAGGTCTTCTCACCCCAGCTGAATATTGTTTTATTATTGAAAACACCTTTTACTGACAGGAAAAGAAAGAAAAATAAACTTCAAAGTGAGTTTTAATTGAAGGTCTTTTGTATTGCAGTGATTTCTAATAAAATGTGCAGAGTATAGAGATGCAAAGGGTCTTGGGAGTCCTTGTGCAGGATTCCCTGAAGGTTAATTTGCAGGCTGAGTCTGTGCTGAGGAAGGTAAATGCAGTGTTAACATTCGTTTCAAGAGAGCTAGAATATGAAAGTAAGGATGTAATGTTAAGACTTTATAACACACTGGTGAGGCTTCACTTGGAGTATGCTGAGCAGTTTTGGATCCTTATCTTAGAAAGTATCTGCTGAAACTGGAGAGGGTTCAAAGGAGGTTCACGAAAATTATTTCAGGATTGAATGGCATGTCATATGAAGAGCATTTGATAGCTCTGGGCCTGTATTCACTGGAATTCAGAAGAATGAGGGGTAACTTCATTGAAACTTATCGAATGGTGAAAGGCCTTGATAGAGTGGATATGAAGAAGAGGATACTTCCTCTGGTGTGAGAGTCTAAGACCACAGGACACTGCCTCAGAATAGAGAGGTGTCCTTTTAAAACGGAGATGAGGAGGAATTTCTTTAGCCAGAGAATGATGAATCTGGAATTCTTTGCCGCAGGCAGTTGGGAAGGCCAAGTCTTTATGTATATCTAGGATAGAGATTGATTGATTGATCTTGGTATGAAGATATATGGAGAGAAGGCAGGAGATTGATGTTGAGAGGAAATTTGGATCAGCCATGATAAGGTAGTGGAGCAGACTTGAAGGGTCAAATGGTCTAATTCTGCTCTTATATCTTGTAAGACCATAAGACATAGGAGCAGAATTAGGCCATTTAGCACATCGAGTCTGCTCCACCATTCAATCATGGTTGAATTCTTTCTAACCCTCCTCAGCCCCACTCCCTTGCATTTTCCCCATAACTTTGATGCCATGTAAAATCAAGAACCTATCAATCCCTGCCTTAAATACACCCAACAACCAAGCCTCCACAGCTGCCTGGTTCCACAAATTTACTACACTCTTGGCTAAAGAAATTTCTCCTCATCTTTGTTTTAAATGGATGCCCCTCTCTCCTGAGGCTGTGCCCCCTTGTCCTAGACGCCATCACCATGGAAAACATCCTTTCTACATCTACTCTGTCTAAGGCCTTTCAACATTCGAAAGGTTTCAGTGAGGTTCCCCTTGAACCTAAATTCCAGTGTGTACAGACGCACAGCCATCAAACGTTTCTCATATGATAACCCTTTCATTCCTGGAATCATCCGTGTGAACCTCCTCTGGACCCTCTCCAATGCCTACCTGTTTCCTCAACAATACCTGCCCCTCCACCAATCTTCGTATCATCTGCAAACTTGGCATCAAAGCCATCTGTTCCATCATCCAAGTCATTGATGTACAGCATAAAAAGAAACAGTCAAAATACCGACCCCTGTGGAACACCACCAGTCATTCGAGCCACACAAATGCCTGGCAATGATCATCTCCAACAAGAGAGGCTCTGACAATCATCCCTTGACATTCAATGGCATCTCCGTCACTGAATCCCCTACTGTCGACATCCTGAAGTTACCATTGACAGGAGACTGAACTGGTCTAGCCATATAAATACCATGACTACCAGAACAGAACTAGGAATCTTGAGGTGTGTAACTCACCTCTTGACTCCCCAAAGTCTGTCCACCGTCTACAAGGCTCAGGTCAGGAGTGTCATTGGAATACTTGCCACTGGCCTGGCATTCAGTTCCATCAACACTCAAGAAGCTTGACACTATCCAGTACAAGGCAGCCCACTTGATTGGTACCCCTTCCACAAGCATCCAATTCCTCCACCATCAAAGAACAGTTGCAGCAGTGTGTACTATCTACAAGATGCACTGCAACAGCACTCCAAAGTTCCTAAGTCAGTACCTTCCAGCCCAATGACCACTACCATCTAGAAGGATGAGAACAGCAGATACCTGGAAACAACACCTCTTGGAAATTCCCCTCCAAGTCACTCACCATCCTGACTCGGAAGCACATCGCCGTTCCATCAATGTCTTTGGGTCCAAATCATGGAATTCCGTCCCTAACAGCACTATGGGTGTACCTACACCTCAGGGTCTGCAGCAGTTCAAGAAGGCAGCTCATCACCACCTTCTCAAGGGCAACAAGGGATGGGAAATAAATACTGGCTTAATTGGTGACATTCACATCCCATAAATAAATTTTTAGAAAGTCACTGGCAGATCATCTGAAACGGATCCTTTCATTCCCATTTGCTGCCTCCTACCTATCATCCAATGCTCCAACCGTGCCAATAACTTTCCTGTAATACCTTGGGCTATTAACTTGGTTAGAAGCCTTGTGTGTAGCACCTTGTCAAAGGCTTTCTGAAAGTCCAAATATACAACATCCACTGCATCCCCTTTATCAATCCTTCTTGTAATCTCAAAGAATTCCAACAGGTTTGTCAGGCAATATTTTCCCTTAAGGAAACCATGCTGACTTTCTCCTATCTTGTCCTGTGTCACCAAGTAACCTCATCCTCAACAATTGACTCCTACATCTTCCCAACCACTGAGGTCAGGCTAATTGGTCTATAATTTCCTTTCTGTTGTCTCCCTCCTTTCTTAAGGAGTGGAGTGACATATGCAATTTTCAGTCCTCTGGCATCATGCCAGAGTTCAATGATTTTTGAAAGATCATTACTTCTGCAGTGAAGATTGATGCAAAATACTCATTTAGTTCATCTGCTATCTCCTGTTCCCCTTTATTATTTCTCTGGCCTCCTTTTCAAATGGTTCTGTATCCACTCTTATCTCTCTTTTATTTTCGCATACTTTTACTATCCACTTTGATATTGTTTGTTAGCTTGCTTTCATACTTCATCTTTACCCTCCTAATGATTCTTTTAGTTACTCTCTGTAAGTTTTAGAAGCTTCCCAACCATTTATCTTCCTGCTAATTTTTGCTTTGTTGTATACCCTCTCTTTTGTGTTTACATGAACTTTGACTTCCCTTGTCAGCCATGGTTGTACTATTTTGCCATTTGAGTATTTCTTTGTTTTTGGAATACATCTATCCTGCACCTTCCTCATTTTTCCCAGTTCGGCACAGACTAGGAGGGCCGAGATGGCCTGTTTCCGTGCTGTGATTGTTATATGGTTAACTTACGCCATTGCTGCTCCGCTGTCATCCCTGCCAGCATCTCCATTGATGCTTGAATGAACAAGTGAATAGTGAAATGAGGAATTTTTCACTGCTTCTCCACTTTACTGGATAATTTTGCAAGACACTTTGTTAAGCTTTGGTGAATGGTTTTTCATACCAGATCCATGAGGATTTTATTTAAAATGTAAGTTAGAATGATACCATAGAGGAGTATGTGCTTGATTATGTTTTCTCTTAGCAAATGTTGTTAAGTATACACTTAAATCACATTCCGTTTTCAAATAGAGTTGAGTTTGCTGAACTGAATTTGTTTTATTCGCATCCAGCCAGTGCCAGTACATGGTTGTACATGGTTCCCTAAGTGTATGTAAAGTGGTGGGTAAGCTACCAGGCTGACCTCCTCATCCTTTTGAAGGAGGTGCTCCTTCTGGGTAGAGAGACTGGAGTGGCAGGTTTCCTTGGAATGGAGATGGTTGGCAGGTGGCTGAACCTGTGATAGGGCTCGATAATATTAAGAAAGGCAGAACTGTGTAGATGGAAATTTATTCCATGACAGTGATGACAAAACTTAGCAGACATAGGAAGAGATAGGAGGTTTAGAGAGGATCTGAAGAAGAGTATTTTCTCCCCCAGAAGATGGTTGGACTCTGGAGCACTCGCAGCATTTAACAGTATCTGTATGAGCACTTGTTGCTGAGGGAGTGAAGACTTGAGACCAAGTGCTGGTAAATTGGATTGGTGGAGATGGGTACTGATGGTTGGCATGGATAAGGTGAGGTAAAAGGCCTGAGGGCACAGAGACACTGTATATCTTGATAGAGTTCATGAAATCAGGGTTGTTATTGATGTGGACTAACACATGTTTATTGGACAGAAAGCAGAGAGTGGGGATAAATGGATTCCTTTTCGTGTTGGTGACTGACCAGAGGCCAACCTACTCACAGTATAGGCCAACAGCATGCCTGATGGCACCATTACTGCTGACAATGCTAAACCAAGAGGGGGTCTTTACAGAAATGTGGGCAAGACTATGGTAGATGAAGCATAAAGTGGGAAGTGTGCAATAAGGGCAGGACACACAGTGAACAGGATGGCCTTAGGGGATTATCGATGAACTTCAATATACAATCCATGGATCCCTAAAGGTTAGAGTAAGGCAGTAAAGAAGGCATAATTGGGCAGTAACATAGAATATAAGAACATGGAACTTGTAGCACAACTTCATAAAACTTGAGTTAGACTGCATCTGAAAGAGAGTGTGCAGTTCTGGTTACTGCACTACTGGAGGGAATGTAGAGGTGGTCACCTGGGATGACATGTTCATGTTTTGATGAGCAACTGGATTCTTTGGGTTTGTTTTCATTGGACTGAGGCGGCTAAGGTGGGGGGTGGGGGGGGAGACCTGGTGCAGGCATACAAAATTATGAGGGACATAGAACTGCACATGAGAAAGCCCTCATGTTGTGTTAAACTAGTAAGTACCTGCCTAACTAAACTAATCCCTGCCTGCAGAGTCATATCCCTCCATCTCTATCTAAGAGCCTCTTAAATGTCGCTATCATGTTTCCCTCCACCACCACTCTTGGCAACACATTCCAGGCACCCACCAGTCGTCGTGTGTGTAAAAAGATTAATCTGCTGCACATATCTCCTTTGAACTTACCCCCTCTCACCTTAACACCATAAACACAATGCTTCTAGTATTAGACATTATGACCCTGGAAGATGGATACTGGCTATCTACTAACGTATAATTTAAATTTCTATTAGGTCTCCCCTCAACCAAGACCTCTCCAGAGAGAGAAAAAAAGTGCTCTCCTTGTAGCTATGTTCTCTAATCTAGGCGGTAACACTCTTAGAACCATAGAACATTACAGCACAGAAACAGGCCTCTTGGCCTTTCTTGGCTGTGCCGAACTATTTTTTTGCCTAGTTCCACTGACCTGCACCTAGATCATATCCCTCCATACACCTCTCATCCATGTACCTGTCAAGTTTTCCTTAAATGTTAAAAGTGAGCCCACATTTACCACTTCATCTGGCAGCTCATTCCACACCCACCACTCTCTGTGTGAAGAAGCCCCCCCCCCATATACCCTTTAAACTTTTCCCCCTTCACCCTTAACCCATGTCCTTTGTTTTTTTTCTTCCCTGGCCTCAGTGGAAAAAACCTGCTTGCATTCACTCTATCTATACCCATCATAATTTTATATACCTCTATCAAATCTCCCCTCATTCTTCTACACTCCAGGGAATAAAGTCCTAACCTATTCAACCTTTCTCTGTGACTCAGTTTCTCAAGTCCCGGCAACATCCTTATAAACTTTCTCTGCACTCTTTCAACCTTATTAATATCCTTCCTGGAATTAGGTAACCAAAACTGCACACAATACTTCAAATTTGGCCTCACCAATGTCTTATACTACCTCACCATAACATTCCAACTCTTATACTCAGTACTTTGATTTATAAAGGCCATCATAACAAAAGCTCTCTTTACTACCCTATCTACCTGTGACGCCACTTTTAGGGAATTTTTTATCTGTATTCCTAGATCCCTCTGTTCTACTGCACTCCTCAGTGCCCGACCATTTACCTTGTATGTTCTACCTTGGTTTTTCCTTCTAAAGTGCAATACCTCACACTTGTCTGTATTAAACTCCATCTGCCATTTTTCAGCCCGTTTTTCCAGCTGGTCCAAATCCCTCTGCAAGCTTTGAAAACCTTCCTCACTGTCCACTACACCTCCAATCTTTGTATCATCAGCAAATTTGCTGATCCAATTTACCACATTATCATCCAGATCATTGATATAGATGACAAATAACAATGGACCCAGCACTGATCCCTGTGGCATACCACTAGTCACAGGCCTCCACTCAGAGAAGCAATCCTTCACTACCATTCTCTGGCTTCTCTCATTCAGCCAATGTCTAAATCCAATTTCCTACCTCACCATCTATACCTAGCGACTGAATTTTCCTAACTAACCGCCCATGTGGGACCTTGTCAAAGGCCTTACTGAAGTCCATGTAGACAACATCCACTGCCTTCCCTTCATCCACTTTCCTGGTAACTTCCTCGAGAAAATCTAATAGATTTGTTAAACATGACCTACCACGCACAAAGCCATGTAGACTCTCCCTAATAAGTCCCCGTCTATCCCAATAGTTGTAGATCCTATCTCTTAGTACTCCTTCCAATAATTTTCATACTACCGATGTCAAATTTACCAGCCTATAATTTCCCAGATTACTTTTAGAGCTATTTTTAAACAACACAACAACATCAGTTATCCTCCAATCCTCTGGCACCTCACCCGTTTATACCGACATTTTAAATATATCTGCCAGGGCCCCTGCAATTTCAACACTAGTCTCCTTCAAGGTCTTTTAACTACTCTGATTTGCCTCAAGATAGCAAACATCTCCTCTTCTTCAATTTGTATAGGTTCCATGACCTCACTACTTGTTTCAAGTCAAGTCACTTTTTATTGTCATTTCAACCATAACTGCTGGTACAGTACATAGTAAAAACGAGACAACGTTTTTCAGGACCATGGTGCTACATGAAACAGTACAAAAGCTACACTGAACTACATAAAAACAACAGAGAAAAAAACTATACTAGACTACAGACCTACCCAGGACTGCAGAAAGAGCACAAGACAGTGCAGCATTACAATAAATAATAAACAAGACAATAAGCACAGTAGAGGGCAGTAAGTTGGTGTCAAGTCCAGGCTCTGGGTATTGAAGAGTCTGATGGCTTGGGGGAAGAAACTGTTACTGTTTGCCTTATTTCAATTAACTCCATGTCAGCTTCCTTAGTAAATACAGATGCAAATAAAACCATTTAAGATCTCCCCCAATTCTTTTGGTTCCATACATAGCCAACCACTCTGATCTTCAAGAGGACCAATTCTATCCCTTACAATCCTTTTGCTCTTAATATACCTGTAGAAGCTCTTTGGGTTATCCTTCACCTTGACTGCCAAAGCAACCTCATGTCTTCTTTTAGCCCTCCTGATTTCTTTCTTAAGTTTTTTTTTTGCACTTTTTATACTTCTCAAGCACCTTATTTGCCCCCTATTTTCTGTACATGTCATACATCTCTCTCATTCTTTATCAAAATTCCAATATCCCTTGAGAACCAAGGTTATTATTCACTTTGCCTTTAATCCTGACAGGAACATACAAACTCGACTCTCAAAATTCCTCCTATGAGGGCCTCCCACTCTAAAGTCTGCATGTCCTTCCTGTAAGAGGGAACTGAAAGTAATAACTATAGATGTGGATAACCAGAGTTTTTTAGACCTGCAAATTAACTTCCTGACCCTTGACCTCAATGCCTTAACTGATAAAGGCAAGACTAACACCCTCTCAGTCTATGCAACCAGTTTTAGAGAGCTCTGAATAGTTAAGAAAAGTAATGAGAAATTTTGCCCATATGGAGGGTTGTCCAAACTCCAATGGCATAGAAATGAGGTGAGGAAGGTTTAGAGGGGATCTGAGAAAAATATTTTCACCTGGGTGGTGGGGTTGGACACTGGGACACACTCCCTGAGAATGCATGGGAACAGTTTCAAATGCATCTGAACAAGTGCTTGCATCACCAAGGTACAGTTTGACCACAGACCAAGGAAAAAGTACGGAAGAAATGTGGCAAATGTTCAGGGGATATTTGTGTGGAGTTCTGCATAGGTATGTTCCAATCAGAGGGAAGTTATGATAAGGTACAGGAACCATGGTGTACAAAGGCTGTAATAAATCTAGTCAAGAAGAAAAGCTTATAGAAGGTTCAGAGAGCTAGGTTCCGGAAGATTGGAGGGTTGCGGATGTTGTTCCTTTATTCCAGAAAGGGAGTAGAGACAGCCCAGGGAATTATAGACCAGTGGTTACCTCAGTGGTTGGTAAGTTGATGGAGAAGATCCTGAGAGGCAGGATTTATGAGCATTTGGAGAGGTATAATATGATTAGGAATAGTCAGCATGGCTTTGTCAAGGGCAGGTCCTGCCTTCCGAGCCTGGTTAAATTTTTTGAGGATGTGACTAAACACATTGATGAAGGAAGAGCAGTACATGTAGTGTAAATGGATTTCAGCAAGGTAATTGATAAGGTACACCGTGCAAGGTTTATTGAGGAAGTAAGAAGGCATGGTATCCAAGGGAACATTGCTTTGTGGATCTAGAACTGGCTTGCCCACAGAAGGCAGAGTGGTTGTAGATGGGTCATATTTCGCATGGAGGTCGGTGACCAGTGATGTGCCTCAGGGATCTGTTCTGGGACCCCCAGTGGAGGGATGGGTTAGCAAGTTTGCTGATGACACAGAGGTTGGAGGTGTTATGGATAGTGTGGAAGGCTGTCAGAGGTTAGAGCGGGACATTGATAGAATGCAAAACTGGGCTGAGAAGTGGCAGGTAGAGTTCAACGTAGATAAGTGTGAAGTGGTTCTTTTGGTAGGTCAAATATGGTGACAGAGTATAGTATTAATGGTAAGACTTGTGGCAGTGTGGAAGATCAGAGGGATCTTGGGGTCTGAATCCATAGGACACTCAAAGCAGCTGCGCAGATTGACTCTGTGGTTAAGAAGCCATATGCTGTATTGGCCTTCATCAATCATGGAATTGAATTTAGGAGCTGAGAGATAATGTTGCAGCTATATAGGATCTTGTTCGGACCCCACTTGGAGTACTGTGCTCAGTTCTGGTCGCCTCACTACGGGAAGGATGTGGAAGCCATAGAAAGGGTGCAGAGGAGATTTACAAGGATGTTGCCTGATTGGGGAGGATGCCTTATGAGAATAGGTTGAATGAAAATGGCCTTTTCTCCTCGGAGCGATGGAGGATGAGGGGTGACCTGATAAAAGTGTATAAGATGATGAGAGGCATTGATCGTGTGGATAATCAGAGGCTTTTTCCCAGGGCTGAAATGGTCACCAGAAGAGGACACAGGTTTAAGGTGCTACGGAATAGGTACAGAGGAGATGTCAGGCATAAGTTTTTTACTCAGTGTGGTGAGTGCATGGAATGGGCTGCCGGCAACAGTGGTGGAGGCGGATACAATAGGTTCTTTTAAGAGACTTTTGCATAGGTACATGGAGCTTAGAAAAATAGAGGGGTTTGGGTAAGCCTAGTAATTTCTAAGGTTGGGACATGTTCTGCACAACTTTGTGGGCTGAAGGGCTTGTATAGTGCTGTAGGTTTTCTATGTTTCTATGATGTAGATGGTCAGTACAGTCATAATGGGCTGAAAGGCTTATTTCTGTACTGTGCTAATCATGAGAGGCCATTGCTTTAATGCTCAAATTAGAAAAGCATGGTGAAAGATCAGGTAATTTTGATGCTTAAAGATATCTAGTTTGCTAGGGCCCTGGTGAAGATTTTTGTGCATCTTTGTTAGCCATAGATAAAGTATCTGAAGTCTAGAGAATAGCTAGAATATGGTGGCAGGATTAAGGCAGGTAACTGCAGGTCAATTTAAATTACATTGGAAGTAGGCACATTACAGGAAAAAATTCAAAGGGACAACATTTATGTTCATTTGCAAAGAGGGACTGATTAGAGCAGGGGTCGGCAACCCGCAGCTCTTTCATCTCTGTGCTGCGGCTCCCTGTGGCTTTGGAAAATAAATGAGTATTTAATTAAAATGTATTTTATGTTAGTTTGTTAGTTTTTGAAATGTATTTCTAAATTTGAAGATTATGGTGATCTTGTACAATCTAAATAAAACGTGTTTTTTGTCGCTATTAATATACGTCACCACTGCCATTGCCTGACACCCGCCAGTGCGCGATTTCTTTAATTTTTCGATCCAAGGTAGGCTAACTATGGAGAATTCTAAAAAAAGAAAAGTGACTGTAGAAAACAGAACGTTTAATGATAACGTGGGCAGATTCATTTGCTTTCAGTGCTGACGAGACTGGTTTACCGGTATGCTTAATATGCAATGAGAAACTAGCAAACAACAAAAAGTCAAATGTCGCAAGACATTTCCAGAATAAACACGCAGCCTTTGCTCAAAAATATCCGGATGGAGATGAGAGAAAAAAAGCCGTTTCGGAACTGATGTGCAAGGTTGATCTGAGCAAAAATCATTTCAAGAAGTGGATGAAGTCTGGAAAATCAACGACATATGCTAGTTATGTTGCCGCTCAGGAAATAGTCAGGCACGGGAAGCAGTTTACAGATGGTGAATATATAAAAGAATCTTACATTAAGATTTCGGAACATCTATTCACGGACTTTAAAAACAAGAGTGAAATTGTGCAGAAAATCAGGGATATGCCCCTCTCTGCAAAGACTGTCAAAGACAGAACCATAAAAGTGGCAGAAGACATCACAAGACAGCAAATTAAAGACATCAATTCAGCTGTGGCCTACTCGATTGCCTGTGACGAGTCTAAAGACAAAGGTGATATTGAACAAATAGCGCTGTTCTGCCGGTATGTAAACTCTGCCGGGCCACAGGAAGAAATGATTGAGTTGATACCTCTAAAAGGCCAAACACAGGGGGAAGACATCTGTGAGGCTGTCTTGAATTGTTTAAGAGCCAAAGGAATAAAGACCACCCACCTGGTGTCAGTAGCTACTGATGGGGCACCAAGTATGACAGGAACGCACAAGGGATTTGTGGCTTTACTGCAGAAGTCGCTGGACAGAACTTTTCACTGCATCTTGCACCAAGAGGCACTGTGCGCTCAAACATTTCCTCCGGAATGCACAGAAGTAATGGATGTTGTCATTCAGATTGTCAATAAAATAATGGCAAAAAGTTTAAATTACCGTCAATTCCGTTTGTTACTGGACGAGCTGGAAAGCGCATATTCTGATCTCCTGCTGCACAACAAAGTCTAGTGGCTGTCAAGAGGGGAGGTGCTGAAATGCTTTGTCGCGTGTCTAGAAGAAGTGAAAACTTTCCTGGGCAGCAAAGGGCTCACCTTTCCTGAGCTGGAACAGCCAGAGTGGCTGGAAAAGCTACACTTCATGGTAGACATGACAGCGCACCTGAACACACTGAACACAGCTCTTCAGGGGAAAGGACGCACAGCCCTGCACATGTTGGAGGATGTTTTGGCATTCGAGCGCAAGTTGACAGTGCTTGCCAGAGATTTACAGAAAGGCACATTGTCTCACTTCCCCAATTTGAGAGAGTTCAAACAAGCTCACGACATGATAAATTCGGAGTATTTACATTCTGCAATCATCGCAATGCAAGCATCGGTTGGGAAACACTTCTGTGAGTTCAGAGAGGAAAAAAACACATTATCCTTCCCGGTCACTCCCCTAAGCATCGATCCATCCCTACTGAATACGACTGCATTGGCAGGTGTGAGTCAACCTGATCTTGAGATGGAACTGGCCGACGTAGCCGACAAAGACATATGGATGTCCAAGTTTAGACGCTTGACAGCAGACCTTGAAGATGTTGCCCGTCAGAAGGCCGTTCTTGCTCAGAATCACAAATGGAGTGATATTGAAAACCTCCTCGGACCGGACAAACTTGTGTTCGAAACATGGAATGCTAACCCCGACATTTATGTAAACATTAAAAAGTATGTGCTTGGAGTCCTGTTGATCTTTGGATCCACATATGTATGTGAGCAGGTGTTCTCCAACACGAACTTTATTAAAAACAAACATCGCGCACGCCTCACAGGTGACAGCTTGCGATCCTGTGTAAAGATGAAGGTGACGTCATACATCCCTGATGTGCAGACGCTGTGCGCTGAGGTCCAGGAGCAGAAATCCCATTAACCAAGTATGATAAATATTTTAATTGCCTATTATTTTACGTATATTCATATTTTTTCATTGTTCAGTGAAATAGTCCTTTTATTTTTCAGGTTGACAGCTGGCTGACGTTATTTTTGGTTTGCTGTTGGCGGACAATTTAAGTTCGGCGTTTTTCATAAATACAAGAAGGACTCAAATAGACATTGAGTATTTTACTTAAAAGTAACCTTCAACCCAACATCTTTTTTTCAGAGTTCAAAATGTTTTTGTTGCATGCAGAAATGTAATTTCGTTTTCTCTGCAGGAGTTCATCGATTTCATAAATGCAACACATTATAGTTTGTTTATACATAGCATAAAGGCAAAAAAAAACATTGTATGCAGTGTTATTTCATTTTAAATGTCAAACGGGTTTTGTGGCTCCCAGTGTTTTCTGTGGGAAACGGGTCCAAATGGCTCTTTCAGTGGTAAAGGTTGCCGACCCCTGGATTAGAGAGTAAGTGTTGATTTATACAGAAGAAATGTTGTCTCTAATTTGCAGAGGTAACAAAGAGAATGAAAGCATAGTGGAAGTATTGTCTAAATAGAAAGAATGGAAAGGAATTTAACAAGGTTTCACATTGGAGATTGGTTCAGAAGGTTTGGAAACATAGGATACAAGGTGAGCTGGCTAATTAGATCCAAAGCTAGCTTGGTGCTAGTTGTAGGAGAATGATTTACAGATTGGAGGTCTGTGATCAGTGGTGTACCGTGCTGGGATTTTGTTTGCTTGTTACATAGCTAACAATATGTATATAAATGCAGGAGGAATTTGCAGATCACATACAAATTGGTGGTGTTGCAGAGTCAGATTGTCCAAGGCTACAGCAGGTTAATGGATCAGATGGAAGGTTAGACAGAGCATTGTCCAATGGAATATTAGGTGGACAGGATCTGGAGGGATATTAACGTGCAGAATCTTAAGGGCAATAATTCTCAGTGCTGGCAGCCAAGAGCACAAGAGAGCAACATACACAAAGGTATGGTTGGAAAGAGCTGGGTGGGGGGGTGGGTTGAAGATCAGATTCTCTGAGGTTGCAACCAGTTCTGAGGAAACTGAGATCTGCACATGCTGGATAGACTGCACCTCAACACAATTAAGCTAGTTTTAACAGGGTATTGGTTTACTATTGTCACATGTCAAGATACAACCAATAGCTTGTCTTGCGTACTGGCATGGGAAGCTGAGAAAAGAAACCAAAGGAGCAAAAGCGGAACTAGAAGGCTGAACATACATGAGAGTATCTGGGAAACTGAGTAAGAAAAGTTCAAATGGATGGAATTTGTGGGGTGTATCTGAACACTAAATACAGGTAGGTGAGTAGAGAGAGCTGATCAAAGCTTGACATGGCCTGTTTTACAGAGCTGAACTGAAGCAGGATGATAAATATTCATGGGACTGGAGTTTCTGCAGGGCCAGCTGTAAGAGGGTTATAGAGAGGTTTCAGGATGAAGTGCACAGGTAAAGTGAGGATGTGGAACACATGGAAAAATATAGGAAAGCTGTTCCCTAAATGCCCACAAACTTGGGGGGGTGGAGTGGATGCTGTCATTCAGGGACTATCTTTGAACATACATCACTTGGAATTTAACCAAGGAAATAAGGTCAGTGGCATGTTGGCCATTGCAAGGGAATTTTAGTGCAAGTATAGAGGTGTTTGTTCCCTGACCAGACAACACATGTAACACTGTGTTGATGTGAAATATTCATTATTCAAGCTCTGTAAAACAGGTCATGGCTGGTCACCCAACCTACAGAAGGATTTATTTCCAACAGAACAAGTACACCAAAGGCTCTTCAGATTCATTCCTCAGATTTAACATTCGGACTTCAAAAGAATGAGAGTTGATGAGAAAGCTCCTGTGGGGCTTGACAAGACCAGTGCTGACTTGCCTGCCCAGAACCAGGCATCACAGCTCCAAGAGAAGTCCATTCAGGACAGGGAGAAGCATTTTACTTGGCCATGGAGAAGCAAATCATAGGAGATGTGTTATAACTTTGCTTACAGCAGATCCCCATGGTCAACCTGGTTTTATCCATTAGAGACATCCCACCTCTCCCAATCCCTCCCCACAGTTTCTTTTATCTCCTTCCCAGTTCTGACTCAGGGTCTTTGATCTGAAGCATTAGCTCTGTTTCTTTTCCCCCATTTTGTTTCCAGAATATTCTGATTTTAAATCTTCACTGGCCACAGGTGAGGTGCCAGATAACGGGACAGCGAACGTAGTGCCTTTATTCAAGAAGGGCCACAGAGACAGGCTGTGAGTCTTAACATTAGAGGAGGGAAGGTAAGTTATTTAAAAAAAACATTCTAACAACACATTTAATCTACAATGAGAATACAGGGACTGCTAGGGGTGTTCAGTGTGAATTTGTGGGTGAGATTGTGCCTTGGTTAAGTTTTCTGAAGAACATTTAAATCTTTTGATGTGGTTCACATGGACTTCTGCAAAGCATTGACCAGGATCACAAGGCAAGTGAGCAAAATGAATGGAGACAGAGGGTGACTGTTAAGTACAGATGGTCAGCATGGACATGCTGGCTGAAGGGCCTGTTTTTTTCCACTAACAAAGGATAGGTAACCTGTTTTGATTGGTTAACTTCCAGATGCTGACTGCTGAGGTGTGCTTGTGTATTTCTTCACTAAGGTTTTCTCCGAAGGATAGGACTCTTACCCTGATTCACAATGCTGCCTTTTGCCGCCTGAGAGATACAAGTGAATGGAACTTGTAATGACAATTTTCAGGATTTCTGGTAATAGCTGCACAGCCAGAAAGCAGACAAATAATGTCCTTCTTTCTAAACATTTTATTTCAACCTGACGTACATAATTAGATAAATCCAAGCATCAGGAATACATTAGTTTTTCTTCATTTCTCTCTGGACTGATCCTGGAGGAAACTTGCATATTTTCTGCTATGGCCACTCTTTTACAGGCTGTACCATAGTACAAAGTATCATGTGGATTTCTGCATTTTTAGCATGGAAATACCAATAAGAATCAGGAATTGAGACAGGACTGAATGTTGCTGGCCACCGGTCAGCATTTCCAACCGACGAGGCACATACGGCTGGAGGAACTCAGTGGTTCAAGCTGCATCAGTGGTGGCAGAAAGTCCCGATGTGGAATCTCAACCTGAAATATCGACTACCCTGCCTACACAAATGCTGCTCGGCCCACTGAGTTCCTCTGGACTTTGTCTTTTACTCCAGATTCCAGCATCTGCTTTCTTACAATCTCATCAATCAACAGGAATCAACAAGGTGCTCGATTAAACCTAGACACTTCATTGGCTGTGACTAAACATATAACTAAACTGATTGAACAGTATTTAACTTGCAGGTCTCCATACCAGTGGCAGCTGGTGAGCTGAGAGACAGGAACCCATATGGAGTTTCCAGTATTTCCAGCCTACACTTCTCCATCCACCAGTCCCATATCGGCTTTCACATCTCGCAAAGGAACGGTATCCTCTTGGCTCCACTGGTCCAGAATCTCCAACCATCCTCCCAGCACTGAGCCACAAACTGCTATGCTCTCCAGTACATTTACATTTTATCAACTGGTTAAAGGAATACAAAATCATGGGGAAGTGTAAGCTAATTCTGAAATCAGTGCCTTCTTTGAATTAATAACCTTCCCAGTGACTCTTAGCACACTAAGAATAAAAGAATGGTAAAATCTGAGAAGTTGGGTCATACTTCATAGGAATTCTCTCATAGGAACAGCACATGATGCGGTTTCACATCCAGGTTACTATTGTTGCCCAGTGGATGAAGTGGAGCAGACACAAGATATTGCAGCTTGCCATTGATGCTAAAAGGCAGTTGGCAGAACCTGAGCCTCTGAGCCCCAGCAATGTAGTGTTTGTATGGAACAGCCACATCCTCCCTATGACCATACAAGTTCCCTCTGGGTGCCTTGGTCTCCTCCCACAGCCCTTGGACAAGTGGGTTGGTGGGTTATATTGCCCTTTGGTGGAATCTAGGAGGGTGGGTTACAGTAAAAATAAGTGCAGGAATGATTTGAATGCCAGTTAACATGGACTCAATGGGCCAAATGTCTCCTTTTTATGTTAGAAGGAAATATGGAGAAATTTCAGTCAGATCTCAGATTAGCGGTGATACCAGGCACTGTTCATTATATCCATCTGACATCACATCCTTTTCATTAAAATATTTACAATTATACATTAATAAGCTTAGAAGTGCTTTAGCAGGGAACCTGAATAAAATTTTGCATGGGAAGGTGATAAAAGTTAATATAAAACAGCCATCGCTAAATGTGGTGTAGTTTTCAAAGCAGTGATGAATGTGATGTGTATTGGTGCTTCGTTGGCTGGAAGTTCAGAACTGTGTTGTTGATGGCACCTGAAAGCAAATCACACAAAAGGGATATCAGTACAGAGGAGCAACACCCAGAAAGCAGCCTCTCGCACAAGTGATGTTTCTGACTTACTGAACTGTCTCTCTTTCTCAATTCCTCAGCACGTAATTTTTCACTGGTCCCAATAACCTGCAGACAATATTTGAAAGAACTGTCAGCTTCTCATTCTCGTGACACTTTGTTACAGTTGATTAAAATGACAACTGGAAGCTTGGGAAATGGTCATTTATTGAAATATTAATTTTCTCTGGAGATGTTTCTGGAATGATGGTATTTCCAATATTTGCATTTTTGGTTTCATGTGCTGTCAATATTTTCATTTGGCATTTCTCCATGGCTAATAGTCTGGAAGTAAAGCCTGCTGCAGATACGTATTCAGTTCTTGCCATCTGGTGCGATATACAGCCCGTCATGTCCAGTCTGTCAGTGAGTGAACCTTCACCACACTGAGACTGTCCTAGGCCAGTGAGTGAGGAATATATGGATGTGGACTACAATATTACTCTCGTCCTCCACACTGTGAAGAATCCTACCATTAAGCCTATATTCTGTTTTTAAATTAATCCTTCCAAAGTGAATCACTTCACACTTCTCAGCCCAGCTCTATATTCTGTTGCAACCTATGACAACCTTAATTATTCACCATTTCACCAACCTCATCTACAAACTTGCGACAACCACCTCCTTCCCCCTCCCACTTTCTCATCCAAGTAATTTATAAAAATCACAACGAGCCATACCAGATTCCATACCAGATCCCTGCCCATCACAGCTGGTCACCAATCCCCTGCCAGAATACTCTTTATCTACTACCACCCTCTTCTTTTCCATGAGCAAGCCAATTCTGTATCCACACAGCCAAGTTTTCCTGAATCCCATGTCGCCCGATTTTCTGAATGGGCATCCTATGACAAATCTTATCAAATGCCTTACTGAAATCCATATACACCACAAAGAATTTAATCAACTCAAGAGCCATGCTAATATGCTTATGCTAATATCCCTGATTAGAATATGCTTCTTCAAACGTTCATAAATCCTATCTCTAAGAATATTCTCCAATCATTTTTCACCACTGAAGCAAGACTCACTGGTCTGTAATTCCTCGGGTTTTCCCTTCTCTCTTTCTTGAACAAAAGAATTATATTCACCACTCTTCAAACCTTTGGTACAACTCCTGTGACCAGTGCAGATGCAATGATCATCACCAAAGCACAGAAGTGTCTTCTCGCTTCTCATGGTAACCTGGGGTATATTCCATCCAGCTCCTTCTAGGCTATCTTGTAACTCTCTAGAACCCTGTCTGATCCTTTCTTCCTAAATCTTAAGTAAGCTTCTGCCCTCCTCTTGACAAGATGTTTCAAATCTCTTCAACCATGCTTCCTCCACACTACCATCCTTTCCCTGTCTCGCTGGGACAAACCCATCCAGAAGCCCATGCAAATTGCAACCGGTACAGACTCCATGTTTCCATTTTGCATTTCCCTGAGTACATCTGTTCCCAATTTACATTCCCAAGTTCCTGCCTAATGCCATCATAATTTGCTCTCCCCCAATTAAATACTTTCCTATACTGTCTGTTCCTATTCATCTCCAAGGCTATGATAAAGGTTAGGGTGTTGTAGACACTGTCTCTGAAATGCTCACCCACCAGGACATTTGGATCCTGGCCAGGTTCATTGCTTAGTACCAGATTCAGTATGGCCTCTCCCTTAGTCTAAACCTTTTACCCGGCGGAGGTGCTAATCAATATTAGGGAAGTTGAAGTCACCCATCACAACATCTGTTATGTTTACACCTTTCCAAAATCTACCTCTCAGTCTTTCTCAGTTGCTCATGGGCAGTCTATAGCATGTTCCCAAACAAGTGATTACTCTCTTCCTGTTTCTGACTTCCACCTACTCTGTAGACAATCCCCCAACAATGTCCTCCCTTTCAGTAGCTGTGATACTATTCTCAATTAGCAATCCCTAAAAGCAATATTCACCCATTTTACTTCCCTTCCTGTCCCTATGCAAACGTCTAAACCCCAGAACATCCAATGGCCATCCCTGCTCTTGTGACAGCTACAACAAAGAAGGTCCATGTACTGACACATGCACAACATTCATCACCCTGTTCCTGATACATCCTGAACACAAATCATTCCGTCCAATATTACTCGATCTGCTTGCCTACCCCTCCTCAGACACTCTGTGTCAGAATCTCCTGTACATCAACTGCCCCATCCTATAAAGCTATCACCATGGTTTTTATCTCCCTGCCAAACTAGTTTAAACCATCTGCAACAGCTCTAACAAACCTGCCCACAAGATTATTAGTTCCTTTCAAGTCCGGATGTAAGCTGTGGTGGGTCTCTGCAGAGGCAGCTTTCCATCTTCACACTGACAGTGGCCTCCATCTTCTTGTGTGGTGTTATGATAGTGGTGACTGTGAGTGTCCCAGAACAGACTCAAATATGGAGCTGCCTGTCCCTGCCAGATGTTGCACCCTTCTTTCCTGTGGTGTGTGACCTCGGGTCACCCAGGCATCCTTCACTTCCTCAGAGGTCATTGTGACCAGTCAGCTGTGGTACAGCATGCCAAGAGCAGAAAGGAGTTCAGCAGAAAAGAAGCCCACCAGCCGTGGAGACGATGCTCCCTCACTAAAACCCTGAAAACCTGGCACTGTCTCCTCAAACACTGCCTTGGCCAACACCAAAGAAGTCCACACTGCAACTGCTGGGGCACAAGAAATCCTGAACAACACAGAACGTAGAGGAAAAGCAGCAAGACTATGGGGAGAACACACCTTTCCGTGGCTCAAGTTCACAGTATGGATGGAGTCGTGTCTATCCAGAATATGGAGCATTGCATCATGGATTGTAAGGAAGAATATTTCTGGAGTGATTTCATCATCAAAAAATCCACATCTTTCTAATTTTTCCAGGAGAAGACCTGAAAATAATTAATCAAAGTAATTATATTGAAGTACCTACATTTAAGATCTTTTGCCTCTAATTTCAAATGAAAGACCAACACATGATGAGAAGCTGCTCCCTTGTATCCTGGTCTTGGGGTTACACAGTCAACAGTTGAAACACAATGAAACTATCGACCTACGTAACTCACTTGCTAATACTAACCTGAGCAGATGGGTCCCCACTGAACTCACACCCACCCACCACTTGTCTGTAAATGGTGGAGGCTGAAGGTGCTGGAGATGCCTTGGAAGGTTACATTTACAGCTGGCGTGCCTCAGCAGAGTTGAAAGTGAACAGAGCACATTCCAACATCCAGTGTTCCAGTGTTCTGCCTCTAGTGCTAATCATTGTGAGCTACAGTGAAGTCCCACCCTCAGTATCCTCGGCTGTTCCAAATTCCGTCAGACAGTTAGTGGAAGCTAACACTCACCATCACAAGCAGCAATGTAAACATCAATTTCAAGCCTGACAAATTCTTTCAAGGTCTGTTGGGACAGAAAGTGAAAAACGAGAAACATCATTCGGTGTGCATTTGAGGTACAAAAATGGCAGCAGATTCATAACTTTCTTGTTATTCTAGTCCTGACAAAGCTGCTTCAGCTATTAGTGAAGAGAGGACACTCAGTTCTGTGTCTCAAAATGTGGACTTTGGCACATTTGTTGGCAAACACACAGGACCACTATAAGTGTAAACACACACACTATGGTCACTGGGCCTCTGAAAATGTGAATGTCGTGTGATCACTGGGGCCACTAGAAGTGAAAACACACACCGTGTGGACACTGGGACCACTGTAAGTGGGAACACACTCCATAGGACCACCGGAAATGTGTGCACACTTACTGGGGCCACTGGAAGTGTACACATATGTGATCACCTGGACCACTGGGTGTGTGATCACTGGGACCACTGGAAGTGGAACTCACTGTGTGAGCTATCATCCCACTGGAGATGTGAGCATACAGTATTATTGATCACTGGGTCTGCCAGAAGTGTAAACATGCACTGTGACCACTGGGCCCACTGGAATTGCAAACTCACAGTAAGTGTGATCACTGGGACCACTGGAAATGAAAGTGTGAACACACAGTACTGTTCCCAGATAAGTCACCCAATTAACAGCCTGACCCATTAGTGTTTACCGACTGCAAGCCTTTCATGGCGGACATGTCAAGGAAAGAGACAGCGGCGAAGTCAAAGACGATGCTGTGTAATTCCAGCCTGGGAACATGAATCCCAGCAGGTGGAGATCTCCAGTCAACCCGCAGTGGCAACTCCTGCATGTCTGGTGCTGCGCCTGGGTCCTCCTCACTCTTGTCCTCCTCGTTGTCTGAGTCCTTCGGGTAACTTATGTCAGTGGTCTCCACATACCCTCTCTGCAGAGAGAGAGGAATACAGGGTTAGGGCTGGGGCAGGTTGGCTGCTCTGGTGATCAGATGTTGTAGGGCTATGTCGCAGCTGCCATCCTGAGAAAGGAAATGGGTGGTCTGGAGTCCATCTGATTGTGGGTAGGGGCTGCACATGAGGTGTTGTGGGTGGTCTGGAGTCTGTGTGACAGGGGGTGGGGGCTGCACATGAGGTGTTGTGGGTGGTCTGGAGTCTGTGTGACAGGGGGTGGGGGCTGCACACGAGGTGTTGTGGGTGGTCTGGAGTCTGTGTGACAGGGGGTGGGGGCTGCACATGAGGTGTTGTGGGTGGTCTGGAGTCTGTGTGACAGGGGGTGGGGGCTGCACATGAGGTGTTGTGGGTGGTCTGGAGTCTGTGTGACAGGGGGTGGGGGCTGCACATGAGGTGTTGTGGGTGGTCTGGAGTCTGTGACGGGGTGGGGGCTGCACATGAGGTGTTGTGGGTGGTCTGGAGTCTGTGTGACAGGGGGTGGGGGCTGCACACGAGGTGTGGGTGGTCTGGAGTCTGTGTGATGGGGTGGGGGCTGCACATGAGGTGTTGTGGGTGGTCTGGAGTCTGTGTGACAGGGGGTGGGGGCTGCACACGAGGTGTTGCGGTGGATAGCCACGGGATGGAAAGGCTGCATGGGAAGAAGGGAAGGAGAGGGTATCACTGGTAAATAACTTTTGGTGCAGAGAAAATTTCTGACCCGACCTGCAACAGAACAGGCTGTGCAGATTATTAGGATTAAAATCCAGCTGATGGATAGAAAACTCTGGATATTTTTTCTTGTGAATGTTGCTTATCAGAATCAGAATCAGAATCAGACTTTAATCGCCAAGTACCTGTGCGCATACAAGGAATTTACTTCCGGCAGATGTTGTCTCTCTGCTCATAACAATAATAATAATAAATATAAATGAAAATATAGATTATACATACAAGTAGTGCAATCCAAGTAATAGTTAGCTGACAGTTAACCGGCAGTTAACTGTTCAGCAAAGTGACCGCAGTAGGGAAAAAACTTCTCCAGTGCCTATTAGTCTTAGTCTGGAGGGATCTGAAGCACCTACCAGACGGAAGCAGTTCAAACAGTCCGTGTGCAGGATGGAAGGAATCCTTTATGATGTTCTCCGCCCTCTTCTTCAACCTGGAAGAGTACAGGTCCACAATAGAGGGCAGGAAGGCTCCAATAATGCGCTCGGCAGTCCTCACTGTGCGCTGTAGTCTGGTTCTATCCTGCTTGGTGGCGGCTCCAAACCACACAGTGATGGAGGTGCACAGGACAGACTCAATGACTGCAGTATAGAACTGCAGCACCAATTCCTGAGGCAGACCATATTTCCTCAAGAGCCGCAGGAAGTACATCCGCTGCTGGGCCTTCTTTAGGATGGAGCTGATGTTCTGTGACATAAGGTGCCGATGATGTTGCTGTAAGTAAGTTTTGAATTGGAATTGGATCATTAAAGACCCCATCCAGATTCTGATTCTGATTTATTACCACATGTACATCAAAACACGCAGTGAAATGCATCGTTTGCGTTAAGACCCACCACAATGTGTCACTGCTCAGCAGAACAACCAGGGTCATTTTTAAAGAAAAAGAAGATTTTTTTTCTGTTAATGTGTGATTAATTGGTGAAACTCAGACCAAGTTTTTAGTGTATGGTAAGTGATTTTGGTTCGTTAGGATTCTGTATAATTTGCCTGGTTAGATTTGCTGCTGGATTTTTATAATAAGTACTTTGTTTTGTTACATTGCCAAAGCCTCTATGGTTCATGCACTTGAGTGTACTACTAACCCTTACAACAATGCACAAGGCCACAACCAACAAAAGCAAAACAAATTCCTTTCCTCCCTCCCTCCGTCCAACACATTGACAGCCCCTCAACTCCAGGACAGGCCTCCCCGTCTCCAGTCCCCAATCCCCATCTCCAGCCCCCAATACCCATCTCCAGATCCCGTCTCCAGTTCCCAATCCCTGTCTCCAGACTCATCTCCAGTCTTTGGACTTTCTCTCTTCTTTCTCTGACTGGGCAAAGGTATATAGACGCCTGTAATTGTGTACATCAGACTCGGTGGCACTGCCTGCCCCGTTGGTATATGACTTATTGAAGTCTAGTACAATAAGATGAGACCATAAGACATAGGTGCAGAATTAGGCCATTTAGCCCATTGAGTCTGCTCCGCCATTTCATCTCAACCCCATTTTCGTGCCTTCTTCCCATAACCTTTGATGTCTTGACTAATCAAGAACCTATCGAATTCTGCCTTAAATGCACCCAGTGGCCTGGCCTCCACAGCCACCTGTAGCAACAAATTCCACGGATTCACCACTCTCTGTCTAATGAAATTCCTGCTCATCTCTGCTCTAAGTGGACATCCCTCTATTTTAAGGCTGTGCCCTCAGGTACTAGACTCTCCACCATAGGAAACATCCTCTCCATATCCAGTCTATCTAGGATTTTCTACATTCAATAGGTTTCAATGAGATTCCCCTCATTCTTCTAAAATCCAGTAAATACAGTCCCAGAGCCTTCATACACTGCTTATATGATGTGTCTTTCATTCCCTGAATCATTCTGCCTCCCTCTCTTCTTGAAGAGTGGAATGATTTTTGCAATTTTCCAAACCTGTGGAACCATGTCAGAATCTATTGATTCTTAAAGGATCATTGCTAAAGCCTTTACAATCTCTTCAGCTGCCTTTTAGAACCTTGGTGTGTTGTCCATCGGGTCCAGGTGACTTAACTACATTCAGATCTTTCAGTTTTCCTAGTAATAGCAACTGCACTCACTTCTGCCCCAACACTCTCAAACGTCCGACATACTGCTGGTGTCTTCCACAGTGAAGACTGATGCAAAATACTTGTTCAGTTCATCAGCCATTTCCTTGTCACCTGAAACTATCTCTCCAGCATGATTTCCCAATGGTCCAATATTTACTCTCACCTCTCTTTTACTCTTTTTATATCTGATAAAACTTCTGGTAACATTTTTGATATTATTGGATAACCTACCTTCATATTTCAATTTTTCCTCTCATGTTTTTTAAGCTTATGTCTGCTCTATTACGCCCTCTCTTTTGCTTTTGACTAACCCTGTCAGCCACAGCTGCAATTTGGAAATCCTGCCTTTGGAGTACTTCCTCTTCTTTGGGATGTATCTATCCTGCACCTGTCCACTTCAAATAAACTTCAAATACACTTACAAATACATTTCAAATAAACTTCGGCCATTTCCTCTCTCATGCCTCTGTAATTCCCTTTACTGCAGTGTAGTACCAATACATCTGACATTAGCTTCTCCTTCTCAAATTGCAAGGTGAATTCTGTCATTTTATGATCACTGTTTCCTAAGGGTTCTATTACCTTAAGCTCCCTAATCATATACTCACCGACTCCAGAATTTCTGATCCCCTAGTGAGCTCAAACACAAGCTGCTTCAGAAAGCCACCTCAGAGGCATTCCACAAATTCTCTCAGCATCAACTTAATTTTTCCAATCCATCTGCATATTGAAATACCCCCATGACTAATGTAACATTACTTTTTTGACATGATTTTTCTATCTCTCGCTGTAATTTGTAGACCACATCCTGCCTTCTATTCAGAGGCCTATAAATAACTCCCATTTTGGTTTCCTTACCCTTGCAGTTCCTTAACTCTATCCACAATGATTCTACATCTTCTGATCCTATGTCACCTCTTTCTAAAGATTTCATTTCATTTTTTACCAGCAGAGCCTCTCCTCCTCCTCTCCCCACCTGCCTGTCCTTTTGATAGATTGTGTATCCTTGGATATTAAACTCCCAATTACGAACATCTTTCACTCATAACTTCATGATACTCACAACATGATTCCTGGCAACCTGTACCTGTGCTCAAGGTCATTACTTCGTAAGATGGATGCATTCTGGTAAGATGGGGTGCACTTGGCCACTATAGCCACTCAGGGTCCAATCAGAAGTGCATTTCTTCACCCTGTATATGTTGTTTACAATCAAAGGTCACTGTGGGATGCTAGGAACATCAGGTACTGCAAGACAATCCCATCAGTGAGTTACTCGATAGTGATGGAGTTGGCACTGTTGTTGTGTTTTCACCTGGACTTGTTACCTACCATTGTGCCAAGAAGGTGCACAGTCCAACAAATGGAGTGAATTATTGTCTTGGATGTTTTTATTGGGATCACAACAGCCTACTGGACATTGTTGATGTAGAATTCTGCAAGTCCAGTTCACTGGTTCATTGCCAAAGCCAACAGCAGGGAAGCTGCAATGCCTTGGTTGTGGCAAGGACTAGACCCATACCACGGGGTTACCTGTTGCAGGTGACCAAGGAGAGGGGACACCGAAGCAAAGTGAAAGATTCTCTATGGAGCATGGTGGAATTCAATCAGTGCTGTCCTCCAGTGTTTGCTCAGTGCTTCCCTCCAGTGTTCGCTTATTGCTGTCTTTCAGTGCTGCTCTCCAGTGTTCGCTTGGTGCTGCTCTCCAGTGTGTGCTCAGTGCTGACTTCCAGTTTTTTTCTCAGTGCTGTCTTCCAATGTTTGCTCAGTGCTGTTCTCCAGTGTTCACTTAGTGCTGCTCTCCAGTGTTTGCTCAATGCTGTCCTCCAGTGTTCACTCAGTTCTGCCTTCCAGTGTTTGGTACTGTCCTCTGGTGTTGACTTTGTGCTACTCTCCAGTGTTTGCTCAGTGGAAGAACAAGCTGGATCTGAACAAATTTTTGTAAATCCACAGTCATTCCACTCAGGGACTTGGGCTATATAATTACTTTTTCTTCATGACTGGATGTTTTTCTGTTTGTTACCAAATATGCTATTTCTGCTGTACACTGTGTGTTGTTGGTAATATGATTTGCACCTTGGCCCGGAGGAACACTGTTTTGTTTTGCTGTATTCATATGTGGTTAATTGAACTTGAATTTGAACCTGAGCTTTCTCTCCCACTCTACCTCCTTGATCTGCTCTGCACTTTCCCCGTAGCTGTTCAACTTTATTCTGCATTCTGTTATTGTTTTACCTTGTTCGACCTCAATGTTCAGAGTCTGATCTGTATAAACAACATGCAAGGCAGGCTTTTCACTGTATATGTGATAACAATAAACCAATTCCAATTTAATTGCATTGTGCATACGTAAATTTGCCTTTACCTTGGAGCATGAGGTGAAAGCAAAGGTAAGGAAAGAGCAAGAGGCAGAGGGCAGAGTGGTGTATCAGTAGTAGAGAAGTAGTCTCAGAACTCCAAAGAATCGGGGCTCAATTCCTGATCTGGGGTTCTCCATATCTCAAAGATGCATGAGCTGCTCTCAGTTGCCTGTGGTGTGTGTAGATTGAGTGTAGAGACCGGGGGGGGGGGGGGGGGGGATCGATGGGAATCAGGAGATGTACAGACTTGTCAGTGAGTGTCCTGGTGAAAGACCGCTATGTGTCTGGTGTTCCAGCCTGAGCTGCTGGTTAATCTTTTGCATCAGCTGAGAGAGATCTCACCACCTGAGCATCAGCCCTGAGAACTGGGCTGAAGAGAGGTAGTTTCTGCTGATTGTTATAGCATGGACAGCTGGGTGTACAAGTCTATGGATTGCTGAAGGAGGCACACAGGTAGATAGGATGAGGCTGTTATATGGGTAAGGAAGGCATGTGGGTTGCTGGCCAGGAAGACAAACACAAGAACTTTACGAAACCTTTCTGCAGGCCACAGCTGGAGTATTATACACACCACACTACAGGAAAGATGATTGCTCTGGAGAGGCAGCAGTGGAGATTCAGAGGGATGTTGTGTGCGATGGAGCATCTGTTATGGGGACAGACTGGATAGGCTGGTTTGTTTTCCCTGGAGCAGAGGAGGCTAAGGGCAGGGACCTGGTAGAAGTGCACAAAATTAAGAGAGAATATTTTCAACATTGCACACTACAGGCCTTTCAGCCCACAATGTTGTGCCGACCATAGAAACTACTCTAGAAATTGCCTGGAATTTCCCTACTGCACAGCCCTTTATTTTTCTAAGCACCATGTACCTATCTACGAGTCTCTATTGTATCGGTCTCTACCACAATTGCTGGCAGCCCATTCCACGCACCCAGGTGAGGACTAAGATGTTTATAGGGGATCTGCAGGGACTATTCACATCTAGAGGATTGTGGACCACATTGTTCAAGAGAGTGGTGGAGACAGACATGGTCACGTTCAAGGAGTATCTGACCAGGTGGTGGTAAATGGCTAAGCTGGTCACGTTTTCACAATGAGCTGAAGTCTCTGGGTCTCTGCTGTGTGACTCTACATTTAATAAGCCTGGGTTGATCAGAGTATTATTTTCCAAAGAATATTCTCATTCAGATTAAACGAAAGGCAGGATGAGTGCTTGTGATACAAGTTTCACGTCGCTCTAACTGATCCATGTCTTTTGTAGCTGTGGGCAGAATCTAAAAATATCAGACGCTGAGCTGCTGGAAACGAGTTTGTTGTGAAGGGGTCTGATCTAGTGACTGCCACTGGAACTCACCGTCGTGGCCACGAGCTCTCCTCTCAAAAGCATTTTCTTGATTTTTTGAAGGGCTTTATTCCGCTTCCGGAGAATCCTGAGTGGATTAAACCCAACCTGTGGGAAGAATTAAATCCTGACTGAGAATGCAGATGAAGATCAAATAAAAGATATCAATACCAACTTTTAAAAAACACAAATAAATTTAACCAGTATTTTACAAAAGTCTGTTTTACCAAAAAAATTAAACTCACAACCGTCTTGGTCTGAAACGTTAATTGTACTATTTTCCATAGATTCTGCCTGGCCTGCTGAGTTCCTCAAGTATTTTATGTGTGTTGCCTGGATTTCCAGCATCTGCAGATTTTCTCTTGTTTAAGATAAATAAGCTGTTTTTTATACAACCTAGGTGAGATTTCTGGTGATTAACTGGTGTCATCTGTGAAATGAAACAAATGTTCATTGTTCACTCTGTGGTAAAGGTGCAAGTTTGATGCTGGAAACCAGGCCTTGGTTAAATAGCCAAGTTAGTGCCAGAGTAAATATGGTGGTTGAGATGAGTTAACCTGGTAAGTTTATGAGATGTAAGTTAGTAAATGTTGTCAGGGTTATATAGTTGTGAACAGGGTTGTATTCCCTTATGAGAATTCAGGGATCAATCTTTGAAAGTTCTGTGATGAACAGCAACTCACAGCTTCTGTCAGCTTGGCCCGGAAAAAGTCAATGTTTGCAAAGAAAATGGGTGAAGGACATCGGAAGATCTTCACTCCCTCTGGCTCATAAATCTGCAATAAGACACAAGAGAAATCAGTGCATGCAGGAGCTCACTGAAGGCTTAAATCCCAGTGTTTAAGGTCAGTTGTTTGCTTCACTTACATTGACAAAGTCCTTCCTGTTTCTGTACAGGTCTGTCTCATTGATGTTAGCCAATACAGCACACTGTGGGCTGAAGATAAAAGACAGTCACATGCACACTTATGCTGGTGATGGAAGGGTGCACTGTGCCCACTGAGACCTCAGATTAAGATCCATGCTGAGACCATGGTAACATGGGGCCTGTTTGTCTGCATCACGCTTTCCATGGTGAAATCCAGGCCATACTTTGCTCAGCTTCTCCCACACCAGGTTACGTTCCTTATTCCTCTGCCCCCCTTATTCCTCTTCACCCCGAGCAGGTTTGTCAGAATCGTATACAGCATAGTTACTTAATTAATAGGATGTACAATGATTCAGCAAGTACAGGCCCTTCACTCACCACCTCTGTGTTGACCATGATGCCAAATTAAACAAATCCTTTTTGCCTGCACCTGGCCCCATACCCCACCAATCACTGCCCACCTAAATGTTTCTTCACTGTTATTTTTGTATCTGTCTCCAGTACCACCCTGGCTGTACATTCCAGACACCAACCACTCTGTGTAAACAAAATCTTGCCTTTAAACTTTCCCCAATGTTTCTCCGAAACAGCTGCTGTCCAGTATTTGAATTTCCCATCCTGTAACTAGTGGAAAGACACAGTTACAATACCTGCCCAGACTACACTTGAGGAGCTTGTCCCTTCTCTCCTGCTGGATGTGACTTTACCGAGAATACCTGGTGCTATCACCACAAGTGTGCAGGGGAACAGAACCACCCAGAACTGGGTATGCAGCACAGCCATACCCAGGCATGTATAATGGACAAATCAGTAGGGTCCAAGAGAGGTTTGGAGAGTTAAAAAGAAACACTCATGGTGCATCTATAGTTTCTCACTTCCATCTCCTTCCTCAGTCAGAAAATGCAATGAAAGTTCCTGCTCTTCCACACTGAAGATAATTTCCAGAGAAAGGCACAGGGAGGGTGGGAGGATTGAGAGGGGTACTAATCAAGTAATAGAACAGTGATAATAAAAGCATAAAGGGAGGGGGGAATAGAAGGAGAGGGAGTATCAGAGGTAAGGAGTCAGAAAGGAGAGGGGCATTGAAGGGAGGGGGGAAGAAAGCTGAGAGGACAGGAGAAGGGGTGAAGAGATTCAGGGAGGGAGTGGGGAAGGAGACAAATGGGAAGGGGGTAGTGGAGGAAGGGGATCGGAGGAAGGGAAAAGAAGGAATAGAAAGAAAGGATGAGAAGAGTTTGCAGGAAGGGGAAATAGGAGGGATCAACTGGATGGGTCAGACAAAGACATTGGGATATACCACCATCTTGTTGAATAAAAATTTGCAAATGAGTGATAATGAAAGAAAACTGGCCACTGAACAGCAGATGGAAACATGGAATCTACTTGTTTGTGGAATCTCCATTGTATCTGAGATGAAGTTCCTATAACCAGATCTTTCCACGCCCAACATCTCCAGGACCCGTCCTTTGAAAATTTGATGGTACAACATTTTAAAAAATTAAGACTGAGACCTGAGTCTTTATGAAGGATTTTAAAGGGGGGAGTGTGGTAGAGAGTTTAGAGGGAGTTCAGAAGCTTTAGGATGGGGCAGATAAGGAAGGAGGAGATGGGGCACATGTTAAATTGGGATCAAGTGTGGATCATCAAGGAGAGGCACTTGGTGAAGTACAGTGGAGGCAGCACATCCCGAACACCAACTAGTCTGAGCAAGGCAGAAGAGAATTTCAGAGATAGCACATTGCTGAATACTGAGGTGGTTGAAACATTAAACAACATTGGTGGGCACAGTGTTCACACCAGCTCACAGTTACTGAAGCTGTTTCCTGACATCCAGTTGGCTCTAAACTGAATTCCACTCTAACATTACATGAGTGAGAAGGTACTCACAACTGGGTTCTGAAGACAATGGTCAGCAGCTCAAATCCAACTGCAGCACCGAGCCCAATGTCCAGGCCGAGGAGAACAGCGGCGATGCAGGCCACTATCCAGATCAGCTGTGAACCAACAACATATCAATCGACAGGTCAAACCGTCAAGTGCAGTCAAATACACAGTTCTCCCCATTATTTAGTATGATGCTTTAGGGTACTTGTAGGCACATATAGAATAGGCCTAAGTCAGCATGGGTTCCTTAAGGGAAAATCTCGCCTGACAAATCTGAGGAAATTACATGCAGGATAGACAAAGGAGAGTCAATGGATGTTGTTTACTTGGATTTTCAGAAGGACTTTCACAAGGTGCAACACATAAGGTTACTTAACAAGTTAAGTATTACAGCAAAGATACTAGCATGGATAGAGCATTGGCTGATTGACAGGAGGCAAAGAGTGGGAATAAAGTTGGCTGCCAAAGACTTAACCTGTTCCATGGGGGTTGGTGTTGGAACCCTTTCTTTTCGCATTATATGTCAATGATTTGGATGCCAGAATTGATTATTTTGAGGCCAAGTTTACAGAAGATACAAAAATAGTTGGAGAGGCAGATTATGTTAAGGTAGGAGGGAGTCTGCAGAAGGACTTAGCCAGATTGGGAGAATGGGAAAAAAAGTGGCAGATGGAATATAGTGTAGGGAAGTGTAAGGTCATTCACTCTGACAGAAGGAAAAAAGGCGTAGATGGAGAGAAAACTCAAAAATCTAGGTACAAACGGACTTGGGAGTCTTCTTTAGGATTCTCTAAAGGTTAACTTGCAGATTGAGTCTGTGGTGAGAAAGGTAGATGCAATGCCAGCATTAATTTCAAGAGGACTGGAATATAAATTCAAAGTTGTAATGTTAAGGCTTTATTAGGCACTGGTGAAAGCTCACTTGGAGTATTGAGGGCAGTTTTGGGTCCCTTATCTAAGAAAAATGTCCTAATATTGGAGGCAGTCCAGAAGAGGTTCATGAGAATGATTCCATGAATGAAAGGCTAAACACATGAGGAGGGTTTGATGGCTCCAGGCCTGTACTCGCTGGAGTTTAGAAGAATGGAGGGAGAGATCTCATTGCAACCTGTCAAATATTGAAAGGCCTAGATAGAGTGGATATGAAGAGGATGTTTCCTATGGTGCTTGAGTCCAGGACCAGAAGACACAGCCTCAGAATAGAAGGATGTCCATTTAGAACAGAGGGAATTGTTGCCAGATGGTAGTGGAGTTGCTGGGTATATTTAAAGCAGATGTTGACAGGTTCTTGAATAGTCAAGGTGTCAAATGTTACACAGAAACATAGAAAACCTACAGCACAATACAGGCCCTTCGACCCACAATGCTGTGCTGAACATGTCCTTACCTTAGAAATTGCTCAGGGTTACCCATAGCCCTCTATTTTTCTAAGCTCCATGTACACATCCAGGAGTCTCTTAAAAGACCCTATCATATCTGCCTCCACCACATTCACCAGCAGTCCATTCAATGCACTCACCACTCTCTAGTAAAAAAACTTATCCCTGACATCTCATCTGTATCTGCTTCCAAGCACTTTAAAACTATGCCCTCTCATGTTGGCCATTTCAGCACTGGGAAAAAGCCTTTGACTATCCACACAATTAATGCCTCTCATCATCTTACACACCTTTATCAGGTCACCTCTCATCCTCCGATGCTCCAAGGAGAAAGGCCAAGTTCACTCGACCTATTCTCATAAGGCATGCTCCCCAAACCAGGCCACAGCCTTCTAAATCGCCTCTGCACTCTTTCTATGATTTCCACAACCTTCCTATAGTGAGGCAACTAGAACTGAGCACAGTATTCCAAATGGGATCTGACCAGGGTCCTATATAGCTGCAACATTACCTTTCGGCTCCTAAATTCAATTCCACGATTGATGAATCCCAATACACCATATGCCGCCTTAACCACAGAGTCAACCTGTGCAGCTGCTTTGAGCATCCTATGGACTCAGATCCCAAGATCCCTCTGATCCTCCACACTGCCAAGAGTCTTACCATTAATACTAGATTCTGCCATCATCTTTGACCTACCAAATGAACCACTTCACACTCATCTGGGTTGAAATCCATCTGTCATTTCTCATCCCAGTTTTGCATCCTATCAATGTCCTGCTGTAATCTCTGACAGCCCTCCACACTATCCACAACACCCCCAACCTTTGTGTCTTCAACAAATTTACCAACCCATCCCTCCACTTCCTCATCCAGGTCATTTATAAAACTCACAAAGAGGAGGGGTCCCAGAACAGATCCCTGAGGCACACCACTGGTCACCAACCTCCACGCAGAATATGACCCATCTACAACCACTCTTTGCCTTCTGTGGGCAAGCCAGTTCAGGATCCACAGAGCAATATCCCCTTGGATCCCATGCCTCCTTACTTTCTCAATAAGCCTTACATAGTGTACCTTATCAAATGCCTTGCTGAAATCCATATACACAACATCTACAGCTCTACCTGCATCAATGTGTTTAGTCACATCCTCAAAAAATTCAATCAAGCTCGTAAGGCACTACCTGCCTTTGATTAAGCCATGTTGACTATTCCTAATTATATGATGCCTCTCCAAATGTTCATAAATTCAGCCTCTCAGGATCATCATAAGCTCTCCATCAGCTTACCAACCACTGAAGTAAGACTCACTGGTCTGTAATTTCCTGGGCTATCTTTACTCCCTTTCTTGAATACTGGAATCTACAACCCTCCAATCCTCCCATCCCCATTGATGATGCAAAGATCATTGCCAGATGCTTAGCAATCTCTTCCCTCACCTCCCACAGTAGCCTGGGGTACATCCTGCCCAGTCCCGGTGACTTATCCAACTTGATGCTTTCCAAAACTCCAGCACATCCTCTTCCTTACTATCTACATGCTCAAGCTTTTCTGTCCACTGTAAGTCATCCCTACAATCGCAAGATCCTTTTCAGTAGTGGATATTGAAGCAAAGTATTCATTAAGTACCCCTGCCACCTCCTCCGGTGCCATACACACTTTTCCACTGTCACACTTGATTGGTCCTGTTCTCTCACATCTTATCCTTTTGCTCAAACTTGTCGAATGCCTTGGGGTTTTCCTTAACCCTGACTGCCAAGGCCTTCTCATGGCCCCTTCTGGCTCTCCTAATTTCATTCTTAAACTCCTTCCTGCTAGCCTTATAATCTTCTAGATCACTATCATTACCCAGTTTTTTGAAACTTTCATCAGCGTTACTTTTCTTCTTTGAGGTATTGATCATGTGGATAGTCAGAGGCTTTTTACCATAGAACCATGGAACATTACAGCACAGAAACAGGCCTTTTGACCCTTCTTGGCTGTGCTGAACCATTTTTTTGCCTAGGTCCACTGACCTGCACTTGGACCATATCCCTCCATACACCTCTCATCCATGTACCTGTCCAAGTTTTTCTTAAATGTCAAAAGTGAGCCTGCATTCACCACTTCATCTGGCAGCTCATTCCATACACCCACCACTCTCTGTGTGAAGAAGCCCCCCCAGTGTACCCTTTGAACTTTTCCCCCTTCACCCTTAACCCATGACCTCTGGTTTTTTTCTCCCCGGCCTCAGTTGGAAAAAGTCTGCCTGCATTCACTCTATCTATACCCATCATAATTCTATACACCTCTATCAAATCACCCGTCATTCTACTACGCTCCAGGAATAAAGTCCTTAACCTGTTCAACCTTTCTCTGTAACTCAGTTTCTCAAATCCCGGCAACATCCTTGTAAACCTTCTCTGCATTCTTTCAACCTTATTAATCTCCTTCCTGTAATTAGGTGACCAAAACTGCACACAATACTCCAGATTCAGTCTCACCAATGTCTTATACAACCTCACCATTACATTCCAACTCTTATACTCAATACTTTGATTTATAAAGGCCAATGTACCAAAAGCTCTCTTTACAACCTTATCTACTTGTGATGCCACTTTTAGGGAATTATGTATCTGTACTCCCAGATCCCTCTGTTCTACTGCACCCCTCTGTGTCCTACCATTTACCTTGTATGTTCTACCTTGGTTTGACCTTCCGAAGTTTGACCTCACACTTGTCCACATTAAACTCCATCTGCCATTTATCAGCCCATTCCTCCAAGTGGTCCAAATCCCTCTGCAAGCTTTGAAAACCTTCTTCACTGTCCACTACACCTCCAATCTTTGTATCATCAGCAAATTTGCTGATCCAATTTGCCACATTATCATCCAGATCATTGATATAGCAATGGACATAACAATGGACCCAGCACTGATCGCTGTGGCACACCAGTAGTCACAGGCCTCCACTCAGAGTAGCAATCCTCCACTACCACTCTCTGGCTTCTTCCATTGAGCCAATGACTAATCCAATTTACTACCTCTCCATGTATACCTAGCGATTGAATCTTCCTAACTAACTTCCCATGCAGGACCTTGTCAAAGGCCTTACTGAAGTCCATGTATACAACATCCACTGCCATCCCTTCATCCACTTTCCTGGTAACTTCCTCGAAAAACCCTAATAGATTGGTTAAACATGACCTACCACACATAAAGCCATGCTGAATTTTTCTAATAAGTCCCTGTCTATCCAAATACTTGTAGATCCTATCTCTTAGTATTCCTTCCATTAATTTAACTACTACCGATGTCAAACTTACCGGCCTATAATTTCCTGGCTTTTTGAACATTTTTTAAACAACGGAACTACATGAGCTATCCTCCAATCCTCTGGCACCTGACCTGTGGATATCGACATTTTAAGTATTTCTGCCAGGGCCCCTGCAATTTCAACACTAGTCTCCTTCAAGTTCTGAGGGAATACCCTGTCAGGTCCTGGGGATTTATCTACTCTGATTTGCCTCAAAACATCAAGCACCTCCTCCTCTTTAATCTGTATAAATTCCATGATCTCCCTACTTGTTTGCCTTGTTTCCATAGACTCCATTCCAGTTTCCTTAGTAAATACAGATGCAAAAAAACCTATTTAATATCCCATTTCTTTTGGTTCCAAACATAGCCGACCACTCTGCTCTTCAAGAGGACCAATTTTATCCCTTACTATCCTTTTGCTCTTAACATACCTGTAGAATCTCTTAGGATTATCCTTCGCCCTGACTGCCAAAGCAACCTCATGTCTTCTTTTAGCCCTCCTGATTTCTTTCTTTAAGTATTTTCTTACTCTTTTTATACTCCTCAAGCATCTTATTTCCTCCCTGTTGCCTATACATATTATACATCTCTCTCTTCTTTATCAGTTCCAATATCCCTCAAGAACCAAAGTTCCTTATTCTTATTCATTTTGCCTTTAGCCCTGACCAGAACATACAAAATCTACACTCTCAAAATTTCTCCTTTGAAGGCCTCCCACTTACCAATCACATCCTTGCCAGAGAACAACCTGTCCCAATCTACGCTTTTTCTTTTCTTCAAATTTGTCCTTTTTCCAGTTTAGAACTTCAACCCAGGGACCAGATCCATCTTTATCCATGATCAAGTTGAAATTAATGACGTTGTGATCACTAGAACCGAAATGTTCCCCTGCATTCACTTCTGTCACTTGCCCTAACTCATTTCCTAATAGGAGATCTAATATTGCATCCTCCCTAGTTGGTACATCTATATATTGATTTCAAAATCTTTACTGAACACATTTCACAAACTCTAACCCATCTAGACCTTTAACAGTATGGGAGTCCCAATCAATGTGTGGAAAATTAAAATCCCCTACAATCACAACTTTCTGTCTCCTGCAGTTGTCTGCTATCTCTCTGCAGATTTGCTCTTCCAATTCTCACTGACTATTGGGTGGTCTATAATACAACCCTATTAATGTGGTCATACCTTTCCTGTTTCTCAGCTCCACCCATATGGCCTCAGTAGACAAGCGCTCTAAACTTTCCTGCCAAAGCATTGTTGTAATATTTTCTCTGACTAGCAAAGCCACCGCCCCCCCCCCCCCCCACCCACCCTTCATCCCTCTGCCTCTATCACGTCTGAAACATCAGAACTCTGGAACATTAAGCTGCCAGTCCTGCCCCTCCTGTAGCCAAGTTTCAGTAATGGCTATGATGTCATAATTCCACGTGTCAATCCAAGCCCTCAGCTCTTCCGCCTTTCCCACAATACTCCTTGCATTGAAATATGCACACCTCAGAAGATTATTACCACCACACACAACCTTACTATTTGTGACTTTGCATGAACTACTAACGTCATTTATTTTTACCCCCGTTCCACTATCTACTCTAGTACTCTGGTTCCCATACCCCTGCAAATATAGTTTAAACCCTCCCCAATAACACTCCCTGCAAGTATATTGGTCCCCTTGTAGTTCAGGTGTAACCCGTCTCTCTTGTACAGGTCCCACCTGCCCAGAAGAGGTCCCAATGATCTAGAAATGGTTAACAGGGCTGAAATCCCAGGGCTGAAATGGTTAACACGAGAGGGCATGGTTTTAAGGTGCTTGGAAGTAGATACAGAGGAGATATCAGGGGTAAGTTTTTTTATGCAGAGAGTGGTGAGTACATGGAATGGGCTCCCAGTGATGGTGGTGGAGGCAGATTTGATAATCTCTTTAAAGAGATTCCTGAATAGGTACATGGAGCTTAAAAAAATAGAGGGCTATGGGTAACCCCAGGTGATTTCTAAAGTAAGTACATGTTTGACACAGCTTTGTGGGCTGAAGGGCCTGTATTGTGCTGTAGGTTTTATATGTTTCTATGTTTCTTGACTATGGGGAGTAGGTTGGAGAGTGAGGCTGAGAGGGAATATTAATCGGCTGTGATGGACCACGGGGGAGGGGGTCTCGATGGGCTGAATGGTCTGATTCTGTTCCTATGTTTTATGGTCATTACTGTGAAGGCTGTAAGTGTGCCCAGATTGGTAACAAAGGCATCCCTGATAACTGAGACCAAAATCTCATCTAAATGTTTCCTGCACAAAGTAGCCAAGCAGATAACACAGAAGCAGGAAATCAGGAATAGAAGCCAATCTCCTTCGAATGGTGCAGGTACTACAGCAGAGAATACTGGCTTTTTATTTAGTCGGTTAGTTACTTGTTGAGGCAACAGACAGAATTGGCCCTTGGAGCCACACAGTCCAGCAATCCCACAATGTAATCCTGTCATAATCATGGGACAACTTACAATGATCAATCAACAGGTACTGGTCTGTGGGAGGAAACCAAAGCACTCAGAGGAAACACATGCGGTCTCGGGAAGAACATACCAACTCGTTACAGGCAGCAGTGGGAATCAAACCTGGGTCACCTGTACTGCAAAGCATTGAACTAACCATTAAGCCATCCTTTCCGTGAAATTGGTAGAAATCATGAATGCACTGAGCTGATATGAACAACACTATTTTTCACATTGTTTATCAATGGTTTGGATAATGGAATTGATGGCTTTGTGGTAAAGTTTGCAAATGATACAAAGATAGGTGGAGGGTAGTGCTGAGGAAGCTATGGTGAGGGTATCCAGAACTAGAGTGCACAGCCTCAAAACTGAGAGGCAGCTTTTTAGAACAGATGTAAACAGCAATTTTTTTTAGCCAGAGAGTAGTAAATCTGAGGAATGCTCTGCCACAGGCAACGGTGGAGGCCAAGTCCATGGGTATTTTTAAGGTGGAAATTGATAGTTATTTGATCAGTCAGGGCATCAAAGGATACGGTGAGAAGGCAGACATACGTGGTAGAGTGGGATCCAGGATCAGCCATGATAGAATGGTGGAGCAGACTTGATGGGCTGAATAGCCTAACTCTGCTTCTATGTCTTATGGTTTTATGGCCTTAACACTGAGTCCCAGGGGAGGAGTCCCTGCCACTGAGACAATGCAGAGGTATTCCATACCAGCTCACTCTCCATTAGTGCCTTGCAGGTCCAGCAAGCCCAGCACAAAGGTCTGAGAATTGCCTCCTGTTTTAGAACTGTGGACAGTGAAGGGTGTCACATGATACAATGGGGTATACTGTAGATGATTTAAAGATATGGACCAGAGAAAGGGTAGACAGGGTTTAACCTGAGCAAGTGTGAGGTTGCACTTTGGGAGGTTAATAGTAAGAGGGATGTATGAAGTTAATGGCAGAGCCCTTAGGGACATTGAGGTCCCAGGCCAGAGCTCCCTGAAAGTGGTGTCGCAAATGAATAGGTCATCATCATTCAGGGTGCTAAGTATAAAAGTCAAGAAGGTACATTGCTGCTGTATGAAGACTTGGTGAGGCTACTTTCAAAGCATTGTGGTCACCTTGTCATGAGAAGGTGTGGATGCTGAGGATGTTCACCAGGATGTCTCCAGGATAAAGAGACACTAGAGAGTTTTCTCTGGAACAGCAGAGGCAGATAGAATTTTTTCCTGGAGTATGAATATCAAAAACTAGAGGTTTAAGGAGAGAGTGAGAAGGTTTATAGAAAACATTAGGAGAGGACATTTTACACCGAGAGTTACACACAAAAAAATGTTGGAAGAACTCAGTAGTTCAGGCAGTATCTATGGAAACAGCATTTCACTGGGACCCTTCGTCAGGGAAGGTGCCTGGAACGCAAGTGGTGGGAGCAGTGTTTAAGAGGCATTTAGACAGACCCATGAACAGGCAAGGGATGGAGGGATATAGACCAGATGTAGGCAGTTGGAATTATCTTAATTTGACCGTGATTAGTACACATATTATGGGCACTGCGAGTGTGGGGGGTGGGGAGGATGGCAGACCCAGGCCCCAGTGGGGGGATGTCCAAGCTTTCTAACATGGGGGGGGGGGGGGGAGACAGACCGAGCATTCTTACACGAGGTGGGGAGCGGGAGGGAGTCATCATTGCCATCACTCAGACAGATTCAAGTGTCCAAGTGGGGAGTAGGTGGGGGGTGCAGACCCAGGTCCGAGTGGGGGGTGACGCAGCTTTCTTGCACAAGGTGGCGGCGGGGGGGGAGTCATCATTGCCACAGCCAAGACAGATTCAGATCAGGAGCACTCACTTCATGTAAAGTGACAGAGAGTTTCAGAGTCTCAAGAGACTGCAGATGTGGGAACTAAAGCAAAAAGCAAGCTGCTGAAAGAATGTCGACAATCCTCCCCATTGTTAGCAAGGTGCCACTCAATGACTCAGGGCTGCTCCCCCAGCAATGCTGCTTCTATGTTTCGGGGGGGGGGGGGGTCGTCACAGAACTGAGCAAGAGTAATGTCCAGCAACGGTGAAGTGAGTGGTGTGGAATGGCTCATCAAAGACCCGATCACTTACACAATCATACTTGTCTTTCTTCCACAGAACTCCAATTTCTCTGAACTGCATTAACATTCCTTTCAAATTAATAATGACAATCGCTCCAAGAACTGACTGTAAAAAGAGCAGGAAGACAAAGTTAGGCACTGATTCCACAGGTTTGCAAAACAAAATGCCCCACACTGATTGATCCTCAAACAATGATACAACATTTGCAGAGGGGAGTGACTGTAAAATTCTGGAGGATAAACTCCTTGAGGAGTTACATCCATTGTTAGTCTTGGCTTTAGGCCAGGAGGGGCCTGTAGGAAGTATGAGCAGGGAATCTGATTGAATGGTTCCTTTTGCTACCTCACACTTCTCGTGGTGAAGACAAGCCTGCACTTTGCATCACTGCAGAAAGTCTTGTCTTACTTATATACAAGGCCAAACATGATAGATAAATGGGGGATGGGGGCTGGGTTAGATTGATCTTAGAGTAGGTTAAAAGGTCGGCACAACATCATTGGCCAAAGGACCCATACTGTGTTGTTGTGTTCCTTGTGCTACGTCCCATGAAATGCATGCCAAACTTTATAACATTAGTAGGGTGAGGCTGCAAGGTTGCGCTAAATTCTGTATGTTCAACATCAGGGAGGATGCGAAAGCTGAGGGCAGTGACCTGAGTGGGTGAGATTCCTGGCACTGGGTATGTGGGAAGATTTATGGCTGGAGAAGGTTCAGGACAGCTTTCTTCCAAGATACTAAAATATAAATATGTTTGGTGGCACAGTGGTTCAGTGGGTTGATCCACAGCAGAGACAATGTCAATCCCGCACAGTGACAGAAATCAAGGTCAATGTCAATCACAGCGGCAGAGACCCGGGGTCAATGTCAATCCCTCACAGTGGCAGAGACTGGGGTCAATGTCAATCCCTCACAGTGTCAGAGACCCGGGGTCAATGTCAATCACAGTGTCAGAGACCTGGGGTCAATGTCAATCCCTCACAGTGGCAGAGACTGGGGTCAATGTCAATCACAGTGTCAGAGACCCGGGGTCAATGTCAATCCCTCACAGTGTCAGACACCCGGGGTCAATGTCAATCACAGTGTCAGAGACCCGGGGTCAATGTCAATCCCTCACAGCCACAGAGACCCGGTGTCAATGTCAATCACAGTGTCAGAGATCCGGGGTCAATGTCAATCCTTCACAGCGGCAGAGACCCGGGGTCAATGTCAATCACAGTGTCAGAGATCCGGGGTCAATGTCAATCCCTCACAGCCACAGAGACCCGGTGTCAATGTCAATCCCTCACAGCAGCAGAGACTGGGGTCAATGTCAGTCCCTCACAGTGTCAGAGACCCGGGGTCAATGTCAATCCCTCACAGCCACAGAGACCCGGTGTCAATGTCAATCCCTCACAGTGTCAGAGACCCGGGGTCAATGTCAATCCCTCACAGCGGCAGAGACCCGGGGTCAATGTCAATCACAGTGTCAGAGATCCGGGGTCAATGTCAATCCCTCACAGAGCCAGAGACTGGGGTCAATGTCAATCCCTCACAGCGCCAGAGACTGGGGTCAATGTCAATCCCTCACAGCGCCAGAGACCCGGTGTCAATGTCAATCCCTCACAGCGCCAGAGACTGGGGTCAATGTCAATCCCTCACAGCGCCAGAGACTGGGGTCAATGTCAATCCCTCACAGCGGCAGAGACTGGGGTCAATGTCAGTCCCTCACAGTGTCAGAGACCCGGTGTCAATGTCAATCCCTCACAGCGCCAGAGACTGGGGTCAATGTCAATCCCTCACAGCGCCAGAGACCCAGTGTCAATGTCAATCCCTCACAGCAGCAGAGACTGGGGTCAATGTCAGTCCCTCACAGTGTCAGAGACCCGGGGTCAATGTCAATCACAGTGTCAGAGACTGGGGTCAATGTCAATCCCTCACAGTGTCAGAGACCCGGGGTCAATGTCAATCCCTCACAACGGCAGAGACCAGGGATCAATGGCAATCACAGTGTCAGAGACCCGGTGTCAATGTCAATCCCTCACAACGGCAGAGACCCGGTGTCAATGTCAATCACAGCGGCAGAGACCCAGGGTCAATGTCAATCCCTCACAGTGGCAGAGACCCGGTGTCAATGTCAATCACAGCGGCAGAGACCCAGGGTCAATGTCAATCCCTCACAGCGGCAGAGACTGGGGTCAATGTCAATCCCTCACAGCGGCAGAGACCCGGTGTCAATGTCAATCCCTCACAGTGTCAGAGACCCGGGGTCAATGTCAATCCCTCACAGCGGCAGAGACCCGGGGTCAATGTCAATCACAGTGTCAGAGACCCGGGGTCAATGTCAATCCCTCACAGCGGCAGAGACCCGGTGTCAATGTCAATCACAGCGGCAGAGACCCAGGGTCAATGTCAATCACAGTGTCAGAGACCCGGGGTCAATGTCAATCCCTCACAGCGGCAGAGACCCGGTGTCAATGTCAATCACAGCGGCAGAGACCCAGGGTCAATGTCAATCACAGTGTCAGAGACCCGGGGTCAATGTCAATCACAGTGTCAGAGACCCGGGGTCAATGTCATTTTCATTTTAAAAAAAATTATTGATACATAATCTTCTACAGCTGTAAAATGATACAAAACTTCAACAAGTTGATATATATACAATTAATAAAGCTGAAGAAAAAAACTTATCAAAAAAGAATGATATATGATAATAGAAAAAATTTTTAAAGAAAAGAAGGAAAAAAGCGAAAAAAGAGGTTAAATGAAATAATTTGGTAGCTTTTAATTCCAAATCAATCCAAGCTGGTTTTTGACTCTTATCGAGCCAAAACATAATTGTCGAATATTAACAGCCCAATAATACAATCTTAAATTAAGAAATGCAAGTCCACCATCATTTTTAGATTTTTGTAAATGATACTTATTAATTCTTG
This sequence comes from Hypanus sabinus, assembly GCF_030144855.1. Taxonomy (NCBI): domain Eukaryota; kingdom Metazoa; phylum Chordata; class Chondrichthyes; order Myliobatiformes; family Dasyatidae; genus Hypanus; species Hypanus sabinus. The sequence goes on along the minus strand of NC_082718.1, from coordinate 67,921,188 downwards.
GTCTTTTATTGTTCCAAATAAAGGATGAAATAATAGTCAATTTGATCAAAAAATTTTTAGTTAAAAAGATAGATACATTTTGAAAAATATATAAAAATCTAGGTAAAATCATCATTTTCACAGAATGGATATGACCTGTTAAAGAAAGTGTAAGTGGGTTCCATCTAGAAAATAATTGTTCCATAGAGTCCATTAAAGGAACCACATTAGCTTTATAAAGATCTTTATATTTTTTAGTAATTATAATACCTAAATATTTAAAAGAATTAACAATTTTAAATGGAATATTGTTAGATATAAAAACAGGAGCATTTAATGGAAACAATTCACTTTTATTTAAGTTTAGTTTGTATCCTGTAAATTTTCCAAAATCATTTAGTATTTCCAAAAGATTAGGAATAGATTCTTCAGGGTTCGAGATATAAACCAAAAGATCATCTGCGTTAAGAGAAATCTTATGAATGGTAGAAACCGAGGTCAATGTCAATCACGGCGGCAGAGTCCCGGGATCAATGTCAATCCCTCACAGTGGCAGAGACCTGGGGTCAATGTCAATCACAGCGGCAGAGTCCCGGGGTCAATGTCAATCCCTCACAGTGGCAGAGACCTGGGGTCAATGTCAATCACAGCAGCAGAGTCCCGGGGTCAATGTCAATCACAGCAACAGAGTCCCAGGGTCAATGTCAATCACAGCGGCAGAGTCCCGGGGTCAATGTCAATCACAGCAACAGAGATCTGGGGTTAATCCTCCGCTCCTGTCTGTGTGGAGTTTGCAGGATTTCCCCCCATATGTCAAAGGCAGGTTGGTGAGTTACATAGCTGTTTTGTGTATGGTTTTGTGTATAGATACTGGGGGAAGGGTGGTGCTGTGAGAGAGAACAGTTTCCAGGGAAGTAAGTGGGGTCTGACAGAATTATTCTGAGAGCCAACATTGATTCGATGGGCCAAATGACCTCTGTGGTAAAAGCTATGTCACTTCATAGTTTCCATTGCTTCTGTTGGGCTGATCATGCTGCCAATGCTATAGAGTAGTTAACAGTGGGAAGCAGTTATGTGTGATTCCTCACCTTGGGGAGAGGGGCTAACAGGAATCCAATGGCCAGAGTCACAATCATCACCACCAAAGCCGATAACAGACCAGCAACCTGCAGCAAAATAGGTTCATTGTCAACTTTTAAAAAAAAAAATTTCACACTGTATTCTTAACTTTCTTTTGTGTTAGGATAGTGTTCCATTTCCCATGAACTGCTGCTAAGTGCTAGGTTCCCCATTTAACCTCTTTAACTGTACTGTACTCTGGTGGCCAGACACTGAGAGTACTGAGGACTGCAGCTTCCTCCATTCTCTGTACAGTCCTGGATATGTTAGATTTGGGCCTGGCTGTTTATCCGCTGGTGACTGTCCTTAATCTTTTAACAGTTCCACTTTGCTGCAATTATCCTGACCGACTTTTCACACTTCTCCTCCTTTGTCTATTCCGGGGGTCGGCAACCTGCGGCTCCCGAGCCATTTGAGGCTCTTTCACCTCTGTGCTGCGGCTCCCTGTGGCTTTGGGAAATAATTGGTCAGTATTTAATTAAAATGTATTTTATGTTAGTTTGTTAGCTTTTGAAATGTAATTCTAAATTTGAAGATTATGGTGATCTTGTACAATCTAAGTGTGGCGACACATTTCCTGGCACATCCGAAACGGCTCACAATTAGCCAGCATTCCGGCTAAGGGAGATAGCCTACGGGGGTTTGTGAGTACGCGTCTTTTGCAGCATCTGCGTCCATGGGGGCTGGGTTGAGGGAGGCTTAAAAGCAAGGCTGTTTAGTTCGAATAAAGTTATTCGACTGCAGTTTACTGACTGCGTGAGCACACCGCTACAACATGTTTTTATCGCTATTAATATACGTCACCACTGCCAATACCTGACACCCGCCAGTGCGCGATTTCTTTAATTTTTCGATCCAAGGTAAGCCAACTATGGAGAATTCTAAAAAAAGAAAAGTGACTGAAGAAAACAGAACGTTTAATGATACGTGGACAGATTCATTTGCTTTCACTGTTGACGAGACTGGTTTACCGGTATGCTTAATATGCAATGAGAAACTAGCAAACAACAAAAAGTCAAATGTCGCAAGGCATTTCCAGAATAAACACGCAGCCTTTGCTCAAAAATATCCGGATGGAGATGAGAGAAAAAAAGCCGTTTCGGAACTGATGCGGAAGGTTGATCTGAGCAAAAATCATTTCCAGAAATGGATGAAGTCTGGAAAATCAACGACATATGCCAATTATATTGCCGCTCAGGAAATAGTCAGGCACGGGAAGCAGTTTACAGATGGTGAATATATAAAAGAATCTTTCATTAAGATTTCAGAACATCTATTCACGGACTTTAAAAACAAGAGTGAAATTGTGCAGAAAATCAGGGATATGCCCCTCTCTGCAAAGACTGTCAAAGACAGAACCATAAAAATGGCAGAAGACATCACAAGACAGCAAATTAAAGACATCAATTCAGCTGTGGCCTACTCGATTGCCTGTGACGAGTCTAAAGACAAAGGTGATATTGAACAAATAGCGTTGTTCTGCCGGTATGTAAACTCTGCCGGGCCACAGGAAGAACTGATTGAGTTGATACCTCTAAAAGACCAAACACGGGGGGAGGACATCTGTGAGGCTGTCTTGAATTGTTTAAGAGCCAAAGGAATAAAGACCACCCATCTGGTGTCAGTAGCTACTGATGGGGCTCCGAATATGACGGGAACGCACAAGGGATTTGTGGCTTTACTGCAGAAGTCGCTGGACAGAAAGCTGCTGACTTTTCACTGCATCTTGCACCAAGAGGCACTGTGCGCTCAAACATTTCCTCCGGAATGCACAGAAGTAATGGATGTTGTCATTCAGATTGTCAATAAAATAATGGCAAAAAGTTTAAATCACCATCAATTCCGTTTGTTACTGGACGAGATGGAAAGCGCATATTCTGATCTCCTGCTGCACAACAAAGTCCGGTGGCTGTCCAAAGGGGAGGTGCTGAAACACTTTGTCGCGTGTCTGGAAGAAGTGAAAACTTTCCTGGGCAGCAAAGGGCTCACCTTTCCTGAGCTGGATCAGCCAGAGTGGCTGGAAAAGCTACACTTCATGGTAGACATGACAGCGCACCTGAACACGCTGAACACAGCTCTTCAGGGGAAAGGACGCACAGCCCTGCACATGTTGGAGGATGTTTTGGCATTCGAGCGCAAGTTGACAGTGCTTGCCAGAGATTTACAGAAAGGCACTTTGTCTCACTTCCCCAATTTGAGAGAGTTCAAACAAGGTCACGACATGATAATTTCGGAGTATTTACATTCTGCAATCATCGCAATGCAAACATCGTTTGGGAAACGCTTCTGTGAGTTCAGAGAGGAAAAAAACACATTATCCTTCCCGGTCACTCCCTTAAGCATCGATCCTTCCCTACTGAATACGACTGCATTGGCAGGTGTGAGTCAACCTGATCTTGAGATGGAACTGGCCGACATAGCCGACAAAGACATATGGGTGTCCAAGTTTAGACGCTTGACAGCAGACCTTGAAGATGTTGCCCGTCAGAAGGCCGTTCTTGCTCAGAATCACAAATGGAGTGATATTGAAAACCTTCCAAAACCGGACAAACTTGTGTTCGAAACATGGAATGCTATGCCCGACATTTATGTAAACATGAAAAAGTATGCGCTTGGAGTCCTGTCGATCTTTGGATCCACATATGTATGTGAGCAGGTGTTCTCCAACATGAACTTTATTAAAAACAAACATCGCGCACGCCTCACAGATGACAGCTTGCGATCCTGTGTAAAGATGAAGGTGACGTCATACAGCCCTGATGTGCAGACGCTGTGCGCTGAGGTCCAGGAGCAGAAATCCCATTAACCAAGTATGATAAATATTTTAATTGCCTATTATTTTATGTATATTCATATTTTTTCATTGTTCAGTGAAATAGTCCTTTTATTTTTCAGGCTGACAGCTGGCTGATGTTATTTTTGGTTTGCTGCTGGCGGCAAATTTAAGTTTGGCGTTTTTCATAAATACAAGAAGGACTCAAATAGACGTTGAGTATTTTACTTAAAAGTAACCTTCAACCCAACGTCTTTTTTTCGGAGTTCAAAATGTTTTTGTTGCATGCAGAAATGTAATTTCGTTTTCTCTGCAGGAGTTCATCAATTTCATAAATGCAACACATTATAGTTTGTTTATACATAGCATAAAGGCAAAAAAAACGTTGTATGCAGTGTTATTTCATTTTAAATGTCAAACGGGTTTTGCGGCTCCCAGTGTTTTCTTTTCTGTGGGAAACGGGTCCAAGTGGCTCTTTCAGTGGTAAAGGTTGCTGACCCCTGGTCTATTCCATCCAGAACATTCACTCAGAACCTGCTTCAAGTCTTCCATCTCTGCTGCTCTCAGTCCACACAAAGCCCTTCTCCTCTCTACTTTATTCTCCTCTTGTTTCTTGTCACCAAACTTGCTCTTGCCCCAGTACCATCTGCCATCTCTGCCCATATCTTACCACATTGTATTCTTTGTCAATCTTTGACACTCTCCACGACACCACCAATCTTCGGATCATCTAGAAACTTATGAACCCATCCATCCTGATAATCCCCACAGAAGTTCTCTCGCTCTCCTTACACCAGACTGGGTTCATTATCAAAAATGAAACTAGGAGCTGGGTCTTCCCCTCCGGGCTGCCACTGACCACTGGTTCTCTGGAGTGCAGTTTAAGAAAAGTTGCCGTCTGCAGCCTGTACTCCAGTTAATGTTGGGTGGTTGAAGCTGCACCTTCACTGGTGCAGGGACAGGGTTGGTTTGGTGACGGGAAGTGGATCTTCTGGACTGGCAAGGGTGATGGCGGTCTTAAGTGTGTTTCTGTGTAGATATTCACTTCTCAGGAAAACTGGTCCCAGCCACTGAAATGACCAGACAACACTGTGGGAAGAGGCTCCTGCCCTAACATTCCAAGCCCATGATCTCATCCCAATGAAGGAGTGGCCAGCTGGAGGTCCAACTCTCCCCAGACTCATTAGCAGCACCGCCCTCAGGCTGAGCAGCCAACACCAGGGCACTTCTAAAAGACCTTGATCTCAATGGCACTGTTAATGATGTCAGGGCAAGCCCTGGCAGCAGGGACAGAGGCAAATGCTTAATGTAGAATTAACAGGGATACGTTCATCACACCAACAGATGCGAGTAGTTCCATGGGGAATCTGTAGGTTACCATCTTCTCAAAATTCATTAGTCAATTATATTTTAAAATACCAGAGGGACATCAGGGACTGCTGTGTACTTTGCATTATAGAGAAATGACTAGTGTTGTTCCTCAGGGGACAGTATTGGGACTGCTACTTTTCACATTGTTTGTCAATGATTTAGATAATGGAATTGATGGCTTGTGGCAAAGCTTGCGGATGATACGAAGATAGGTGAAGGGGTAGGTAGTGCAGAGGAAGCAATGTGATTGCAGCAGGACGTAGACAAATTGGAAGAATGGGCAAGAAAGTGACAGATTGAATACAGTGTTGGTAAATGTATGATAATTCATTCTGGTAAAAGGAACAACAGTGCAGACTATTCTCCAAATGGGGAGAAGATTCAAACATCAGAGGTGCAGAGGGACTTAGAAATCCTTGTGCAAGACTCCCAGAAGGTTAATTTACAGGTTAAGCCTGTGGTAAAGAAGGCAAATGCAATGTTGGCATTTATTTCAAGGGGAATAGAATATAAAAGCAAGGAAATAATACTGAGCCTTTATAAAACACTAATCAGGCTGCACTTGGAGTATCGTCAACAGTTTTGGACCCCATATGTACAATGTCCTGTGTATGTTACTCAAAATGGCTTAGACAATAGACAATAGAGACAATAGAAAATAGCTTCTTTGGTTTGTTACGAGCAGGAATGCTTCTTTGTCGGATAAGTGTTTCTCTCGCCATTGTTTCACTTTAGAATGGCTGATATGGTAATTGTATTCATTTGTTAATCAATGGGGAATGTTATTGTGTCTTGTGATGCTGGGAACTTGGGGGAGGTGTTTTCGCGGGTTTTGGGTGTGAGGGGAGTCGGGAGGAGGACGCCGAGGAAGGTGGACGTGTGCTGGACTGCTCGTAAGACCACCGGGGTGGTCCCAGGTGTGACGGCGTGGTTGTTGGATGGGTCGATTGGTTCGGTGATTGAGCTCCACTGAGTGCACTAAACAGACTGAACTTTGATAAGTTGGCGCCTTTTGTTTTTTTTCCTTTTATATATATATATTGTATTGCCTAATACTCTTTTAATTTTAGTAAACTCTTTAAAGTGTATTTCATAACAGTATTTGTTGTGGGTTTGATACTGTTGGCAGGCGCGAGGCATAAACTCGATTCTCACAGCACCTGCGTGTACGGGAGGTGGGTTGGTGAGTTGCTGGAACTCCGTTTCCCCTAGACATATACCAGCCTTTTGGGTAAGTGTTACACATATTTCAGAAAGGATGGAATTTTTAAGAATTCAAGGGGATCTCGTTGAAATCTACCAAATGTTGAAAGGACTGTTGAAAATTGATCAGGTGGATGTGGAGAGGATGTTTCCTCAGGTGGGGGTATCCAGAACTAGAGGGCACAGTCTCAGAATTGAGGGGCAACCTTTTTGAACAGAGGTAAGGAGGTATTTTTTATCCAGAGAGGAGTGAATCTGTGGAATGCTCTGTCTTATGTCTTATGTTCCTGTTCGACACTGATAGATACTGTGTTTCTTTCTCTGTCAATGTTGACTGTGGGGGTTTTCAGGAGCAGGCTGTCTGTCTCAGGGGGACTTGATCTGATGGAGAGAGGCTGATACTTGCCCACTGTGGTGAAAAGCACATTGAACTTACCGGGCCAGGTAAAGTTCTTCCTCACCCTTCCCATTGATGTGCTGATGGCCCTCATTCACTCCATCCTCCAAACTTCCTCCTACTCCTGATCTGTCTCACCCAGTCTCCTCCAACACCTTGGTCCTCCCCTAGCACTGCTGTCTCACCCGGTATCCTCCAACTGCTCTGCAAGTTGTAATTCAACCCAAAACACCAGCTCTCCGCTCACTCCCCTCCATATCTCACACACACACACACACACACACACACACACACACACACACACACACACACACACACACACACACACACACACACACCTCTTGCCACAGAAATAGCCTGACACTAGATATGCTTTTGTTTCTGATACCAGTATCTGCGTTTGTATTTGTTTCCAGAGTATTTTAAAACTTGTTGCCTCTCTGACTGGAGCTTCTGACTAGTGGAGTACCACAGGGATCTGTACTGGATCCTTTATTGCTTTTCATCTGTACCAATGATCTGGACATTCATGTGGTTAACTGGATCAGTAAATTTGTGGATGACACCAAGATTGGGGGTGTGGTGGACAGTGAGGAAGAATATCATGGCTTGCAGTGGGATCTGCGTCATCTGGAAAAATGCGCTGGAAAGCAGCAGATGGAACTTTTTAATTCAACGTCCCTTTCCCATTCCAATATGTCAATCCATGGCCTCCTCTACTGTCGAGATGGAGCCACACTGGGTAGCCTCCAACCTGATGGCATGAACATTAATTTCTCTAACTTCCGTTAATGCCCATCCTCCCCTTCTCACCCCATCCTTAATTTTTAATTTAAAAGAAAAAAATTCTTCCTCTCTGCCCCTCTCACAATAACTCCTTGCCTGTTCTCCATCTTCCTCTGGTGCTCCCCTCTCCCTTTCTTTCTTCCAAGGCCTTCCATCCTATGATAGTCCCCCTTCTCCAGTCTTGTATCCCTTTTGCCAAGCAACTTCCCAGCTCTTAGCTTCATCCCTCCCCCTCCTGTCTTCTCCTGTCATTTTGGGTCTCCCCCTCCCCACCCACTTCTTAATCAACTTCTTAGCTCCCCTCTTACTATCTCTTTTTTCCGTTAGTCCTGATGAAGGTTCTCGACCTGAAACGTTGACTGTAATTCTCCCTATAGATGCTGCCTGGTCTGCTGTGTTCCACCAGCATTTTGTGTGTGTTGCTTGAATCTGCAGATTTCCTTGTGTTTAATATGAAACTTAATGCAGACAAGTGCAAGATTTTGCAGTTCTGGTTCTGGTAGAACCAACCAGGGTAGGTCTTACACAGCAGACAGTAGAGCACAGAGAACTATGGTAGATCAAAGGGATCTGGAAATACAGGTCCATAATTCATTGAAAGTGGTGTCTCAGGTGGATAAGGTTGTAAAGAAAACTTTTAGCCACATTGGCTTTTCTTAAATCAAAGTATTGAGTGCAAGAGATGGAATGTTTTGTTGAAGTTGTATAAGATGTCGGTGAGGCCTAATTTGGAGTATTGTGTGCAATTTTGGTCACCTACCTACAGAAAAGATGGAAATCAGGTTGAAAAAGTGCAGAGAAAATTAACAAGGATGTTGCTAGGACTGGAGTACCTGAGTTATAAGGAATGATTGAAAGGGATAAAGTTATAAGGAAGGATTATATTCCTTGGAATGTAGAAGATTGAGAGGAGATCGGATAGAAGTACACAAAATTATAGGGATATAGATAGGGTAAATGCAAGCAGGCTATTTCCACTGAGGTTGGGTCGGATGACAACCAGGGGCCATGGGTTCAGGATGAAAGGTTAAAAGTTTAAGGGAAACATGAGGGGAACTTTTTCTCTCAGAGTGTCGTGAGAGTGTGGAATGAACTGCCAGCGCAAGTGGTGCATGTGAGTTCAATTACCATGTTTAAGAGAAGTTTGGATAGGTGGGATGTCAGTGGTAGGGGTATGGAGGGCTTTGGTCCCAGTGCAAGTCGATGGGAGTAAGCAGTTTAAATGGTTTCTGTATGGACTGGATGGCCAAAGGGCCTGTTTCTATGCTGTACTTTTCTATAACTCTGATGAGAGACAGAGAGGTGGGGGTGTCCAGAAGTAAGCAGGTAGCATGGGATGACCTTGTGCACAAAGGGCTGTCAGCTAATGTGTTAGATAGGCAACATGAGCTTGGACTTTTATTGCAGGAGCTCTGTGCTCCATTTCTACAGAACCTGATTTGAGGGCATCTGGAATATTGTGGACAAATGTCACCGCCCTACCCCTGTGATCAACGGTGTGCAGGGAGGATTCACCAGACTGCATGCTGGGATGGGGGCTGCTTGTATCCTAAGGAGAGATGAAATAGATTCTCACTGTGTCCCTGACTTTCAAAGAATAAGAAGCGATCTGACTGGAAGGCAAAACATTCCCATGAGACGAATGTGGAGCTGTCAGAGTGTCAACTGTCACTAGTGCGTGGGAAATCATTGGAAATTCCCTACCTGAGATGCCCTGTGTTTGGGACAGTGGCTGACAAATGCATTAGTGCAGGGAAGGGCCGTTGAGGTGAAAAGTGAGTCAAGGACAGTGAAAATGGCAAGGTGTGAGTTCCTGTACCTGTGTTTTTCCTCCTGTGCTCTCCTGAACAGCCGTCCTGGAGAGAGCAGTGCTTGCTGCAAATCCCCGAAACGCACCACAGAACATGTTGCTGATTCCAAAAGCCACCAGCTCCTGCGAAAGGAAGAGCAGTTTCCTTTCATTACCTGCCCCTGCTGGATCCACACTGACATCACAGGCTCCAGTTCTCAACGCCATCTCAGCCCCCAAGCCCCCAAAACACCCATCCCCCCATTTGCACTGCAGTTTCCCCATAAACACACCACACAACCTCATAAACAGCCCAAATACATGAATTACCTTTCAAGGAATTGTAATTCTGACCTTCTCAACTGAAGTCAGTTATGTTCAACTGATGGATTAGGACTAGTCCAATTGACCCAGAGAAGACTAGGAGTGGATCAGGTCTGACAGTGTATCGTGCTGATGGAGTAGACCAGGAGCGGACAAAGCCTGACAGCAGATTGGACTGATGGAGTAGACCAGAATGGACCAGGTCTGACAGTAGATCAGACTGATGGAGTAGACCAGGAGAGGACAAGGAGTGAATCAGGTCTAACAGCGGATCAGACTGATGGAGTAACTCTTAATATGATTGAATTCACCTGGAAGTTTGAGGAGAAACTAAAGTCAGATGTATCAGTATTACAGTGGAGTAAAGGGAATTAAAGAGGCATGAGAGAGGAGGTGGCCAGAATTGATTGGAAAAGAACACTGGCAGGGATGATGGCAGAGCAACAGTAGCTGGAATTTCTGGAAACATGGAGCAATTCGGAAGCCACAGGGTGTGTGTGTATATCCCAAAGAGGAAGAAGTATTTTGAAGGCAAAATGACATAATCATGGCAATCAAGGGAAGTCAAAACCAACATAAAAGCGAAGGAGATGGCAAATAATAGAGCAAAAATTAGAGGATTGGGAAGCTTTAAGAAAGCTACAGAAGACAACTAATAAAGCTGTTAAGAAACTAAAGATGGAATTTGGAAGTAAACTAGCCAATAATATTGAAGAGGGTATCAAAAGTTTCTTCATATATATGAAGTGTAAAAGAGGGACAAGTGTGGACATTGGACCGCTGGAGAGGTAGTAATGGGGGAAAACAAAATAGCAGATGAACTGAATAAGTATTTTGCACAAGTCTTCACTGTGGAAGTTCCAAATATCAGGCCATGAAGTGTGTGAAGTTATCATAACTAGACAGAAGCTGAAAGGTCTGACGGTACATAAGTCACCTGGACTAGATGGTGTACACCTCAGAGTTCTGAAAGTGGTGGTTGAAGAGTCTGCAGAGGCATTAGTAATGGTCTTCCAAGAATCACTAGATTTTGGAATGGTTCTGGAAGACTGGAAAGTTGCAAATGGCACTCCACTCTTCATGAACAGAGACAAGCAGATGAGAGGAAACTACAGGCCGGTTAGTCTGATCTCAGTGGCTGTGAAGATGTTGGAGTTGATTATTAACAATGAAGAGTTAGGGTATTTGGAGGCCATAGTCACCGTGGTTTCTTCAAGGGAGAATCTTGCCTGACAAATCTGTTGGAATTCTTTGAGGAAGTAACAAGCAGGATAGACAATGGAGAATCAGTTGATGTTATGTGTCAATGACTTAATGATGGAATTGATGGCTTTGTTGCAAAGTTTGCAGTCATCATAAATATAGGTGTAGGGGCAGGTAGTTTTGAGGAAGTAGAAAGGCTACAGAAGGACTTGATTAGGAGAATGGGTGAAGAAATGGCAGATTGGGAAGTGTATGGTCATGCACTTTGGTAGAAGAACGAAAGGGTTGGCTATTTTCTAAATGGAGAGAAAATACAAAAAACTGAGAGGCAAAAGGATTTGGGAGTCCTTATGCAGGATTCTTTAAAGGTTAACTTGCAGATTGAGTCTGTGGTGAGGAAGGCAAATGTAACGTTAGCATTCATTTCAAGAGGACTAGAATATAAAAGAAAGGATGTAATGTTGTGACTTTATAAAGCACTGGTGAGGCCTCACTTAGAGTATTATGAGCAGTTTTGGGCCCCTAATCTTAGAAAGGATGTGTTGAAACTGGAGATGGTTCAAAGGAGACTCACGAAAATGATTCCAGGAATGACTGGCTTGTCATATGAAGAGTATTTGATGGCTCTGGGCCTGTATTCACCAGAATTCAGAAGAATGAGGGTTGACCTCCTTGACACCTAAAGGCCTTGATAGATTGAATGTGGAGAGGATATTTCCTTTGAATCCTCTAAGGCCAGAGGACAGAATAGAGGGGCATCCTTTTAGAACAGAGATGAGGAGGAACTTCTTTATCCAGAGAGTGGTGAATCTGTGAAATTCGTTGCCACAGGCAGCTGTGGAAGCCAAGTCTTTATGCATATTTAAGGCAGAAGTTGATAATTCTTGATTGGTCAGGGCATGAAGGGATGTGGGGAGAAGGAAGGAAGCTGGGGCTGAGAGGAAAATTGGTTCAGCCATGATAAAATGGCAGAGCAGACTTGATGGGCCAAATGGCCTAATTCTGCTCCTATATCTTATGGTCTAAACCAGGAGAACATAAGAAGTGGATCAGGTCTGTCAGTGGATTGGACTGATGGAGCAGACCAGGAGAGGACAAGGAATGAATCAGGCCTGACAGTGGATCGGACTGATGGAGTAGACCAGGAGAGGACAAGGAATGGACCACAATTGTTGAAGAGAGGCTGAGAAACAAGAGCATGACTTTGCCCAAGAAACAAGCTGCTGCAGGAACTCTGTGGGTTTTTGCCACTCCACTTTTCCTGCCCGGATGAAGGGTCTCGACCTAAAATGTTAATTCGTCACTTCCTGAACAGATGCAGCCAGGCTCACTAAGTTCCTCCAGCAGTTTGTGAGTTACTGCCAATTCTTGTGTCTGCTGTCTGTGTCTCTGAGGTTTGGCACGATAGATTTTGGGAATGGGACAGAGCTCAAGCTGTGGGATGGCTGGATGGATGGATGGTAATTACACAGATGGGTAGATTAGAATAGACGAGTTCCAGCTAGAGTCTCAATGGAGGAGCTTCCCCCTCCACCCACCTTTCTTTACTGCTTTCATTCACTGAAACAGGGAGGGAACATTTCAAATTGAGGGTGCCCTCATCATGGCAAAAGAGGAGGCCGTGCGCCAACATGTTAGAACGGGAATGGGGATCAGAATTAAAATGGTTGTTCCCCCCCCCCCAATTTTTTATACTGGCTTCATCTATCACCTTCCAGCTTGTACTGCTTCCCCTCCTCCCACCTTCTTATTCTGGCGTCCTCTCCCTTCCTTCCCAGTCCTGAAGAAAGATCTCAGCCAGAAACATCGACTGTTTATTCCTCTCCATAGACACTGCCTGACCTGCTGAGTTCTTCCAGCATTGTGGGTACTGCTCTGGATTTCCAGCACCTGCAGAATCTCTTGCATTTGTGAGAGGGACAGGATTTGAATTTTTAATGTTCCAGGGGTTCAGTGTTTTGGATGGATAAATTCACTGATGAGAATTCCCAGGCTTGTGGGAAACAAGGGAGGAGTGCAGGGTTCCTGATGGAGACATTTATATCTTCACTGGCCTCAGGTGAGGTGCCAACAGACTAGTGAGCAATATAGGTGATTCCTTTATCCAAGCAAGTCATGGGGAATACAGCAGATTGTAATACAGCAGCCATTATAACAGTGGGAACCCTACTAGAAAATGTTCTGAAGGAACGATTCCGCACCCGGAAAGGCAGGGACAAAGCATAGCCTGTGAATCAGAGTCTATGGGATTCCACCTTCCTCAAACACATCATTTTTTCTTCTTGCTCATCTGCTCTTCCAATTTCCTGCTCCATTCCCTTTTCTCAGTTTTCACAATACCACTCTATTTTCCCACCCTCTCTCTCACTTCCTTCTCCCCTCATTCCCTCCTCTACCTACTCCCTCTCCTCATTCTCCTCCCCTTCTACCTCTTGCCCTCCCTATTCCTCTCCATCTCCCCTCCACTAACCCCCATTACCCAATGTGGCCCCCTTCTTCTCCTCATTTCTCTCCATCCACCACTTCCTTTCATTTTCCCTGTCCATCCCCCACCCACACCACTCTCCAGCCTGCCCATCACCCCCCACCATTGCTCAGGTCTGGACATGTGTCCATCTGTCCTCCCATACACACCTGGTTTCCATCGATAGTGTAGTCATGCTTAATGGAATAAACTTTGGCCACAGAGAATGCAACAGCGAAACCAACAATGGCAACTGAGAAGGCATCTCCAAAGCTCTGCTGTAGGACGGCAGTGTTGGGTGGAAGGGGAGTCTGATAACTTAAATACAACATCCATTATTACTTCCATAGACCTCACAGCAGACCCACCCCCCACCCCCCCACCCCGCCATTTGTCAGATATCTGCTGCATCCTCTGTTTCCAAACACCCTCATCCCACACATCCAAACTGCTCCACCGAAACAGTGACAGCTTGTGAAGAGCTGGAGGGAACAATCCCAGCTGGAATGCAGGTAGCATCACCACTCGCAATGCAAGGCCGGTGCTAATGTGGAGAGTGTAGAAGGTTTGAATGGGATGTAGGATGAACTGCCGGGTGAGAAGTGGCACATGGAATTCAATCCAGAAAAGTGTGAAGTGAAACACTTCCAAAGATTGAAGCTAATGGTTCTCAGTAGTGCAGAGGAGCAGACAGATTTTGGGGTCCAAGCCCACGGATCCCTTAAAGTTGCCTCCATGTTGATAAGGTGTTTATGAAAACTTCTGCTGTGTTGCCCTTCATTAGTTGAGGGATTGAGTTCAAGGGCCACAAGTTAATGTTGCAGATCCATAAACCTCAGGTTAGACCACACTTGGAGTATCATGTTCAGTTCTGGTTCCTCGTTATATGAAGAATGTGGCAGCTTTAGAGAGGGTGCAGACGAGATTTATCAGGATGCTGCCTGGGTTAGGGAGCATCTCTTATGGGGATAGATTGAGGAAGCTAGGACTTTCTTTTTTGGAGTGAAGAATGAAAAGGGGTAATTTGATAGAGGTTACAAGGTTACAAGAAAATTGATAGTGGATAGACAGACAACACACACAATATGCTGGTGGAACAGAGCAGGCCAGGCAGCATCTATAAGGAGAAGCACTGTTTACGTTTCGGGTCTTGGCCAAATTGAATTTCCAACATCTGCAGATTAACTCGTGGATAGACAGAGACATTTTTCAGGGCACAAACAGCTAATACAGGACGGGGCCTAAATTGAAAGTGGTTGGAGGATAGTATGTTGGGGGGAGTCAGTGGTAAGTCTTTTCCACAAAGACTGGTGAATCCATGCAATGGGGGGTGCTATAAGCAGATATATTAGGGATATTTAAGAGACTAGCACTGCTTGTAAGACAACTGGAGGATTATGGACTGCATAAGAAAAAGGTAGTTCATGGAGTACAATGGCAACATGATGTAAGCCAAAGGGTCTGTACAGTACTTTACTACGGACAATGTGAAACCTACAGGTACCACTGCAGCAACAATAGTTAGTCACATGAGATGGGATTTTGCAATCAAATGCTTGATCACACAGCAGGTGGACAGCTCCTTCTGTGCTAACAACCCAACACCCATCAATGATTGAAAGGTGGGAAAAGCAGAGAGGGCAACATGACAACATTTACAACACGACACCGGTCCCATTGAAACAGGTCTTTAATCAGTCCAACCTACACAGCTCCAACCCCAGTCAGACTGATATAACTCCTACCATGCACAAACACACAGCCCCAACACACCGTTCAACTGACACTGCTCCGAAACCTGGTCCCACTGACACCAATTCAGCACCCAGACCCACTGACACCTCAACCCACCCTTACCCACTGACACCAATTCAACACACAGTCACACTGACACCTCCCCTACAGCCATAACCACTAACACCAATTCAACAACCAGTCTCACTGACACTTCAACCCCACCCTTACCCACTGACACTATTTCAACACCAAGTCCCACTAACAACACTCCCACAGCCTTACCCACTGGCACCAATACAACACCCAATCCCACTGATATTTCAAACCCACACTTACCCACTGACACCAATTCAACACCCAGTCCCACTGACACCAATTCTACACCCAGTTCCAATGACACAAATTCACCCAGTCCCACTGACACCTCAACCCCACCCTTTTCCAATGACACCAATTCAAAACCCAGTCCCACTGACACCTCTCCCACACCCTTACCCACTGACACCAATTCAATTCCAGTCCCACTGACACCTCAACACCACACTTACCCACTGACAGCATTTCAACACCCAGTCCCACTGACAATGCCCCACATCCTTCCCCACTGGCACGAATTCAACAAACATTCCCACTGACACCTCCCCTACACCCTTCCCCACTGACACGAATTCAACACCCAGTCACACTGACACCTCAACCCCACCCTTACACATCGACACCAATTCAAAACCCATTCCGAATGACACCTCCCCCACACCCTTACCCACTGACACCTCAACCCCAACCTTATCCATAGACACCAATTCAACACCCAGTCCCAATGACACCTCCTCCACTCCCTTACCCACTGATACAAATTCAATTCCAGTCCCACTGACACCTCAACACCACCCTTACCCACTGACAGCATTTCAACACCCAGTCCCACTGACAACTCCCCCACACCCTTACCCACTGACACCAATTCAACACCCATTCCCAATGGTGCCTCCACCACACTCATACCCACTGACACCTCAACCTCACACTTACCCATTGAGACGAATTCAACACCCAGTCCCACTGACACCTATTCAGCACCTAGTTCCAATGACACAAATTCAACACCCCTCACTTACTCACTGACACCAATTCAACATCCAGTCCCACTCACACCTCAACCCCATCCTTTCCCACTGACACCATTTCAATACACATTCCCAATGACACCTCCTCCACTCCCTTACCCACTGATACAAATTCAATTCCAGTCCCACTGACACCTCAACACCACCCTTACCCACTGACAGCATTTCAACACCCAGTCCCACTGACACCTCCCCCACACCCGTACTCACTGAAACCTCAACTACACCCTTACCCACTGAGACAAATTCAACACCCAGTACCACTGACACATCAACCCCACACTTATCCACAGACACCAATTCAACACCCAGTCCCACCAACACCACCCACACATCGTTACCCACTGACACCAATTCAATTCCAGTCCCACTAACACCTCAACCCCATCCTTTCCCACTGACACCATTTCAATACACATTCCCAATGACACCTCCTCCACTCCCTTACCCACTGATACAAATTCAATTCCAGTCCCACTGAAACCTCAACCCCATCCTTTCCCACTGAAACCAATTCAACACCCATTCCCAATGGCACCTCCACCACACCCGTATCCACTGACACCTCAACTCCACACTTATCCATTGAGACAAATTCAACACCCAGTACCACTGACACATCAACCCCACACTTATCCACAGACACCAATTCAACACCCAGTCCCACCAACACCACCCACACATCGTTACCCACTGACACCAATTCAATTCCAGTCCCACTAACACCTCAACTCCATCCTTTCCCACTGACACCATTTCAACACACATTCCCAATGACACCTCCTCCACTCCCTTACCCACTGACACCAATTCAATTACAGTCCCACTGACACCTCAGCACCACCCTCCCCACTGACAGCATTTCAACACCCAGTCCCACTGACAACTCCCCCACTGACACAAATTCAACACACAGTCCCACTGACATCTCAAAACCACCCTTACCCACTGACATCAATTCAACAACTATTCCAAATGACACCACAACCCCACCCTTACCCACTGACACCAATTTAACTCACATTCCCCGTGACACCTTCCCCACACCCTTACCGACTGACGGCAATTCAACAACCAGTCCCACTGTCACCTCCCCCTTAGCCTTACCCACTGACACTAATTCAACACCCAGTCGCCCTGACTCCTCAACCCCGCCCTTACTCACTGACACCAATTCAACAACCATTCCCAATCACACCTCCCTCACACCCTTACCCACTGACACCTCAACCCCGCCCTTACTCACTGACAGCAATTCAACGCCCAGTCCCACTGACATCTCAAACAGATCCTTACACACTGACACCAATTCAACACCCATTCCCAATGGCGCCTCCCTCACACCCTTACCCACTGACACCTCAACCCCACCCTTACACACTGACACCAATTCAACACCCATTCCCAATGGCGCCTCCCTCACACCCTTACCCACTGACACCTCAACCCCGCCCTTACACACTGACACCAATTCAACACCCATTCCCAATGGCGCCTCCACCACACTCATACCCACTGACATCTCAACCCCACACTTACCCATTGAGACGAATTCAACACCCAGTCCCACTGACACCTCAACCCCATCCTTTCCCACTGACACCATTTCAACACACGTTCCCAATGACACCTCCTCCACTCCCTTACCCACTGACACCAATTCAATTACAGTCCCACCGATACCTCAACACCACCCTTAGACACTAACACCAATTCAACACACATTTCCAATGACATCTCCCCACACCCTTAGACACTGAAACTAATTCAATTCCAGTCCCACTGACATCTCAACACCACCCTTACCCGCTGACAGCATTTCAACACCCAGTCCCACTGACAACACCCCACATCCTTCCCCACTGGCACGTATTCAACACACAATCGCACTGACAACTCAACCACACCCTTACCCACTGACACCAATTCAACAAACATTCCGAATGACACCTCAACCCCACCCTTACCCACTGAAACCAATTCAACAACCATTCCTACTGACACATACCCCACACCCTTACCCACTGACACTAATTCAACACCCAGTCGCACTGACGCCTCCCCACACCCTTAGACACTGACACGAATTCTACACCCAGCCCTACCGCCACCTCAACCCTACCCTTACGCATTGACACTATTTCATCACCCAATCCCTCTGTCACCTCCCCCCAGCCTTAGCCTCCGACACCAATTCAACACCAAGTCCCACTGACACCCCAACACCACCCTAACCCACTGACAACTCCCCCACACCCTTCCCCATTGACACAAATTCAACATCCTGTCCCACTGATGCCAATTCAACACCCAGTCCCACTTACACCTCAACGCCACCCTTACCCACTGCAACCCCACCCTTACCCACTGACACCTCCCCCTCAGCCTTACCCACTGACACCAATTCAACTCCCATCCCACTGACACTTCCACCCCACCCGTACCCACTGACAGCATCTTAACACACAGTGCCACTGATACCTCAACCGCACCCTTTCTCACGGACACCATTTCAACTCCCAGTCCTACTGACAACTCCCCCACACCCTTACACATTGACACCCATTCAACACTCAGTCCCACTGACAGCTCAGCCCAACCCTTCCCCACTGACATGAATTCAACAACCATTCCCCCGACACCTCCTCCACACCCTTACCCACTGACACCTCAACCCCGCCCTTACTCACTGACAGCAATTCAACGCCCAGTCCCACTGACATCTCAAACAGATCCTTACACACTGACACCAATTCAACACCCATTCCCAATGGCGCCTCCCTCACACCCTTACCCACTGACACCTCAACCCCACCCTTACACACTGACACCAATTCAACACCCATTCCCAATGGCGCCTCCCTCACACCCTTACCCACTGACACCTCAACCCCGCCCTTACACACTGACACCAATTCAACACCCATTCCCAATGGCGCCTCCACCACACTCATACCCACTGACATCTCAACCCCACACTTACCCATTGAGACGAATTCAACACCCAGTCCCACTGACACCTCAACCCCATCCTTTCCCACTGACACCATTTCAACACACGTTCCCAATGACACCTCCTCCACTCCCTTACCCACTGACACCAATTCAATTACAGTCCCACCGATACCTCAACACCACCCTTAGACACTAACACCAATTCAACACACATTTCCAATGACATCTCCCCACACCCTTAGACACTGAAACTAATTCAATTCCAGTCCCACTGACATCTCAACACCACCCTTACCCGCTGACAGCATTTCAACACCCAGTCCCACTGACAACACCCCACATCCTTCCCCACTGGCACGTATTCAACACACAATCGCACTGACAACTCAACCACACCCTTACCCACTGACACCAATTCAACAAACATTCCGAATGACACCTCAACCCCACCCTTACCCACTGAAACCAATTCAACAACCATTCCTACTGACACATACCCCACACCCTTACCCACTGACACTAATTCAACACCCAGTCGCACTGACGCCTCCCCACACCCTTAGACACTGACACGAATTCTACACCCAGCCCTACCGCCACCTCAACCCTACCCTTACGCATTGACACTATTTCATCACCCAATCCCTCTGTCACCTCCCCCCAGCCTTAGCCTCCGACACCAATTCAACACCAAGTCCCACTGACACCCCAACACCACCCTAACCCACTGACAACTCCCCCACACCCTTCCCCATTGACACAAATTCAACATCCTGTCCCACTGATGCCAATTCAACACCCAGTCCCACTTACACCTCAACGCCACCCTTACCCACTGCAACCCCACCCTTACCCACTGACACCTCCCCCTCAGCCTTACCCACTGACACCAATTCAACTCCCATCCCACTGACACTTCCACCCCACCCGTACCCACTGACAGCATCTTAACACACAGTGCCACTGATACCTCAACCGCACCCTTTCTCACGGACACCATTTCAACTCCCAGTCCTACTGACAACTCCCCCACACCCTTACACATTGACACCCATTCAACACTCAGTCCCACTGACAGCTCAGCCCAACCCTTCCCCACTGACATGAATTCAACAACCATTCCCCCGACACCTCCTCCACACCCTTACCCACTGACACCAATTCAATTCCTGTCCTTCTGACACCTCAACCCCACCCTTACCCACTGACACCAATTCAACACCCAGTCCCACTGACACCTCAACCCCTCACTTACTCACTGACACCAATTCAACACCCAGTCCGACTGACACCTGAACCCACACCCTGTCTTACTGACACCTCTCCTATACCTGGTCCACTGACGCCTCCCCCCCATCCTGTCCCAACGATTTACTGTGTTGTCACGTGGTCACCTACATGAAGTGAGTGTAGTCACATGGTCCATATACAGGAATTGCGTGCAGTCATATGATCCAACTACTGGAAGTGAATGAGGATATTGCTCCTCTTTTCACACTAATCTTTGCATCCTCACTGTCCAGCCATGATGACAAAATGATAAAGGGCATCGATAAAATGGATATCCAGAGAACTGTTCTCAGAGGAGAAATCACAAATACAAGGTGCGTAATTTCAAGGTGATTGGAGGGAATTAAAGGGGAGGTGTCAGAGTTAGGGTTTTTATACAGAGATGGTGGGTATATGGAACATGCTCTCAGGTGTGGTGATAGAGGCAAATACTTTAGGAACATTTAGAAACTTCTAGATCAGCGCATGGTCCATTTCCAGAAATAGAAAAATGGAGAACTAAGTGGAAGAGAATAGACTGAGGTTGGTTAGCACAAGGCCTGTACTCTGTTGTTATGTTCTACATTCTATCTTGAAATTAACAGTGAAACTGTGATCAATCACTGAGCAGCAGTACGCAAAGAGCCTCTTTTTCAATCACGTCTGCAATCAAGATTTAAAAGGCAGATCTTTGCGGCAGTTTTTCGGAGTTGGACTGTGATCAAACACCAAGTGGGATTCATTAGAAAGGGCAAAAAAAAATAACACAACTACAAGCAGAGCGGCCAGTCTTTGGACTGTGCCAGTGTTTAGAGTGGTGTGTCTCTTCAAGATCAGCAAGATCAGGGTTCGGCGAGGTAATGTATCTCTTTCTTGCTTTAAGAAAGTTACTCCCTTTCTGTTCTTACATATTCATTCCACATCTGCTAGGCTATTGTAGTTTAGAGAGAATAGCTCCAGGGGCATTATTTTGTACTGTGTGTGGGATGTGGGAAGTGTGGGAGACTTCAGGTCTCCTAGATGAACACAACTGCACCATCTGCACTGAGCTGCAGCTCCTAAGAGAACATATTAAGGAACTGAAGCTGCTCGTATGTGACAATGAGGTGATGAGAGATAGAAGCTACAGGTCGCAGGAGACAGCTAAATGGGTGACTGCCAGGACAAGGAAGGGAAATGAACAGCAGGTGTAGAGTGTATCTGTGACCATTCCCCTCAATAATAAGTATGCAACTTTAAATACTACTGACAGGGATAACCTAACTGTGGGGGGAGGTGGGCGGCCCCCTGGTCACAGTGACCAGGTCTCTGGCACTGAATCTGGTGCTGTGGCTCAGAAAAGCAGAGAGATGAAGAGGATGGGACTGTTGATAGGAGATTCTTTAGTCAGAAGAACAGAGACAAGATTGTTTGGGTGCAATAGAGACACCTGGATTGTATGTTGCCTCCCTGGTGCCAGGGTCTGGGATGTTTTGGTTCGGTTCCATGGCATTCTCAAGGGCAAGGGTGAGCAGCCAGAAGTCTTGGTACATTTTGGCACCGATAGAAAAGGTAAAGAGATCCTGAAGAGAGATTTTAGAGAACTGGGTAGAAAGCTGAAAAACTGGACCTCTGGGGTAGTAATCTCTGGATTTCTGGCTGTGCCACATGCCAGTGAGGGTGAGAATAGGATGATTTGGCATGTGAATACATGGCTGAGGAACTGGTGTGGTTTCAAGTTTACAGATCATTGGGATCATTTTTGGAGAAGGTATAACCAGGGGTGCAGTGCTGTTGGAGCTCACAGGAGCACCGCTCTGGCACATCTGTGAAAAAAAGTCAAAATAAACAAGTGGGGAATTTAACAGCGGCTGCATATTAAATAGAGGGAATTTTACAAAAGTGGGGGTTGGGGAGATGGGGTGGTAGCTGGTGGGGAAAATATCATTAATAACATTAGGATACTTGATCGTTTTTGGTGAAATCCTGGAGCTGTGACTGTTTTTTATTTAGGTATTTGTGAAATTCCTCCGCGCTCGACCCGTTGTCCCAGCATACCCTGCTGTAGCCTCCCGCCATTTCACAGATCCTCAGTCTCTCTCCAGCACTCATTCTTTGAGCATTGTTCACCGAGAAAATAAAAATCTTAGATCTTTTGAAAAGAGGCTTGTCGCTTGCCGAAGTGGGCCGTAAGGTCTATAAGAATGTATCAAGCATTTGCACAAAGCAGAAAGAAACTGAAATTCCTGGAAGTGTTAGTGCTACTCCTATAATGGCAGAAATGGTCTCTGTGGTTCGTGATAAAGTGCTTGCAAAGACGGAGAAAGCATTAAGTATGTGGCTAGAGGACGTGTCACAGAAGCACATCCCTGTTGATGGCAAAATTATGCATGAAAAAGCACCACCTCTATGAGCACTACAGTGAGGGGGTTGAGGAGAGTGAGAGGAAGGAGGTTAAGGCTAGTAAGGGATGGCTGGCTGGCTATGTAAAGTGCTATCACCTCAAGAACTTAAAGATCATGGGAGAATTGGAAGGATGTAATAAAGAAATGGAGGTCATTTAAAGGTGAAATTTTGTGGGTACAGAATCTTTGTGTTCCTGTTAGGTTGAAAGGAAAGGTTAAAAGTTTGAGAGAGCCATGGTTTTCATGGGATATTGGAAACTTGGTTCGGAAAAAGAGAGAGATCTACAATAAGTGTAGGCTTATTAAGTGTAGGTGCTCGAGGAATATAAAGAATGTAAAAAGAATCTTAAGAAAGAAATTACAAAAGCTAAAAGAAGATATGAAGTTGCTTTGACAAAGTAAGGTGAAAATAAGTCTACAGTTACATTAATAGCAAAAGGATAGTGAGGGATAAAATTGGTCCCTTAGAGAATCAGAGTGGACAGCTATGTGTGGAGCCAAAAGAGATGGGGGAGATTTTGAAGAATTTCTTTTCTTTGGTATTCACTAAGGAGAAGGATATTGAATTGTGTAAGGTAAGCAAAACAAGTAGGGAAGTTATGGAAACTATGGCAATTAAAGAGGAGGAAGTACTGGCGCCTTTAAGGAATATAAAAGTGGATAAATCTCTGGGTCCTGACAGGATATTCCCCAAGGACCTTGAGGGAAGTTAGTGTAGAAATAGCAGGGGCTCTGACAGAAATATTTCAAATGTCATTAGAAGTGGGGATGGTGCCAGAGGATTGGTGTATTGCTCATGTTGTTCCATTGTTTAAAAAGGGTTCTAAGAATAAATCTAGCAATTAGTAAGTTAAACCTAGTAAGTTTGACATCAGTGGTGGGTAATTTAATGGAAAGTATTCTTAGAGATGGTATATATAATTATCTGGATAGCCAGGGTCTGATTAGGAAAAGTCAACATGGATTTGTGTGTGGAAAGTCATGTTTGACAAATCTTACTGAATTTTTTGAAGGGGTTACTAGGAAAGTTGATGAGGGTAAAGCAGTAGATGTTGTCTATATGGACTTCAGTAAGGCCTTTGACAAGGTTCCACACGGAAGGTCAGTTAGGAAGGTTCAATCTTTAGGTGTTAATACTGAAGTAGTAAAATGGATTCAACAGTGGCTGGATGGGAAATGCCAGAGTAGTGGCAACCTGTTTGTCAGGTTGGAGGCCGGTGACTAGTGGTGTGCCTCAGGGATCTGTACTGGGTCCAATGTTGTTTGTCATATACATTAATGATCTGGATGATGGGGTGGTAAATTGGATTAGTAAGTATGCAGATGATACTAAGATAGGAGGCATTGTGAAGTAGGTTTTCAAAGCTTGCCGAGAGATTTAGGCCAGTTAGAAGAATGGGCTGGAAGATGGAAGATGGAGTTTAATGCTGAGAAGTGTGAGGTTCTACATTTTGGCAGGAATAATTCAAATAGAACATACAGGGTAAATGGTAGGGCATTGAAGAATGCAGTTGAACAGAATGATCTTGGAATAGTGGTGCATAGTTCCCTGAAGGTGGAATCTCATGTGGATAGGGTGGTGAAGAAAGCTTTTGGTATGTTGGCCTTTATAAATCAGAGCATTGAGTATAGGAGTTGGGATGTCATGTTAAAATTGTACAAGGCATTGGTAAGGCCAAATTTGGAGTATTGTGTACAGTTCTGGTCACCAAATTACAGGAAAGATGTCAACAAAATAGATAGAGTACAGAGGAGATCTACTAGAATGTTACCTGGGTTTCAGCACCTAAGTTACAGAGAAAGGTTGAACAAGTTACATTTTTATTCTCTGGAGCATAGAAGGTTGAGGGTGGACTTGATAGAGGTAATTAAAATTATGAGGGGGATAGATAGAGTTGACGTGGATAGGCTTTTTCCATTGAGAGAAGTGGAGATTCAAACAAGAGGACATGAGTTGAGAGTTAGGGGCCAAAAGTGTAGGGGTAACATAAGGAGGAATTTCTTTACTCAGAGAGTGGTAGCTGTGTGGAAGGGGCTTCTAGTCGAAGTGGTAGAGGCAGGTTCGATATTGTCATTTAAAGTAAAATTGGATAGGTATATGGACAGAAAAGGAATGGAGGGTTATTGGCTGAGTGCAGGTCGGTGGGACTAGGTGAGAGTAAGCGTTCGGCACGGACTAGAAGGGCCGAGATGGCCTGTTTCCGTGCTGTAATTGATATATGGTTATATATGGAGAATAGGCATCGGCTAATACCGAGGCAGCATCAGCATTCTCAGAAGAGCTCAAGAAACTCTTGTCATTGTTCCCTAAACAATGCAGTATAACAACTATACTGTATGTCACATCATGGCTGCAGTACCACAGATCAGCAGATGACACCAGGACAAGATTTGCTTCAGACCTCTGAACACATATTATGCTTGCCCCTTTGTGGAAATTACTGTGAATCTTCTCATTGGTGGCATTTGGTAAGTAGGTAATTACTTTTAAATTGGTGAAATACATGATTAACGTCTTTTTCTTTACTTAATTGATAATTATATTTTATGATAATTAGTGAGTGCAACCGTGCAATACTTTGTCATATTATTCAATTAAGTATTATATGTTTTATTGTACCAGTTATACATTGAAATGTAGCGATAGGCTATAATCTTGTTAATCTCTTAACTATTATATACTTCTGTGGAGTTCTGGAATTCATCTATTTCTTTCATCTTGGTTTAGTGCTTGACATTATAAGAAGCCTTATTCATATATATTTATGTCACACCCAATTTGTGTACCTGCTCATTACAAACAGTAGTAAGGCTGTGATCTCAAATTACAACAGGAGATAGAAAATGCATGACAAAAGTTACAATCATGTGAATAGGGCTTCTTATATTGTCAAGGAAGTTGCCCAGTACATGAAATGAGCAGGTACACAAATTGGGTGTTGTGGCGACCCACTTCCTCGGGCACTCGAACCGGCTCACAAATAGCCTGCGTGCCAGCATAAAGGCCAGACACAAAAGGGCGCCAAGTCTGCTTCACCAACAAAGGGAAAAGCCCGCGCAGGACTGTGAATACGTGCCCCCTACAGCATCCGCGCCTGGGGAGGGCGGGATCAGGGAGGCTTTAAAGCGAGGGCGCAAAGTCCGAATAAAATATTTTTTAACTGCAGTTTACCGACTCCGTGTCGTTATTTCAGCGCTGCGTGTAGCACACCACTACAATTGGTGACCCCGACGGCCCAAACAATATTTGGGCCGAAGATGAACAACGCCACATCTGTTCATGCAGTTTCGTTAAAACTGCCAAACTTCTGGACGCTGCGACCTCACCTATGGTTCCAGCAAGCAGAAGCCCAATTCCACGTTCAGCAGATAACCTCGGAGGACACACGTTACTACTACTTGGTGAGCTCCCTCGACCAGGACACAGCGGCCCAGGTTGAGGAGTTCATACAGTCTCCCCCAGCGGACGGCAAATACACGGAATTCAAAGCCCTGATCATACGGACTTTTGGACTCTCACGGCGCGAGCGGGCTGCCCGCTTACTGCACTTGGGTGGTTTGGGAGACAGACCTCCATCGGCTTTAATGAATGAGATGTTGACTCTGGCCGGAGGACACAAACCCTGCCTCATGTTTGAGCAGGCATTCCTGGAGCAGCTGCCCGAGGACATGCGCCTGCTGCTGTCCGACGCGGATTTCAGCGACCCCCGGAAGGTGGCAGCCCGGGCGGACTTGCTGTGGAACGCCAAGAAGGTGAGTGGGGCGTCCGTCGCACAGATCACCAGGCCACGATCCCAGTAGCAAACCAGACCAGGCCTGGCCACAGAGCCCGCTAACCCCAGAGGCAGGGGTGAGGCGACCAATGAACAATGGTGCTTCTATCACCAGCGGTGGGGCACAGAAGCCCGCCACTGTCACCCGCCCTGCAAGTTCCTGGGAAACGCCAGGGCCAGCCGCCACTGATGGCTATGGCGGCTGGCCATCGGGATAGCCTCCTGTATGTGTGGGACAAGCAGTCGGGACGCCGTTTTTTGGTCGACACTGGTGCCGAGATCAGCGTCTTACCTCCAATGAGTTCTGACACCTACAACAGGGCACCGGGTTCCACCCTGAGGGCTGTGAATGGCAGCACAGTAAGGACCTATGGCACCCGTATGGTGCAGCTACAGTTCGACTCCAGCCGGTTCACGTGGGACTTCACACTGGCCGCCATAGCCCAACCGCTTCTGGGTGCAGATTTTTTGAGGTCTCACAGCCTACTGGTCAACCTGTCAAGGCAGAGACTGGTCCACGCCGACACCTTTCAGACGTTCTCCCTGGGTGAAGCCCAGTTGCCAGCCCCTCACCTCGACTCCATCACGCTGTCCGACAATGACTTCAACAGGGTCCTGGCAGATTTCCCATCAGTTCTGGCACCGCAGTTCACGGCAGCCATGCCCAGACACGGCGTACAGCACCACATCCTGACCCAGGGACCACCCCTCCACGCCCGTGCTCGGCTTCCCCCGGACAAGCTCCGACTGGCGAAGGAGGAGTTCAAGAGGATGGAGGAATTGGGGATCAAACGGCGGTCCGACAACCCATGGGCCTCTCCCCTGCACATGGTGCCCAAAGCGACAGGGGGCTGGAGACTATGCAGCGACTACCGCAGGCTGAACTAGGCTACAACACTGGACCACTACCCTGTGCCGCACATTCAGGACTTTGCAGCAAACCTGCACGGCGCACGGATCTTCTCCAAGGTAGACCTCGTTTGGGGATACCATCAAATCCTGATGCATCCGGACGACGTCCCCAAAATGGCACTCATCACCCCTTTTGGCCTTTTCGAGTTCCTCCGCATGCCGTTCGTCCTGAAGAATGCCGCACAGACATTTCAGCGGTTAATGGACGCGGTGGGACACGACCTGGACTTCGCTTTCATCTATTTGGACGACATCCTCATAGCCAGCAGCAGTTGTCAGGAGCATCTGTCCCACCTCCATCAACTCTACGCCCGACTGAGTGAATACGGCCTGACAATCAACCCGGCCAAATGCCAGTTCAGGCTCGACTCCATCGACTTCCTGGGCCACAGGATCACTACAGACGGGGCAACCCCTCTGCCCGCTAAGGTAGACGCAGTCCGCCATGTTCCCCGACCCACCACAATCAATGGCCTTCATGAATTCATGGGTATGGTAAATTTCTACCACCGCTTCCTCCCTTCAGCTGCCCAAATCATGCCCGAATCATGATTCAGAGGACATGAATCATGTTCACCCTGATGTCGGGTAAGGGCAAGACATTACCTGGGACGAGGAGACCGCCGCCGCTTTCATTAAAACGAAAGAAGCCTTGGCGAACGCCACAATGCTAGTACATCCCAGAATGGACGTCCCTACCGCCCTCACAGTGGACGCATCTAACACGGCAGTCGGTGGGGTACTGGAGCAACTCATCGAGGGTCGCTGGCAACCCCTGGCGTTTTTCAGCAAACACCTGCGACCACCCGAGCTCAAATACAGTGCTTTCGACCGGGAACTGTTGGCGCTATACCTGGCAATCTGGCATTTTAGGTACTTCTTAGAAGGTAGGCCCTCCATCGCGTTCAGCCCGCCAGCAGCGCCATCTGTCCTACATCTCTGAGTACACGACGGATGTCCGGCACGTCTCGGGTAAGGACAATGTCGTGGCGGACGCGCTCTCTCGCCCTAACATTCATGCCCTTTCCCAAAGGGTAGACTTTGAGGCACTGGCAGAGGCACAGCAGACAGACGAGGAGATCCCTAGTTACAGAACCACAATCTCCGGTTTGCAGCTCCAGGACCTCCCCGTCGGCCCAGGTGAGAGGACCCTACTCTGTGATGTCATCATCGGCCAACCCCGTCCCGTTGTCCCGTCATCCCGGCGGCGACACGTTTTCAACTCCATTCATAACTTAGCGCACCCCTCCATCAGGACAACCGTCCGGATGGTCTCCAGCAGGTTCGTTTGGCACGGACTCCGCAAGCAGGTCAGTGAATGGGCCAGAACGTGCATGCACTGCCGGACGGCCAAGGTGCAGCGGCACACCAAAGCTCTGCCGCAGCAGTTCCACCCCACCCACCGGCGTTTCGACCACATTCATGTGGATATTGTGGGCCCCCTGCCAGTGACACGTGGAGCGCGGCACCTCCTCACTATTGTGGACTCCTCACCAGATGGCCAGAGGCGATCCCGCTCACCGACACCACCTCCGAATCTTGCGCCCGGGCACTGATCGCCACCTGGGTATCCCGCTTTGGTGTACCGGCCCACATTACCTGTGACAGAGGCGCCCAGTCCACCTCCGGCCTGTGGTCAGCTATGGCCAGCCTTATGGGGACACAGCTGCACCACACAACTGCCTGCCACCCACAGTCAAACAGCCTGATAGAGCGTTTCCACCATCACCTAAAGTTGGCTCTCATGGCCCACCTGAGAGGAGCTAACTGGGTGGACGAGCTTCCCTGGGTCCTACTCGGCATCCGCACGGCACCCAAAGACGATCTGCACACCTTGTCGGCCAAGTTGGTGTACGGCGCACCCCTGGTCGTCCCCGGGGAGTTCAGACCAGCCCCAGGGGGGCAAGAGGAAGAACCCGCAGCAGTCCTGGACAGACTACGCAAGAGGCTCGGCAACCTGGCCCCCATACCCACTTCGCAGCATGGGCAGAACCCGACCTACGTACCCAAAGACCAGCAGAACTGTAAGTTTGTGTTTGTACAAAGGGGCGGGCATCGGCCACCGCTACAGCAGCCCTACGAGGGGCCATTTACGGTGATCAGGAACAACGGGTCCACGTTCGTGCTGGACGTTGGGGGGAGAGAGGAGGTTTTCATGGTGGACTGACTCAAACCGGCCCATGTGGACGCGGTGCAACCGGTTAAGTTTCCGGCACCGCGGCACAGAGGCCGACCTCACAAACAGTGTCCGGCCCAGACTGTGGACATTGGGGGGTATATCGCCGGTTCTTGGGTGGGGGGTAATGTGGTGACCCACTTCCTAGCGCACTCGAAGCGGCTCACAAATAGCCAGCGCGCCGGCATAAAGGCCAGTCCCAAAAGGGTGCCAAGCCTGCTTCACCAACAAAGGGAAAAGCCCGCGCGGGACTGTGAATACGTGCCCCCTACAGCATCTGCGCCTGGGGAGGCTTTAAAGCGAGGCCATGAACTTCGAATAAAATCTTTTTTAACTGCAGTTTACCGACACCATGTCGTTATTTCAGTGCTGCGTGTAGCACACCGCTACAGTGTGACATATATAGAGAGAGGATATAGGAAGTGGCAAGCATTTTGTCACCTCCGGCACCTAAAAAATTACCAATGCACCCCTCTGTATAACCTGTACAAAAGGGGGTCCAATATCTTTATGGGCGGGTTTGCTAGAATTGTTAGGGAGAGTTTAAACTAATTTGGCAGGGGGATGGGAACTGGAGTGATGGTGCTGAAAGTGAGATAGCTGGTTTACAAACTGAGGCAGTGTGTAGTGAGGTTCTTAGCAAGGAGAAGCTGATGATAGACAAAATTGGAGTCAACAGGATGAGTTGCAATGTAAAAGGCAGAACAGGGTGATGAATACAGGACTGAAGGTGTTGTATCTGAATACCACTCAGTATACAGAATAAGGTAGATGAACTTGCAGCACAGTTGCAGATTGGCAGGTATGATGTTGTAGGCATCACTGAATTGCGGCTGAAAGATTATAGCTGGGAGCTTAATGTTCAAGGATACACATTGTATGGAAAGGACAGGCAGGAAAGCAGAGGGGGTGGTGTGGCTGTGTTGGTGGGAATGAAATCAAATTAGTAGAAAGAGGTGACACAGGATTGGAAGGTGTTGAATCATTGTGGATAGAGCTAAGGAATTGCAAAGGGTAAAAAGTCTCTAACGAGAGTTATATACAGACCCCCAAACAGTAGTAAGGCTGTGATCCCAAATTACAACAGGAGATAGAAAATGCATGCCAAAAATTACAATCATCATGGGGGATTTCAATATGCAGGTAGACTGGGAAAATCAAGCTGCTGCTGGATTCCAAGAGGAGGAATTTCTAGGAAGCCTACGAGGTGGCTTTTTAGAGCAGTTCATGGTTGAGCCCACTAGGGGATCAGCTATTCTGGATTGGGTGTTGTGCAAAAAATGGAAATTGATTAGGGAGGTTAAGGTAAAGGAACCTTTAGGTTTACAGTGATCATAATATGATAGAATTCATCCTGAAATTTAAGGAGAAGCTAAAGTCAGATGTATCATCAGGGTAAGGGGAATTACAGAGGCATGAGAGAGGAGCTGGCCAAATATTATTGAAAGGGAAGACTAACAGGGATGGCAGCAGAGCAGCAACGGCTGGAATTTCTGGGAGCAACTTGGAAGGTGAAGGATATATATATATATATATATAGCCCAAAGAAGAAGACGTTTTCTTAAGGCAGGTTGACGCAACCATGGCTGACAAAAGTCAAAGCCAACATACAGTAAAAGCCAAGGAGAGGACATATAATGAAACAAAAATTAGTGGAAAGCAGAGGACTGGGCATCTTTTAAAAACTAACAGAAGGCAAATAAATAAGTCGTTAAGAAGGTAAAAAGTTAAACTAGCCAGTAATATTAAAGAAGATACCAAGAGTTTCTTCAGATATAAAGTGTAAAGGGGAGTTTATAAGGCATTGGTGAGGTCTCACTTAGAATATTGTTAGCAATGTTGGGCCCCTTAGAACTGATATGCTGAAACTGGAGAGGGGTCAAAGGAGATTAACAAAAATGATTCTAGGATTGAAAGGCTTATTATACCAGGAGACTGTGATAGCTCTGGCCTTCAGAAGAATGAAGGATGACCTCATTGAAATCTATTGAATATTGAAAGGCCAAGATAGAGTAGATGTGGAGAGGATGCTTCCTATGGTGGGAGAGTCTAAGACCAGAGGACATAGCCATATAACCATATAACAATTACAGCATGGAAACAGGCCATCTCGGCCCTTCCAGTCCATGCTGAATGCTTACTCTCACCTAGTCCCACCAACCTGCACTCAGCCCATAACCCTCCATTCCTTTCCTGTTCATATACCTATCCAATTTTACTATAAATGATGATATCGAAACTGCCTCTACCACTTCTACTGGAAGCTCGTTCTCCACAGCTACCACTCTCTGAGTAAAGAAATTCCCCCTCGTGTTACCCCTAAACTTTTGGCCCCTAACTCTCAACTCATGTCCTCTTGTTTGAATCTCCCCTACTCTCAATGGAAAAAGCCTATCCACGTCAACTCTATCTATCCCCCTCATAATTTGTATTCTATCAAGTCCCCCCTCAACCTTCTACACTCCAAAGAATAAAGACATAACTTGTTCAACCTTTCTCTGTAACTTAGGTGCTGAAACCCAGGTAACATTCCAGTAAATCTCCTCTGTACTCTATCTATTTTGTTGACATCTTTCCTATAATTTGGTGACCAGAACTGTATACAATACTCCAAATTTGGCCTTACCAATGCCTTGTACAATTTTAACATGACATCCCAACTCCTATACTCAATGCTCTGATTTATAAAGGCCAACATACCAAAAGCTTCCTTCACCACCTTATCCACGTGAGATTCCACCTTCAGGGAACTATGTACCGTTATTCCTAGATCACTCTGTATTGTATTGTATTGTATTGTATTTTTGTATTCTTTTTGTATTTTCGTATTTTGTATTCTTCAATGCCCTACCATTTACCATGTATGTCCTATTTGGATTATTCCTACCAACATGTAGCACCTCACACTTATCAGCATTAAACTCCATCTGCCATCTTTCAGCCCACTCTTCTAACTGGCCTAGATCTCTCTGCAGGCTTTGAAAACCTACTTCATTATCCACAATGCCACCTATCTTAGTATCATCTGCATACTAACTAATCCAATTTACCACCCTATCATCCAGATCATTAATGTATATGACAAACAACATTGGACCCAGTACAGATCCCTGAGGCACACCACTAGTCACCGGCCTCCAACCTGACAAACAGTTATCCACCATTACTCTCTGGCATCTCCCATCCAGCCACTGTTGAATCCATTTTACTACTTCAATATTAATACCTAATGATTGAACCTTCCTAACTAACCTTCTGTGGGGAACCTTGTCAAAGGCCTTACTGAAGTCCATATAGACAACATCTACTGCTTTACCCTCATCAGCTTTCCTAGTAACCTCTTCAAAAAATTGTCAAACATGACCTTCCACGCACAAATCCATGTTGACTGTTCCTAATCAGACCCTGTCTGTCCAGCTAATTAGCCTCAGAATAGAAGGACATCCTTTTAGAATAGAGATGAGAAGGAATTTCTTTAGTCAGAGGGTGGAAACTTTATGGAATTTGTTACCACAAGTGGCTGTGGAGGCCAAGTCATTGGGAATATTTAAGGCAGAAGTTGATAGATTCTAAATTAGTCAGGGCATAAAGGGATACGGGGAGAATGCAGGAGACTGGGGCTGAGAGGGAAAGTGGATCGGCCATAATGAAATGGTGGAGCAAACTCAACGGGTCAAATGGCCTAACTCTGCTCCTATGTCTTATGGTGTTGGCCAGGAAATCTGAGCTGCCAGTCTTGCTCATTGTGCAGGTGTAATATCAGAGTTCTGTTGACCCTCCCATACCATGAGTCAATCTGCCTCACCCGCCAGTCTTCTTGCACTAGAATACACACAGTTCAGCTTGTCAGTCCTTCCTTGCTCTCTGCTCTGCCCCTGGATGGGCTGCCTGCTGGACTCACTCACCTTAATCTCTCTATCTGCCTCAGTTTTCTCAACTGTCAATCTACTACTTTCAATCATCACACCACTCTGCTGCACATTTAGACCCTCCTGAGGAACACTGCCCCTTCTCCTTGAGAATATCCTGCAAACTCTCAAAGGCATTCTTTGCCTATGGCACTCAGGAGGCAAAATACCATCCTGGAGTCTTGACACAGCCACAGAATCTGCTATCTGCCCCCCTGACAATAGTGCTCCGTATCTCCACCCTCCTCTGCTGTACATCAGAGCTGGTCATGGCATAGAGCTGGCTGCTCTCCCCAGGAAGGCCATCCTCCCAACAGCATGCACTGGGAACCCTGGTGTGGTGGAGACACACGTGTCACTGAAGCACCAGCAATGATCCAGAGGAATTAGAGGCAAACACAAAACATTGTAATCTCAAGATCACAAATTCAGTCAGAGAGCAAAATGGAAAAATTGAAAACACTTGTAATAGTTCTGGTCACCACAGTAAAGGAAAGATTAATAGTAATAGAGAGAGAGAGAGAGAGGGAGAGAGAGAGAGAGAGAGAGAGAGAGCACAAAAGACTCACGAAGACATTGCTTGGAAAGAAGGGCTGTCCTTATAAGAAGAGATCAGTTAGGCTGGTATTACTCCCACAAAACAGAAGAGGCTGAGGGGTGACCTTATCAAATTATGAGAGGCTTAGACAGGATAGATAGAATTATTTTCCCAGGGCAGGGGAATCTAAAACTAGTGGGCACAGATTTAAGTTGAGAGGGGAGAAATTTAAAGGGAATCTGAAGGGTAATTTTTTCACCCAGAGATCAGTGGGTATCTGGAATGAGGTTGATACAATTATAATGTTTAGAAAGTGTTTGATAGGAAAAGTGTAGAGGGATATGGTCCTAATGAGTCCAAATGGGATTGTTGTAGGTGATTTTCACAGTCAGCATAGATTGACTGGTCAATCTGCTCAATGTGGTCAATGTGACTAGTCAATCTGGTCTATGTGATCAATGTGACTGGTTAATGTGGGCAATGTGACTGGTCAATCTGGTCAATGTGACTAGCCAATGTGACGAGTCAATGTGACTCCACGGCTATATGGTTGGATGAAATGTATATCTGAAATACTCACCCACTCGGTAGGCTTCCAACAATGGCGACGTTATAGGTCTCTTCAAAGTTAAATGCATAAGAGACACCCGTTGCGATTATTGTCTGAAATATAATGAAGAACAGTGAACAGCTCGATTGTGTTAATACTGATTTCATCCAATCAATGTCCAGTTCACCCTGGACATCCCACCCATCAGCCTTTTCCATTCACCCACAGACTCACCCTGGAAATCCCACCCATCAGCTTCATCCATTCACCTAACAGTTCACCCTGCAAGGCCCACCGATCAGCTTCAGCTGTCCGCTTGCTCCAAACACATAAAGTAGAAATGCCCATGTGAAATCATTGTGGGATTGACAGACATATGACAGGAGCTACTGAAATCTGTTGATGACAAACTAGTTTTCTCCAAGAGACTAATTTACATTAGAAACAGGATATTAAAATGCCTGCTCTGAAATAAAGCTCAGAAATGGAATATTGATTGGAATTGGAATTGGTTTATTAAAGCTATGTGTACTGAGACGCAGGAAAAAGCTTGTGTAGCATACTGTTCCTACAGATCAATTCATTTCTGGGCTTTGGAGAAGAAGCTGAAACAATAACAATGCAGATTAAAGTGTAACAGCTGCAGAGAAAGTGCAGTGCAGGTCAACAATGTGATGCAAGATGATAACGAGGTAGATTGTGAGATTGTACTGGGGCAAAACTCTTACAACATCAAGATAGAAGATAGAATGGATGTTGGTACACACCCATTAGGGACATTACATTACATTAAATGCACTGTGGTAAACCCTCACTAGGGAGATTACACTGTCTGCACTGTGGAATTTCTATCAATCAATATAAACTGCAAGGTTACTTCCGCAATTTCAAATCCGGATTTTAAATTTGCAAACTTAGAAGCAACTATAATAATGTTAAAGAGCAAAGCTCTTTCAACCTAAGTTCTTCCAATTTATCGTTTCCTTGTGAAATAATTCACTCACCAGGTAGGAGTTTCCTATTACAATCAATAAATGCAGTTGTACCACTTGGTGTAAATCAGTTACAAAGCCAAACAAATGATAAGGAAATCATTACATATTCTTGTCCTTGTTTCTGAGACTCATACACTTCTGGATACTGTAGTCCATGTGCAACAGAGGGCAAATAAATCTAAATCAAGAAGAGTCATTTGAACTGGAAATTGGTGATGGAGAAAGTGAGATTAAAGTGAAATGGAAAACATTGCTTCGTTGAATAACTTTTCTTCCTGCAACCACCAACTGACCTGTTGAGGAACTGGGCAGTTTCTCTTTATTTCAGGATTCCAAAAGCTGTACTATTTTACTTCTGGGCTCAAGATATCGAAGACTTGTACTTTTGGTGGACCCCACCCTCAGGAATTAAAAGGGATGGAAAGTTACTACACATAGTCTACATTTCCCAAGCAAGATGGGACATTGCCAGCATTACTTTGTTACTTAATCTCAAGAATAGACAGGTAATCAGCAGGATGAAAGTTAGAGGAGAGGAATTCTGAGAAAGCAGCTTATGTTATGGTCCAATCCGGAACCCACATTCCGTGTCTTGATCCGGTCCACAGACTCCAGACTCTGGCTCTTGTAGCCATCCCTCCTTCCACCCTTCAGCCCAAATAGGATCAACTTGGCTTAAGGAGGTGCACCTGATGCCTATCAGCTGGCAGGTGTATATAAGGGGCTCTGTGAGTAAACCTAGGTGGGGTGAGGTGGGGTGGGGGTAAGGAAGGAAGGAAGGAAGGAAGGAAGGAAGGAAGGAAGGAAGGAAGGAAGGACGGAAGGACGGAAGGACGGAAGGAAGGAAGGAAGGAAGGAAGGAAGGATGTTTTGCATCTGTTTGGTTTGGAGTGCTCACTGTTAATCATCTAGTTCTGTAAGTCTGTTCTTGCAGTCACCCTGGTCTGAGCTCCCTTCTGATCCCTTGCTTCTGTCTGGTAAGTAGGCTGGACTCTGTTGCCTGGTGGGAGGACTCTGACTCTTTCCTACCCCTTGCTTCTGATGGGTGGTGACCTGCATCCTGTCCAGGTACCCTGTGACCTTCCCAGGCCCCTGTGTTCCTGCCTGGGAGGCTGGGCCCTACCCAGAAGTAATGTGGCCTGCCCAGGGGGCTATCCTCCCAGCATTCCTTGTCCCATAGACCCATCCTCTAGCCTAGCCAGGGTCCTGCCTTCACCATGAACTCTCTGAACCCCAGGATCATTGTTGCATGCCATGGTCTCCTGTCCCTAGTATTTCAGTGCCTGTGTCCAGCATTTGGGTCCAGTCTCCACATCCCCCTTGTGACAGCTTATTGAGTTTAGTGAAGTAATCTTTTGTCAACATTCTGCATTGTGTGTGTGCAGGCAGGTGAGGTGAGGGGACAAAAATGTGGTAGGGGAGTTAATGTGGCAAGGCCTGGGGATTTACTTTAATAGTTCAGAAAATGGGTATTTTAACTAATGTGTCACCAACCCAAATATGGACCTAACAAGTCAGATCTGAATGTGCAGTCTGTCTTCAGTGGTAGGAAGAGAGGGAGGGAATGTCCAGTGGTAGGGTGCTGAGGGAGGGAGGGAGATATCCAGAACTAGAAAACCTTGCTCTAGATACACATCAGGTTGATATTGAAAAGTAAGAGGCAGGTCTGTGGATAATTTGGTCATGAGTATGGAGTAGTGTTGTGGATAATAAGGGAAGGGTCATGTTGTTGATAATCTGTGGTCAGGATGAGAAGGTACATGAATCTTTTCTCGCATGAGAAAGAGTTGGGAAGTGCAACCAGAGAAGGCTTAGAACAGGGACTGTTCCATGTCACCCAGAAAAATACAGCTATTGCTAATTCACGTGGAAGTGACCATGGCTACACTGTTTCTGGTAGAAAGAAGTCAAAGTTCTTCAGGACCAGCACAAAAAGTTCTTCATGTTCCCCTTGAACCTTTTGCCTTTCACCCTTAACCCAGTTGTAGACTTACCAAACCTCAGTGGAAAAGGCCTGCTTGCACTTACCCTGTCTATAACCCTTATAATTTTGTAGACCTCTGTCAAACCTCCCCTCAATCTTCCACTTTCTAGGAAATAAAGTTCTAATCTATTCAGTCTTTCCTTATAACTCAGGTGCTCCAGTCCCAGTGACATCAGAAAGAAATGGAGGGAACTAACACCTTCCTAATGGGGGTTGGAAGTAACGTCCTCCAGCCTCATCTGCTGCTTTTAGGGATCACAATTTGCAGTCCTCTACACAGACATGACCAAACGTAGACTAGCTGACCATTTCACAGAACACCTGCACTTTGTCTGTAGTTGCCATCCCAAGCTCCCAGACAGACCATTTCAACACCCTATGACATTCCCACAAAAACCTGTCCATCCTCAAACTCTTCCACTGCTAGTGTGAGGCCAAACATAAATTAGAGGAATGCCACTATCTCATAAGGTTATGAGAGGTCATCAGAATCTTTTTCTGAGACTCAATGTCTTGTACTGCGTCAGGGTGGTCTACATCCTAATAATCATTGAGTTTTACAACTTCTGGCATCTCTTACCTGCTGAATCCCCACTCCTTCCTGATGAATCTCTTGTCCCCCCCTTTTTTCATCCCTTCTCCCACAACAACCTTTCATCAAAACCCATTCCTATTTTTGTCCCCCTTCACATTTCACCTACTCATTCCTCCTCCCAATCTGCTTCCATCTGTCCACCATCTCTCCCTCAGTTTCACACTATCTCCTTTCTTACTGACCAGAAACCAGCACCAGTAGCCTCCATGCTCCTGATTATCATCTGCATGCCTCTTGGCTCCTTCCCTCTCCAACATCCCCACCCACTCCATTTACCCACCATGCTTCAGCTCTCTTCAGTCCACCAGCCACCAGCCAGCCCCAGTCTCACCCCACGCATAAATCTACGGGCCTTCTCCTCTCCTCTCTCATTCTGAGGTAACATTTGAACATGACATATCGACAGTCCCTGCCCCTTCCTCAAGATCCTGCTCATAGAAACATAACAACTGCAGCACAATACAGGCCCTTCCATCCACAAAGTTAGTTAAAAATGTCCCTATCTTAGAAATTACTAGGCTTACCTATAGCCCTCTATGTTACTAAGCTCCAAGTACCTGTCTAAAAGTCTCTTAAAAGACCCTACTGTATCTGCTTCCACCGCCGTTGCCAGCAGCCCATTCCACGCACTCACCACTCTGTGTGTTTATTAAAAAAAAACACAACTTACCCCTGAACCTATTCCTCAACACCTTAAACTTGTGGTCCTCTTGTGGCAACCATTTCAGCCCTGGGAAAAAGCCTCTGACTATCCACACGATCATATCACATTACCTCTCATCCTCCTTCGCTCCTGTACCCTACCATAACTTCCTTGTCTCATTGGAACGTACCTATACAGAGCTCCACACAAATTTGCCACATTTCTTCCTTACTTTTCACTGGGAACATCGGTTTCCAATTTAAGCCTCCAAATTCCTGCCTGATATCCTCATAATTCCCCTTACTCCAATTAAACGCTTTTCTAACTTGTCTGTTCCTCTCTCTCTTCAATACTATGGTAAAGGAGATAAAATTATGATCACTATCTCCAAAATGCTCTCCCTCTCAGAGATCTGACACCTGACCAGGTTAATTTCCCAACACCAAATCAAGTACAGACTCTCCTCTTATAGGCTTATATACATTCTGTGTCAAGAAACCTTCCTGAGCACACCTAAAAAAACTCCATCCCCTCTAAACCCCTCGCTCTAGGGAGATGCCAATCGATATTTGGGAAATTAAAATCTCCCATCACGACAACTCTTACTATTACACCTTTCCAGGATCTGTTTCCCTATCTGCTCCTCAATATCCCTGTTACTATTGGGTGGTCTATAAAAACACCCAGTAAAGTTGTTGATCCCTTCCTGTTCCTGACTTCCACCCGCAGAGACTCCGTAGACAATCCCTCTATGGCATCCACCTTTTTTGCAGCTGTGACACTATCTCTAATCAACAGTGCCATGCCCCCACCTCTTTTGCCTCCCTCCCTGTGTCAGGGTCCGATCCAGAACCGTGTTCCGGGTTTTGGTCCGGTCTGGGGGCTCTGGACTCCGGGTTCTGCAGTTGTCCCTCCCGTCACCTGTGATCTAGTTAGGACCCTCCTGGTTCAAGGAGACACACCTGTAACTCATTGAGCTGCAGATGTTTATAAGGGGCCTTGGGACTGGGATCAGACTGGGGGTCGTTTTGTTCTGTTTCCCTGCCGGCTCCAAACTCATCTCTGCATTCTGTTATCCCGCCCGGGCTCAGACCTATTCTTCAGCATGGTTCTCTGCCTGTACCATTATTGCCAGGTTGGTCCGCTCTCCCACCTTTCTTCCCATGCGCTGGTCCCGCTTCTCCGCTCGGTTTTGTGTTTCGCGCGGTTGCGCTGTCTGCCGGCCGTTTCTGAATTTTCCCATTGTCACGGCTGTTGTGTTGGTTGACCTGGTCCTATGCCTGTTCCTATCCTTTGCCTCTGTCGGGTGTTTCCGGCCAATGGGCCGTGGCCCTACAGGGGTCCTGCCTGTTCCTATCCCTTGCCTCCGTCGGGCAGATCCGGCCAATGGGCTGTGGCCCGGCAGGGGTTCGGCCTGTTCCCATCCCTTGCCTCTGTCGGGCAGCTCCCGCCGACCCACCGTGGCCCAGCAGGGTTCTGCCCCCTCCTTCTCTTCCGCCCGAACTCTGGGATAGTGCCTGCACCTGCCTAGGGGTCCGCATCGTGCCCAGGCCTCCGGTGTTTCCGCCTGGGAGGTGCCCCTACCCGGGATACATGCGTGTATACTCAGGGAGGGCTCTCCGCTAGCCTATTGCCATCTAGACCTGTCTGTCTGTCTGCCTGCCTGAACCTTGGGGACCTGCCTGCCTGAACCCCAGGGACTTGTTTGCCTGAACCTGGACTTCGGGAGTCACTCCGCTCCGCCTGCCAGAACTCTATCTGCCTGAACCCCAGCTACCCTTAAGTGCCATGGCATCCCCATCCTGTCCTTCCCCTAGTACTTAAGTGCCTGCGTCCTGCGTTTGGGTCCATCTGGCCCCTCTTGACACCCTGTCCTTTCTGAAACATCTAAAAGCTGGCATTTGAAGTAATCATTCCTGTCCCTGAGCCATCCAAATCTCTGTAATGGCTACCACATCATATCTCAGCTCACTGAGTTCCTCTAGCAGATTGCTTGTTGAGAGTTCAGTTCTAAGTCAGAGGTGAATGTGTCCAACTCACCATAATAACCTCAATGGGGATTGGCACCGGCAACTTGGACTTGAATCGGTCATTAATTTCCTTGAAAACGAACACCACGGTCATGATGATGAGTGAAATGATGACGTCAGCAACGTTTGATTCCGTGATGTGAGTAAAGATGTGTTTCAGTGTCTAAAGTAACGCACAGTGGCACAATCAGTAACCTGGACTTTGATGGAAATTCAGAATTATGGTTTTTACGAAACAAACAGATAAGTACTGTATAATAATTAGAAATGCAATGTTGTCAAAGTCATTTATACTCACATAAATCAGGGAAAGAGGGCCACTGAAGCCAGGGACAGTCAGCTGGAAGACAAACTTGAGCTGGGAGACCAGGACGTGAATTGCAGCGGCTGTGGTAAAGCCAGAGATCAGTGAGTCTGACAGGTAGATGACAATAAAACCAACCTGGAGGAAGCCAAGAGCCAGCTAGAAGAGGGAGAGAAGGTAAATTTGAAGAGAGTTACAATGAAGCTGGAAAGATTTGCCTGCCTAGAAAGATCAGCAGTTGTATCTGCAGGAGGCACTGCCTCAGTAGCAATTTGTGCAGTAGTTTTACTGCCACAGCGATCTCCGATTCCCATCACTTCACTGCCCCAGCAATGTCCAATTCCCAGCACCTTACTCCCCCAGTGATCTCCGATTCCCATTGCTGTCTGTACCAGTGATCTCCGATTCCCATCGGTTCACTCCCCCGGCAATCTCCGATTCCCATCGCTTTACTGACACAATGATCTCTGATTCCCATCACTTCACTCCCCCAGCGATCTCCAGTTCCCATCACTTTACTCCAGCAGTGATCTCTGAATCCCATTCATTCACTCCCCCAGTGATCGCCGATTCCCATTGCTTCATTTCCCCAGCGTTCTCCGATTCCCATCACTGTCTGTATGTACATTGTCAACATGACAACATGGATTTCCTCCAGGTGCTCTGGCTTCTTCCCACATTCCGAAGTTGTACAGTTCAGATTATTAAGTTGTGGGCATGCTATGTCAACACTGGGCATATGGTGATACTCGAGGGCAGTGCCCAGAACAATCTTTGGACTGTGTTGGTCATTAGCACAAACGAGCAGCAACCAGTTGGAGAGATCAGAAGCCTGCACTCGGGTTCACTGATCGAGTAGAAAAGGTAGTGGCTTGCAGCAGCCAGTCAGTATTTTGGATTGATTAGCAAGAAGAAATTGAAGTAATGCAGAGGCAAGCAGAGTGTCCAATCTTGGAGGGGACAGAGCTTGAGTAGAGATTTTACGGCTTTAATACTCCGAGGCTTCATTGAGGAGAGGCCTCAGTGAGAGAAGCCAAAAATGGCTGTAGGTGGAGCCCCCACTCCCCACCCCCTTTACATTTGCAATTAGACCAGGAGAGAGGCCAGGCAGTATAGTGGAAATCCCTTCTTGCAGGATGTGGGAAGACAGAGAGATTCCAATGTCCCTGATCACTATGCCAGCGAGAAAAACATCAAGGTGCAGCTTCTAACAATCACGCCATGATGAGGCCACACTCAGGTTGGAGGAGCAACACCTTATTTTCATTCTGTGTAGCTTCCAAACTAATGGCACAAACATCTATTTCCGGAACTTCTGATAATTACTTCCCCTCCTCTCCTTCCAACGGTTATTTTTTGGATTGGGACAAGAAGAGCGGCGTGAGAGCTAAATTCTGAAGGCCATTTTTTTTAAAAAACTTCTTTGGGTACAAGAAGTGCGAGACTGCGAAGGTGCATGCCGTAGACAGAACAAAGCGGAGAGTTTAAAAAGAAGACCACCCTATACAGTGGGCAGTGGAGTGAGTGGCAGCAGAGTGTAGGGACTCAGAGACTGTGTTAGGGATCTGGAGCTGCAGCTTGATGACCTAATGCTTATTAGGGAAAGTGGAGAAGTGATAGACAGGAGCTACAGGGAGGTAGTCCTCCCTAGACTTACAGGGGTCAGAAAACTGGGTGACTGTCAGGAGAGGGAAGGGAAATGCCCAGATAGTGGAGAGCACCCCTGTGGCTGCCCTCCTCAGCAACAAGTATATCATTTTGGATGCTGTTGAAGGGTATGACCTGACAGGGAACGGCCACGGTGACCGGGTCTCTGGCACTGAGCCTGGCGCTGTTGTGCAGGAGGGAGAAGAGGAATGTGGTATTCATAGGGGATTTCATGGTCAGGGGAACAGACAGGAATTAGATTCTGTGAGCCTGATAGAGATACCCGCATGGCGTGTTGCCTCCCAGGTGCCAGGATATGGGGTGTCTCGGATCGGGTCCACAATATTCTGAAGGGAGAGGCCGATCAGCCAACTGTCTTGGTACATGTTGGTACCAATGACATGGATAGAAAAAGGGAGGAGGTCCTGAAGAGAGATTTCCAGGAGTTAGGAAGGAAGCTGAGAAGCAGGACCTCCAGGGTAGTAATCTCAGGATTGCTACCTGTGCCACATGCTAGCGAGAGCAAGAATAGAAGGATCAGGCAGATGAAAGCGTGGCTGAGAGACTGGTGCAGGAGCAGGGCTTCAGATTCTTGGGTCATTGGGATCTCTTCTGGGGGAAGTATGACCTGTTCAGAAAGGACAGGTTACACCCGAACCCGAAGGGGACCAATATCCTGGCGGGAAGTTTTAATAGAGCTGTTAGGGAGGGTTTAAACTAATTTGGCAGGGGGATGGGAAACAGAAGGCTAGAGCAGAGGAGGGGGAAAACAGAAATAAATCTAAGCTAGTGATCAGTAAAGATGTTAGGAAGGACAGGCAGGTGATGGGGCAAATTTGCTGCCCTTTGGATAAGTTGCAGTGTAATGAAGTTGCAGAGCAATCAAAGCAAAAAGTACCAAATACTGGACTTGAGGTGTTGTACTTAAATGCAAGCAGCATAAGGAATAAGGTGGATGATCTTGTCGTACAGCTACAGATTGGCAGGTATGATATTGTGGCCATCACTGAGACGTGGCTAAAAGATGCATGTCTCTGGG
The DNA here is from genome assembly GCF_030144855.1 of Hypanus sabinus. NCBI lineage: Eukaryota > Metazoa > Chordata > Chondrichthyes > Myliobatiformes > Dasyatidae > Hypanus > Hypanus sabinus. The sequence goes on along the minus strand of NC_082718.1, from coordinate 67,877,214 downwards.
AGCTGAACGTCCAAGTGTATTGGAAGGATAGGCAGGTAGGCAGAGGGGCTGGTGTGCCTTTATTGGTAATAAATGATATTAAATCATTAAAAAGAAGTGACATTGGATTGGAAGGTGCAGAATCTTTATGGGTTGAGCTAAGAAATCGCAGGAGTAAAAGGACCCTGATGGCAGTTATATACAAGCCTCCTAACAGCTGCAGTGATGTGGACTACAAATTACAACAGGAAATAGAAAAGGCTTGCCAGAAGGACAGTGTTAACTGTGTGAGGGATGTTAACTTGCGAATGGATTGGGAAAATCCGGTCAGCACTGGATCTCGAGAGAGAATTTGTAGAATGTCTATGAGATGGCTTTTTAGAACAGCTTGTTGTTGAGCCCACTAGGGGATTGGGTATTGTGTAATGAACCAGAGGTGATTAGAGAGATTGAGGTGAAAGAACCCTTAGGAGGCAGTGATCGTAACATGATGAAATTCACTGAAATTTAAGAAAGAGAGGCCAAAATCTGTGTCAGTATTTCAGTGGAGTAAAGGAAATTACAGTGGCATGAGAGAGGAACTGGCCAAAGTTGACTGGAAAGGGACACTAGCAGGAAGGATGACAGAGTAGCAGTGGCTGGAGTTTATGCGAGAAGTGAGGAAGGTGCAAGACAGATATATTCCAAAAAAGAAGAAATTTTCGAATGGAAAAAGGATGCAACCATGGCTGACAAGAGAAGTCAAAGCCAAAGTAAAACCAAAGGAGAGGGCATACAAGGAAGCAAAAATTAGTGGGAAGACAGGATTGGGAAGTTTTTAAAAGCTTAGAAAAGGAGAATAATGAGGTCATTAAGAGGGAAAAGATGAACTGTGAAAGGAAGCTAGCAAATAATATCAAAGAGGATACTAAAAGTTTTTTCAAGTGTATAAAGAGTAAAAGTCAGGTGAGAGTAGATATAGTACCAATAGAAAATTATGCTGGAGAAATTGTAATGGGAGATAAGGAAATGGCGGAGGAACTGAACAAATATTTTTCATCAGTCTTCACTGAGGAAGACAGCAGTATACTGGACACTCAAGGGTGTCAGGGAAGAAAAGTGTGCACAGTCACAATTATGACAGAAAGTTCTCAGGAAGCTGAATAGTCTAAAGGTAAATAAATCTCACGGACCAAATGGAATGCACCCTCGTGTTCTGAAGGAAGTAGCAGTGGAGATTGTGGAGGCATTAGCAATGATCTTTCAAAAGTCAATAGATTCTGGCATAGTTCCGGAGGACTGGAAGATTACAAATGTCACTCCACTATTTAAGAAGGGGGCAAGGAAATATAATGGAAATTATAGACCTGTTAGTTTGACATCGGTGGTTGAGAAGTTGTTGGAGTCGATTGTCAAGGATGAGGTCAAGGAGGCATATGACAAGATAGGCAGAACTCAGCATGGTTTCCTTAAAGGAAAATCCTGCCTGATAAACCTAGTGCAATTTTTTGAGGAAATTACAAGTAGGCTAGACAAGGGAGATGCAGTGGATGTTGTGTATTTGGATTTTCAGAAGGCCTTTGACAAGGTGCCGCACATGAGGCTGCTAAACAAGATAAGAGCCCATGGAATTATGGGAAAGTTACATATGTGGATAGAGTGTTGGTTAATTGGCAGGAAACAGAGTGGGAATAAAGGGATCCCATTCTGGTTGGCTGCTGGTTACCAGTGGTGTTCCACAGGGGTCCGTGTTGGGGCCACTTCTTTTTACGTTGTTTAATTTGGATTATGGAATAAAAACACAAAATGCTGGCAGAACTCAGCTGGCCAGACAGCATCTATGGGAGGAGGTAGTGATGACGTTTCGGGATGAAACCCTTCATCAGGAGTGAAGTTACATGGGGTGGGGGGAGGGATGAAGTAGAAAGCTGGGAAGTGATAGGCTGGAGGGAAATGGGCTAGGTGGAGATAAGGTATTGCTCCATCGACCTGCTCCCACGTAGGTAGCCTACTACCTGCCGGCATGAACATCCATTTCACAGACCTCTGTTGATACCCCTGCCCCCCTTATCTATTATTTTAGTCTGGTTCTCTTTCTCTGTCTTTCCCCCCCTCACTATAATCTCCCCCCCAGCCCTACCTTTCTTTCTCTTTTATTTCCCATAATTCTCCACCTTCGCCCTAGCCCATTTCCCTCCAGCCTATCACTTCCCAGCTCTCTACTTCATCCCTCCCCCCCACTTCTTATCCCCTCTCCACCATCCCATGTTACTTCACTCCTGATGAAGGGTTTCGACCCGAAACGTCGTCACTACCTCCTCCCATAGATGCTGTCTGGCCTGCCGAGTTCTGCCAGCATGTTGTGTTTTTATTTATTTCCAGCATCTGCAGATTCACTCGTGTGCCTTTGGATTATGGAATAGATGGCTTTGTGGCTAAGTTTGCTGATGATACAAAGATAGGTGGAGGGGCTGGTGGTGCTGAGGAAACAGTCTGCAGAGAGACTTGGATAGATTGGGGGAATGGGCAAAGAAGTGGCAAATGAAATACAATTTTGGGAAGTGTATGGTCATGCACTTTGGTAGAAGAAATAAATGGGCAGACTATTATTTAAATAGGGAGAGAATTCAAAGTTCTGAGATGCAACAGGACTTGGCAGTCCTCGTGCAGGATATGCTTAAGATTAACCTCTAGGTTGAGTCAGCAGTGAAGAAGGCGAAAGCAATGTTGGCATTCATTTCTAGAGGAATAGAGTATAGGAGCAGGGATGTGATGTTGAGGCTCTATAAGGCACTGGTAAGACCTCACTTGGAATACTGTGTGCAGTTTTGGGCTCCTTATTTAAAAAAGGATGTGCTGACATTGGAGAGGGTTCAGAGAAGATTCACTAGAATGATCCCGGGAATGATAGGGTTAACATATGAGGAACATTTGACTGCTCTTGGACTGTACTCCTTGGAGTTTAGAAGAATGGGGGGGACCTCATAGCAACATACTGAATTTTGAAAGGCATGGACAGAGTGGATGTGGCAAAGTTGTTTCCCATGGTGGGGGAGTCTAGTACGAGAGGGCATGACTTAAGGATTGAAGGGCGCCCATTCAGAACAGAGATGCGAAGCAATTTTTTTAGCCGGAGGGTGGTGAATCTGTGGAATTTGTTGCCAAGGGCAGCAGTGGAGATCAAGTCATTGGGTGTATTTAAGGCAGAGACTGATAGTTATCTGAGTAGCCAGGGCATCAAAGGTTATGATGAGAATGTGGGGGGAGTGGGACTACATTGGAGAATGGATCAGCACATGATAAAATGGTGGAGCAGACTCGATGGGCTGAATAGCTGACTTCTGCTCTTTGTCTTATGGTCTTCACCATTCCCTGTTCCCATTTCCCTCTCTCACCTTCTCTTCTTACCTGCCCATTGCCTTTCTCTGGTGCTCCACCCCCTTCCATTTCTTCCATTGCCTTCTGTCCTCTCCCATCAGATTCCCCCTTCTCCAGCCCTTTATCACTTCCACCAGTCATCTTCCCAGCTTTTTACTTCTCCACCCTTTCTCCCCCCCCCCCCCCCCCCCCCGGTTTCACCTATCACCTACTACCTAGCACTACTACTTCCCCTGTTTCACCTTCTCATTCTGAGTTCTTCCCCCTTCCTTTCCGGTCCTGATGGAGGGTCTCGGCATTCTTTGTTTATTCCCCTGCATAGATGCTGACTGACCTGCTGAGCTGCTCCAGCACATTGTGTGTATTGCTCTAAATTTCTGGCACCAGCACTACCTCTTGTGTGTATAATTCATTGAAAGTGCTGTCACCAGTAGGTGGGGTTTTAGAGAAAGCCTTTGGCACATTGGCCTTAATAAATCGAAGTACTGATCACAGGAGCTGAGAAGTTGTATAAGACATTGATTGGTGAGGCCTAATTTGCAGCTTTGGTCACCTGCCTATAGGAAAGATGTAAACAAGGTTGAAAGAGTACAAAGAAAATTTACGAGGATGTTGCCAGGTCTGGAGAACCTGAGTTATAAGGAAAGATTGTAGATGTCAGGACGCTATCTCTTAGAACAGGGGTTCCCAACCTGGGGTGCCCGCACCCCCAGGGGGTGTGAGATGGAATTTCAGGGGGTGTGACAAAGAGTGGCTTGTGTCCTTGAGTGACGAGTCACGAGTCACCACTCAGTCAGCTGCCAATGTGCCTCGAAGTGGTATTAACATTTGTCCCAAGTACACTCCAGTCTCCCACTGCCCGAGTCGAGAGAGACATAAACTCACGCCAGTCTCCCGCTGCCCGAGTCAACGCTGAGGATTCTCATCAGTGTTACCTGGGAAGTTACACCTCAGAGTTGAGGAGTCTCATCTGTGTTACCTGGGAAGTTACACCTCAGAGTTGAGGAGTCTCATCAATTTTAGCTAGAAGGATACACCTCAGAGTTAAAAATCATCTCATAATGCCAAAATCTTTATACATCCTGAATCAACCATCAAGTAACAACTTCGCGTTAAAACCAAACCCGCAGACAGTAGGTAAATTATTCAATTATAAAATTTTAAAAAGCCGCATTTTGATTAAAAAGCAGCTGAAGTCATTCATTCGTATTTGTCTAAATGCATTAAAGAAGTTTTTGAATTTCAAAGGTTTTTTTCTTTTGAAAGGTTTTTTTCTTGAATCGTTGATAATTTTGAATTGTGTTAGTTGAGGAGGTATCATGGTTAACATCGAGGACTTTGAATTGTGTGATGGGAGTTTATATTTCTGGTAATCATCGGAAATAGGTGTGTAAATTCAGTGGAGAATATCCTAATAAGTCGCGTCACGTCCCCGTAGCATTTCCACCTGATGATTTATCTTGGCGTAACCGCAGATAATATCGTAATATAATATTCAAAAGCGTATTTCTCGTGATACTTTGCTATAGGCGTGTCTGGTTGAGTAAAGCGTTCATCCCTGACTTAGATAGTTTTTCTCATATTAGCTCATATTTTTCCCTTTACCCTTAACCCTTCATTAACCCTTCATCATGTCAAAAAGAAGGAATTGGAATGATGACTATGTGTGCTTTGGTTTCACTTGCACAACAGGAAATGATGGCTTGCAAAAACCCCAGTGCATTCTTTGTAGTGTTGTGTTTTCCAACTCAAATCTGAAGCCATCTGAGCTTCAAGAGCACTTCAAGAACAAGCATGGCGGAGCTGATGAAGGACATGATGTTGGGTCATTGAAAATCAAAAGAGCTCATTTTGATTCACAAGAAACTCTTCCAAAATTAGGTTTTGTTTCTGTTGAAAAACCATTACTTCTTGCTTCATACCAAGTGGCATATAAAGTGGCAAATCCAAGAAGTCCCATACAATTGCAGAAGATCACATCAAGCCATGTACACTGGAAATAGCAACAAATATCCTAGGCAAAGAAACAAGAAAAAATTTTTGAACTGGTGCTCCTACCAAATAATGTCATTCACAACCGAATCAGTGATTTGAGTGAAGATATTTTGGTCCAAGTCATCTCAGATGTCAGAGCTAGTCCTCTTAAAATCTCTATTCAGTTGGATGAGTCAACTGATTTCTGCAGTTGTGGTCAACTCATCACATTAGTGAGGTATGTCAATGATGGTGCTGTGAAGGAAGATTTCCTGTTTTGTAAAGATCTAGAAACAAACACAACTGCAAAGGATGTGATGCAGCTAGTGAAAGACTTCTTAGTCGTACATAATTTAGATATCAAAGTCATTGGTTCTGTGTGCACTGATGGGGTACCTGCAATGTTTGGAAATAAATCTGGCTTTTCTGTATTGATGAAAAAGAAGATTCCAGACTTGCAAGTTACCCATTATTTTCTTCATCAGCATGCTTTGGCATCAAAAATATTGCCTTCAAATTTGAAGAAAGTCATTGATACTTGTGTGAAGATCATCAACTGGATCAGGGGGCGTGCTTTGAACCATTGCATCTTTAAATCATTTTGTGGGGATCTGAGAAGTGAGCATTCAGTTTTGCTTTTCCGCACAGAAGTCCGTTGGTTGTCATGAGGACAAGCTTTAACCCGCTTCTTTGAACTGCAGGAAGAAATCAAAGTTTTTCTGGAGAAGTGTGAATGTGATCTGGTTGGGGCAACGGAATCACAGGAATTCGCCCAAATGCTGGCTGACTTAGCTGATATTTTCACTCGTATGAATGACCTGAGTGTTTCCCTTCAAGGAAAAGGGATAAACATATTGAAGGCTTGTGAAAAGTTGAATGCCTTCAAAGAAATGTTACGTCTTTGGCGTCGAAGGATAGAAAGAGGCAGTCTCTCAAATTTTCCTTCACTGGAAGAGATGGTTGATGATGCTGGATCCATAGCTCCTACTGTGTGTGAAGTTGTGGCTCATTTGGAAATGCTGTCAGAATCGTTTGATGGATATTCTGCTACTGGAGACCTGAAGATTTTAGAACAATGGATCATGAATCCATATTCCTACAATTTGGAGAAAATGTCAGATAATGAAGAGCTGAAGGAAGATCTTATTGATTTGCAGACAAATCAAGTTCTTGAAATGCAATTTGAAAGCAAGACTTTGGAGGAGTTTTGGTGTGCAGCACCTGGATATGTTCCCAAGACTTGTTGGAAAAGCACTTTGTGTCCTCATTCCATTTGCAACAACATACTTGCGTGAATCTGGATTCAGTTCTCTTTTGTCAGTCAAGAGAAAATCTAGGAATTGCCTGAATCCACAGGCAGACCTGCGGATCGCAGTCAGCAAGAAAGTTCCACGCTTTGACAAAATCATGAATGAGAAGCAGGAGAAAAGAAGTCATTGAATTTTATGTTCATAGTTGGGACTGATTTTACTGTTTACAATTTTTCTGAATAAATTAGAATCTAATTGCTCAATTTATATTTGCATTTTACGCACTGAGTTAAAAGCTTATTTTAAGTTCAATTTGTTCACCCACAGTATTGTATGTGGTTCAATTTGTGGTTCAAGAATTAGAAATTAGACTTCTTCATCTTCAAATGTGATATTACTTTTGTAGGGGGTGCGAACATTAATCAAACATTTCCTAGGGGTGTGGGGCATAGAAAAGGTTGGGAACCACTGTCTTAGAACATAGAAGACTGTGGGGAGATTTGATAGAGGTATACAAAATTATGAGGGGTATAGACAGGGCAAATGCAAGCAAGCTTTTCCCACTGAGGTTCAGTGGGTCTTCAACCAGAGATCATGGGTTAAGGGTGAAAGGTGAAAAGTTTAAGAGGAACATGAGGGGAAATCAGGGGTTTATGAGAGTGTGGAATGAGCTGCCAGCACAAGTGGTCCATGCAAGCTTGATTTCAATGTTTAAGCAAAGTTTGGATAGGTACATGGATGGTTGGGTGTGGAGGGCTTTGGTCCGGGTCAATGGGAGTAGGCAGTTTAAATGGTTCAGCATAGACTAGATGGGTTTCTGTGCTGTACTCTGACTCTGTGATATAAACAAACCTTTTCTCAGTTTTTTTTCCCTCTTTCCTTTTCCTTGTTTCTTGTTTTCCTCATATTCATCACCAGCCACGCTGTGCCATTTTCTAATTGCTATCACCTGCTAACAAGGCCTAAAGTCTGAAAATCAGGAAACAGCTACTCCATTTCAATCATTTGGTTCTTGAACCAACTGGCAAAACGCTAATCAGTACAGTTTAGTCAAGTCACTTTTATTGTCATTTCGACCATAACTGCTGGCACAGTACACAGTACAAACGAGCCAATGTTTTTCAGGACCATGGTGCTACATGAAACAATACAAAAACTATGCTGAACTACATAAAACAACACAAAAAACACTAGACTACAGACCTACCCAGGACTGCATAAAGTGCACAAAACAGTGTAGGCATTACAATAAATAGTAAACAAGGCAATAGGCACAGTAGAAGGCAGTAAGTTGGTGTCAGTCCAGACTCTGGGTATTGAGGAGTCTGATGACCTGGGGGAAGAAACTGTTACATAGTCTGGTCGTGAGAGCCCCAATGCTTTAGTGTCTTTTCCCAGATGGCAGGAGGGAGAAGAGTTTGTATGAGGGTTGCGTGGGGTCTTCCATAATGCTGTTTAGCGACACAGTGACCACCTTGATCACTGTACACCAAAATGGGCTCTTTTTAATATCACAAACCTTGTACTTCTTCCTCCCCTCCTCCCACCTTCTTACTCCCACTTCTCATCTCCATTTTTTCAGTCCTGATGAAGGGTCTCGGCCTGAAATATGGACTGTACTGTTTTTCACAGATGCTGCCTGGCCTGCTGAATTCCTCCAGCATTTTGTGCTCTTTTTAATATGCTCCAGTTGCAATCATCCTTGTAAACATTGTGTATAATATATGATTAATTTATATTTGAAACACTGCTTAATCTGATGGCATGTTCCTGTGATCCTGCTGCAGGTATGTTTCTCATTGTACTTGTGTACACACCTGTATTAGCACTGGTGGCAAGAAGCTGAAATATCACTTTTGAAGGACACCAACCTGGAAGATGCCAGAAAGAAAGGTGACGGAGCCCGCCACCCACACCTGCCTCTCCTCTTTGCTCATGTCAGCAGGAAAGATGGTGGAGTTGGCCCCGAGACTGTCGTCAGTCACCATCCTCTCCACCACAGTCCCCACCATCAGACTCACCACAGGGAAAGGCCCTGGGGAAGATAAGGAACAGTCAGCTGGGGAATCCAGTGAATGAAAGGCAGCTCAGGGAAAGGGGGAGAAACAGGTCAAATTCTCACCGACTGATATATGTCTTGATGTTCCCAGGAAAAAGTAGGTCAAGATGGGGAAGAAGGCTGCATACAGTCCGTAACCAGCAGGCACTGAGACCAGGAGTGCGTAGGCCAAACCTGAGCAAACAGAGCAGAGACATAACTCGAGGGGAGTACACCCTATCAGCAATGCCGTCATTGTTTGGGGATGGGATGGTCTCCTCCTTAATTCACTGTCACTCTCACTGGGGGACTGGTGGTGTTATGATAAAGGCTATTCCCCCACATGTGACTGACACTTGCCGAGGACTGGCCCATGTAAAGTTCCCTGGGACCATAAAACCATAAGATATAGGAGCAGAAGTAGGCCATTGGGCCCATCAAGTCTGCTCCACCATTCAATCATGGGCTGATCCAATTCTTCTAGTCCTCCCCACCCCCCTACCTTCCCCCCCCATACCCTTTGATGCCCTGGCCAATCAAGAATTTGCCTATCTCCACCTTAAATACACTCAATGAATTGACAAGAAATTCCACAGATTTACCACCCTCTGACTAAAGTAATTTTTCTGCATTTCAGTTCTAAAAGGACGTCCTTCAATCCTGAAGTTGTGCCCTCTTGTCCTAGAATCCCCTACCATGGGAAATAACTTTGCCATATCTAATCTGTAACCTGGGGCAAGACAGCAAGACCTCTCTCACACCTACCCATCAGGCACTGACATGAAGCAGAGGCATAGGTCATCACTGCATAGTTGTTCACACCAGCAGTGCACAGCGGTGTAACACTGGCACCACTCACTAACACTGACTCACATACTCACTACAACTGACACACACACACATTCACTATCATGGACACACTTACTATCATTAACAGTGACACACACTCTAACACTGACTGACACACTCATTGATGGTCAAACTCTCACTAAGAGTGATGCACTCACTAACAGTAACACACTCACTATCACTAATAGTGACACATTAACATTGACACACTCACCAACAGTAACACACAAACTCAAGGTGACGCATTCACTCCACATTCCACCATTTTCTGAACATTTCAGATCACTGTTGGTTGATACCAGAAAATCTCGTCATCTGCAAGACATATCTAATTTTGCCATCAACATTCAATTTTGTTACGTGAATCTTCACTGAATTACTTTCCCCAGAAGCACATTACAATATATAATGAACTGGATAACCTCCTCAAAGAGTCAAGCTAACTGGTGAATGAGAAGCAGATTTTGTCCTTGTGTTGGGAGATAGGCTGAGTGCCTGCGGGAGGGCTGGCACCAGGAATAGAATTGCTTGCGTTATCTTGCATATAATCCTCTTCACATTCTCCTATAAATATTTGAAGGTGTACTCTTATCAGATTATCTTTATTACCCTCATCTTCTATCCTGTGGTTTGATGCTTTTTATGAATTGATGTGATCTTTGAAACCTTGATATGGAGATAACAAGCAGGTAATTGTGTCAAGCAAGCAAGGCCAAGCTGAATCAATCCGTGATATCTATTTATAAACTGTGTTGTTAGACTTCCTTATCTTTCTCAACTGATTTGAAATACAGACATGGATTTTGGAACAAAGTATCATTTCCAAGAAGAAATATCATTAAAATTATTCCACAAGAAGACCAGTAAACTAGAAATAGCACAGAGAAGGTACACAAAGGTTGCCAGATCTGAGAAGTTTGTATTATAGGGAGAGTTGGGACAAGCAAGGAATGTATTCCTAGGGGCACAGGCAGGGACAATACAGGTAGTCATCTTCTCAGGACATATGTTTAGGTGAGAGATGAAAGAGTTAAAAAGACCCACCAAGGGCAACTTCTCCTGCAGAGAGCGATGGGATGTGGAATGAGGAAAATGGCAGAGGTGGTTAGATTAGCAATTTTCAAAAGGCCCTTGTACAGATACATGGATTGGAAAGGTTTAGAGGGTTAGAGTTATGCGATATGGGCCAAACGTGGGCAAATGAAACTAAGCTTGCTAGGCACCTTTACTGGGATGAAGGGCTTGTTCCCCATGCTGTATAACTGAGTCTGTTTGCTGAGCCAGTAGGGATGGTACCTTGTAGAACAGAGACGAGACCTGTGCTGAGCCCAGACACAATGTCACTGATGAGCCATTCCTTCACGTTGTAGGCTGGCAGCCAGGAGACAATTGGGAACAGACTGAGGCAGATCCTCTTTGCCTTTGCGGTGGAGCATCTGAAAGAGAGAACAGTTGAGTGTCTGGGAGCAGGAGATGCATCTCTTCAGGATCTCCACCTCCCACTCCCATCCCCACCTGCCAAAGACACTGCAATTAGACATCCATCTTCTGTTTCCTGCTGGGGATACACCCTCAATCCACTGAGTCCCAGCCATCCCTGTGCCCCATCACTCCTGACTGCCATCAAAAAGAGAGGCAAGAATGGATATTGGACCACTGGAAAATAACGCTGGAGAGGTAGTAATGAAGGACAAGGAAATGGACAATGATCTGAGTAAGTACCTGCAACAATCTTCACTGTGGAATACACTAGCAGTATGGTGAAAGTTCCAGGTGTCAGGAAGCATGAAGAGTGTGAAGTTACCATAACTAGAGACAAGGTGGACCAGATGGTATACACCTCAGGGATCTGAAAGAGGTGGCTGAAGCTATTGTGGAGGCATCAGTAATTATCTTTGAAAAATCACTAGATTCTGGAATGATTCCAGAAGACTTGAAAATTGCAAATGTCACTCCACTCTTCAGGAAAGGAGAGAGGCAGAAGAAAAGGAAGTATAGGCCAGTTAGTCTGACCTCAGTGGTGGGGAAGATGTTGGAGTCGATTATTAAGGATGAGATCTCAGGGTACTTGGACACCCATGATAAAATAGACCACAGTCAGCATGGTTTCCTCAAGGAAAAATCTTAACTGACAAATCTGTTGGAAATAACCAACAGGATAGACAAGGGAGAATTGGTTGATGTTGTAACACTCTCACTGGTCTCTTAAATAAACCTGGCTCATTAACTAATTCTGCTAACAGCCACATGACTCAACAATGAGAAGGCCACCATTCAAACAGTGAACAGGAAAAGAAAAGAAAATTAAAAGTGCCCATTACAGTTAGATGAGTCCAATGTGCACATAAACATTGGAGCTCATTTCCTGGAGTAGTTGGGTGTATTACTTTACTCATGCACTTAACCAATGTTCTGAGTGAAAGACTCCAGTCACAGTACGAACGTCCCTCGAAGACCATCTTGAACAAACTAGCTGACTCAGGACTATTGGCACTTTGTCCTTAAACCATCCGTCTGCAGAAGCACCTCTTACAACGGGGACTCTCCTCCAAGCAGCATTCTGCATCATCCCTTGTGCCTGGCTCCACAGCTTCACCGAGAAAGCCCGAACCAAACTACTGTCCTTCACAAATCTGATCTGGCCCAGCCCTCTCAAATCTTTCCTTGCAGCCCACTGGGCAGGAAGTACCAAAACAACCTGATTGGCTGACACAACATTCCTAAGTTGAATAACATGGCTTCTTCCACAGCCTTCCACATCCAGACATTTCAGTGCTGGTCAAGTAACACTGCTTCCCTGCTCTCTCCAGGTGTTTCATGTAGTGCTGAGTTTGCAAGAGACTGCCCTCACATCTCCTCTAATTCTGCTATCCTTTACCAGAAATTTCTGTCCCCACTTTTTCCTTTAAGGGGGTAGGGTTTCATGCAGTCTCCTCTATCTATACCCCCCATATTATTACATACCCCAATCACATCCGCTCTTAAACTCCTCTGGTCCAGGGACAGCAAAGCCAGCCTGTCCATAATTGAAACACTCTATCCCTGGAGCTGGAAAGGCAAACTGTTCATATTTCTGTGTCAGACTGGGACCAGTCACGAAGTGATCAGCGTTTTGCAGGGCCTTGGACTGGTGTCATCATTCACACAGCAATGAGAAGTTTGAGCTCAGTCCAGTTCCCGGGCCCCTGTGATGCTGGAATGGGAAGACCCTCACACACTGAACATAGTGTTCTGGATACTCCGTGGCGGATTCGCCATTCACAGCACTCACCTGAAGTAGATCTTCACATGATCCAGGGTGGTTTTGTGATACCTCTCAACTGGCTGGTGCTGAGCTTTGAAATCAACCTCCGAGAAGGCAGAGCGGGCTACCACGTATTGCAGTTTCCCAGAGCTCATGGTCCTGCGTCCTGCAATGGGTTCGATGACCATTGCCCCTCTTCACCACCTCCAGTGATTGTCCTGGGAGTGAACAAAGTACTGGGTCAGGTGACATGAGGAAGTTGGCAAGAAAGCCCAACTCATGTCCACCAAATAAACAGTTGACATAATTCAAAACGAGGTTTCGGTGCTGCCCTGGGTGAGCAAGACTTCAATTTTTTACTGTTATGTACAATGTGAACATCACTCTGATGACATCCCTCTGGCCACCACTGATGCTACAGAACAAGTCCGATGTTCACTAACTGTTCTTGCCAAGGTGGGGTGTAGAGTCAGCTCCCTCCTGGGGAAGCAGCTGCAGGATTTAGAGATGATGACGGTAAACGTTAGCTGCCACAATGGGTCTGAGCCTGAGAATCACAGATTTCTTGTTGCAGCCACTCTGTGAACAGAGGTGGACGTTGTGTTTGTGTAAGTGAGTCCAGAGAGCAGCTTGTCATAATTACTCAAAACTCCAGAAGAAGGACATATCCCCTTTTTGTTCTCATTGACTTCCTTGTCCTAAAAATCTCAGTGGAGAGCCAAGGTCATAGGTTTAGGGTGAGGAGGAAAGATTTGGGGGGGTGGGGTAACATTTTCACACAGCAGGTGGTGAGTATATGGAACAAGAAGTGGTTGAGGCAACTACGGAAGGATCATTTCAGAAGCACTTAGATAGGTTGGACATGGCATAGAGGATATGGGACAAATGCAAACGATTGAACTAGCTGAGTAGGCACAATGGCAAGCAAGGACTGGTTGGGCCAAAGGCCCGTATATCTGAGCTGTATTGTTTGATGATTCTATGACTTCAGGTTCCTTCACCCACGGAATCCATACCAACCATCAACCCCCACTTACACTAGTGCCTCATTAATCCCATTTTACTCCCCCTATTTCCATCAACTCCCCCTTGTTTCTACTGTTAGAAACATGAGGGTTAACTTACATGGTCACAGGGAGAAAGTACAAACACCACACAGACAGTCAAACCAACATGAGACTAATGCTATGAATAGCAGGGCGATGGAGAGTTTAATCAAACAGAGAGCAAGTGCAGAGTTTGTTGAAATCAGCATCACAGATCGACAAGTTGCTGAAAAAGGGTAATTAGCACACTGGCCTCTGTCAGTCAGGGCACTAAATACAGGAGCTGGGACATTAAATTTAAGTTCAGCTTTGTTGTCATCCGAGTGTACATATGTACAGCCAAATGAAACAACATTCCTCTGGACAATGGTACGCCCATGAAACATACAGCACAGTTGGAAGTGTCCGCAGTGTTCAGTGCAGGTAAACAGTAAACAGCTTGCTACCCTGCAGCTGAGACCCTGGTGGTGGCAGGGATGTTCATTAGTCTCACAGCCTGGGCAAAGAAGCTGTTACCCAGTCTGACAACAGTCCAGTCCTAGTCCTGATGCTCCTGTACCTCCTTTTTGATGGCAATAGGTTTAAGAGATTGAGAGCCACAGCGCTTCAAGCCCTTTGTATACAAGATATGCATGTTACAGTTGTTTAAGTCACTGGTGAGGCTACGCTTGGAGTACTGTATACAGTTCTGGTTACCTTGTTATAGGAAATCTGTTGTTAAACTGGAAAGATTGCAGAAAAGATTTACAAGGGAGGACTGGATTTCTTTGGAGAGGTTGGCAAGGCTCCTTGAAGCTTAGGAGAATGAGAGGCATCCTTACAGAAATGTTAAAATGTTGGGAGTGGTTTAAACTAATATGGTGGGGGGGGGGGGGATGGGAACCAGGATGACAGAGCTGAGGATGAGCCAGCAGGTTTACAAGTAGATGCTGGGTATAACATGGATGTAAAGAAGGGCAAGCCAATGATTGGATACAAATGCAGGTAGAGCAAAGAGTTAAATTGTTTCACAGAGGCAAAATTCAAAAGGGCAAAGAATGCAGGACTAAAGGTGTTTGTATTTAAAGGCATGTAGCATTCAGAATAAGGTGGACAAACTCATGGCGCAATTGGAGATTGTTTGGTATGATGTATCACTGAGTCGTGGCTGATAGGAGGCCATAGTAGGGAGCTTAACGTCAAAGGATATACTTTGTATTGAAAGGACAGGCAGGAAGCCATAAGCAGTGGTGAGGCTCTGTTGGTAAGAGATGGAATTACAACTTTAGAAAGAGGTGACATAGTTTCAGTGAAACTCTGATCTTTCTGAGTGGAGTTAAGAAACTGCAAGGGTAAAAAACCCATTATGGAAATACATATAGGCCTCCAAATAGTAGCCAAGATGTGGGGTTGAGATTGCAAAGGGAGCTGGAAAGGTGCATTTAATAAGGGTAATGTCACAATTGTAATGGGGGACTTCAATATGCAATGGGATTGGGAAAATCAAGTTAGTATCATATCACAAGGCTTTGTTGAATGCCTATGAGATAGCTTTTTAGAGCAACTTGTGCTTGAACCTATTTGGGAAAAGGATATCCTAGATCGGGTGTTGTGTAACAACCCAGATCTTATTAGGAAGCTTAATATAAAGGAACCCTTAGGAGATAGTGATCATAATATGATTGAATTCACACTGCAATTTGAGAGGAGAAGCATAACTCACGTGTATCAGTATCACAATGAAATAAAGAGAATTACAGAGGCTTGAGAGTAGAGCTTGCCATTTGGATTGGAGGAGGATACTGGCCGGGCTATCAGCAGAGCAGAGATGGCTGAAGTTTATGGGAATAGTTCACAAGGCGCAGGATAGGTAAATCCCACAGAAGAAGAAGTTCTCAAATGGCAGGTATGGCAAATGTGACTGACAAGGGAAGTTAAGGACAGCATAAAAGCCAAAGAAAAGGTATATAAGGTGGCAAAAGTGAGTTTAAAGTTGGATGATTGGGAAGCTTTTAAAATCTAACAAAAAGCAACTAAAAAGCTATAAAAAGGGAAAAAATGAAATATGAGGCAGACTAGCCAATAATATAAAGCAGGATACCAAAAGATTTTCAGTTATATAAAGAGTTAAAGGGAGGTGAGAGTTGATATTGGACCACCGGGAAATTACGCTGGTGAGGTAGTAATGGGGTCAAAGAAATGGCAGATGAACTTAGTAAGTACTTTGTATCAGTCTTCACTGTGGAAGGCACCAGCTGTGTGCCAGAGGTCTGTGAGTGTCAGGGAGCAGGAGTGAGTGCCATTGCTATTACAAAGGAAAAAGTGCAAGGCAAGCTCAAAGATGGATAAGTCACCTGGACCAGATGAACTACATCCCAGAGGCTTGAGAGAGATAATAGATGCATTGGTCATGATCTTTCAAGAAATCACTTGATTCCGACATGGTCCCAGAGGACTGGAAGAGTGCAAATGTCGCTCCACTCTTTAAGAAGGGAGGAAAGCAAAGGAAAGGAAATTATAGGCCAGTTAGTCTAACCTCAGTGGTTGGGAAAGTGTTGAAGTCCATTACTAAGGATGAGGTTTTGGAGTATTTGGAGACTAATGATAAACTAAGTTAAAGTCAGCATGGTTTCTGTAAGGGAAACCTTGCCTGACAAATCTCTCAGAATTCTTCAAGGAAGTAACAAGCAAGGTGGACAAAGGAGAGGAAGTGAATGTTATTTCCTTAGATTTTTAGAAGGCATTTGATAAAGTGCCATGCAAGAGGCTGCTTAACAAGATAAAATTCTGTGGTGTTGCGATAAAGATACTGGCATGGATAGAGGAATGGCTGACACAGGATATAGTGAGTGGGAATAAAGGTTTTCATGCCACTGGGTTGCCATAGTGACACTTACACTGCTGACCTCACCTGGAAGCTGGTTTTATCTGGTTGATCTCCCACATTGTTGGGAGAGCTGTTTTGCACAGTATAGCCACGTAGAAACAGCTCAAGAAAACTCCATCTCTGTAGAGAGCTCTACAAATCAGCAAATGGGGTGCAAATTTTGGGAATTGGGAGAGGAAATTGTATTGTGAGTTGGGCAAGGAAAATACATTCAATGGGTGGGGAAATTAGAGCAAAGTGAGTGTGAATATTGGGTTTGATGTATTGGGCTATGGAAGGAGGAAAGATCAGCATTTGATAAGGGCATAGTTTATGGAGTAGGTTGGAAAAGGGGGAAGGAGAATAGGGAGGAATGGAAGAGCATGGAGAGGTGAAGGAGAGGAAGACAGAAAGAGGGAAGGAAAGAGAAAGGGAAAAAAGAGAGGGGAGAGGGAAAGATAGAAGACAGAAGGAGAGTGGGAAAGGAGAGAAAAGAGGGGAGAGTGATAGGAGAGAGAAGTGGGAGAGAGGGGGACAAGAAAGGGAGAGGAAGATCAGTGGAGAACCAGGTAGAGTGTTGCAGAGAATGGAGAAAACCTATGATAAAGAACCTCCTTCTAACTTGTGATAGCATCAAAAACTTGAACCCATTCCTAACCCAAGGAACACAAGAAGAGACCATTCGATCCACCAATCCTGCCTCACCATTCAGTACGATCATGATTGAACTTTTCCAGATCTCATCTCTCTCCTTTCACAATTCTTCACTGTCATCAGTCCTTTTTAAAAATATCCATCTCCTCCTCAAACACTCCCAGTGATGCAGCTCTACACCTCTGGGAGAGAAAAATCTAGATATTCACCACTCTCTACACAGAGAAGTCCCTGTGTTCTAAATCACCACTCATTGAAATTGAAGCAGCATCTTCACATTTGAGACTCTGCCACTCTGTCACATCCCTTTAGATTCTTTACTCTCTCAATAAGTTTACCCATCATTTTCCTCAACTCCAGACACAGAGACAGATCCAGCTTCTATAGATGGTGGTTAAACGCTCTCATTGAAGGAAGTGGACAAGTGAGTCTCTTCTGGACTACGTCTAATGTAATACTGTATATCCTTCCTTAACAACAGTAATAATACTTCCCTTAAAGCTCAACAGACCAGTTTCCTTCCTCACCACTTGCTGCACAAGCCTTGTCTAACGTAATATACAAAAATACCTGTGAACTTCACTCATCTGTAGTCTCCCTCCGTTTATGATAAAATCCACCTGTTGACTACACTTACAGAGGTGTATGGCCTCGCACACTTCAGAGTCATCGAGATGTACATCACGAAGGAAGTTCCCTCAGTCCATACTTGTCCGTCTGACCAACATGTAGGTATTTTCAAGCTAATCCCATTACCCAGAACTTAGCCCATATCCCTTTCAATTCTTGTCATTCTTTAATGGTCCACATACTTAAATGTATCCAATATACCTAATTCAACCACATCCTTTGGCATATGGTTCTGTACACCTACAGTATCACCTGCTGTGTAAAAACATTGCCCCTCACGCCTTTCTCTCCTAACCTTAAAGCTATATCCTCTAGTTTTCAATTCCTCAGTCCACTATTTATATCCCTTGTGATTTTACATAAGATCAGCCCTCTATACTCCAGGGAGTATAGGACCAGCCTATCTAACCTCTGCCTGTAATTCAGTCCCTCGAGTCCAGGCAACATCCTGGTAAATCTTCCCAGTTTAACCGCATCCTCCTTACAACCCGGTGACCAAACTGAACACAACACGTGTGTACTTACTAATGTCTTGTACATTTGTAATATAAACTCCCAATTTCTCTATTCATTGCCCTGACAGATGAAGGCCAATCTGCAAGAAGCCTTTTTGTCTTCCTTTGACTTCATTTTAACGGAACTGTGCATCTATACTCCAAGGTCCCTCTAACCCATGGCATTCCATTCAAAAGTCCTACCTTGATTTGTACTGCCAAAGTGTAATGCTTTACACTTAACTGAATTAAATTTAATTCACCATTTTTCAGCCCAGCTACCCAGCTGATTATGATCCCACTCCAATTCTTAATATTCCTCTTCAATGTCAATGACATCACCTGTTATAGAGTTATCTGCAGACTTACTAACTCCCAATACTCTCATCCAAATCATTAATATAGACAAACAACTGGACCTAGCAGCAATCCCCAGGCACAACCACTAGTCACAGACCTCCAATCTGAGAAGCATCCTTCCATCATCACGATCTGTTCCTACAATCCAGACAATTTTATTTCCAGTTTGCTAACTCTTCTCAGATTCCATGCAATTGAACCTTCTAGAGCAGCCTTTCACACGGAACCTTATCAAAAGCCTTGCTCAAATCCATACATACTATATCTACCCTGTTCTGTTCCCCTCATCACTTCATCAAAGTTCAAGCAAATTTAAAAGACAAGGTCTCCCATTCAAGAAGCTGTGCTGCTACCCGAATCAACCCCTACCTTTCCAAATGTAAGTGTATCTTATCACTCAGACATTTTCCAGCACCTTCCCTACCACAGATGTTATGGTAACAGGTTTGTAATTTGCAGATCTATCCTTACTGCCTGTCTTAAATAGTTTTCAATATTAAATTCCACTTAGAACCATCCTCATTTCTGTCAGTTCTATTAACACTGTGAAACAGATGAGGCTGCAGATGATAGAATCCAGAGCATAAAACAAACTGCTGGAAGAACACAATGGGCCAGTCAGCATCTGTGGAGGCAGAAGGGTGATTAACATTGAAGAAATGAAACATCAAAACATCAGCTATCTCCCTGTCTTTGCAGGGCTGCTCAGCTGCTTGAGTTTCTCAAGCAATTTGTTTTCTTTCTCTCTATATAAACCCCATCTTTTGATTTAAGGGCATCTTTAGTTTCTCAGGTCAGTCATAGATAAATCACACCTCCTTTTGGGGTTTTGTGCCTGAAAAGAATTTCTATGTTTTTGACAAACATGTATTATTGCTGGTATCTGCCTGTGCTTCATTATCGTCTTTGCCAGCCAACCACATCACCCGTCCTCTACTACCTTCAGAGCTTCTGCAGTCATGTGGCACAGAAACTGGTCATACATCCAAACTTGTCTTTGCTAACCAAGTTATCCATTTGAGTTGCCCATTTTCCTACCATTAGCCCATATCCTCTCTAAGCCTTTAAGCTATCTAAGCCTTTCCTCTCTAAATGTCTTTTAAATGCAGTAATTGTACCCACCTCTACCACTTCCTCTGACGAAACCACTACCCTCCATGTGAAAACCCTTTTCTTCCTCACGTTAAACCTTGTTTTAGACTTCCATGTCCTGGGAAAAGGATTGCAGCTGTCCAGTTTTTCTCAATCCCTCATGATCTAATAAACCTAAATGAGGACAACCCTATGTTGCAGGAAAAGAACAGTCCACCTATCCATTCTTTCCTTATAACTCAAGCCCTTCAATCCTGGTATCATCCCTGTGAACCTTCTCTGAACCTTGTCATTCTCAATGGCATCCCACCGCCCTTATACCCAGGTCAACAGAACTGAGCAGAATCAAGTGTGATCTCACCAACCTCCTGTACAGGTTTACCTGACATCCCAATGCCCCGGATCTCTTTGCTCCACAGCTCTCTTCAAGCCCTGCCATTTTCTGGTTGAACTTTTCAAGGGGCAACCCTTGAAAAATTTAACACTTATCTGTTAAATTCCATCTGCCATTCATCAGAGCACTCCCCAGAAATGCTGGGATTGGCTTTGGAGTTGGTTTATTATTGTCACAGTGACAAGCAATTCTGGTGCAAACTTAGATAGCCCTCTTCACTGTTCACTAATTCTGGAAACTTATTAACATCATTGACAACCATATCATCCAGATCATTAACATAGGTGACCCCAGCACCGATCTCTGGGGCACACCACTGGTTAGAAGGCTCCAATCTGACTAACACCCTGTACTACCACCATCCATCCATCAAAATTGTGTCTAACTGCTAACACCCCCTGTATCCCACGTGATCTAACTCGGTCAAGCCTCCCAAGCTGTTAAGCACATGTCTGGCTTTAGTCCCATCAATGAGTCCACTACCTTGTCCTGCGCTAGCAATCATGGCAAGTTCCTCTCTGCTAGCAACCCTGTTCTGATAGTAATGTCTTCAGAGAGCTGGACTGCAGTGGTGACACCCTGATGCTGCTAATATCAGATCCTCCCCTAGCAGGGTTCTATAACCCGGGGATTCTGAGAGTATGAGTCTCACATCCACCCCATCTCAGGAACACGCTCCATTATATCATTTCTTCCCCTAATACAGGTACTTAAACCCACAACATTAGCAAGGGGTGGGGGTCTTGTGATTACTAACAAGAAACAATGAGTGCTAAAGCAGGACATTTACTCTGAGTATGGGAAGGATTGGTCTAGTCCACTCCTCAGGCAGGATATGGAGACCTCAGTGATTTAGGGAGCCACCTCAGTGGGTCCAGAGTCAGACTGTGTATTGCCGGCTGTTTGCCTTGGAGCACAGAAGGTTGGGAAGAGATCTAGGCAGATCCTAGTGGCTCTATACAGGATGAGGAAAGAGACCTGCCCCAGCACTGGGAGCCACTGTTCCCTCTAAGCTGAGCGGGTGTGTAGCCATGCTGAACTGAAATGGTCCTGTACACAAAGCCTTAGTTTGGGTACAACTGGAATTAAGTACAATGTTATTGCTAAAGAGCCGTGCACTTTTCAGACTGTGTAAATTTTCCTGCTCGGAGCAATGGTTTGACCACACTGCTATAAAAAAATTAGAGCACATTAGAGCATTGCTGTGAGCACAAAGCTGGAGGATCTAACCATCGGGTCCATGTATAGACACAGCTATCGACATTACAGTGGATAAAAGCTGACACAGGATTCCACTCAGGAGACAATTTGAGATGTACTCACAAAACTCTGCAGTTCTTCAAGTGAAAAATAACAGCCAAGGCATTTTGCAGAATGTAACAAGGATCTTACCTGCACTTTTACCTTCTCTGTGGACCGCACTTGCCAATATACAGCTACACTTTTACTCAACATGGATTGAACTCTTTTATACAATCTAGCCACAACCATTTTCATTGCCATGTTAATAATTAAGCATAACCAGATTTTGATTGAGATTGACAATCCTTCAAGGTCTGAGAAAGGGAGGGAGGAAGCTTGCCTTGCCCATCATTGAACAATTCTTTGGGAACAGCCATTGTTTTTATGGCAAAATGAGATAAAGTAAACAGAGATGATGAAATCGTTTGATTGGACAACAGAGAGAAGGAAAGATAAATAAGATAGTGAATGAGGAAAAGGTGAATCAGCAACTCTTATCAGAAGCACATTTAGAACCTTGCTGATAAGGGGAGGATTGTTATTCTTAGTTTCAAAATTGCCCCATTCTTTCAGTCAATGTTCCAATGAGCAGTGTTAAGTGTCAGATCATGGCCAACACTCAGTGGCCATTATCAAGTCAATGAACCGCACTTGAGCCCAAAACAATCACAAGGCCCTGTCTACCAAGTGTTAAAAACTGGCAAACATCCCCCAATGTTATTTCATGAATTTGTGGTTGCTAAAGAAAATTTTTGAGGCATTTTGGGATTTGAAGTAGTAAACTGAAAGGTCCAGACGGTGCAACTATATTTTCTGGAGCTTTGCAAAGAGTATTCTAATATTGTTGATCTCTTAGCAATTTTTGGAAATGCAAATGCTTGGAGAAATATTATTGCTGAAAGAATATATCTAAGACTTCAGAATAACCTGATTGAAGCCCATTTGCTGGTCCATCATGGAGAACAGAGAGGGAGCTGCAGCCTCAGGCTTTCGGGTAAGGTTGACCTTGTGAAGTTTTCAGCAAAGTCTGAAACGTTCTGCTCTTCAGTTGCCTTCAGAATTCCAAGATCAGCTATCAATGACCTGAACAGAGCAAGACATAAAAATTATATGTTACAAAAATAAATAAACAGTGCAAAAGAGGAATAATGAGACAGTGTTTGTGGGTTCATGGACCATTCACAAATCTGATAACAGTGGAGAGAAGCTGTTTCCATCTGTTTCCAACACCCCTTTTTGGAACCATATTCAACAGCCATTGAAAATAGAGGGCAGTAGTGGAGGGGAGTGATTCTAACTGGAGGTCTTTAGCCATGAGTGTTCTGCAGGCTTCAGGGCTGGGATTGCTGTTGTTTTTGATTTATGGAGTTGATGTGGATGAAAATGTAGAGGGCTTGTTGGTCTATAGGAGCCTGTTGCCCTGCTGTGTCTCTAAATAAATGAAATTGTTTAAAAATACAGATGGGTGATTATAGATGACTTGATAAAGGCCACTTTGTGGGAACCATTGCAACATTTTTATATGGATGGGGGAAGTGCACAATGAATATTTTTCTTGCTTTAACTATGGAGAAGGACTTAAAGACCTTGGAATCTGAGTTAGTTAATGAGGAGGTCTCGAAGACAGACCACAATACAAAAACGGAGATGCTGGAAGTATTAAACCATAAGAGGGTAGATAAATCTGCAGGGCATGATCAGGTATATCCAAAAATGCAGCGGAAAGAAAATGTGGGAGTCAATAGACAATAGGTGCAGAAGTAGACCATTCGGCCCCTCGAGTCTGCACCGCCATTCTGATTCATGGCTGATCATTCACTATCAATACCCAGTCCCTGCCTTGTCCCCATATCCCTTGATTCCCCTATCCATCAGATATCTATCTAGCTCCTTCTTGAAAGCATCCAGAGAATTGGCCTCCACCGTCTTCCGAGGCAGTGCATTCCACACCTCCACAACTCTCTGGGAGAAGAAGCTCTTCCTCAACTCTGTTTTAAATAACTGACCTCTTATTCTCAATCCATGCCCTCTGGTACTGGACTCTCCCAACACCTGGAACATATTTCCTGCCTCAATCCTATCAAATCCTTTAATTATCTTAAACGTTTCAATCAGATCCCCTCTCAATCTCCTCAATTCCAGCGAGTACAAGCCCAATCTCTCCAATCTCTCTGCGTAAGACAGCCCTGCCATCCCAGGAATCAACCTAGTGAATCTACGCTGCACTTCCTCAATTGCCAGAATGTCCTTCCTTAAACCTGGAGACTAAAACTGTACACAATATTCCAGGTGTGGTCTCACCAGGGCCCTGTACAAATGCAAAAGGACATCCTTGCTCTTGTACTCAATTCCCCTTGTAACAAAGGCCAACATTCCATTTGCCCTCTTCAATGCCTGTTGCACTTGCTCATTCACCTTCATTGACTGGTGAACTAGGACTCCTAGGTTTCTTTGCATTTCTCCCTTACCTAACTCTACACCATTCAGACAATACTCTGCCCTCTTGTTCCTGCTTCCAAAGTGGATAACTTCACATTTATTCACATTGAATGACATCTGCCAAGTATCTGCCCACTCACCCAGCCTATCCAAGTCTCCCTGTATTCTCCTAACGTCCTCTTCGCATGTCACACTGCCACCCAGTTTAGTATCGTCAGCAAACTTGCTGATATAGTTTTCAATGCCCTCATCTAAATCATTGACATAAATCGTAAAGAGCTGTGGTCCCAATACAGAGCCCTGTGGTACCCCACTAGTCACCTCCAGCCAGTCCGAGAAACACCCATTCACTGCTACCCTTTGCTTTCTATCTGCCAACCAGTTTTCTATCCATGTTGAAACCCTGTCCCCAATGCCATGAGCTCTGATTTTACTCACCAATCTCCTATGTGGCACCTTATCGAATGCCTTCTGAAAATCTAGGTACACAACATCCACTGGCTTGCCCTCATCTAACATCCTTGTTACACCCTCAAAAAACTCCAACAGATTAGTCAAGCATGATTTGCCCTTGGTAAATCCATGCTGGCTCGGCCTAATCCTATTTCTGCCATCAAGATGTGCCACTATTTCGTCCTTAATAATGGACTCCAGCATCTTCCCCACGACTGACGTTAGGCTAACAGGGCGATAGTTCTACGTTTTCTCCTTCCCTCCCTTCTTGAAAAGTGGGATAACATTAGCCACTCTCCAATCTTCAGGAACTGATCCTGAATCTAAGGAACATTGGAAAATGATTACCAATGCATCCGCAATTTCCTGAGCCACCTCTTTTAGAACCCTTGGATGCAGACCATCTGGACCCGGGGATTTATTAGCCTTCAGTCCTACCAGTCTACTCATCACAGTTTCTTTCCTAATGTCAATCTGTCTCAATTCCTCTGATATCTTATGACCCTGGCCCATCCATACATTTGGGAGATTGCTTGTGTCCTCCCTGGTGAAGACAGATCTAAAGTACGCATTAAATTCTATTGCCATTTCCCTGTTTCCCATAACAATTTCTCCCAATTCATTCTTCAAGGGGCCAACATTGTTCTTAACTATCTTCTTTCTCTTCACATAGCTAAAAAAGCTTTTGCTATCCCCTTTTATATTCCTGGCTAGACTGAGCTCATACCTGATTTTTTCTCTCCGTATTGCTTTTTTAGTTAAGATCTGCTGCTCCTTAAAACTTTCCCAATCATCTGTATTCCCACTCATCTTAGCCCTGTCATACTTTTTCTTTAATGCTATACAATCTCTGACTTTCTTTGTCAACCACTGTGGCCCCTTCCCCCTCTTTGAATCCTTCCTTCTCATTGGAATGAACTGCTTTTGCATCTTTTGTATTATGCCCAAGAATATCTGCCACTGCTGATCCACTGTCTTTCCTGCCAGGGCATCCGCCCATTTAACTTTGGCCAGCTCTTCCCTCATGGCTCCGTAGTCTCCTTTATTTAATTGCAACACTGACACCTCTGATCTACCCTTATCCCTCTCAAATTGTAGATAAAAACATCATGTTATGATCACTACTTCCTAATGGCTCCTTTACTTCAAGATCACTTATCAATTCCTGTTCATTACACATCACCAAGTCCAAAATAGCCTCGTTCCTGGTTGGCTCAAGCACAAGCTGTTCCAAAAATACATCCCTTAGACACTCCACAAACTCCCTATCCTGGGGTCCAGCACCTACCTGATTCTCCCAGTTCACCTGCATATTGAAATCTCCCATAACGACTGCATTACCTTTAGCACATGCCATTGTTAACTCCCTAATCAACGTACCCAATATCCACGCTACTGTTTGGGGGCCTGTACACAACACCCATTAGGGTCTTTTTACCCTTACTGTTCCTCAGCTTAATCCACACAGACTCTACTTCCCCTGTTCCCAAGTCACCTCTTGCTAAGGACTGAATCTCATTCCTCACCAACAGGGCCACCCCACCCCCTCTTCCCATATTTCTGTCTCTACGATAGCACGTATACCCTGGTACACTCAATTCCCAGGCCTGATCCCCTTGCAGCCATGTCTCTGTTATCCCAACAATATCGTAGTTCCCCATTTTCATCTGAGCTTCAAGCTCATCTGTCTTATTTCTGACTCTACGCGCATTCAAGTATAGAACTCTTAGCCCATTCCTCCTCTCTTTGCTTAAAACACTGTCTACTGTACCTAACCCAGCTCCTTGAACTTCCATCGGGCTAATTGCACCCTGAATTTTGATGACCTTCTCAAGATCACCCAAACCTTCTACACATTTAACCCCATGCTCCTTCTGACCAACCCTCTGGATCTGGATCCCTGCCCCCTGCACATCTAGTTTAAACCCCCCCGAGCAGCACTGGCAAACACTCCTGCAAGAATGTTAGTACCCCTCCGGTTCAGATGTAGACCGTCCCTTCGAAACAGATCCCAATGTCCCTGGAACAAAGACCAATTATCCAAAAACCTGAACCCTTCCTTCCTGCACCATGCTCTCAGCCTCGTATTAATGTGCATAATCATTCTATTCTTCGCCTCACTCGCACGTGGCACAGGTAGCAATCCCGAGATCGTCACCCTGGAGGTCCTGCCTTTCAGCTTCACTCCTAACTCCCTGAACTCCCTGAAGCAGGACCCCCTCACTCACCTTACCTACATCGTTGGTCCCTACATGGACCACTACATCTGGGTTCATGCCCTCATTCTCAAGAATAGCCTGCACCCGATCTGAGATGTCCCGGACCCTGGCACCAGGGAGGCAACATACCATCCGAGACTCCCGATCTGCCCCACAAAATCTCCTATCTGCCCCCTAACTATAGAATCCCCTAAAACTATCGCTCTCTTCTCTTCCCTCCTCCCCTTTCTAGTTGAGGGTTCAACCTCTGTGCCAGAGGCAGGACCACTACAACTCATTCCTGGTAGGTCATCCCCATCAACAGTATCCAGTACGGTATACTTATTGTTAATGGGAATGGCCGCAGGGGTGCTCTACTCTCTCTGCCTGCTCCCCCTGCCTCTCTGGACCGTCACCCATCTGCCTACTTCTTGGTTTTTTGGTGTGACTTCTGCCTCCCGAACGATCCGTAGTTCATCCAGCTCCAGCTCCAACTCCCTAACTCGGGCTGATAGGAGCTGCAGCTGGACGCACCTCTTGCAGGTGTGGTCATGAGGGACAACTGTGTTGACCCTGACTTCCCACATACTGCATACTGAGCACACCGCTGCTCTGACTGTCTCTCCCATACCTGAACTGAATTAATAGAATAAGTCTAAAAAGCAACTAGCGACCTTACCTTCTTCCCCTCAGCGAGCAATCACACAGGCTTACCGAAGTCCCCTTACGCCGAAGCCCACTTAGCCAAAGCCCAGGACTCTGCTTCCACGGACTCCACTGCCCGCTCTGAAAAGAAGTCCTGCCTTTAAAAAGAGTCCTGGTAGAAATATCGGAATCGGAATCAGATTCAGGTTTATTATCACTGGCATGTGACATGAAATTTGTTAATTTAGCAGCAGCAGTTCAATGCAATAGATAATCAAGCGGAGGAAAAAAAAATAATAATAAATAAAATTTTAAAATAATAAACAAGTAAACAATTATGTATGTTGAATAGATTTTTTTTAAATGTTCAAAAACAGAAATACTGTGTATTTAAAAAAAAAAGTGAGGTAGTGTCCAAAGATTCAATGTCCATTTAGGAATCGGATGGCAGAGGGGAAGAAGTTATTCCTGAATCTCTGAGTGTGTGCCTTCAGGCTTCTGTATCTCATACCTGATGGTAACAGTGAGAAAAGGGCATGCCCTGGGTGCTGGAGGTCCTTAATAATGGACGCTGCCTTTCTGAGACACTGCTCCCTAAAGATGTCCTGGGTACTTTGTAGGCTCGTGTCCAAGATGGAGCTGACTAGATTTACAACCTTCTGCAGCTTCTTTTGGTTCTGTGCAGTAACCTGCACCCCCCCCCCCACCCCACACCAGACAGTGGCGCAGCCTGTCAGAATGCTTTCCATGGTACAACTATAGAAGTTTTTGAGTGTATTTGTTGACATGCCAAATCTCTTCAAACTCCTAATAAAGTATAGCCGCTGTCTTGCCTTCTTTGTAACTACATCGTTATGCTGCGACCAGGTTAGATCCTCAGAGATCTTGACACCCCGGAACTTGAAACTGCTCACTCTCTCCACTTCTGATCCCTCTATGAGGATTGGTACGTGTTTCTTCGTCTTACCCTTCCTGAAGTCCACTATCAGCTCATTCGTCTTACTGACGTTGACTGCCAGGTTGTTACTGCGGCACCATTCCACTAGTTGGCATATCTCACTCCTGTACACCCTCTCGTCACCACCTGAAACTATACCAACAATGGTTGTATCATCAACAAATTTATAGATGGTATTTGAGCTATGCCTAGCCACATAGTCATGTGTATATAGAGAGTAGAGCAGTGGGCTAAGCACACGCCCCTGAGGTGCGCCAGTCTTGATCATTAGCGAGGAGGATATGTTATCACTAATACGCATAGATAGTGGTCTTCCGGTTAGGAAGTCAAGGATCCAGTTGCAGAGGGAGGTACAGAGGCCCAGGTTCTGCAATTTCTCAATTAGGATTGTGGGAATGATGGTATTAAATGCTGAGCTATAGTTGATGAACAGCATCCTGACGTAGGTGTTTGTGTTGTCCAGGTGGTCAAAAGCTGTTAGGAAAACCATTGAGTTTGCGTCTGCCATTGACCTATTGTGGCAATAGGCAAATTGCAATGGGTCCAGGTCCTTGCTGAGGCAGGAGTTCAGTCTAATCATGACCAACCTCTCAAAACATTTCATCACCATCGATGGGAGTGTTACCGGGATATACACATCATCATTAGACCATAGCATCACAAAACCTAGGAGGAGAATTGGACCATTTAGCCCAATGAGTCTGCTCCACCATTCCATCTTGGCTAATCCATTTCCCTCTCAATCCTATTCTCCTGCCTTCTCCCCACAACCTTTCACACCCCTACTAATCAAGAACTTCTTTAAATGCACAGAGTGACCCGGCCTTTACAGCTGCCTGTGTCAACAAATTCACCACCCTTTGGCTAAAGAAATGTCTCTGCATCTTTGTTTTAAATGGAAGACCTTCTATCTGAGGCAGTGCCCTCTTCTCCTAGACTCTCCCACCACGGGAAACATCCTCTCCACATCCGCTCATCTGTGTCCTCTTGTCCTAGACTCCCCCACCATGAAAAACATGGTCCAAAAGACTGATGCAAGCTTCTCATTTAGTTCATCTGCCATCTCCTTGTCCCCCATTATTATTTTTCTGTCGTCCTTTTCTAGCGGTCCTATATCCATTCTCATCTCTCTTATTTTTTACATACTTGAAAAACGCTTTTAATATCCACTTTGATATAGTTTGCTAGCTCGCTTTCAAATTTCATCTTTTCCCTTCTAATGATTCATTTAATTGTTCTCTTTAGGCTTTAAAAAGCTTCCCAATCCTCTATCTTCCTGTTAACTTTTGCTTTGTATTATGCCCTCTCTTTTGTTCTTACATTAGCTTTGACTTCCCTTGTCAGTCATGGTTGTACTATTTTCCCATTTGAGTATTTCTTCAGTTTTGGAATACACCTTCCTCATTTTTCCCTGAAACTCACACTATTCCTGCTCTGCTGTCATTCCTGCCAGCATCTCCTTCCAATTTACTTAGGCTAACTCCCCTCTCACACCACTGTAATTTCCTTTACTCCATGGAAATTCTGCTACATCAGACTTTACTTTCTCCCTATCAAATTTCAAGATGAACTCAATCAACATGTGATCACTGTCTCCTAAGGGTTCTTTTACCTTAAGCTCCCTAATCACCTCTGGTTCGTTACATACACCCAATCCAGCATAGCTGATCCCCTAGTAGTCCCAATGATAAACTGGTCTAAAAAGCCATCTCATAGGCATTCAACAAATTCACTATCTTGAGATCCACTACCAATCTAATTTTCCCAATTGACCTGCATCTTGAAATCTCCCATGACTATCTAGCATTCAAAATGCTGGAGGAACTCAACAGGCCAGGCAGCATTTGTGGAAAACAGTACAGTTGACATTTCTGGATGAGATCCTTTCTGAAATGTCGACTGTACTGTTCTCCATAGATGCTGCCTGGCCTGCTGAGTTCCTCCATCATTTTGTGTATGTTGTTTGGATTTCCAGCATATGCAGATTTTCTCTTCTTTCTGACTATCATAACATTGCCCTTTTGACTCACCTTTTCTAATTCCTGTTGTAACCTGTGGGCCATATCCCAGCCACTGTTGAGAGGCCTGTATATAACTGTCATCAGGGTCCTTCTACCCTTGCAGTTTCTTAAATCAACCCACAAGGATTCAACATCTTCTGATCCTGTGTCACATCTTTCTACTGATTTGATGCCATTCTTTACCAGAGCCACACCACCCACTCTGCCTATCTTCCTATCCCTCTGATACAACATGTAACCTTGGACTTTCAGTTCCCAACTACAACCATCCTTCAGCCATGATTCCGTGATGGCCACAGCATGATACCTGGCAATCTGTAAAAGTACAAGATCATCTACCTTATTTCTTATACTATGTGAACTGAGATATTTCTGGGATATTTCCTATCCTTTTTGATTCTGTGTCCCTAATGCACTTAGTACTCAGCCTGCTGACTGCAATTTTGTCCTATCATCTCCCTGCCCTCCTGACAGTCCGACTGTAGGCTTTCTTTACTTTTTGCCATTCGTCCTATCCTGAGTCTCTTAACTCTGGTTCCCACCCTTCTGCTAACTTAATTTAAACCCTCCCCAACATCTATAACAAACCTACCTGTGAGAATATTGGTCTTTCTTGGGGTCAGGTGCAACCTGTCACTTTTGTACAGGTCATACCTCCCCCAGATAGATCCCAATGATCCAAGAACCTGAAGCCTGCCCCTGCACCAGCTTCTCAGCCACACATTTATCTGACAAATCATCCTGTTAATCCAGAAATTTCTAACTTGGAGATCCTGCTTCTCAGCTTTCACCCCTAGCTCTCTAAACTCACTTTTCAGGAACTCATTGCTTTTCCTTCCTATGTCATTGGTACCAATATGTACCAGGACATCTGGCTTCTCTCCCTCCCTCTCCAAAACGTTCTGGACACAATATGAGACATCCTTGACCCTGGCAGCTGGGAGGCAACATACCATCCACGTCTATAAAACCTTCTCTCTGTTACTCTGAGTATTGAGTTCCCTATCACTACCGCTTTTCTCTTCTCCCTCTTTCCTTTCTGCACCACGGACCCATGCCCAGTGCCAGTAACCTGGTCTCCATGCATTCCCCGGGAGGTTATCCCCACAACTGTAGTGATGCACCATCAATAACTCTAGGAGACGGGAGGTGAATGATATGCTTTTATTAGCAGCAAAAGGGACCACAACATCTTGGAGACTAAGGGAGGAGCAGTGCCTCCAATCGCCTTTATATAGGGGTCTGTGGGACGAGCCACAGGAGCAGTCAGCAGAGGAGCGTGTCCAGACAGGTATACATAGTTTACCACATTCACCCCCACCTTTGTTTTAAAAGGTGAAGTTTCTTACAAGTATATTTACAGGTTAAGTCTATCAGGTGGTTGAGTCTGTCACTGCGATCTACGTAGCACCGGTGGTTGTGCTGGCTCCAGCCTGACTTGAAGTGCCAGCCCATTAGGCGTCAGTAATCCCTCATGCGTGTGCATGGCGCCCGGTATGGGAGTGTCGTGAGGAGTCTGTGTAGGGCTTGGTGTGCACGGTGTCTTGTGGGTATATACATCGATGAGTACGGGGTTCATAGTCACCGTGGAGTGTTCGGGGTAGGGGTCTGGTGCTCCTGCGGGCACCAGGTTGCAGACGGAGACTGTGCCCATCAGGTAAGACCACGTAGGCATACTGGGGGGTTCGCATGAAGTAGGTGAACCCTCTCAACCATCGGGGAGTATTTATTGCTCCTCGCATGTTTCCGGAGCAGCACTGGCCCTGGGGACATCAGCCAAGCCGGTAGGGTGGTCCCAGTGGCAGACTTCCTGGGAAAAGAAAAGAGTCAGTCATGAGGGGTGGCATTGGTGGACATGCATAACAGAGAGCGGATGGAGT